>NC_030809.1:109139352-109754560 GCF_001704415.2 Capra hircus | reverse complement strand
ACGCATAAGAAAATTAAACCCTGATAAAGTTAACCTTAATCATGATTACTAATCATGTTACTACTTAGTAACAAAAGCCAGTCCTTGGGTTTTCTGACTGTCTGATGCTAGAATGCAACAGAATGTGGCCCTAGGTTTATCAAGGCAGCTTAGGACCTCAGTAGTTCATTAGCAGAAGAAAGGTCTATTGCTACGCATATTTCAGAGCTCATCATCAGCTTCACATCCCAGAACCAATAACTTTACCTTTGTCAAAGCTTTAAGGAACTAAAATGTGATTAGCTCAACATACTTACTGTTTAGCTCGTAATTTAGCTTCTATTTTATTTTGCTTTCTTTCTTCACTTTTTTTGGTGAAGTAATCTTCCCTAAGGACACAAAATGTAAAGGCTAAGTTCATGAGAACTTTCGAAGACTGACAGTTAAACTGAATGATTTAAGATATCACATAAGAACAAATGTTACATTTTCTATCAAGATAATTACCTATAAATTCAAAATACACTAAGGAAGTTACTCTTATTTTTAAAATAACAGCCTAACAAATAATTCACCTGCCATAAAATTCACCCTTTTAAAGTACATAATTCAATGACTTTCAGTATAACACTGAGAGCATGATTTATCACTATGCATTTCTAGGTCTGTCAGGTTTATTCTAAGTACTTAGTATTTAGAAGACTGTACAATCCAAAGGAGATTATGGGCCTGCAATTCACTTATCATGAACATGTCGAGAGTGTGCTAGTTTTGACACAAAGGGAGATACACAAGAATGTGATTAAAACACAGGCATATAGACTATGAGAAATACAGACAGATAATGACTGTACAGTGATCTATTCTCTAACCACAACAAAAGCTCAGATTTTACCATCAAGCCTAATTATAAGTTTCACATACAAAACAAGTACTGAAACTTAACCTTCTTTATTCATTGCTAGCAGTGAGAAGGTCCTAATAAACACTTCCTTACAGTCAAAGGACTAATAGTACCACTGAAAGAACTTCAAGTCTTTCTCAAAGAATGCCTAAGGATACTAAAAATACTGGTCTTACCCCAGTGTTTCAATTCTAGATAACTAAGTGCCCTCCCCTCAAAAAAGTGAGCAGACTTACTTGAAAAGTATTAGCAGGTCTGTGTCTTTGTACTTCTGGCCAGGGGTCTCAACAAACTTTTTAGCTGACTCAATACTATCAAATACAGCAAATATTGAACCCTTTGAAAAAAGGAAGAAAAAAAAATTTTTTAAGTTACATCCCAAGTAATTTTCAACCAGAAAAAGTAACAACATATAAGCATACCTTAAATGCTTTGTGCAACGTTCTTCTCATCTGAATATTTAGTACTTGACCTTTATCTTCTAACCATTCTTTTATGTCATCAAGAGCTGCATCAGTTGGGAAGCCTTTCTATGAAAAGAAGAAATACACAAATGGCATCTCAAGTAAACAATGTCTCAGAAATTCTGATTTACTGTGTCTTGAAATGAAGCCAGGATATACATATTATCTTTCTGTCTCTTAAATGTTTAATAGCTCTAGTTAAAAGCCGTTGTTGACCAGTGCAATAGAAGTGACCCATTTACTGGTATCCACTTCAAAATAATCCAGGTAGGGCAAAGATAAAGCCAAATTAATCACGTTAATAACTGTTAGATAATGGTACATTACATATTCAGTCTACTTTTGTATGTCTGAATTTTTGCAGTATAAAAAAATCTACTTAAAAATCAATGTTAAAGAAAATAGCTATCAAGTTTAACTGTTGATAAATAACAGCTGATATGCACTGGGTGCTTACAGTATGTCAAAGATTTTGCCCTATGTTGTATGGGTTTTGTTTTTTGTTGTTTTTTTTTTTTTTTCATTTAATTCTAACATTAGTTCTATAAGGTAAAAAATATCCCCACATAGGACGGTAAGGCTTAGAAAGGTTAAGAACATTGCCCAAGAATATACAGCAAGTGGTGAAGCTATGATTCCTGAGTCCTTATTCTTATCCAATAAGAATCTATGTTATTTCTAAATAACTTTTAAGATACAATTAAAGGCCCACTTACAATATAAACAGATCTGTTTTTTACATCATTTTTATACTCATCAGTCACTTCAGGGAGGGGTTTGCTTGGAGATCTTCTAATTTTAGTTTTATCTTCACTTATTTCCATGAGTTCTGCCTTTGATTTGCTCAGGGCCTCTACTATTACATTAAAGTCTGTCGTCAAACGGTTTAACCTGAAAGAATACATATAAAAGCATTGTAAGATTTAGGAAAAGCCCTTGCTGTTAACAGAAAATCTAATAACTTAAAAATGTTTTTACCTATTAAACTTTATCATTATCTCCAAAGGTACCCAGCCTTCATCCAGTTTGATCTGTTCCTTTAAAAATTTGTCCCGTGGCAAATTGAAGTCTCCAAAATAATACTGCAAGATAATTACAATATACTGCAGAGCACTGTAGATTCCGACTCTAATCGTGGAGTTTTAAAAACTACCATTACATCACCAAGTTCTAGTTTTTAAAAGTAGCAATGTGTCAAAAGTTAACTGGCAATAAACATTTTCCCTTAAATACACTTTAATAAAATACTTATAATACAAATTAAAACTAAAAATGACTATTGAAACAATGTAATTAGCAGATATGATAATAGAAAGCCTTAAAACAAATTTAAGGATTTAATAAATGAAAAGCCTCATTTCAGTGTGGAAAGAAGAGATTGTTATGAAAACTGGAATAAACTTGTTAATCACTCTAATTTTAATTTTTGAAAAATAAGAAAAATCTAAAAGTGTATTAAATTTCCTGTTATTTTAAATTTCCTATGTTACAACTTTACTAATTTCTTTACAATTGTGAAGAAAATTACAAATTATTCTGTGTTCAATATTTACAGGATACAAAAAATTTATCAAAACTTATAATTGAAAGCAATGAAAAACATTTTCACCTAACAAGTTTGCCAAAAATTCTAAAAACAAGAATACCTAGTATTGGCTTGAACAGAGAAATGGTCATGCAGGTAGAGAGATATTAACCAGCAGTAAATATCAAATATCAAGTTATTAAGAAAAATCGTGCATACCCTCGAGGCAGAAATCAATAAACATGTTTAGTGTTTATTTATAAAGATACTCATCACATTGGAAATATCCTACATATCAATAGTAAATGGTATAAATTATTGATGATATGAAACTACTACCCCAAAATGCATCCTATTTTTGGTGAGAGGGAAAGGGAAAAAAATTATGTTATCGTGAGTACTGACCAGTGTGTGAAAGGGTCATCAGTCTTTTAACTTTGACTACCTCAAGAGCATGAGATTTGAGAAGGGGTAGGTTGTGGAAGGGACATTACTGACCTTTTCCACATACATTTTTGTACTATTCCAAATACTAAAATAGAATAATTTATAATTTTTCTTCACAATTATAAAGAAATTAGTAAAAAAAAAAAGTTGTAACAGGAACTTCAAAATAACAGAGAAGTGCAACTTTTTACAATACCTAAATTTTAAAAAAAGTTTAAGAGAACTTTGAGAACAGACACTTAAAAGTTATGATGACTGAGAAGACCTAATTGAGTAGAAAAACTATCAGGACCTTCAAGAATAAAGTGCTATTTAACAGGGAAGGTATTTCACAAAGAATTTTTAAATTATCCTTCTATGTGCTACATATTATTCAAAAATGTTTAACATTTTATGAACTACTGTACACCTCACAACCATCTTATGAGGGTACTAATTCTATCCTCATTTTATAGACCAGGAAACAAAAGCAGTAAAGAAGTAAAGTTAAGGTGGTCTATAGTGTTACCTTTTGAATGGGTTTTAGAAATTGGCCCCACCAATATAAAACTGTACACTACTGTGCACCTACCTTAACACCAAGAACCAAAAACAAACCAGAATGTTCAATAGGTCAATATATCAAAATTAAATGCTCTATCTTTAAGGTCCTAAATCTCCTCTCAGAGAGTGTGTTTTCACATTGTAATACCACAGGAATCATACCTCAATTTGATGACAGATCTTGGCCTCCAGAGCAGCCATTTTTTCATTATCACCATTTTCAGCCATTCTGGCTATCTGCAAAAATTTCCAAATTGGCATAAAAGTTATTTACCTTTTACAGAGAACTCAAGACATTTAAAAGAATGTTTTAATTATCAATATCCCACTATTTTCCTAAATAAAAAACAATTTCACAGGTTCAATTTCTCTACTCAATTTTCTAATTTCAACAAAAGAAAAATTTTGAAATAAGTGATGAAAAACTATCAACGATCCTCACTTCTTTCAGTCAATCATTGTTTTATCCTCTATAACAAAGTGAGTGGGTCATCTTCATTTAGCTGATCCAGAAAGCTCTGAGGGAAAAAACTCCATGCATTTAAGCATGTCAGTTGTCAATATCATGGATCTGTCTTGTTTGGTGTGACTGAATTTCTTAAAAATCAGCCACAGTTGATTTACTAAAAACAAGATTATGTTATCAAAACTTTACAAAATTTTAAAAATGTTACACAGCGTTGAACAAATTAATGCTAATATTAAGGAATATATAAAAATGCTCATTTGCGAAGCTGAGAACACTAAAACAACATTAAACTGGAGTATGCCTACTATTTGGGCTTCTCAGGCGGCACCAGTGGTAAAGAACCCGCCTACCAGTGCAGACGACAGCCCTGGAGGGCATGGCAACCCACTCGAGTATTCTTGCCTAGAGAATCCCACGGACAGAGCCGCTTTCTGGGCTGCTGTCCATAGGGTCACAGGGTCGGACATGACTGAAGCTGGCTGAGCACGCACATACACATGCCTAGTAACATTGGTTAACCTTACAGCCACATTCCTGTTTCACATCACTCACAATAACACTGCAAGAAAATCGTGTAAGTCTGTGAAGTTGGTTTGCTAGGACTAACAGTCTCCTGACTTCAAATTATTTCCTTCTAGTACTCCATTAAGCCATCAAAACACACTGTATAAAAGTATATTTAGAAGAATTCCTCAAGGCTATCTGCCATTAGTTAACTCTAGTGATACACTTGTTGGAGGCAACCCTTTATAACTTGTAATTACCATGCAATAACATGGATGCACACTGGAAGTTCTCCTATGGTGCAACACCTTACTAACAAAATTTGGTCAATCTTACGCAATGGGTTTTCCACCACGATTCCTAAGTTATTACCGTGATATGTTGTTGTTTAGTCGCTTAGTCGTGTCCGACTCTTTTGCGATCCCATGGACTGCAGCCTACCAGGCTCCTCTGTCCACGGAAATTCCCAGGCAAGAATACTGGAGTGGGTTTCTATTTCCTTGTCCAGGGGATCTTCCAGACTCAGGGATCGAACCAGCGTCTCCTGCACTGGCAGGCGAGTTCTTTACCACTGAGACACGAGGGAAGCCCTACTGTACTCCAGAGCCTTCTATAAAGAAAAGGGTGACATGAAAGAACTATTTAGTCCCTGTAACACTTCTTTGGCCTACTCAAAACTGGAACTTCATTTCATGAGATACACTCTTAGAATGTACAACTGAAACATTACCCACGTTTTTCAATTTCGCTCAGAAGCCCTGATGTGAGTGAATAATGACCGTTAAAATCCAAGAGAGTGACGCCAGGAGAACATCTGCGGCCCCGATTCCCTGACCCCAGTCTGCCTCGTATGATCCAAGAAACCCTTCTGCGTTTAACCCACATCAACCTCCCCGGAATCTTATACAGCCCAACCAAACATTCGCTTTCGGCGACACTGCAAAACGGTGAAGATACGAAACCTTAAAGACGCAGTGGGGATGCAGGCAGCCTGCGTCCAAATAATCCGCCACAGCCCGTCCCAAAGCAACCAATTGGTCGCCTGGGCCCCAGCCACGTGCGAGGAAATCCTCGCTACCGCGAAGAACGCAGAATCGACTCCCCACCTCGCAGCGGCCCGCGCCCCTTAGCCCCCAGCGCAGCTTGCCACCACCGGCTGCGGCCCACGCGGCGCTCGCCCGGAACGCGAGGAAGGCGAGGAGCGGACGCACCCAGCGTGAGGCAGCAATGAAAGGGACGAGCCGTCGCGCAACACGCAAAACAGACCCTTTTGTACTTTCTTCTCTTTAGCCACCTAGAGTTGCTCACCTTTCAGTTCCTGGCCCCACTGAGACGCGCCACAAGGTAACCAAGCAGCGTCTGCACTCCTCCGAGCCACCGGCTTTCCCACCTCGCGTAAAGAAGATGGGGGCCGTCCCGGCAACCCTTGCGGTCAAAGTGGGCGGGGCTTCCGGCGCACCCGAGCCGGCTCCGCCCTGTGAGCATGCGCCTCGGCTGCAAGCTCCCAAGGTCTGAGAAGTCCTGCGCATTGTTTCGGTGAGATTGAGTTACGATATTCAGCAGCACTTTGGCAGTGTTAGGGTAAATATTTATTTTTAAGTATTTCTGGACAGCATTTGTATTTCCAGACCTTCCGTGGGCTCTCCATTCACATGAAGTGGTTGACTGTACTTTAAAAAAAAATTGTTTTGATTATCCGTAATAGTTAACCCATTTTTTTAAAATGACAAGTAAAACATTTCATTTTTTAAATGAAAAATTCATGGAATCTTAAAGTTGAGGGGAAAAAATATAGTAGAGACTTTAGGAGCTGGAACTCTTGAAATCAGACTGGCAGCGGTCAGCAGCTCTCCAGTTTACAGGTTGTGTGACTTTGGGAAAGTTACTCAACCTCTCTATCCTTCATATATAAAATGGGGCCAGTGATAACTATATTACACTTTATATAGCTGTCGTGAGTATAAAACATGGTACAACGTATACCTTTGTCGGGAACTGTGCCTGGTGTATAATAACAGGAGCAGCATCAGTTCAGTTCAGTCGCTCAGTCGTGTCCGACTCTTTGCAACCCCATGAATTGCAGCACATCAGGCCTCCTTGTCCATCACCAACTCCCGGAGTTCTCCCAAACTCACGGCCATCAGGTCGGTGATGCCATCCAGCCATCTCATCCTCTGTCGTTCCCTTCTCCTCCTGCCCTCAATCCCTCCCAGCATCAGAGTCTTTTCAAATGAGTCAGCTCTTCGCATCAGGTGGCCAAAGGATTGCAGTTTCAGCTTCAACATCAGTCCTTCCAATGGACACCCAGGACTGATCTCCTTTAGGATGGACTGGTTGGATCTCCTTGCAGTCCAAGGGACTCGCAAGAGTCTTCTCCAACACCACAGTTCAAAAGCATCAATTCTTTGGCACTCAGCTTTCTTTATAGTCCAACTCTCACATCCGTACATGACCACTGGAAAAACCATAGCCTTGGCTAGATGGACCTTTGTGGACAAAGTAATGTCTCTGCTTTTGAATATGCTGTCTAGGTTGGTCATAACTTTCCTTCCAAGGAGTAAGCGTCTTTTAATTTCATGGCTGCGATCACCATCTGCAGTGATTTTGGAGCCCCCCAAAATAAAGTCAGCATATATTAATCTAAAACAAGAAACGTTTTAAGAGACCAAAATGCCATCCATAATAGTGCAGAAACCTACTGCTCTATTAGAGCGCCATTTTTTTGAACCAGCTGCAAAGACTGTGGGATCTTAGTTCCCCCACCAGGGACTGAACTCCGTCCCTCAGTAGTGAAAGTCCAGCATCCTCACCAATGGACTGCCAGGGAATTCCCAAGAGCCCCTTTCTATTAGTATACTTTTTGCACAATAATTTTATTCACTTAAAGGAGTTTTTTCTTGTGGTAAAGCAAATCTTTCCAGCATTTTCTTCAAAATTTAAAACGTCTGGTGAAATAGTCTGTAAAGTGAGTTCAGAGTTTTTTGGCAGTTCCAAAACAGATCAAATGAATTTATCTGAAAAAAAAAATTCAGTTATAGATTCAATCCAGACATTACATCAAGCCAATGAGAAAAAATTGAGTTATGCTGAGGTAATTTAAATTCAAATTAATCATGTTCACTTTTATCCACTCAACAAATATTTATCAAGTCTCTACTTTGTGCCAGACAAAAACAATTCACTTTTTGATCAAGTTAGAATATAAGTATTTAATAGGACAAATCATATGCATGTCAGGGTAGCCCCACTCAGTGGTTCTGAATATTATTTACTCCATGCCTACTAATGTGCTGGTATGGAGTTTGGCAGTGGGAATAAAAAGAAGACCCAGACTCTGCCTAGAGACAGTGACACCTGAACAAATGTCCCTGCTCCTTTATGCCCCCACAATGTCTGGGTAAACTACAGATACAGTCTACTAGGAGAAACCACACTTATTGCAGAAGATATATTTACTGTTCCCATCAGGCCCCTGGTCCTTTACGCTCCCATTCTTCTTCCTTGTCTCTCTCTTATAGGGGCCAAGCTCTATGCAGCTACCACCCTTCAGGGAGAATGGATTCCTGGCTGCACACAAGGAAAGTTGTTTTTTCAGATGAAGAACCAAAAAGACTCTCTCATGCTGATATCCATTTCTCTCATACCATAACTGTGTAGGATAGTATATTAAAGACCATCTTTTTGAGTGTCAACTTAGTAAAAATATTCTAGAGAGTAACTTGGTAATAATATGTGCTAAAGTTTATGATATGCATAGTTGATGCCCCCAAAGTCTACTCCTAAAAGTGTATTCTAGGGAAATTTTTACATATGTGCTTAAGAAGGTATGTTCAAGAATATTCATAGGTGCATGATATATAAATGCAAAGAATTGGAAATGCACTAAAGATCCACCAAAAAAAGAATGGGCAACTAAATTGTGGTATAATTAAACAATGAACTAATAAACTATACAGTAATGAAAACACATAAACCAAACTGCATGCATTAACACTGATGAAATTCACAAAGATGATGCTAAGTAGAAAAAAAAAATTTTAGAAGAAATATAAGTAGCACCCCTAGCCATTGTGGCAATGAAAAATCCCTCTACATTTCTAAGAGATGGTTATTGCTTTTCCCCTTCCTCTTCTCCAATACTGAGAACAATTAGTCTAGCATAATGGCATTATTTAGCTTACTTAGGCATTTAGTTTGAAATATTTGTTAGTCATCCAGGTAGAGGTGTCAAGTGGACAGCTGATAGATGAGTTTGCAACTTAGGAGAGAAGGCAAGGTTGGAGATACAAATTTTGGAGTTATTAACATAAAGAAAACATTTAAAGTCATGACATTAGATGACTTCTCCTAGAGAGAGTATCAGTTCAGTTCAGTTCAGTTGCTCAGTCGTGTCCGACTCTTTGCGACCCCATGAATCACAGCACGCCAGGCCTCCCTGTCCATCACCATCTCCCAGAGTTCACTCAGACTCACGTCCATCAAGTCCGTGATGCCATCCAGCCATCTCATCCTCTGTCGTCCCCTTCTCCTCCTGCCCCCAATCCCTCCCAGCATCAGAGTCTTTTCCAGTGAGTCAACTCTTTGCATCAGGTGGCCAAAGTACTGGAGTTTCAGCTTTAGCATCAGTCCTTCCAAAGAAAACCCAGGGCTGATCTCCTTCAGAATGGACTGGTTGGATCTCCTTGCAGTCCAAGGGACTCTCAAGAGTCTTCTCCAACACCACAGTTCAAAAGCATCAATTCTTCGGCACTCAGCCTTCTTCACAGTCCAACTCTCACATCCATACATGACCACTGGAAAAACCATAGCCTTGACTAGATGGACCTTAGTCGGCAAAGTAATGTCTCTGCTTTTGAATATACTATCTAGGTTGGTCATAACTTTTCTTCCAAGGAGCAAGCATCTTTTAATTTCATGGCTGCAGTCACCATCTGCAATGATTTTGGAGCCCCAAAAAAGAAAGTCTGACACTGTTTCCCCATCTATTTCCCATGAAGTGATGGGACCAGATGCCATGATCTTCGTTTTCTGAACGTTGAGCTTTAAGCAAACTTTTTCGCTCTCTTCTTTCACTTTCATCAAGAGGCTTTTTAGCTCCTCTTCACTTTCTGCCATAAGGGTGGTGTCATCTGCATATCTGAGGTTATTGAGATTTCTCCCGGCAATCTTGATTCCAGCTTGTGTTTTTTCCAGCCCAGCGTTTCTCACGATGTACTCTGCATATAAGTTAAATAAGCAAGGTGACAATATATAGCCTTGACGTACTCCTTTTCCTATTTGGAACCAGTCTGTTGTTCCATGTCCAGTTCTAACTGTTGCTTCCTGACCTGCATACAGATTTCTCAAGAGGCAGGTCAGGTGGTCTGGTATTCCCATCTCTTTCAGAATTTTCCACAGTTTCTTGTGATCCACACAGTCAAAGGCTTTGGCATAGTCATAAGAGCCCAAGACTGAACCTTCTAGCATTCCAACTTTTGGGATATTGGATAAAGTAAGAGAAGCATGCACAGGAACTAGAATAAGCACAGCATTCAGAAAACTAAGATGAAGGCATCCGATCCCATCACTTCATGGCAAATAGATGGGGAAACAGTGGCTGACTTTATTTTTCTGTGCTCCAAAATCACTGCAGATGGTGATTGCAGCCATGAAATTAAAAGACGCTTACTCCTTGGAAGGAAAGTTATGACCAATCTAGACAGCATATTCAAAAGCAGAGACATTACTTTGTCCACAAAGGTCCATCTAGCCAAGGCTATGGTTTTCCAGTGGTCATGTATGGATGTGAGAGTTGGACTATAAAGAAAGCTGAGTGCCAAAGAATTGATGCTTTTGAACTGTGGTGTTGGAGAAGACTCTTGCGAGTCCCTTGGACTGCAAGGAGATCCAACCAGTCCATCCTAAAGGAGATCAGTCCTGGGCGTTCATTGGAAGGACTGATGTTGAAGCTGAAACTGCAATCCTTTGGCCACCTGATGCGAAGAGCTAACTCATTTGAAAAGACCCTGATGCTGGGAAAGATTGAGAGTGGGATGAAAAGGGGATGACAGAGGATGAGATGGTTGGATGGCATCACTGACTCAATGGACATGAGTTTGGGTGAACTCTGGGAGTTGGTGATAGACAGGGAGGTCTAGCGTGCTGTGGTTCATGGGGTCACAAAGTCAGACACGACTGAGCGACTGAATTGAACTGAAGTCCCTAATAGCATAGAGTGCCAAACCAACCCTGGTGGCCTCCTAGAATGGATATACCACTTAATCAAATTTTTTTAAAAAGCAGATATGTCTTTGCTAGATTGACACAAAAATGTAGATTGCTAGATTTTAGATCTGAGTTAAGCAACAGATCTGTCACTAAGTGGCAGAATACGCTAATAAATCAAAGCTCCAGGCCAAGAGCCCCATTCTGAGGCTGCTTGGCTTGTGCTAGACCTTTATGTTTTTGTGTTTGTGTAAAATGTATGTCAGAATGCCTAAAAGCCAGAAATCCAGTGTCTCTCTGAGCTTTGGGAATAGGTTGTAGGACTTTTTTTTTTCTGTCTTCCTGCTAATAGATTTTTTAATATATGACAGAATCTTGTCTGAGACCTGCCATTATATAACAGATATATAAGAGATCACCTGAGCATGAGATTCTTGGAGGGAGACTTAGAGCCTGACCCTATGTCTGATAATTGGAGGCCTCTAATATCCCCTCAATTATCTACTAATTGTGAGTAACCAAGTTTTCTTGAGTCATTTTTTACATTTGACCCAATGCACAGGTTGATATATACGTAAATTGTAAGTAGACCTTATATAGGCAACAGAGAGAGACATACAGAGATTCGCTCAGTTCTGTCCAACTCTTTGCAACCCTATGTACTATATCTGACCAGGCTCCTCTGTCCATGGGATTTCCCAGGCAAGAATACTGGAGTGGGTTGCCATGCTCTCCTCTAGGGGAATCTTCCTGACCCAGGAATCGAACATATGGAAATTCACAAAACAGCACAGGTTCTGTACTAAGATTTCATTTAAAATAAAATATTTGTGACACATAAAGGGAAAAGAAGGAGCTTTTGTGGGCAGGGGGCAGGTAGCTGTAAATTTTTTTTTAACTTTAAAAACAAAAATTATACAAACAGTGAAGTGCGTGAATTTCAAAGGTATGACTTGATGAAGTTTCACAAATGAACACTACCTTGTAAACACCACCCAAACCAAGAGAACATTTTCAGCACTCCAGAAAGTTCCCTCTTCCAGTCAATACCTCCTTAAAAGTAACCAGCACAGATTAGCTTTCCCTGTTCTAGAAAGTCATGTAACTGGAATCATGTAGTAAATATATATGTGGTATATGAATGTGCTGCTGCTGCTGCTAAGTCGCTTCAGTCGTGTCCGACTCTGTGCGACCCCATAGATGGCAGCCCACCAGGCTCCCCCGTCCCTGGGATTCTCCAGGCAAGAACACTGGAGTGGGTTGCCATTTCCTTCTCCAATGCATGAAAGTGAAAAGTGAATGAATTCGCTCAGTCGTGTCCGACTCTTAGCAACCCCATGGGCTGCAGCCCACCAGGCTCCTCCGTCCATGGGATTTTCCAGGCAAGAGTACTGGAGTGGGGTGCCATTGCCTTCTCCGGGTATATGAATGTACCACAATTGATGTACCTATTCTTCTGTTGGTGGATATTTGGGTGTTACGAATAAGCTGATCTGAACAGTGCTGTGCATGTCTTTGGGTAGATTGTGCTCGTTTCTGTGATTTATAGCTAAGAGCGAAATTACTGAGTCACTGGGCAGGCATATGTTTAGCTTTACCATGCACTGCCAAATGGCTTACTAAAGTGCTCAGATCATTTTCCACTTGTACCCACAGTATATCTGCTAAGTATCCTGGACAACACCCTGTCATTCTTTTTAATTTTGGCCATTCTAATGATGGTGGTTTCTCATTGTGCCTTTAATTTGCGTTTCCTTGATGATTTCTGACTGTAGCCTGCCAGGCTCCTCTGTCCATGGGATTTGCCAGGCAAGAATATTGGAGTGGGTTACCATTTCCTTCTCCAGAGGATCTTCCCAACTCAGGGATCAAACTCGTGTCTCCTGCATTGACAGGTAGATTCTTTACCACTGAGCTACCAGGGAAGCCCCACATAGTCAAGTACATTGTATTTAAACTATTTACATAGTATTTACATTGAATTAGGTATTATAATTAATTTAGATATGACATAAAGTATATAAAAAGATGTGTGTAGATTATATACAAATACTATGACATTTTGTAACAGACTTGAGCATCTGTAGATTTTGGTATCCACAGGGGGTCCTGGAACCAATTTCCCCTGCAGATACCAAGGGACAACTATATACACACACTCACACGCACGTGCACACACACACACACACACACAGATGGAATATTACTCAGCCACACACAAGAAAAGAAATCTTCACATAGGTGAGAACATGGATGGACCTTGAGAACATTATGCCAAGTGAAATAAGTCAGATAGAGATAGACAAATATGTATTATCTCACTTAATAATGTGGAATCTAAAAAACCAAAACAAATAATTTTTTAAAAACCCAGTTCATGGTACAGAGAACAGACTGATGGTTGCCAGAGGCAGGGTGCAAGATAGGTAAAATGGGTGAAAGGAGTCAAAGGAACAAATTTTCAATTACAAAATAAAGAAATCAAGGGAATACAACACACAGCATAGTGACTATACTGAGTAATGAAACTAAGGGCAATCATCAGTTAGATCTCTTACCCTATAATTTACTTAATAAATAGTATCCTATAACCTGCCTTCACTGATTAAACTCGCCTTGATTGTTTCTACAAATTGCATACTTTCTAAGCCCCACCATGGTTATATAACATTTTTCAAGATTCCTTTAACCAGCCCCTATGTTATCTAACATCTCTGTTGGATTGATTTCTCTGGTGTCTCAGCTGGTAAAGAATCTGCCTGCAAGGCGGGAGACCTGGGCTCGATCCCTGGGTCGGGAAGATCCCTTGGAGAAGGAAATGGCAACCCACTCCAGTATTCTTGCCTGGAGAATCTCATGGACAGAGGAGCCTAATGGGCTACAGTCCATGGGGTCACAGGAGTCAGACACAACTTAGCGACTAAAGCACCACCACTGACATACAGGTTGCTATAGTAGTGGCTGCATAAGTTGTTTCTCAGGTAAAATGGACCTATGTTGCCCAGTTCAAGCCGGTTCAGACCACTGACCATTTAACTAGTCCTGCATAAGTGTCCAGTAGATGACATTTTGATGTCAAAAGGTTAAAACTCCACCTTCGGATTATGCTACCATCCCTATTTTCTGAATGTACGTCCTCTGAAGAAGGTTGTCATCCAATACACCTGCACAGAACATAGATTACTTCCCTTCTTTCTTGACTCTGATGGTCTTTCTCATACCCCAAACCACCCTGCTTCTTTATCCCATAAATATCCCAAGTCTCTTGCCTTGGAATAGGTGAATTTTAGGTTTGTTCTCCCACCCCCTCCTTGCTTGCCTGCTTTGTGAATAAACCCTTTCTCTGCTGCAAAGCTTGGAGCCCCCACGTTTGGCTTGCTGCAGTCTGACAAATGAACCTGCTTGGATAGCATTAATACTGTATTGCACGTTGCAAGTTACTGAGAAAGCAAATCTTACAAGTTCTCATCACAAGGGGAAAATTGTAACTATGTATGGTGACTAATGATAACCAGATTTGTGGTAAACATGTTGCTATATATATATATATGCTATATATATATATATATATATATAAAATCATGAGGTTCTACACCTGAAACAAATACAATGTTACATATCAAGTACACTTCAATTTTAAAAAGAGTAAAGAAAATGGTTAAAATGGTAAAGTCATATGTATATTTCCACATTATAAATTTTTAAAGAAACCAGGTAATCAGCTAAAAAGAAGATAAATCTTGAGATTGGTCTAACAAAGGGCTCATTTCCATGAGACCCCTCCTACCACATCCAGGCCATGGGGACAGCTTAGGCTGCTGCCGGAGAAAGAATCCACCCTAACAAGGTGGCAAATGAGCCAGTGCAGGCTCCATGGCAAGCTTAGGTACTTCCGGCCCTCTGTCCTGACCCCAAAGAAAGATTGTATCAGAGGCAGAAGGGTGTCATACTGTGGTATACTCATTCAGAAGGTCTGGTTCAGATAGATTCAATAATTCTATACTGGATAATCTTTTATGTTTTAAAATTCTATTAAAAAAATAAGTAACTTGAAAAGGCAGATTTATATACTATTACATTCAGTGGAGTGAATGCCTCCTGATTCATCATATGGGTTCTCAGTTCCCATAGATTTGACATGGGTTTCAATAGTAAAGCTTTCTATACTTTTTGTCTCTCTCACTGGAAAGTCAATTCTCTGAGGACACAAGCATATTCCTCAATCTTCTATTAAACTAATACTCACTGTGCATAAATTGTCTTCTTTTATTAAATATATTTTCCAGTATTCTTGCCCAGAAAATCCCACAGACAGAGGAGCCTGGTGGGTTACAGTCCAGGGAATCGCAAAGAGTCAGACATGACTGAGCACACACACACACCCACCACACACACATTAAATATGTTTACTGTAGAAACAGTGGTGGATGATATAATTTAGTAAGCTGAAAACTGGACCACTGAATCTGGCCTGGGTTCAGGGAATAGAGACTAAAGGCTTGGCCTCCACTCAAGTTGCTGTTACTTTGATTTTGTTCTGAATAAGCTAACAAGCAGAGTGAAAGATACAGACAAGATGTACATGCCAGAGAGTGAATGTGTCTTCCCATAGCCTCTCTTGTGTCTTTCAGAAGACACCCAAAGTTTGCATTTCTTAGCAATTCTGCAGGTGGGATACCCCTCAAGGCAAAGCCTCAGGAACAACTTAGACTATCATAGAAGGTAATTACCTTGAGACTCAGCGAGCCATGGCCAGGCCTAACTGCCACGTTCTGGGCCTTGAAATTCTTATGCCCACAGTCAGACGGTCTCCCATTTCCTCTGAGTACAAGGGAGGGCCTGGGAGTGCTCCATTGCATCTTTTTGGGTTTTTCATGGGCAGGCCTTTTGAAAAACAATAGGAAACCCATACATGAAATTGAACCCAAGTATCATCAAGCAAGGGCTTCCCTGATGGCTCAGATGGTAAAGCATCTGTCTGCAGTGCAGGAGACCCAAGTTCAATCCCTGGGTTGGGACGATCCCCTGGAGAAGGAAATGGCAGCCCACTCCAGTACTCTTGCCTGGAAAATCCCATGGATGGAGGAGCCTAGTAGGCTACAATCCATGGGGTCGTAAAGAGTCAGACATGACTGAGCGACTTCACTTTCACTTTCATCATCAAGCAATGTATTAATATATAGAAAATTATGGTTGCTATTGCTTAGTTTTAACATGAATTGTTAATTCCACAAATATAGATGGCCTGCCTACCATGTGTTTGAAGATACAAAAGTAAATGAAACAGCCCCTGCCTCCTGTATTAGGAAAGCTTGGAGTCTTGTTAAATTCATTGTGCCTTTCTCTAAGACCCTTACTTTACGGAGGGTGGACAGGAAAAAAACAGGATACACTGGTTTGAAACTTTTTTTTCAAGTTTATTATCATTAATTCCAGGTTGTTTAATAACCTTTTGATCTCTTTTGGTTTTCCCCTATCCCTCTGTCCTCTGCTATTTCCCCTAAAATAATACTCAGTGTCTGTTTTCATTAACTCGATATGTTTACTCTGAAAACAAGGCTGTGTGCATGCTTAGTTGCTAAGTCGTGTCCAACTCTTTGAGACCCAGTGGACTATAGCTCGCCAGGCTCCTCTGTCCATGGAATTCCCAAGCAAGAATATTGGAATGTGTTGCTGTTTCCTTCTCCAGGAGATCTTCCTGACCCAGGGACCAAACCTTAGGCTCCTGTACTTCCAGGCAGATCCTTTACCACCAAACCACCTGGGAAGCCCTGAAAACAGAGCTGAGGGTTATCAACTTGAAAGATTGATTCCTCTTTGTCTCTGGCTAAGGCAAACTTTGGGAGACTCACAAGAATATGTAGAGATTTATTCTAGTTCTTAGAGTGCTAGAAAGGATCACTGACAGAGACAGACAGAACTTCATCATTTTAGGATTTCAGGAGCGTATTGTGGAAGATCAAATGTGGACTTGTGAGTCAGCCAGTAGTAGGCTTTGTACAATCTCAAATTCCAGATTAATCTGAAGAAAATGAACTTGTTTTCATGAAAATTCACCCTTTGTATTTCTTAAGAATTATTGCTTAATGAGTGCATATACTTCTTTCTATAATTGTTCCTGGATTTTGTAGATGCAAAATATTCTAAAAGAATTAACTAAGCCTAGGGAAAATCCTTTTACATAGTTAGTATACAAAAGATCTCAGAGTATACATACCTCAGGGCCTTTGAACTATTTGTATTCAAAGTTCTAGTCTTTCTTCCTTCAGGCCTGAGCACAAATGTCATATCAGAGAGAACTTTGCTGACCACCATATATAAATAGAACCTCTCTCACAATTTTGCCATTCCATCTTCTTCATCCAGATTTAATTTTTTTGTAACATTTATCACCAACTTCTTTTTCAATTTTACTGAGATATAATTGACATACAGCACTGTATAAGTTTAAGGTACACAGCATAATGATTTGACTTCCATATATCATGAAATGATTACCACAATACACTTTTTTTACTCTATCTTGGAGCTTGCTCATGTATTATGGCTGTATAATATCCCATTGTGCAGTAGTGTCATAATTTACATAATTTTACATGGACATGTAGATTGTTCTCAGTCTTTTCCTGCTCCAAACAATCTTGCAATGGGTAAACTTGTATACGTGTTATTTCACACATATGTAAATACATCTGTAAGATAAATCCCTAGATATTAGAGTGATAAATAACACTCTTCATCTTCACCCAGGTTTCTGAGCCAATTGAGACATAAATCAAAAGCATTAGGCAGACAGGTGATCAAAAGTATGACCTTTATTACTGATAAGATCTGATACTAAAGAATGTGACTTAACATTTACTTACTTAAGAGGGCTTCCTAATTCTGAATCTCTCCATTTAATCATAGGAAATGTTGGTCACCTACAGGCCTCTCAGAACAGGTTTTGGAGAGAAAGGGCTGAGTGGAGCCTTCCCTGTTTATTCTTTACAAATGTAATAATTATAATAGAAAAGTCATCCCTTTTGTGCAGTCATTATGGAAAACAGTATGGAGATGCCTCAAGAAATTAAAAACAGAATGACCAGAAGACCTAGAAATTTCACTTGCAGGTATTTATCTGAAGAAAATGAAAACATCAATTAGAAAGGACACAAGCATTATTTACAACAGCCAAGATATGGAAGCAGTCTAAATGCCAATAATAGATGAATGGATAAAGAAGATTTTGTATATATTAATATGATGGAATATTACTCAGCCAAAAGAATGAAATCTTGCCATTTGTGACAACATGAATGGACCTTGAGGGTATTATGCTAAGTGAAATAAGTCACGGAAAGACAAATACTGTATGATTTCACTTATATGTGCAATCTAAGAAACACATGAATAAATGTAGCAAAACAGAAATGGTTGTAAATATAGAGAACAAACAGGTGGTTGCCAGAGGGTGGGGAAGTGAGGGGAGGAAAGAAATAGATGAAGGATATTAAGAGGTAAAAACTTCCAGTTGCAAAATAAATGAGTCACGGATATAAAAAATACAGTGTGGGGAATATAGTCAATAAATGTAATACTTTGTATGGTGATATAACTAGACTTATTGTGGTGATTATTTTGAAATATGGAATCACTATGTTGTCTATCAGGAAGTAATAAAGTGCGGTGGGTCAATTTACTTCAAAAACAAACTCACAGAAAAAGAGGTCAAATTTGTAATTACTAGAGAGAGGGGGTGGGGTGGGCGAACTGGATGAAGACAGTTAAAAGATACAAACTTAATTTACAAGGTAAATAAGTACTAGGAATGTAATGTGCAATGTGCAACATGTTAAATATAATTAGCACTGCTGTATGTTAGATGTGAAAGTTTTAGGGGAGTAAATCCTAAGTGTTCTCATCACAGAGAAAAGGTTTTATGTATTTCTCTAAATGCTTATCTATATAAGATGATGGGTGGTCACTAAACTTACTGTGATGATCGTTCTGTGATGTAGGTCAAGTCTTTGTGTCGCAGATCTTAATGTTACACAGTGCTGTATGTCACATGTCACATATGTCAAAAACACAGGAATTTAAAAACGAACAACAGCACAATGATAGTCATTCCTCCTTCTCTAGGAAGAAGCAAGTGGGGGTGTTAAGCTAGTAGAGCTACTTCCACGTGGAAGGGCCACTGGGAGAGGGGAAGAAGTGTTCCCACCCTAACAAGGAACTCTTCTGACCCGAAAGGATTTGCATTTATATTATAGATCAGTGAGACAGCATAGAAAACCAAGAAATAAGCCCACACACTTATGGTCAATTAATCTATGACAGAGAAGGCAAGAATGTACAAAAAAGAAAAGACAGTCTCTTCAATAAGTGGTGCTGGAGGACTTCCCTGGGGGCTCAGTGGATGAGAATCTGCCTGCCAATGCAGGGGACACAGGTTTGATTCCTGGTCCAGGAAGAGTCCACAAGCCACAGAGCAACCAAGCCCTTGTGTTGTAACTGCTGAAGCCCATGCACCCACAGCCTATGCTCCGCAACAAGAGGGGTCGCTGCAATGCCCTGCCTGAGCACGGTGATGAAGAGCAGCCTCCACTCTCCCCAGCTAGAGAAAGCCCGAGTGCAACAACGGAGGTCCAGCACAAAAAAGTAAAATTAACTAATTAATATTTCTCAAAAAGAGAAGATAATATATTTTTTAAAATAAGTGGTGCTAGGAAACCTGGACAGCTACATGGAAAAGAATGAAATTAGAACATTTTCTCACACCATATACCAAAAAGCTCAAAATGAATTAAAGAACTAAATGTAAAACCAGATACTATAAAACTACTAGAAGAAAACATAGGCAGCACACTCTCTGACATAAATCGCAGCAGTATTTTTTTTTATTTTCTCCTAGAATAATGGAAATAAGAGCAAAAATAAGCAAATGGAACCTAATTAAACTTAAAAGCTTCTGTACAGCAAAGGAAACCATAAAAAAATGAAAACACAACTTACAGACTGTGAGAAAATATTTGAAAGATGCTACTGACAAGGGATTATTTCCAAAATATACAAAATATTAAAAAACAAATAACCCAATAAAAAAAAACAAGACTTAAATGGACATTTCTCCAAAGGAGACATACAGATAGTCACTGGCATATGAAAAGATGCTCAATGTTGCTAATTATTAGAGAAACGCAAATTAAAACTACGATGAGATATCACTTCACACCAGTCAGACTGGCCATCATTGAAAAGTCTACAGGGCTTCCCTAGTGGGTCATGGGGTAAAGAATCCACCTGCCTATGCAGGAGACACTGGTTTGATCTCTGATCTGGGGAGATCCCACATGCTGCAGAGCAAATAAGCCCACGTGCCACAGCTATTGAGAATGTGCTCTAGAACCTGGAAGCCACAACTGAGCCCACGTGCTGCAACCGCTGAAGCCTGTGCACCCTACAACCCGTGCTCAGCAGCATGAGAAGCCACCACAATGTGAAGCCTGTGCACTGTAACCAGAGAAAAGCCTGCACAGCAACAAAGACCCAGCTCAGCCATAGATAAATGAATAAAATTATTTTTTAAAAGTCTACAGATAATAAACGCTGAAGAGGGTATGGAGGAAAAGGAACCCTCCTACACTGTTGGTGGGAATGTAAATTGGTACAGCCACTATGGAAAACAGTATGGAGGTTTCTTGAACAACTACAGAGAGTTATCATGTGACCCTGCAATCCCACTGCTGGCCTGAATCTGGAGAAAACTCCAATTCAAAAACACACACGCACCCCAGTGTTCTTAGCAGTACTATTTGCAACTGCCAAGACATGGAAACAACTTAAATGTCCATCTACAGATGAATGGATAAAGAAGGCATGATATATATACAATAGAATATTACTCAGCCACAAAAAAGAATGAACTAATGACATTTGTAGTAACATAAGATGGACCTACAGACAGTCATATTAAATGAAGTAAGTAGATAGAGAAAGACAAATATCTTGTGACCCCAACTACATGTGAAATCTAAAAAAAATGATACAAATGAACTTATTTACAAAACTGAAATAGACTCAGACATAAAAAACAAACTTATGGCTTCCAAATAGGATAGTGGGGAGGCAGGAGTAGAGACAAATTAGGAGTCTGGGATTGACATATATACATTATTATATATAAAATAGATGAACAAGGGTCTACTATATAGCGTGCCTGCGTACTGTCATTTTAGTTGTGTCCAAATCTTTGCAACCCCAGGGACTGTAGCCTGCCAGGCTCCTCTGTCCATGGAATTCTCCAGACAAGAATACTGGAGTGGGTTGCCATGCCCTCCTCCAGGGGCTCTTCCCGACCCAGGGATCAAACCCAAGTCTCTTATGACTTCTCAGCTGGCAGGTGGGTTCTTTACCACTAGCCCCACCTGGGAAGCCCCTACTGTATAGCACAGGATGAGTGAGTGAGTGAAGTTGCTCAGTCGTGTCTGACTCTTGGTGCTATAGCCTCCCAGGTTCCTCTGTCCACGGGATTTTCCAGGCAAGAATACTAGAGTGGGTTGCCATTTCCTTCTCCATAGGATCTTCCAGACCCAGGGATCGAACTCAGGTTTCCCGCATCGCGGGCAGACTCTTTACCATCTAAGCCACCAGGGAATCCTAAATCACTTTGCAGTACACTTGATAATAGCACATAGTAAATTAAATATACTTCAGGTTCAGTTCAGTTCAGTTCAGTCACTCAGTCGTGTCTCTTTGCGACCCCATGAACCACAGCACGCCAGGCCTCCCTGTCCATCACCAACTGCCAGAGTCTACCCAAACCCATGTCCATTGAGTCGGTGATGTCATCCAACCATCTCATCCTCTGTCGTCCCCTTCTCCTCCTCCTCTCAATCTTTCCCAGCATCAGTGTCTTTTCAAATGAGTCAGCTCTTCGCATCAGGTGGCCAAAGTATTGGAGCTTCAGCTTCAACATCAGTTCTTCCAATGAACACCCAGGACTGATCTCCTTTAGGATGGACTGGTTGGATCTCTTTACAGCCCAAGGGACTCTCAAGAGTCTTCTCCAACACCACAGTTCAAAAGCATTAATTCTTTGGCACTCAGCTTTCTTTATAGTTCAACTCTCACATCCATAAATGACTACTGGAAAAACCATAGCCTTGACTGGACGGACCTTTGTAGACAAAGTAATGTCTCTGCTTTTTAAGAAAGGTTAAATGGCCTGGTTCAAACTTGGGAAAGGAATACATCAAGGCTGTATATTGTCATCATGTTTATTTAACTTATATACAGAGAATATCATGCAAAATGCCAGGCTGGATGAAGCACAAGCCTGAATCAAGATTGCTGAGTGCTTGCTTCCAAGCACATATACTAAAATTGGAGGGATACAGGGAAGATTAGCAAGGCCCCTGCCCAAGAATGCAAATTCATAAAGCATTCCATATTTTTGATGTTTGACAGGAAACAACAAAATTCTGTAAAGCAATTATCCTTCAATTAAAAATAAATAAATTTTAAAAAAAGATTGCCGGGGGAAATATCAATAACCTCAGATATGGAGATGATACCACTCTAATGGCAGAAAGAGAAGAGAAAGAGCCTCTTGATGAAGGTGAAAGAAGACAATGCAAAAGCTGGCTTAAAACTCAACATTCAAAAAACAAACATCGTGGCATCCAGGTCCATCACTTCATGGCAAATAGATGGGGAAGCAATGACAGTGACAGGCTTTATTTTTGCCTCACCCACAATCAATGTGGATGGTGACTGCAGCCAGGAAATTAAAAGGCGCTTGCTTGTTGGAAGCTGTGACAAACCTAGACAGCACATTAAAAAAGCAGAGACATTACTTTGCTGACTTTGCTGTCCATATAGTCAAAGCTATGGTTTTCCCAGTAGTCAGGTACCAATGTGAGAGGTGGACCATAAAAAAGGCTGAGTGCCAAAGAATTGATGGCTTCGAACTGTGGTGTTGGAGAAGACTCTTGAGAGTCCCTTGGACTACAAGGAGATCCAAACAGTCAATCCTAAAGGAAATCAACCCTGAATATTCACTGGAAGGACTGACGCTGAAGCTGAAGCTCCAATACTTTGGCCACCTGATGTGAAGAGATGACTCACTGGAAAAGACCCCCCGATGCTGGGAAAAACTGAAGGCAGGAGAAGGGGACAAAAGAGGACAAGATGGTTGGATGGCATCACTGACTCAATGGACATGGGTTTGAGCAAACTCCTGGAAATAGTGAAGGACCAAGAATCCTGGTGTGCTGCAGTCCATGGCATTGCAGAGCTGGACACGACTGAGAGACTGAACAACGACAAAACTCCATCCGGGTGAGCACCAGTATAGGCCCAGACACACATGAAAATGTACTATAAAAGTTTTCCAATTATCTGGTTTTCTACTCACGTTTCAGTACCTGAGGTTTTAACCTTGCTTCTTTATCTTGAAATATAGCACACCAGATTTTAATTATAGTAGCTTACAATAGCTTTATAGCATTTTAGTATCTGGCAGAGACTGTTAATGGTTCCAGTATCTGTTATCCCCTTCTTTCCGTCTATAACAAGACTCTAAGCTTCTACCTGAGCATGTGCCTCTTCATCTTTGTGTCCACCTACAACAGCACACGTGTGTACTACTGGAAGGACATAGACTCTATTCCAAATAAAATGGAGAGTCATCACAGGGATTTGCTCAGAGGAGTGACATGATCGGGCTATTTCTGTTGTCAGCAGGGATTTATTTGCTCATCAGCAAAACCTGTTGAGTACAACGCAAGGCATTTCTCAAATAGATCAGAACTAAAACTGCTCTACAGGTTGAGACTCGGATGACAGAGAACTGAGTGGGTGGCTCTCCCTTCGCTTCACTCCGGTTCTTCTAAATGTTTGGGTTTTACAGAAAGGGAAGGGGAATGGAAAGGGAAGGAGCCTGATGAGAGTTTTGGATCTTAGATTTATGAGACAGGATGCTAAGCTGCTTCCAGAGATGTTGTTTTACTTTCTGGCAGTTGTTTTCTCATAAAACTTTGAGCTTCCTCATTGAAAAAGATTTCAAAGCTTCAGCTCATCCATTGCAATGGCCAGGAACATCTTTATTTATAACTTATGAGTAAAAACACAGGTTCAAAAATAAATACAGTTTTAAAAACGTAGGTTCACAGAAGGCGGATGTCATGATGGAAAGATGCCCAGTCAGAACTACTTTTTAAAACATTACAGGTGCACTGATGAAAAACACAAATAGGAAATACAAAGCCACAAATGCACTGAAAGACTGAAGTTGTGTCCAGCCAAGAGAATAATGGTAATTTATATTGGGCACAATTTTGATTTAAACTTTCTAACAATTCTGTGAACTAAGTGTGTGCTGTGATTTTGGTGGAGTTGAGGAAACGTTTGGACACAGTGGGGCTTCTAAACAGTGGGCAATTTCAGCCCCAAACCTTCTAAGAGAGCTTCCTTCTTGTTTAAGAGCCCGAGGTTATGGACACTATCCTGTTGCCTTCCTAACTTCTTTTAAAAGCAAAGATTAAAAAAAAAAAACGGATACATTGTTAAACCAGTAACTTTGGGTTTCCATTCCTACTTAACGACCACTGGAAAATAATTGTATGTGTCCTTTGTGGTGTTGGAGAAGACTCTTGAGAGTGCCTTTGACTGCAAGGAGATCCAACCGGTCAATTCTAAAGGAAATCAGTCCTGAATATTCATGGGAAGGACTGACGCTGAAGCTGAAGCTCCAACACTTTGGCCACCTGATGCAAAGAAGTGACTCACTGGAAAAGGCCCTGATGCTGGGAAAGATTGAAGGTGGGAGGAGAAGGGGATGACAGAGGACGAGATGGTTGGATGACGTCACCAGCTTAATGGACATGAGCTTACTCAAGCTCCGGGAGTTGGTGATGGACAGGGAGGCCTGGCGTGCTGCAGTCCATGGGGTCACAGAGAGTTGGACACGACTGAGCGACTGAACTGAACTCTGTGTTTTCTGGACCTGCTGTTAGGCTGAGTGGGACATGTTATCCGAAAAAGTCTTATAAGCTCTTGGCTGAGCCTCCAAAAATAAATGTCTTTTACTAGAAATTAGAGGATATAAAAGCAGAAAGAAGCTCTAATAAGGACTGTATTTCAGAAACTTTTAAAAATTATGAAGAACAAAGTGCTCTAAAACTTCACTTTCAATGTATGTTTAGAATTCCCGACTGGGATTATTTACCATTCTTTTCTTCTGTCTGATGTAAAGTCTCAGGTGGTAGTTAGTCAGTTTCAACCTCACCTCCCCATTTACTATTTGGAATTTTAAAGAGGTCCAAAATTATTGAAAATTTATACCCAAAATGCTTGTTAGTATTATTATTCTGAGAATGGGGTGTGTGTGTGTCTGTGAGAGAGAGAGAGAAAGAAGTGGAATAAAACGAATTATAAAGTGATTTTTTTAATCCTATTATGCCAGGTGACTTTGAGAACCAGGATACTTTCTGTGAAAAAAAGGGATATAGATATTGGGCTAAAAAGACTAGGCAAATACCCTGTGGAGCTTTTACCACTTCCTGACAATGCTGGGACCTTAGAAATTTTTAACTGTAATTATTTCTCTCCTGTATTTAGTATTTTTATTATTATGCATTTTAATTTTAGGCCTAGAAACATGGGACAATCTAGTAGCAATAAGCATCTGTAGTATCCAGACTATGGTCTTGAAATACCAGTTTTCACTGCAAGAAATCAGGGCTGCTTGGAGAAATGGCTGATTAAAGGTTTGAGGAGGGAAATGTTCAAGATGAATCAGGAGAATCTTGTCACACCAGACAGCAAAGGAATCATCAAAAGCTACTGGAGTTGTGCCAAAAGGAACTGGGAAGCTATCTTCAGAGCCTTTCACTGGCCCATGATGACAAATGGAGCATCAATAAGAGTAACTGCAATGGACTGAAAGATGCTAAGTGTATTTAAATCCATGAGTTCATAATGATTTAAAAAACCAATAAATCTAATAAATCACCTTTGAAGGATGCTAACAACTATTCATTTTGCAAACAGATACATAAAGTTAGGAATCAAGCCATTTCTTCTACCTTTCCTATACAAACTATACCTCCAGATAAACAACTAGTAAGTGAAGGAAGATTTCTCTTTATAGAAATATTTCAACAAATACACCAAGAAGAAAGAGCACTGGAAATCACCATTTTGCAACCCCTAATGAATTAAGGATTGCATATTGAGCATCTGTGGCTGCTAACATCTGAAAGAGACAATGATGTCTTTTGATGAAGGAACACACCACCACCTGTGAAGCAGTTTTGACCAAAACAATAGAAAAATGAAATCTGAATCTGATTAAGCTTTTGGATTTAACTACAAACTTACAGGAAACATGGAGGACAGAGGAATATGCTAAACTACACAATAGGAACACAATCAGTACAATCTCAACCCTGGAAAAACAGAATAAATGATCTAGCTTCTTCAACAAATAAATTGCAAGGAGTTAAAGAAAGAAATTATCTGTTCTAGTTCTGTGAAAAATATCGCTGGTAGCTTGATAGGGATTGCATTGAATTTGTAAATTGCTTTGGGTAGTGTACTCATTTTCACTATATTGATTCTTCCAATCCATGAACATGGTATATTTCTCCATCTATTAGTGTCCTCTTTGATTTCTTTCATCAGTGTTTTATAGTTTTCTATATATAGGTCTTTAGTTTCTTTAGGTAGATATATTCCTAAGTATTTTATTCTTTTCGTTGCAATGGTGAATGGAATTGTTTCCTTAATTTCTTTTTCTACTTTCTCATTATTCGTGTATAGGAATGCAAGAGATTTCTGTGTGTTGATTTTATATCCTGCAACTTTACTATATTCATTGATCAGCTCTAGTAATTTTCTGGTGGAGTCTTTAGGGTTTTCTATGTAGAGGATCATGTCATCTGCAAACAGTGAGAGTTTTACTTCTTCTTTTCCAATTTGGATTCCTTTTATTTCTTTTTCTTCTCTGATTGCTGTGGCCAAAACTTCCAGAACTATGTTGAATAGTAGCGGTGAAAGTGGGCACCCTTGTCTTGTTTCTGACTTTAGGGGAAATGCTTTCAATTTTTCACCATTGAAGATAATGTTTGCTGTGGGTTTGTCATATATAGCTTTTATTATGTTGAGGCATGTTCCTTCTATTCCTGCTTTCTGGAGAGTTTTTATCATAAATGGATATTGAATTTTGTCAAAGGCCTTCTCTGCATCTATTGAGATAATCATATGGCTTTTATTTTTCAATTTGTTAATGTGGTGAATTACATTGATTGATTTGCAGATATTGAAGAATCCTTGCATCCCTGGGATAAAGCCCACTTGGTCATGGTGTATGATCTTTTTAATGTGTTGTTGGATTCTGATTGCTAGAATTTTATTGAGTATTTTTGCATCTATGTTCATCAGTGATATTGGCCTGTAGTTTTCTTTCTTTGTAGTATCTTTGTCAGGTTTTCCAAAGCAATCTTGAGAAAGAAGAATGGAACTGGAGGAATCAACTTGCCTGACTTCAGGCTCTACTACAAAGCCACAGTCATCAAGACAGTATGGTACTGGCACAAAGACAGAAATATAGATCAACGGAACAAAATAGAAAGCCCAGAGATAAATCCACACACATATGGACACCTTATCTTTGACAAAGGAGGTAAGAATATACAATGGAGTAAAGACAATCTCTTTAACAAGTGGTGCTGGGAAAACTGGTCAACCACTTGTAAAAGAATGAAACTAGATCACTTCCTAACACCGCACACAAAAATAAACTCAAAATGGATTAAAGATCTAAATGTAAGACCAGAAACTATAAAACTCCTAGAGGAGAACATAGGCAAAACACTCTCCGACATAGACCACAGCAGGATCCTCTATGATCCACCTCCCAGAATTCTGGAAATAAAAGCAAAAATAAACAAATGGGATCTAATTAAAATTAGAAGCTTCTGCACAACAAAGGAAAATATAAGCAAGGTGAAAAGACAGCCTTCTGAATGGGAGAAAATAATAGCAAATGAAACAACTGACAAACAATTAATCTCAAAAATATACAAGCAACTTATGCAACTCAATTCCAGAAAAATAAACGACACAATCAAAAAATGGGCCAAAGAACTAAATAGACATTTCTCCAAAGAAGACATATGGATGGCTAACAAACACATGAAAAGATGCTCAACGTCACTCATTATCAGAGAAATGCAAATCAAAACCACAATGAGGTACCACTTCACACCAGTCAGAATGGCTGCGATCCAAAAATCTGCAAGCAATAAATGCTGGAGAGGGTGTGGAGAAAAGGGAACCCTCCTACACTGTTGGTGGGAATGCAAACTAGTACAACCACTATGGAAAACAGTGTGGAGATACCTTCAAAAATTGCAAATAGAACTGCCATATGACCCAGCAATCCCACTGCTGGGCATACACACAGAGGAAACCAGAATTGAGAGAGACACATGTACCCCAATGTTCATCGCAGCACTGTTTATAATAGCCAGGACATGGAAACAACCTAGATGTCCATCAGCAGATGAATGGATAAGAAAGCTGTGGTACATATACACAATGGAGTATTACTCAGCCATTAAAAAGAATACATTTGAATCAGTTCTGATGAGATGGATGAAACTGGAGTCGATTATACAGAGTGAAGTAAGCCAGAAAGAAAAACACCAATACAGTATACTAACACATATATATGGAATTTAGAAAGATGGCAATGATGACCCTGTATGCAAGACAGCCAAAAAGACACAGATGTGTATAGCGGACTTTTGGACTCAGAGGGAGAGGGAGAGGGTGGGATGATTTGGGAGAATGGCATTGAAACATGTATACTATCATGTAAGAATCGAATCACCAGTCTATGTCCGACACAGGATACAGCATGCTTGGGGCTGGTGCACGGGGATGACCCAGAGCGATGTTGTGGGGAGGGAAGTGGGAGGGGGGTTCATGTTTGGGATCGCATGTACACCCGTGGTAGATTCATGTCAATGTATGGCAAAACCAATACAGTATTATAAAGTAAAATAAAGTAAAAATAAAAAGTTTAAAAAAATAAAGAAAGAAAGAAGAGCTAGCTGGGGAACTTATAGATGAAGAGACCTTAAAAAGTTTTTCATGCATGTGAAAATAAAGGTTAATGTGCCCTTAAGCAAGTAGCCTAGATCTTGATCCTATTTCACTTGCAGTTTAAAAATAAGATTTGTGAGAAATAGCAACTTTCAAAATTTTGATATTTAGAGTCTTAATTAAGTCATACTTAAAATCATGTCCACAACTTTAATTATTTTGTAAAATACTGTTTGCCGCCCCCTCAAAAGTAATGGCTTACATTTAATTACAATAAAATATTTCTCAGTCATACAACAGTGATTTGGAACTTGGAACCATTCCAGCTGAAATGTTTATCGTTCTTAATCCGTTCTTGGTACATATATCAAGAGCAAAAAAAAAGAAAAGAAAAGAAATTTTGCAGAAAACAGGAGCTGGAAATAAAACATCTCAGATCACAAACTATTTTTCAAGATCCTTCACACACCTCCAGATACTTTTCTGTAAAACTGATACCATCATCCTTCAGAAATGTTAGACCCTGAGAAGACTAAGATGGGATTCATGATCTCAAAATTAGCCGAGAGACATAATATGCACATATAAATGTTAAATTCTTTAAATGTGACAATGGGAGTTGTACTGTGGCTGAAACAGTTAGGAAAGAATTTCCAGTGGTTAGGCTTAAGTCAGGATTTTATAAGATCTGGACAAGCTGAAAAGGAGTTAAAGATGATCCTAACTGTTCTCATCTGTTCATAAAAGAGCTCTCTAAAGTACTACTGGATAAAAAAAATATTGGTTCAGCATTAAATGCAGATATTCTTAAAGGCAATAAAATTGTCTATAATTCAGTTATAGGATGAAATAGTCTATAATTTAGTTGTTTCATTAATTCAGAAGCTTAACTGTTCTTCAATTCAACTGGCCCCAATTCAAGCAGCTTTACCATACATACAGTGATTTATTTATTTTTTATTGAAAATACAAAGTAATATTAAAGAAAAGTATTTAAATAATTTAAAAATCATTCCATATCCCCTACACTAACACAGTGAATTTCAGTTCTGCATATTACTTTCCACATGCATGAAGATTTTATAGTCATAATGATAGTGTACATATCATTTTATATTGTGTTTACTTTACTTATCATATCACAGACATGTCCATGTTTCTACACAGTATTCTGAACAATTATTTTAATGGCAGTATAAGACTTCACTCTTTTTATTAACCCAACTTTCTTCTTTGACATTTAGATTATTTCCAATTTTTTGTTATTGAAAATAATGGAGACATAAGCAACCTCATGTATTTATCTTTCTGTTTGATTGTTATGCTTTAGGTTACAATATCAAGGAGTAAAATTTATGAGGAAAAGATATGGTCATTATTATGGCTCTTTCTATGTAGTACCATATTTATTCCCAAAGGGTTATATCTTTTTAAAATGCCTTTTGAAATGAATACATTAAACAGGTTCCTTCTAAAATTTAAAAATAAGTCAGAAGAATTAGGTAGTTTTACAGTTACATATTTAAGGTTGAAAATAATTATTGCCTCTTAAAAAATGATGAGTGTGGGTAGATGATCTAACAGATTTTACTAAGTTTAGATGAGTTAAGCAATGCTTCCTTCCAAACTTTTCTCAAGTTATGGCACACTGGGAAAGTGATATGGTGGGTGCGATGGAGAAAATGGACAAAGATGCTTCTAGCCCAGAAGCTGCAGCCACCCAGACCACCTCAGGCAACCCCAAGAGATGTGGGATCCATGTCTAGGCACCTCTGTCACCCAAGTGTACCAGTGTGCCTGGGAAGGGAAGCTCTAACTGACAGTGGGTTAAGTGACTCAATCCAGTTCACAAAATCTAGTTAGTGGAAAATGAATTCAAATTTCTTTTCATTAATGTATTTTCTACTATATTACAATGTTCTACAAGCTTTCCAGCTCAAAGTTCAATTTCATATGCAGACACATATCTATACTTATGAACAAAGAGCATTTTCTAACATGCTTAAATTAAAGATACCTAGACTAGCAATTTACATCAAAGCTGAAAATTAAAAATAGTTCTTAGGATCAGCAGATATTCAACTACTTTCTCTGCAGTTTTTCGTATTTTCCATTCTTTTAGTTTATAAACTCTATGAATAGTAATAATCTTCTGCACAGTATCTTGTATATCTCTGTTGTCAGTAAATAATCATAACAATAAATAATACATACTATGAAAGAAAAACACTAAAGTCCATTCTAATAATTCTAAAGGTGAAAAAAAAGCTTAAGTGTTGATTTTGTAGAGGTAGAGAATATTCCTCCTTGTATTTCAAATTCCTTGCTAGCTAAGTGGAAACAATGTACACTGTTACATTACAGGATCGTAAGAGACACCTCATTCCACAGAATGATTTTGACCTACACCCAGTGTTGCTGCTACCAGGAGAAAAAATTTGCTACAAAGGCATTTTCACCTTTGACCAAGTGTCCAGCATTCCAAATCACCTTTGATGAGCAAAGATTATAGGTGTTGACTCCATTGATTTATTCAACTGTAAATATACAAAAGATTTTTCTTGACCATTAATCACTAGGTTGAGGTGTAGAGTGGGGGTTAGGAATAAGAATTTACCTATTATGTGCCAGGCCACAGTAACAAGTAAGAGACTCCAAACCCTACATTCTTTTCTTACTACCCCATGAAACAGTGACTACTTGGTCATTTCTTTGGACTTGATCAGACATTATACACACACACACACCCATGGGACCTCATGGCACTTGGAAGATTACCCACAATTTCCCACTTATTAAGATCTGGATCATATTTCTCAATGCTCTGAAGATACGTCCCCTTTGAGTAGGAATAGCCCCCAGTGACGTAAATGCATCCATTCATGATGACGGCACCACACTCCATCCTCCTTTCCATCATGGGCGCGATCTCTCTCCACTCATTCTGTTCAGGGTCATAGCATTCTGCGATTGTAGTTTGTCCACCAACTAGATAGAGCTTATTTTCAAATGGAACTGAACACAATCCATATTCTATTAAAAAGAAAAAAGAAAGCACATTTTTATTAGGGTAAACAAACAGAAGAGATACCTCAGGGTAGTGATGTAATAATGCTTTACAATTTGGCTTACAAAAATAGAGTAGTTGTGACATTTTGATTCCAGCACACACTACGGCAACATGGACCCTTAAAATCCACTCCCAGTCATCAGGTTCAGATAACTAGTTCCTGCCACTGTCTTTCAGATTATCCTTAAACTGGCTTCTCAGGGTGCTGGGAAAAACTCATCCTCAGACCACTACCCTTCTGGGAACTTCCCAGCACAGGCACCTTTTCTCTATGCCTGTGTGTAAAAGGCGTAGCAGCAGAGTCCCTCTGCCATGAACATGTCCTAGGTAACTGGTGTAGGATCCTTCGGGCCTTAGCAGCTAACCCTCAGCTGGTACGTGCTGCCACAGATGCTTGCCTCTCTCATACTGCTGGTTAAGTTAAGGCCACAAGAAGTTAGAGAAACACAAGCCAGTTTGCTAGGGGAACTACACTCTGTGACCTTGAGAAGCTGCGGAAGGTCCTCAAAGGCAGAGGGCTGCTGTGTGAAGTCTGTCTCCTGGAGCTGGGAGTCCACTTCTTGGGGCTGAGCCTTCCAGGCTGTTTTAATTTCTTCCATTTTATCTCCCCCTCCATATTCAAACCTGCCGGCTGTTCAAGGCCCTGGGATCTCTGGCAACCTCACTTCCTCTCCCTTCTTCCAGGGCTGTGTCTAGGATGAGGCAAGTGATGTGCCTAGAGCACAAACCATGACGAGGTGCTTCCTCTCTGAGTGACTCCTTCCGTTTTGGGCCTCAGGTGTCTCGCTTGCCTGATGCTAGTCCCAGCCCTGTTTCTAACATCCCAGCCCTTAGTGCTCACATCTCTCCCAGCCTGGGAGTTCATTCTGTGGAATGTCAACTACAGACCTGAAGGAAGAGCAGGAGTTGTCAATGGGATGAATATTATAGCAAACAAATGAAGAGTTAGCTTTCCACTGCTGAGCTGTTTCTTCTGTCTGGAAGTCTTTTCTTTGCATAGCTGCCTGCTTCTCGTCATTCAGTTCTCATCTTACTGTCAACTCCTCACTGGGCTTTCTCCTGTCATCCAACCTGCAGGAACCGTCAGCTGTCTCTACCACATCACCCTACTCTAATTCTCTCTGTAGTATGTCCCACGATCTGATGTGGTTCCTGTTTACAGTCTCTCTCTTCCTTCCAGCAGTGCAGGAACTGTGTCCTGCCCAGTGCTCCATCCTATTTGGAGGATGGCAAATGTCTGGCACCTTGTAAGGACTCAGTAAATGGTTGTTGGATCAATGAATGAATTGTACCTTGTACCCTCTGTGCCCAAATATGCACTCCCAATACTTCATGGAAAAAAAACTTATAAGGCCTTCTTTAGAAAGAAAGAATGCACAATCATTCTTTGATTTCCCCTGTAAGTAGGGAAGACAGGTTCTTATCAGTAAAGCTGTTGCTATTTAGGCTTCAAAGCATAAGGAAAAGTCTGAGAAGATTGGTCTTTCTGCTTTGAGTCCACATGCTGGTGTTCTCCAGTGTCTGACATCCAAGAATTCTCCCACCTCTGAAAACCCATTTATTCCTTTTCAGTTAAATAAATGTAGAATTTTTATAGGATTTCATTAGTTTTTGAGTACTTGTGACATATTATTTATATAAATTATGAGTCATTCTGTTAAATGGTTACTGTGAAAATTAATGATGATACAAAAATTTTATCAGTTGGTATAAATGATTCAACAGTGAGCTTAGTAGGCTATTTTTAAATTATTCAGATCTTGCCAAAAAAAATAATCATTTTGTTACTCAGGTTAAAGAAGACTCTCAATCTTTCCATAGCAACAAAAATGTCCAAAATAAAGTGACTCCTGGGCTCTCTATTCTGAGTCATTGATGTATGTATCTGTTTTTGTGCCAGTACCATACTCTTTTGATTAATGCAGTTTTGTAGTATAGACTGAAGTCACTGATTCCTCCAACTCTGTTCTTTTTCAAGAGTGTTTTGGCTATTTAGGGTCTTCTGTCTTTCCGTACAAATTTTAACATTATTTATTCTAGTTCTATGAAAAATACCCTTGGTGTTTTGATAGGGATTGTACTGAATCTGTAGATTGCCTCAGGATAAATGTGGTCATCTTAACAATATTAATTCTTCCAATCCATGAACACAGTATATCTTTCCATCTGTTTGCATCATCTTCAATTGTTTTCATCAGTGTTTCTGTTTTCTGAGCACAGGTCTTTACCTCCTTAGGCAGGTTTATTCCCAGCCATTTTATTTTATTTTTTGATGCAATGGTAAATGAGATTGTTTATTTAATTTCTCTTTCATTGTTAGTGTATAGAAATGCAATAGATTTCTATATGTTAATCCTGTATCCTTATGAGCAATTACTCTACATCAAAGGAGGCAAGAATATACAATGGAGAAAAAAAAAGTCTTCAATAAGTGGTGTGCTGGGAAAACTGGACAGCTACATGGAAAAGAATGAAATCAGAAGGTTGGCTCACACCATATACAAAAATAAACTCAAAATACAGTAAAGACTTAAATGTAAGGCTATTTACTATAAAACTCTTAAAACATAAGCAGAACACTCTTTAACATAAATTGCATCAAGATCTTTTTCAATCCACCACTTAAAGAGTTCAGTTCAGTCGCTCAGTCATGTCCAACTCTTTGCAACCACTTTGAGTAATGAAAATAAAAACAAAAATAAGCAAATGGGACCTAACTAAACTTAAAAGCTTTTGCACAGCAAAGGAAGCATAAACAAAATGAAAAGACAACCCTCAGAATGGGAGAAATTATATGCAAATGAAGCAACTAACAAAAGATTAATCTCCAAAATATACAAAGAGCTCATGTGACTCAATATCAAACAAACAACCCAATCAAAAAATGGGCAGAAGAGCTAAACAGACATTTCTCCAAAGAAGACATATGGCTAAAAAGCATATGAAAAGATGTTCATTATCACCAGTTATTAGAGACATGCAAATCAAAACCACAATGCAGTATTATCTCACACTGGTCAAAATAGCTATCATCAAAAAATCTATAAACAATAAATGCTGAAGAAGATGTGGAAAAAATAGAACCTTCCTATATTGTTGGTGGGAATGCAAATTGGTATAGCCACTAGGGAAAACAGTATGGGGAGGGTCCTTAAAAAACTAATCATAGAACTACCATATCTTCCAGAAATCCCATTCCTAAGCATACATTTGGAGAAAACCATGATTTGAAAAGATACATGCACCCCAATGTTCATTGTAGCACTGTTTACAATAGCCAAGACATAGAAGCAACTTAATGTTTATGGAGACATGAATGAATAAAGATGTGATATATTTATACAATCGAATATTACTCAGCCATAAAAAGGAATAAAATAATGGAATATAGGTAGATCTAGAGATAATCATATTAAGTGAAGGAAAGTAGACAAAGACAAATACCATGTGATATCACTTACACGTAGAATCTAAAAAAATGATACAAATGAACTCATTTACAAAATAGAAATAGACTCACAGACATAGAAAACACGCTATGGTTACCAAAGTGGGTAGTGTGGTGGGGAGATAAGTAGGAGTTTGGGGATGAACATATACATACTACCATATATAAAACAGGTGAACAACAGGAACTTATTGGATAGCACAGGTAACTCTACTCAATACTCTGTGAATGGTCTACGTGGGGAAAGAATCTAAATGAGAGTGGAGACATACAGGTATATAACTGGTTCACTGTGCTGTATACCTGAAACTAACAGAATATTGTAAATCAATTAAACTTCAATAAACATGAACAAATAAACATTTTTTAAATGACAAAGCAAAAAATACAATGATGAACAGATAAAAAAGATATGGTGTGTGTGTGTGTATATATATATATATATATATATATATATATATATATATATATAAAGGAATACTATTCCACAATAAAAAAGAATTAAATTTTGCCATTGGCAACAATGGATGGATTTGGAAAGTATTAGGGTTTCCCAGGTAGCACTAACAGTAAAGAACTCTCCTGCCAATGCAGGTAAATATAAGAGACGCAGGTTCGATCCCTGAGTTGGGAAGATCCCCTGGAGGCGGGTATGGCAACTCACACCAGTATTCTTGCCTGGAGAATCCCTTGGACAGAGGAGCCTGGTGGGCTATGGTCCATAGGGTCCCAAAGAGTCAGATAGGACCGAAGCAACTTAGCACACATGGAGAATATTATGCTAAGTGAAACAGGGCAGACAGAGAAAGACAAACATTGCACGAATCACTTACATGTGGAGTCTAAACTATAAAACAAACTAGTGACTACAAGAAAGAGCTAGACTCACAGACTAGAGAACAAACTGGTGGCTACCAGTGGGGAAAGGGAATGGGGGAGGAGCAAGATGGGGCGGGAGACTAAGAAGGTGCCAACTATTATGTATAAAATAAATAACTAGAAGGATATATTGTAAAACACGGGATACAGCCAATATTTTATAATAACTATAGAGTATAAAAAATTTTAAATTATAAATCACTGTTGTACATCTAGAACTTATATTGTACATAAACTACATCTCAGTTTTTAAAAAAGTATAAAAATAAAGTGATTCCTGGTATTTATTCCCATTACCCAAATGCAACATAATGTTCTATTATAGTTGGTGGAAACCTGCTCAGCTGTAACTGACTTTTTTCTTATTGGTTACTCTATGAAGCTACTGAGGCTAAGGTACTGTATCTTGTTTATCGAGCTCCTAGCACTATACACAGCATTAGAAAGCACTCAGCAAATATCTGTTGGACAAACGAATGAATGAGCAATTTCAAACCCAGTATGAAAATAGCTCAGAGTTTACACACAAATGTTCACTATAAAAACATGGCAGTCGATATTCAGTTTTACAAGAGTGATCGGAACAAAGCCACGCAGGCATTCGGAAACAACCATAATATTTTCAGGTATTCAATATCCACTTTAAAAAAAATGCTTTAAAAATTTTACTTAAGATTTTTTTCTCACTGAAAAGAACTGTAAAGCTTATCTAATCTAACTTCCTTATTTTGCTGGAAAGTAAGACCCAAGAGCTTAAGCTGCTGCCCAAGATTAGACAAGTAAATAACCGGCAGAGCCAAGAGAGAACATTCTCCCCACTGGACACAGCTCTCCACGGATTTTTCTTCCCTATCTCTTACTGCTTCTCCTGGGTTCTTCACACATTCTTCTTTCTTTCTCAGCTCACCCTTTAACTAACGCTGTTTCTCAAGATTCTGCTCATTTATGTGTTGTTAGTCCCAACCTCCCAAGGCATCTTATTCACCTCCACACCTGGCCATCATCTCTAAGCAAACAATGCCCAGGTCTCTGTATTTACCCACATTCTTCCTCCTCCTGCAGAACCACACTTCTCATTGCTTTCTGGACAGCTCTTCTAAGTTGTGTTAGTTGTCCAGTCGTGCCCAGCTCTTTGCAACCCCATGGACTCTAGCCCAGCAGGCTCCTCTGTCCATGGAGTTCTTCAGGCAAGAGTGCTGGAGCGGGTTGCCATTCCCTTCTCCAGGGGATCTTCCCAACCCAGGGATTGAACCTTGATCTGCACTGCAGGCAGATTCTTTACTGTCTGAGTAACTAGTTCTTGACATTTCACTCAAAACTGAGCTTGTCATCCCTCCACTTCTCCCCTCCCATTGGTTGCTACTTCAATGCCGCCAGTCAATGAGGCAGACAGTCTTGCCCTTGTCTCCAATGTCCAATCACCCAAGGGGGGTGATCACTACCATTCAATCAGTGGTGAACCTGTACTACTCCTCACACCTGCCTGTTTTCCACTCCTACTTTCTACTCCACTGCAGGCTCTCAGTATTTCTCCCCTGGCCTATTATAGCTTTAGTATGCCTCCCTGCCATCTTTCTCCCAGTCTACTCTCAAAGGAACTCTTTTCTTAAAACTAAAACTGACAGTGCAGCCTTCTCTTGCTCTGAAACTTTGGCAGTTCTCTATTTTTAAAGTTTATGCCCCAATGTTCATCGCAGCACTGTTTATAATAGCCAGGACATGGAAACAACCTAGATGTCCATCAGCAGATGAATGGATAAGAAAGCTGTGGTACATATACACGATGGAGTATTACTCAGCCGTTAAAAAGAATACATTTGAATCAGTTTTGTTGAGATGGATGAAACTGGAGCCGATTATACAGAGTGAAGTAAGCCAGAAAGAAAAACACCAATACAGTATACTAACACATATATATGGAATTTAGAAAGATGGCAATAATGACCCTGTATGCAAGACAGCCAAAAAGACACAGATGTGTATAGCGGACTTTTGGACTCAGAGGGAGAGGGAGAGGGTGGGATGATTTGGGAGAATGGCATTGAAACATGTATACTATCATGTAAGAATCGAATCACCAGTCTATGTCTGATGCAGGATACAGCATGCTTGGGGCTGGTGCACAGGGATGACCCAGAGGGATGTTGTGGGGGAGGGAGGTGGGAGGGGGGTTCATGTTTGGGATCGCATGTACACCCGTGGTGGATTCGTGTCAATGTATGGCAAAACCAATACAGTATTGTAAAGTAAAATAAAGTAAAAATAAAAATTAAAAAAAAAAAAGATCACTTGTAGAGATATAAATGCAGTTTGTTTTAGAAGGAAATGTTACTATAGTAAAAAAAAATAAATAAATCTTTGGAAATGTTAAAAAAATAAATAAATAAAGTTTACGGAGGCCACTCAAAGCCCTCCGTGACAGGATTTTCAAATGAACTTTGTCACTCAGTCTCTCACTCTTCCCTCTTGCACCTCACGCACACCTCTACTCCCAAGAACCAGAGTAAACCCGGAATTTTCCCATCAGCATTCCTTCATTGGCTAACTTTCTGCCAGAAAGCCTAACTCATAACAACCTACTCCTGGAAGCCTTCTAAGATTGTCAGATTCCCCTTAACCAGACTGACGCTCTCTCTACCCTCAATCTCAACAGCACCTATTTGTAAGATTGTCTTGTGTTCCCGTTACGTATGTGTATTTACTACTATATTCTGACTTTCTGTGGCAGTAAAATTAATCATCTTTCATAGCTCATGTAATAACTATCAATAGAATGGTATCTTTCCCAAGGTAGTGAAGTGAAGTGAAGTGAAGTCACTCAGTCGTGTCCGACTCTTTGCGACCCCATGGACTGTAGCCTGCTCAGGCTCCTCTGCCCATGGGATTCTCCAGGCAAGAATACTGGAGTGGGTTGCCATTTCCTTCTCCAGGGGATCTTCCCAACCCAGGGATCGAACCTGGGTCTCCTGCATTGCAGGCGGACGCTTTATCCTCTGAGCCACCAGGGAATGTCATCTTGAATTTGATGGAATTATACTCCCCTGTCTTTCAACTATACAAAGCAATCACACTTAAAAGCATTAAGAAAAAAGATAAAATTTATATTACCTTTTAAAAATAATAACAGTCATTTAGTTGCAGTCTAAGCTACATATCTATTAGGTAGACTCATGACTGGCATTTTACAGTCCTCAGGAGGTACTCCTAAAATGTATAGGAAGCATGTTGTTGTTGTTCAGTTACTAAATCAACATCTGACTATTTTGTGACCCCATAGTCCTCCTCTATCCATGAGATTTCCCAGTCAAGAATACTGGGGTGGGTTGCCATTTCCTTTTCCTGGAGATCTTCACAACCCAGGGATGGAACTGCGTCTCCTACATTGGCAGGCAGATTCTTTACCACTGAGCCACCTGGGAAGCCCCATAGGAAGCATGAGTTGCTATAATTCAGAGGATGTAGATCCAAACGCTTCCCAGGGCCAAGGAGATAACAGGTTAGCCGAATGAAGCAGGCTAGGGGTAAGAAATACAGCAGCCCCCCCTCCAACCCTCGCAAGGTCTATGATGTGATAAGCATGGAATAGACTGTGGTGAAATGGAAGCCTCATCTGAAGGGAATAGCCACTACCTGGCCCCAGTGATTGCTGCCAGGAAGGAATAAGATCCAAGGTTGACAGATCTTGCAATTTTCCTAAAGGCCAGAAATAATGATTTTTATTTGAAATCTCCTAAATTTTAAATATTGATAACAAGCCAGTTAAAAAATATTTTGAACACTGTGAGAGCCAAACAGAAGATATACAACATGGGTGATAATATGATATCTTCATTTCTCATTTTATGTTCAACGTGAATTAAAATGTGTTTTATGTTCAACGTGAATTAAAATGCTCCATGTGGAATTCTATGTTCCCAGGGATTGATACTGTAATTTAATATTCATTTCTGACTGATTTTTCACTTTGCCATGGCTTTACATCCTTTAGCTTAAGTCTTACTAAGCCACCTGGAGTGGCTCTCCATCAGTGAATAAGCCATATCCAGTTTAAGTGTGTTATGGAAGATTTATTTTTAAAGGAATCCCTTTATGAATTATAAATTAAGCTTCTAATTTAGACAACTGCCCTCTGATTTGTTGATCTGACTTTTCATATGTTGGATTTTCTTTGTAAAGGTAAGTCAGAATAATATCTAACTTATAAGGTTAACATGAGGATCAAATGAAGTAACAGTGTAGCTGTGGAGAGCATGGGCTCCCAGCCAGGCTGCCTGGATCTGAAACTCACAACAGCCTGAGCTAGCTGACCATGGGCAACCTATTCACTGTCTGTGTGCCTCAGTGACCTATAAAACAGTAGTAGTATCTAGTTCATAGGACTGCTGTGGCTCAGATGGTGAGGAATCTGCCTGCAATGCACGAGACCTCGGTTTGAGCCCTGGGTTGGGAAGATCCCCTGGAGAGGGCATGGCAACCCACTCCAGTATTCTTGCCTGGAGACTCCCATGGACAGAGGAGCTTGATGGGCTACAGTCCGCGGGTTTGCAAAGAGTTGGACATGACTCAGTGATTAACACTTTCACTGGATTAATACATGTGAAAGTACCAGAAAAGTTAGTGCCTGGCACATCCTTGGGCTTCCCTGGTGGCTCAGAGGGTAAAGCATCTAAACTTAGCTATTACAGGCATACCTTGAAACTGAAGTTCAGTCAGAACATAGTAATAAAGTGAGCATTGCAATAAAGGGTCCACATGTATTTTTTGGTTTCCCAGGGCATAAAAAGTTATGGTTACACTATACTGTAGTCTATTAAGCGTGCAATAGCATAATGTTTTATGTCTAGAAAAACAATAAATATATGTTAATTTTTAAATATTTTATTGCTAAAAATTCCAATTCAATTAGAATAGAATATCAAAGATCACCAGAACAAATATAATAATTACAAAAAAGTTTGAAAACATGGCGAGAATTACCAAAATGTGACAGGACACAGTGAGCAGAGGCTGCTGGGAAAATGCCACTGACAGAATTCCCAAGGCAGGGCTGCCACAGACCTTCAATGTGTACAAAATGCAATATCTACCAAGCACACAAAAACAAGGCATGCCTGTATTCAATATGATGTTATTCTCTACTATAATTTCACTAGTTATCACAGAAAGTTGTGGGGATTCTAGGATAATATATATGAACTACTAGGAGATGATCACCACCTCCATGATGTCTTCAAGAGCCAGGACAGCATCTGGCTGATTGTTGCGAAAGTCCTCCTGTACATGGAGACACAGCCCCAGATTCAGGTGTGCTCGCCCTGAACTGTGAGGTGGCGCACGTGATGCACGGTTGAACTAGCTGCACAGGTTAAGAGCAGGAGAGCTTGCTCCCTTCCAGAGAGGCAGACCACTTACTGGCTATGCCACAGGTTAATGCGCTCAAACCTCCTGACTTTGAATCCTGACCCACAACTTCCAAACCGTGACCTTGGCAAAGTTACTTACCCCTTCTAAGCCTCCATTTTCAAATATGTAAAACAGGTAAACAATACCAACTCACAGGGTTGTAGTTAGAATTTAAGGTAGTATTTCATGCCAAGTGCTTAGGCAGTACTTGACCTATGGAAAGTGCTCAAGAACGTTAGCTATTACTATTATTCTCAGATGGGTCAAGCTTGTGAATTTTGATTATGCTCTCCAGTGACTGACATAGCAGCCTGATGCCATATGGAAAATGATTCAAAGTAGTATAGTGATACGGTGACATGAAACTTTCCTAATGAAAAGAATCTTAACCAGATGGTATAACGGTAACAAGTTTATGCTTTCCCCTGAGCCTTACCCAAAGAGACAAGCCAAAGAACAAAGGACACCACAGAAGGCAGGCCATTCTTTGTGGGCAGACAAGATCCTGGGATGACTGTTAAGGCCAACAGAGAGCCCTGCACATCACAGGAGTAAGTGCTTCACACCTATTGAAACCCAGAAAGGACATGCTTCTTTAAAAAAAAAAAAATCATCTCCTAAAAGGAATTAACAGATATCCTTTCCAACTATTTGACAGACTAGTGTTTTTACCTGTCCATAAAAATTCTGTTTTCTGTAACACATGTAGTAAATGAAAAAAAGCATGCAACTAAGGAATAGGAAACGGAAGAAAAGAAGCTTTGTTAAAAATTTTTTTAAAGAACTAATACTTTTAACCACACAGGCTTAAAATATTTGTCATGTAAAGACATCAGGGAAAGTGTCTGTAGATGTCCTCGAATTGGAATAAGTTAATTGTGATTGTTGTCAGATAACATGTGACTATTTGGGGCCTTTTAATTATACCCAAGTGTAGTCTACTATAAATTTAGCACTGTCTGCTGCTGCTGCTGCTGCTAAGTCACTTCAGTCGTGTCCAACTCTGTGCGACCCCATAGACAGCAGCCCACCAGGCTCCCCAGTCCCTGGGATTCTCCAGGCAAGAACACCAGAGTGGGTTGCCATTTCCTTCTCCAATGCATGAAAGTGAAAAGTGAAAGCGAAGTCACTCAGTCGGGTCCGACTCCCGGCGACCCCATGGACTGCAGCCCACCAGGCTCCCCCGTCTACTTCCAGTATATTCTTAGCCATCTTTTATGCTGATAAGCGGCATCACAACATGTGCTATTTGAGACAGTAATTTGTTACCTGGATGTGGGCTGGAGGTGATGAGGCTCCATTCATTGATATCTGAATTGTAGCTCTGGACCTTGTCATAGGTGCAGCTGCCTCTGTATCCGCAGTGGCCGCCAATGACGTAGATAACTTCATGTAAGACACAAGCAGTAGCATTTCCCACGCCTGTGTGTTAAATTAAAATCACATCTTCAGATTGGTCTTTTGGTTTTGCAATGAATATTGGACTAAGTTTATTATTGCTTTTGTTAATATGGACATTAGACACAAGGCATTATCCTAGGAGGTATGAAGGATAGAAAAAAAATTTTTTTAAGGCTTCCTCAGTTTTTTTTTTTTTTTTTAAGGGAGAGGTGAGACATTAATACAAATAATTAGAATGCAGGGTAGAGAACTCCTGTGAGTGTTCAGAGCAAGGAGACATTGCTTTGTCTAGGGGAATCACGGCAGAATTTGACCTGGGCCTTGGTAGGTAGCCTTTGGCAGGTAGAGGTAAGAGAAAGCCATCCGAAGAGGAGGGAAAGGGGAACATAAAGATTCATTGGGCAATGTCATGTAGACCGGATTGATTCCCAGCACTTGAGCACGTAGGTGGCACTCTGGGGCTGTCATGTGGGAATTAAAGCTGACGTGGTAAATTGAAGCTGACACGGCAAAAGATCCTCATGCCTGACTAAGAAACATACAATTAATTCGGCAGGACATTTTAAACACAGGAAGAGAGGGACTACAGAAATAGAAGGGCAAGAGTCAGAAAGAGAGAGGTATTGGCCCAGCTGCAAAGTACCGAGGGTCTGACTTAGACTGGGCCTTGATTATGGGGGAAGGATACCGAGGTAAGAGACACAGAGGAACAGATGGGCCTCAAAGACTGACTGCGTCTAAGGCTCATTCTGAGGTCCTGAGCGCGGAAAACTGGGGAACACCGATGCCACAGAAAAATAAAGAGGAATCAGGGGAAGAAGACACGAGGAAGAAAAAAGTGAAAAGAAAGTGCTCAGTCGTGTCCAACTCTTTGCGACCCCAGGGACTGCAGCCTACCAGGCTCCTCCGTCCATGGGATTCTCCAGGCAAAAGTGCTGCCGTGGGTTGCCATTTCCTTCTCCAAGGGAGAAAGATGAGGAGGCTCATTTTAGTTGAAAACGCCAGGTTAGTCTTTTAAGCAACATTTTACGTAGCCCATTCTGTGCAAGGTGCAGTTCAATCTCTGTGTACATTTCTACTCCAAAACAAAAGCGAGTTTGTAAGCAGTGCAGTTATGATGAAGGAGAAAAAAGTTAGGATTTTCTAAACAGCCAAGTATTTGTTTTTAATGAATCTTTTTGGCTGTACCGAGTCCCACATGGGATCTTACTTCCCCCACCAGGTACTGAACCCACCTCCCGTGCACTGGAAGCTTGGAGTCTTAACCGCTGGACCGCCAGGGAAGTCCTAAACAGTCAAGTATTTATTTCTTCTCTGTACATGACTAAACTAAAAAAGGAAATGAATTTGAAACTTGACTCTGCCCAATTTCGGTGCTCCTGACTGGGGAAAGCTGCTAGTTCACTTCATGACTACAAAATAAAACAAGTTGGGGAACATAGTGCTATTCTTCCTAGAGACAAATGGGAAACTTAGAGTTCAGCATGAGTCCCCCCATCAGAACCAGCACTTGCGAAAAGTGCACATAACTGACTGACAAAAGTGTTACCCTTCCCGGGGATGGTCAGATATAATCAAGAATCGAAATTTAAGTGAAAAAATATTAAGTAAAATAAAGTACAGTAAAGTAAAAATAAAAAGTAAAGTAAAGTAAAATAAAGTAAAAAGAAAAATTTTTTTAAATGTATATATAAAACTCTGAAATTTCAGACCCAGCTAGGAGGTAGGGGAGGACTTCAGTGTAAGAGGGTCTTCCATTCCACTCAAGGCTAAGGTGAGAACACTTGCGGCTTTCTTTACGGTGTAGACACCCTTGCTGCATTTTTCTTTCCAGAAACATGGTTTCAAATACGGTTTAACAACATTTCATAAAGTAATACATTTCAACCCTCAAAGAAATATACTCTAAACTACAAAACCACTGAATCTGTGATCTTATCATTAAGAAGCAGAAGCAGAAATATAGCTAGGTTTACAACAGCTGCTAAAATATCTGAACTTTCTTTGTTTCTTTCATAGGAAAGGAGTTAGGATATTTAGAGCCACTCTAGGGAGGAGAATTAGTAAATGGGGGAGTCAAGCTCAGGCAGAGTGAAAACCAGAGCAGCAACAGCACTGAGCTTGAAGCCACGTCTCCCATGCTGCCAACTACTGCAGAAACTTTGGGCATGCAGGAGAGAGGCTGTAATTGAATATGAAAGATATTTCTGCCCTATCAAAGCTGACACGTTCTTCTATAAGGATGGTCATGATAGGACTTCCCTAGTGGTCCAGTGGTTAAGACTCTGCGTTCCCAGTGCAGGGACACAGGTTCAGTCCTTGGTCAGGCAACTAGATCCCAATGCTGCAATAAAGGTCAAAGATTCCACGTGCCACAACTACGACCCAGCACGCCAAATAAATAAGCATCTTAAAGTGTTCATGACCATCATGCCTAACCCTTACTGAGTGCTTACTCTATGCCTGTCACTGCTCTAAGTGATTCACATGCATAAATTAAACTAATCCTCTCAAACCCTAAACCATGTAATGTTGTTACCCCCATTGTACAGATGGCAAAACTGGGGCACAGGGAGATTAAACCATTTGCCTAAGCTCACCAGCAAGTAAGTTAGAGGTTAAGATTTAGACCCAGGCAGCTTGGCCTCAGAAGCAGTGTGCCTGGTCACAAGACCATTTTGTGTCTCAGGCTTCCTGTTCTCATCCAAGGATCACACCGGGTCAGATTCCCAGGCCAGGTCAGATTCCCACACCCTCGCTAGCATTAAAAAAGAAACAGAAAGGCCTGGGAAGAAACATCTGGGATAAAATGACTCAAATTTAGTTACAACCTACCAGTTTGTGTGCAACTCCCCAGCACCGATGAATATATGTAATGAAACAAATGAGATTACAGCTTAACTTTTCTTCCAGTAGGAGGGAACAACAACAAGGCTAATCTGGTACCAAACACAGCGAAAAATACAGTGCCTATCAGACAAATACTGAGACCCAATTGTGTGCATGGCTGTGTGGGCCGTGTGCAGGAGACAGGGGATCTGCCCCTCTCCTCTACCCTCTAAGATATGCCTGGAATCACAAAGGGCAGAGGCTATGTGTCCTCTAGTTTTTGAAAGAATGTAATTTATTATACCCTACAGGGACCAAACCTTTCAAGGTTTTAATGAAAGACCTTTTAAAAGACAGACGATCAAATGAGAAAAAAAAAAAAAAAGTGAATATTTAAAAGCAAGACTCAAAAAGCTTTGATTTCAAGAGCAAATAATAATAATAAATAAACATGAATAAAACTACCCAGCTTTTCTCTTCATTTAGCCTTTGATTTAAATATAAATTCTTGACTGAAAGCAAGATGGAGATTCAAAAGAGGCTCTAGAGTAGGTACAATGAATTAGATTGTTTTCTTATATAAATAACATTTCTTTTCCAGCCTGGGTAGCATACTCTGACCAAATAACTCTCAGTCAAGTTGAGGACTGCTATATTATATTTTTACTTAGAACATTCTACGTAGCATTACTTGATTTGTATAATCCAACTATAGCTCCACAGTAGCATTCCAAAGTGATAAATTTTTTATAATGTTATCTGTGAAAGACCCTTTGTCTAATCTCAAACACCTAAAAAATACAGAATAAACAGTCTGCACTTACCTTTAATCATATTTGCAATAGGAATCCACTTCTCTTTCAATGGATCATAGAACTCAGCCTCTTCTGCTGGAGCCCCTTTTCTGTAACCACCTAAAGCATAGACACAGCCACCCAAGGTGACTGCACAGTGGTAATACCTGGCATTGAGCATTGGCAAACCTTCTGTCCATTCATCACCTTCACTGTTATAGATCCACACTGTATCAAGAGCTTCAATGTTATCAGTTCTGTAACCCCCGGTTACATAAATATTGGGTCCCAAACATGTAACACCATAACTCTCCCTAGTATAATCTGGTATTTCTGCCCCTTGGATCCAAACATTTGTCAAAGGATCCCATATGTGTACCTCTGATAAAGGGTGCCAGTAATAGCCTCCAATGATATACATTGTGGCTGTGGATCGCTGAGAAATCTCTTTATGCATGGGATTCAAAGCATTGTATATTAGAGATCGGATCTTATTTTCAGTTAATAGGCAGCTTCTTTGAAGGCCTAAAGCTGTTTTTAAATACACTGGATCTATATCTATGTTGATATAGCTTAATAGATTATATAGGCATTCAATTCGATTCTCTACATCATGAGCAGTCCACTTAATAACTGGCTCTATGACAGCTTCTTCTTTCCAAACACTGAGATTCTTTCTGGACAAGATAAAGAGAAACTTTTCAAGGCTGATTTCCAGAAATTCTTCTTGTTGCCATACTTCCTTAAACCTTGAGCACAGAATTCTTCGAGATTCTTTCTCTAGTTCCGGACACACATGAAATTCTGCAAAGGAGTGCATTCCAATACAATTATCAATATCCAAGTGCCTTACCAAAAACTGCTCACATGCTTTCTTCACTGAAAGGAACTGTAGCAGATCAGCTGCTTCAAGCAGGCTTTGAACATTTCTTTTAGTTATCTCAATTTGGGAAGTGTACGCATAATTTACAAGGCCTTCCAAGATATCATGGTGGATGCCAGAGATCTTTATTTTATTTTTAAATTTTTCTTTCATGTCAGCTGTGAACATTGCCTTAAAATAATTGCTGCAAGCAGCTAAAACAGCTCGGTGACAACGGAAGATTATGCCCGAAGGACACTGAAGGGTAATATCAGTAAATAATCCATCCAAGTAAAATGTTCTGAATGCATCCAGAAAATCCACTGGATGCGTGGTATCCTTGAAAAGGTAAATATAATCTTCTTGTCCTTTTAGCGCCATGGCTGCAATAAACATGAAACAAACGTGTTTTCAATTTTGTATATTATCCCAGGTAATCAGTGCCCAATATTCCTGTCATTACAATGATTGATTAACATCGAATATACAAAACTAGGTAGACTGAGTTTAGGAGTCTAAGTCACAAATGCAAAACGTGGATAGACTATTTCATAATTTATATGACGGTCAATTTAATTTCAGGGTAGCTCGTAGTCTGATATGAGGCCCCCAGATCGTTCAGTGGTCCTCTCAAGAAGAGATACTGATTTGCTACCCCATTCACCCAATCTCTTCAATCTGCCCCCAGTTAGCGGTCCTAGAGAGAGCTCACATTTGACGATCCAAGCGTCCAAGAGATCACCTCACTCGAGGCTGGACCTTGGCCGGCCCCAATTCAACCTTTTCCCCGAGCTCCGTCTTCCTTTTCAAGTCGCATCGATTGCCAGTAAAGGGATGATAGAACTGTAACTGATTAGAAGAAATCTCGGAAAAGGGAAACCCTGTGCCTTTCTGCTCAAGGAAGGACAGAAAGGAAAGCGGCCGGACGGCGGCCCCTCTATCCCCGCGCCAGCTCCGCGGACTGCCGCAGGGGTTTCCGCGCGCCGCGCGCCTGGGCCCGGAGCCGGCGTTCCCGCCCGGGGACCGCCCCGCCCGGGGGCCGGCGCGGGGACTCGCTTCGAGGGCGCCGCGTGCCGTCCACTGGGCCGGGTGCCGCGTCCCTCTGTCCCGGGCCGCGGCACAGGTGTGGGGAGGCCGTCGCGGACGGCCCCGCGCCCGGCCCGGCCCACCGCCCGCGCGGCCATTGTCTCCGCGCCGCTGCCGCAGGCGGGCTCGGAAGGCGGCGTGGCCTCGCTCCCCGCGTCCGGCCCCGCTCGCTCCCCGCCGGCTGGCCTCGGGCGGCGGGTCCGTTCCGCACCTACCTCCGGCAGTGGCTCCGGGACGCGGTGCGGACCTGCGGGCTAGCGGCGAGCGGGGGCGGGGGCGCCTCCGGACCCTCTGACCATCTTTGGAAGAGGCGCGGCGGCGGCTGCCTGCTAGCGCAGCTCCAGCCCACAAGCGGCTCCTATTTTGGTGCCCCGGCTGCTCCCCGCCTCCAACCGAACAGCCCCCCACGCGGCTGGGGCGCGGGGCCACTCGCGGGAACTCACGGGTGGCGGGGCCGCGCTGCGGGCGGGAGCGGGGTGGGCGCGCGGGCGCGCGGCTGCACTCCTACCCGAGGCTCCCCCTGCCGCAGGTGGGGAGGCTTCTCCGAGGAGACCGCCCAGGCCACTTTTCCCTCTTTCCTTAGACCTGTCTCCCTAGCCCCACCCCCACGCAGACACTCCCGAGAGTATTCTCTCTAGACAAACTCTCTAAGTCCCGAATTAGAACCAGATATAGGGATTGGGGACCTCCTTTCTCCCTCCTTCAGTAGCTCTCCCCAGCCCAGGACCTAATTGTGGAGTGGAATTGCGGGTGCATGTTGGAGAGAAGCAACAAAGCTGAAGGTCTGGGGTTCATTTTGAGGTTACCTTCCAAATGCCAGAAGTAGGGGCTGTTTTCCCATGTACTCCATCCCACCCTTAGGAGAGTACTCTGGAGCCCCGGGGACTAATGTGTTCAGTGTGGGTTAACTTGGAGCTTTGAGAAACACTGAAAGCAGCCAGGGCCAAAGATTCCGTTTCCAGTATTTAGAGTAGCTGGAAGGAGCAGCCTCCAGTCTTTCTTCTGGTGGCAGCCAGTCCAGTCACGTAAAGGTGTTTATATGCTATACCAGAAAGTTCATTTTCTTGTTCCAACAAAACCTAATATCAAATATTTCCATTTATTCATTCATTTGCAAGACTGTATTGAGTGCCTGCTTAGGCATAGGCACTGGTTAACGATGTAGTGAAAGATGGTCTATAACTTTCATGGAATTTACAGTGTAGTCCATTGCTTCAAGGCAAATAGATGGAGAAACAATGGAAACAGTGACAGACCATTTTCTCGGGCTCCAAAATCACTGTGGACGGTGACTGCAGCCATGAAATTAAGACAGTTGCTTCTTGGAAGAAGAGCTATAACAAACCTAGACTGTGTTAAAAAGCAGAGACATCACTTTGCCAACAAAGGTCCATCTAGTCAAAGCTATGGTTTTTCCAGTAGTCATGTACAGATGTGAGAGTTGGACCATAAAGAAGGTTGAGTGCAGAACTGATGCCTTTGAACTGTGGTGCTGGAGAAGACTCTTGAGAGTCCCTTGGACTTCGAGGAGATCAAATCAGTCAGTCCTAAAGGAAATCAGTCCTGAATATTCATTGGAAGGACTGCTGCGGGAGCTGAAGCTCCAGCCACCTGATGCAAGCAGCCAACTCATTGGGAAAAGACTCTGATGCTTGGAAAGATTGAAGACAGGAGGAAAAGGGGATGACGGAGGGTGAGATGGCTCGATAGCATCACCAACTCAATGGACACAAGCTTGAACAAACTCTGGGAGATGGTGAAGGACAGAGAAGCCTGGCGTGCTGTGGTCCGTGGGGTCGCAAAGAATGGGATATGACTTAGCAATTGAACAACAATAACAACAGTGAAGTATATGTTTTTCTGGAACTCTGTTGCTTTTTCGATGATCCAACAGATGTTGGCAATTTGGTCTCTGGTTCCTTTGCTTTTTCTAAATCCAGCTTGAATATCTGGAATTTCACGGTTCATATACTGTTGAAGCCTGGCTTGGAGAATTTTGACTATAGTGATGGGTAAATGCCTAAGCACTGTTAATTTCCCACTAGCCTTGAGGATTCTGAAGCTAAAGCCCTCTAGTATACTTAATGGGCTTCCCTAGTGGCTCAGGCGGAGAAGGCAATGGCGACCTACTCCAGTACTCTTACCTGGAGACTCCCATGGACAGAGGAGCCTGGTAGGCTGCAGTCCATGGGGTCGCTAGGAGTCAGGCACGACTGAGCGATTTCACTTTCACTTGTCGCTTCCATGCATTGGAGAAGGAAATGGCAACCCACGCCAGTATTCTTGCCTGGAGAATCGCAGGGACAAAGGGACCTAGTGGGCTGCCATCTATGGGGTTGCACAGAGTTGGACATGATTGAAGCGACTTAGCAGCAGCAGGAGCAGCAACAACAGTGTAGCCACCTTAAGGGAGGAAGGAGACCAGGATGAAAGAACACCAGAGCCCAGTGTGTTTCTCAGAATATGGTCTGAGAGACAATATACAAACAGACAATGACCAGACTGTATATGACAACAGAACTCTGAACCACCCAAAAAGCCCAAGAAGCCAAACCACAACTTCTGCAGCAATTAGACTAGAACAATTAGACCAGCAATTAGCCCAGATTACTGGAGTGGGTTGCCATTTCCTTCTCCAGGGGATCTTTCTGACCCAGGAAGTGGTCAGTGACAGCCAGCTTACTGATTTTTACCCCTACTTCCAACTCAGGACCAACCAGAGAAAGCCAATTTGTTCCTCATACCAATCGCATAAAATATTCCTTGATTCTAGTAGTTGGCCAGGAGCTTTATTTGCCAGGCCAACAACCTCCAATAAAGCATACTGGAGACCTTCCTCTTCTTCCTCCTTTACAAAGCTTGTCCACTCCCCTACCTGCCTTTGAGCTTCTATCAAAGGCAAATGATCCTCTGACTCTCTGGCTATAGCAAGATCTGAATAAATGGCCCCTGTTCTCATTTGAGTGATTTTAGTTTAATTCCACATGTCAGACCATCTCAATTGAATTATGTGGGATGCTAGAATCTGCATTTTAATCAAGGGCATCAGATGATTCTTTTGCACAATTAGAATCTCGGACCTAAAATGGGAGAAAAATGAAAGATTTACTATCTCAACATTTGGTAAACAGTTTAGTAGAGAAGAAAAGTACATGAGATCTTTTTCAGGCTTAGTATTCTCCTGTGTCACTTATCCATCATGTAGCTTAACTGAGCTTCTCCGATCCTTAATTTTCTGACTTGTAAAAGAAAATATCAGTACTTTCTCAACTAACATAAAGTTACTGGAAAGATAAAGCAAAATTATGACTGATGCTAAAACCGAAGCTCCAATACTTTGGCTGCCGAATGCGAAGAGCCAACTGATTGGAAAAAACCCTGATGCTGGGAAAGATTGAGGGCAGGAGGAAAAGGGTAAGACCAAGGATGAGATGGTTGAATAGCATGACCGACTCAAACATGAGTTGAGTAAACTACGGGAAATGGTGAAAGACAGGGAAGTCTGGAGCGCTGCAGTCTACAGGGTGCAAAGCATCAGACATGACTTAGCAACTAATCAAATGACCGTGAAAGTACTTAGGATATGGTATATAAATATTAACTATTATAATGAAAGACTGTGAGTATGTGTGTTAGTCGCTCAGTTGTGTCCAACTCTTTACAACTCCATTAACTATAGCCCGCCAGACTCCTCTGACCATAGAATTCTCCAGCCAAGAATACTGGAGTGGGTTGCCATTCCCTTCTCCAGAGGATCTTCCCAATCCAGTGATCAAACTTGGGTCTCCTGCATTGCAGGCAGATTTTTTACCATCTGAGCTGCCAGAGAAGCTCATAATGAAAGGATATTTACATTCCTCTATCACAACCTCAATTTGAAAATTAGTATCTTATTAACATTTCTTCCAAAATTACAAACTTTGTAGTTAATTGTAATTACAGTTTGTCCTTCATAATGAGAAGTGATGTCATTGTTGGTGTTGTCATTCGAGGACACAATTGTAATTGATTGAAGATGGAAGTGTGGCTGTTTGTGGCATGATGCTGTTTGTTGTACAGTAAGTATAGGCTCTATCTAACTCAAAGAAGGGCTTCTAGAATCATAATAGCTTGTAAACATGTAACAAATGATTCTTGAATAACAGAATTCACTACTATATTGTCATTTGTGTAGTTATTTCAGATTGCTGCAGAGCCCAGTTAATACTTTTGCTTTCATTGCCTGACATTCATTGGTTTTGAATTATTGCTTAAAGTATATATCAGCTACATGTCTACTATAACTAAAAGAAAAGACCCAAAAAAGTGCATATCAGTATAGAGTAGACTGCTTCAACCTGCCAGACGAAGAGCAACCTGCCAGCAGAAGGGTATGGGCGGGAGCAGTTCCTCTTTACTACATGCTTTATCAGAAATCCACTGCAAATGCTAATAGATGCGATGCACTCAGAAATATATAATTAGCGTTCATAAATCAAATAAATTAATGACACTCTTCAAGAAAACAACCATGCCTTCTGTGAATCCAAGTCTCAGGGAAATAAAGAGCCGCCATAAGATGAGACATGAAAGACTCGTGGCAGATCCTGAGATTGGCATGGACTTGGAATCCTTTGGACATCACACTGTACTTTTCAAAAGACACTTAGTTTCTAAAAATAACAATTTTGTTTCTTGTTTTTACCTTATTAATACATCTTTCCACTAAATGTTGCTACATCATTAAATGTTTGGTATGCTAATTGTGATAGCATTATCAATACATATAAATGTGCCAGTATATACAGAAAATTTTGTGTACTTCATTTAAGCTACTCGTTAAGATGAGTTGATGTTAAGCGTAAAAAAAAAGGTATAATTTATAAAGCCACTGAATACAGCTGTATAAGTTGTGCACTGCACAATTCCCACTCATTCCACTCAGATTGCTATGTAAACAGTCTCAGGAATTGTACGGTATAAAACCAGCACAGGTACATGGGGCTGCCCTGGAGTTGCTATGTCTTGGCAAAGCCTTTTTGGTATGCTTCCTGGAAAATAAACATTCTGATGACTGGGCAACAAGTGCTTTCACAAGTCAGAAGGTTTCCAGTTCCTTGTTTTCAACAAAAGTCAAAGAGCATTTTTGACAAATAACTTGGAAAGAATCCATGAAATGAATAGCACTGCTATAATAAAATTCCTCTCATTCCTATCTAGTTGTCTGTGTGAACACATTTTCTCAGGGACTATATCTATAGAAATGAAAAACAGGAATATCACTGATCCTAAAGTCTGTCTCATGCCAGCAGGAAGCAATACTTAGCCAAGATACATGGTCTAAATGAAAGGAAAATAGCCCAACTCATCAGACTGAAATAATTTTTGATAAATTTTTACTTTTGATTTAATTTAAGCATATTTATGTTGTTTGGTTAATTATAATAATCAGTTCAGTTCAGTTCAGTTCAGTTCAGTCGCTCAGTCGTGTCCGACTTTTAATCAGCCTAGAAACTTTTTTACTACTTGAGAATCAAGAACATAAAATAGTTAAAATAGTTAAAATTCTAATTTATGTACTAAATTCTAATTTTTAAAATTCTAATTTTTGTTTCAGAGAAGCTTAAAAGGTACTAAGATTTTCAAGTATAAAAATATATAGATGATCCTTTCTTTGAATGTTTCCAATATGCATGAATTTCAGTTACCACCATTTTATTAAATAACACCAATCCATCAAACAGGGTTCAAATTTTAATTACTCTTGTGTATTTTTAAGAACTTTAACTGGATAAAATAGAAATTTTGTCCTCTAGCTCTTCAGTCCACAAATCACTGCCTAAATAACAGATGAGCACCATGGTTGATGACCAATCACGTCTCTTCTTTCAAAATCCATGGTGATTGGTCACTGTGCATCTGTTATTCAGTTCACAGACAGACGACAAAACTTCTAGTTGTCTTGCCTCCTGTCTGTGATAAGTCTGTACAGTATTTTACAAAAATAGATGATTGAAAGAGGGCACTGGACAACGAAAATGAAAATGTAGCAAAGAACTAAAAGTGATATTGCCAAAAGTAGAGCTTGAATTTAGCAGAATGAAGTTCTAGGAGAGAGAGCTGAGCATGGGACTGTTGACAGTGCCACCAGTGAAGACTAGATGGCAGCCAGCTGAACTTGGTGCAGGTGAACCTTTTGACTTAAAGAGGAAAGTGGTTGTTGTTGACAAAAAGGGTAACAGTGTCCTAGAAGAAGTAACGCTGGTAAAAATTTCCACTTTCAAAAGAACTCTTGGAGACATGTCACAACATTACAAGTGCAAAGAATAAAATGTCAGCAGATGAATGGATAAGAAAGCTGTGGTCCATATACACAATGGAGTATTACTCAGCCATTAAAAAGAATACATTTGAATCCGTTCTAATGAGGTGGATGAAAGTGTAGCTGATTATACAGAGTGAAGTAAGCCAGAAAGAAAAACACCAATACAGTATACTAACACATATATATGGAATTTAGAAAGATGGTAATGATAACCCTGTATGCGAGACAGCAAAAGAGACACAGATGTATAGAACAGACTTTTGGACACTGTGGGAGAGGGAGAGGGTGGGATGATATGGGAGAATGGCATTGAAACATGTATACTATCACGTAAGAAATGAATCACCTGTCTAGGTTTGATACAGGATACAGGATGCTGGGGGATGGTGCACTGGGATGACCCAGAGAGATGATATGGGGAGGGAGGTGGGAGGGGGGTTCAGGATTGGGAACTCATGTACACCCGTGGCAGATTCATGTCAATGTATGGCAAAACCAATACAGCATTGTAAAGTAAAATAAAAAATAAATTAAAAAGCCAATCTCTAAAAATAAATAAATAAGTAAAAACTTTAGTTAACTGCTTTTTTCATTGAACTAGAATAAACTTTTTATGTTTTGGTAATTAAAAAAAAATGTTGGAAGCTGATCCAAATTTAGAAGTATGACAATTCATTAAGGCATAGAAACATGATCACTCTCTATTGTAAGTTATAAGACAAAAAGAAGGTGGTGAAAACTCTATTCTTAATAAATGTTTTACCAAAAATAATCATACTTTTATTTCCAATGTTTCTAATTGCAGTGTGTATGTGTCAGTTGCTCAGTCAGTGTCCGATTCTTTCTACCCCATGGATTGTAGCCCACTAGGCTTCTCTGTCCATGGAATTCTCCAGGCAAGAATACTGGAGTGGGTTGCCATTTTTTCTCCAGGGGATCTTTCCAGGAGAAGGAATTGAACTGGGTCTCCTGCATTGCAGGCTGACTCTTTACTGTCTGAGATACCAGGGAAGTGTACCAAGTAAATACTGGTCTCACTGTTTTTCATTTTCCTATACATTTATAGGAAATGTATAGAAACTGTCTTCCTATACAAGTCAGTTTTTAATATTCTGACAAAAAAACCTAGAGGTCACAGGACAATCACAGTTGTTGTTACTGACTATAAAGATTATTTTGGATGATAACTTTGCAAATTTTCATATGAGGACTGCCTATATTTTCAGTAGGACAACATTCTCTTGGAGAAGTGGAATGGAAATATGAGCTCGAGAAAAAAAAAAAAAGAGGGCTTCTCTGATGGTCCATTGGATAAGAATCCACCTGGCAATGCAAGGGATACCAGTTCGATTTCTGGTCTGGGAAGACCCCACATGCCTTGGAGCCACTAAGCCTGTGCACCATGATTACTTAGCACTCGAGAGCCTGCAAGCTGCAACTATTGAAGACTGCCCCCCCAAAAGAGAAGCTACTGCAGTGAAAAGCCCACACACCACAATGAAAAATAGCCCCCCTTGGCACAACGAGAGCGAGCCTGCATGCAGCAACCAAGGCCCACCACAGCCAAAAATAAACAATAAATCTTTAAAAAAGAATAAGATAAAAATTTCCCACTGTTAAAGAACAACTTGTTTACGTATTTTTAAAGGAATTAAGGTAAGTTTCAAATAATTATAGTTAGCTTTCACTAAATAGATTTTAAAGTGTTATTTTAAAGCCTACTAAAAAGTCATTATTTATAATATTCTAGAAATTATAACCTTGGAAAATGTTTCAACTTTTAATGAAAAGTTTTCAATATCTATCTTAAAATGTGGAAGTGAGTCCATATGTTACTTTTGGGGTACTTGTTCAAAAAACATATGAAAGACCACTGGTTCATTCTCAAAATAGGAACTAGCTTACTACTCTTTGAAGAAGGGTCATTTAAGAGATAGTCGTTCACTGAGGAAATGTTTTTGGGTGCCACAGTTCAGTTCAGTTCAGTCGCTCTGTTGTATCTGACTCTTTGCAACCCCATGAAATGCAGCATGCCAGGCTTCCCTGTCCATCACCAACTTCTGGAATTCACTCAAACTCATGTCCATTGAGTCGGTGATGCCATCCAGCCACCTCATCCTCTGTCGTCCCTTTCTGCTCCTGCCCCCAATCCCTCCCAGCATCAGAGTCTTTTCCAGTGAGTCAACACATGAGGTGGCCAAAGTATTGGAGTTTCAGCTTTAGCATCAGTCCTTCCAAAGAACACCCAGGACTGATCTCCTTTAGAACGGACTAGTTGGATCTCCTTGCAGTCCAAGGGACTCTCAAGAGTCTTCTCCAACACCACAGTTCAAAAGCATCAATTCTTCGGTGCTCAGCTTTCTTCACAGTCAAACTCTCACATCCATACATGACCACTGGAAAAACCATAGCCTTGACTAGACAGACCTTTGTTGGCAAAGGTATGTCTCTGCTTTTCAATACGTTATCTAGGCTGGTCATAACTTTCCTTCCAAGGAGTTAGCGTCTTTTAATTTCATGGCTGCAGTCACCATCTGCAGTGATTTTGGAGCCCCCAAAAATAAAGTCTGACACTGTTTCCACTGTTTCCCCATCTATTTCCTGTGAAGCGATGGGACCAGATTCCATGATCTTAAGTTTTCTGAATATTGAGCTTTAAGCCAACTTTTTCACTCTCCTCTTTCACTTTCACCAAGAGCTTCTTTGGTTCCTCTTCACTTTCTGCCATAAGGGTGGTGCCATCTGCATATCTGAGGTTATTGATATTTCTCCCAGCAATCTTGATTCCAGCTTGTGTTTCTTCCAGTCCAGCGTTTCTCATGATGTACTCTGCATAGAAGTTAAATAAGCAGGGTGACAATATACAGCCTTGACGTACTCCTTTTCCTATTTGGAAACAGTCTGTTGTTCCATGTCCAGTTCTAACGGTTGCTTCCTGAGCTGCATATAGATTTCTCAAGAGGCAGGTTAGGTGGTCTGGTATTCCCATCTCTTTCAGAATTTTCCACAGTTTCTTGTGATCCACACAGTCAAAGGCTTTGGCATAGTCAATAAAGCAGAAATAGATGTTTTTCTGGAACTCTCTTGCTTTTTCGATGATCCAGCGGATGTTGGCAATTTGATCTCTGGTTCCTCTGCCTTTTCTAAAACCAGCTTGAACATCTGGAAGTTCACGTTCACGTATTGCTGAAGCCTGGCTTGGAGAATTTTGAGCATTACTTTACTAGCATGTGAGATGAGTGCCATTGCGCAGTAGTTTGAGCATTCTTTGGCATTGCCTTTCTTTGGGATTGGAATGAAAACTGACCTTTTCCAGTCCTGTGGCCACTGCTGAGTTTTCCAACTTTGCTGGCATATTGAGTGCAGCACTTTCACAGCATCATCTGCCAGGATTTGAAATAGCTCAAATGGAATTCCATCACCTCCACTAGCTTTGTTCGTAGTGATGCTTTCTAAGGCCCAGTTGACTTCACGTTCCAAGATGTCTGGCTCTAGGTGAGTGATCACACCATCATGATTATCTTGGTCGTGAAGATCTTTTTTATACAGTTCTTCTGTGTATTCTTGCCACGTCTTCTTAATATCTTCTGCTTCTGTTAGGTCCATATCATTTCTGTCCTTTATCGAGCCCATCTTGGCATGAAATATTCCCTTGGTATCTCTAATTTTCTTGAAGAGATCTCTAGTCTTTCCCATTCTGTTGTTTTCCTCTATTTCTCTGCATTGATTGCTGAGGAAGGCATTCTTATCTCTTCTTGCTATTCTTTGGAACTCGGCATTCAGATGCTTATATCTTTCCTTTTCTCCTTTGCTTTTTGCTTCTCTTCTTTTCACAGCTATTTGTAAGGCCTTCCCAGACAGCCATTTTGCGTTTTTTCATTTCTTTTCCATGGGGATGGTCTTGATCCCTGTCTCCTGTACAATGTCACGAACCTCCAACCATAGTTCATCAGGCACTCTGTCTATCATATGTAGTCCCAGTGCCACAGGTAAAGCTAAATTTCAGATAAAATTAATACATGGCAGAAGATAATAAACTAGGATCTTTTTCAATCAGGAAAAACAATAGAAACTGAAATCTTCTGGGATTCTCCAGGCAAGAATACTCGAGTGGGTTGCCATTCCCTTCTCCAGGGGAACTTCTTGATGCAGAGACTGAACTCAGGTCTCCTACCACAGGTGAAACTTTACAGTCTGAGCCACTGGGGAAGCCATTCTTCTCTCTGAAAGTGTTAGTCACACAGTCATGTCTGTCTCTCTGGGACCCCGTTGACTACATAGCCCGTCAGGCTCCTCTGTCTTTAGAATTCTCCAGGCAAGAATACTGGAGTGGGTAGCCTTTCCCTTATCCAGGGGATCTTCCCTACCCAGGGATCAAACCCAGGTCTCCCACACTGCAGCAGATTCTTTGCCATCTGAGCCAGCAGGGACCCAGAAAAAGTAAGAGCACTGGCTCAAATCAACCCAAATAGACTGATACTCTCCTAAGTCACAGATTAAAACTGTCCAGTGATTCTCTACTTCATTTAGTAAAAATCGAAGTACTTACAAGGATCTCCAGCACCCCCTTACCCAGCCCAGCTTCTCCCCTCACCAGGAATGGGTTGCCTCAGGGTCTCACTGCTAGCTATTCCTTTTCCCTGCGCAGCTTTTTCCCCAAAAATACGATATGGCCTGGTCACTCACCTCTACTGGATTTTTTGCTCAAATATCAACTTCCCAACAAGGCCTTTTTTTTTACCAACCTATTTAAAATTATCTCCACATCCTACCTGTTATTTCCTATTCCCCTTCCTAGCTTTAATTCATAATCCTTATTACCATCGATGATATTATATATTTTGCATATTTTTTAGTTCGTTGTGAGATTTCTCCCACTAGAACATAAACTCCATGAAAGCAGTGATTTTATGTTTTGCTCATTGTATATCCCCCATTCATTCTAGTATTCCTAAAACAGTGTCTGCCACATAACAGGCACTCAATAAAGATTTTTTAAAGGAGTGAAAATATGAGCAGATTATAAGACAGACTTTCAGAATTTGCTTTAAAAACTTGCTCAGGGCTCAGAGTTCTTCAAGAAATTATATAAATGACAATCCACAGACACTGCCTTCCTGCAGAACATGATCTAAAAGTTTTGTTCTTTTTTTAATTTTCAAATTCAAAGCATCCGGCTTATGTTTTAATTAATGCATGAATTTGTGTTTGGCTGTGCTGGGTCTTCATCGCTGCACACGGGCTTCTCTCTAGTTATGGAGAGCAGAGGCTACTCCCTAGCTGCAGTGCTCCGGCTTCTCATTACAAGGGCTTCCCTTGTTGAAAGCATACGGGTTTCAATAGCTGTGCCTTCTGGGCTCTACAGCTCGGTAGCTGTGGTGTGTGGGCTTAGTTGTTTCGCAGCATGTGGGCTCTTCACAGATCAGGGGTTAAACCCATGTCTACTGCCTTGGCAGGCAGATTCTCTACCACTGAGCCATCAGGGAAGGCTGCATTTGGTTTGTATATCTCTTCATTTTCCTTCTTACTCACAGCATGCTTAGGAGGTCTTTATCACTTCTACCATGACTTACTGCAAGACTTTTCTGTGTCTTCTCTTCCTTTTCCTCCCAAGCTGTACATTACCTTTCATACCACCTGAACACAACTTTCTTGACATCACTTCCCTTTACTTGCTCCTAAGAGGTACCTGGAAGAAATTCAGACTCCACTGATTAGCTTACAAATCTGTCCATAAATTGGCCAAATCCTACTTACAAAGCTTTATTCCACTACTCCTCAGTGTAAACATTTAACTTCATCAGGCCAGATATTAATACATCATCACTACCTAAAGAATATGCTGTACCCACCCCTATAGTGGCTCACATTATTCCCTTCATCTGGGAAGCTCTATCAAGTCCTTTCCATTTTTCCAGGTCCTTTCCATGCTTAAGGTATAGACACAGTCTACTTCTTTCATAAAGCTTCTATCACAGTTAATCAATTGAGCGAATACAAAACACAATACTGTATGGTCATCTAGTCCTTCCTTGACTTAAACACTTTCTATGCTGATTACTAAGATGCTTTATGATGCATACTTGGGAATTATGAATTACACATATATGTATCTCACCTCTTCAATCAAACTGTAAACGCTTTGAAGGACATCATTCTTTGTAAGACATAGTCCTATACTTCTTAAACGTCCACAGGTTTTTGTTTAGGTTTGCTTTCTTGCACATAGTAGACCCTCAAAATATTTGCTTACTGTAGCATTTTTATCCCCTCAAAAATTGTGCAATAGGATTTTTTCTGGATTTAAATCTGAAAAAGGTTAACTTGTTAATAAATCCCTAAAAGAACATATTCTTATATTGAACTGAGGGAAGTAGAACATTGCATAGACCAAGTTGTGAAAAGGGTTAAGACTTTTGGTATGTAACAAAATCCAGAATATGACTGTAGAGTGGTAGAAAAAAATGTGAATGAGCAAGTTTTCCAGTTTGCAGTTTTAAAATCCTGTGTGACAAATGTTAGTTTAATTGTAACCATATTTTACCAGTACTATACAAGTATACTTGCAAGTAAATATTACAGTATTTGCAAGTTTAAACCTAAATCTGAAATTTTATTATTTGAATATAAAAGACAAACTAATTTTTTACTAAATAATGTCTTCCATAAACAATGAGTGTTTCTAAGAATGTCTGTGTTAGGAAACATTTATGTTAATGTTTTGTTTCAATATCAACCATCATCACATAGATATCACTTTGTATGACATAAACAAGCAAGACAGATTTAGCTTTTGGCCAGAAATATATTATTCCATAAGCCTTAGTAGAGCACATCAGAAAATCTCTCTTCAACAGAACCGTCACACTGTCCACCTGAAAAAGAAACCCATCAGAAGGTACAAAAATGATAGGGTTTTAGGTAAAAGAGTTGAGGCAATTAATTACTATTAATGTATTCCCTATAGCTGGTCTCATCTAAAGATGTGCTGTGGTGTTGTTACGTCAGTAAAGGGCTCTCCCTCTCATCTTTTGAAAGAAAAAAGCGTATCTCATAATAGGGGTAGGAAGTGGTGGTGAATTCCAGTCCCATCATCACACTATTAGCAGAGCTCGGTCTGGGGCCTGGCTGTGATTTACCAGCTATCCCCTGGAAGGAGCTTATGAGACTATAAGTGATGATCATTTCTAACTCTCCTTCAGGACTAGTACAAACTAGGAGCTTAAAAAAAAAACGGAAATGCCATGACAGTAAATGAATATGTGGGCATATCAGAGATAACATTTCTAAAAAAGTAGAATAAAGATGTAATTATAACTCATATTATAAAAGACTGTGCTTGAACTACAAAAGCAGATTGAAACTAATAGATTTGTTGTGCCACAGTACATACAATATATAGGAATTTCCAGGTGGTGCTAGTGGTAAAGAACCCTCCTGCCAATGCAGGAGATGTGAGATACACAGGTTTGATCCCTGGGTTGGGAAGATCCCCTGGAGGATCTTCGATGGCAACCCACCCCAGTATTCTTGCCTGGAGAATCCCATGCACAGAGGAGCCTGGTGGGCTACTCCATAGGATCACACAGAGCCAGACAGGACTGAAACAACTTAGACGCACAGCACATACAGTACATGGGTAGGAAAAGGAGCCGCACATGCATCTAATGCATGAAGGAGGTGACTGAGTTAGGCATCAGGAATATTAAACACACAGGTGGTGATTGCTATGATGTGACAAGGCTGTGGACTTGGTCGTAAGGAAGTTATTACACAAGGGAAAATATTTTGGATCCATCGCTGTAAGAGTAGCAGTATTCTGTACGTACAATTGCTGTATCTTCACTTCATCCAGAGATAAAGCATACAGACTTTTAGTCATTAAGTAGTTCTCAAACAGGGATTATTGGCAATGTCTAGAGATGCTTTTGGTTGTCACAACTTGCCGGTGAAGTGGAAGTTGCTCGGTCGTGTCCAACTCTAGTCCATGGAATTCTCCAGGCCAGAATAATGGAGCTGTTCTCTTCTCCAGGGGATCTTTCCAACCCAGGGATTGAACCCAGGTCTCCTGTATTGCAGGCAGATTCTTTACCAGCTGAGACACATGGGAAGCCCAAGGACACTGGAGTGGGTAGCCTATCACTTCTCCAGTGGATCTTTCCCACCCAGGAATCAAACGAGGGTCTCCTGCATTGCAGGCAGATTCTTTACCAACTGAGCTAACAGGGAAGCCCTGTTATATACCTTCCTAATACAGTAGCTTATAGCGTATACTTTCCTAATAGCTTGTAGCTTCCTAATAATAGCTTGTAGCTTATACCTTCATAATACAGTAACCATGTCAGACTTCAATAGTGTTTTTTTATTTTACTATATGGATTCTTTAAAGGACAAGGATCTTTCCTGTTTTCCTTCCTCCCAACTTCCCTCCCTCCCTCTCTTCCTTCCTTTCTCTTTACCATTCTTTCTTAATTTTTTAATCTCTTCATTCCATTTAAAGCACAAAAATGTAAATTTAAAAATTTAACCTTGAAGAATATTAATACAGGTAAATACTTAGGCTATAATTTTAAGTGATAAAAGCAATATAACAATTATAATAATAATCCATCTATGTCAATGAGCACTATATATATTTATATACGCACACACACATATATAATAGATACACACACACATACCTATATACAAACACATTTGGGGGAAATTCTGAAAGAATCTGGTGCATGGTGACATTGTAAGCAGCGACTTTGCAAATGTCACCCAAGCAGTGAAGCAGCACTGGGGTGTCTGGACAGTAGCAAGCAGTGCTTGGCAAAGTTTTTATCTGGAAGTTGCTGGAGAAGGTCTGGGCACAGATTTGGCTGCATGTGTGACCTGTGTAGTCAGAAGGATCCCACTCTTGGTTTAATGCTTTGCTGTCTTGGAATCCTTAATAATCTTTGAACAAGAGGTTTCATATTTTCAGTGTGTTCCGGGTCTCACAAATTACGTGTAGTCAGTCGTGTGTGAGCAGCTTAGGGTTATAGGGTGTGCTCTGTCTCAGGAGGTCTTGATTTCTTTGAATTTATTTTTCTTTTTAAAGAAGTACAGTCATATTATAAAAAATTAGAAAAGATATTAGCAGGAAAAGTAAAGTCCCTGTTAAACTCTCAAAGGCAGAGACATTTTTAGGAGCATCTCTCCATAGGTCACAATGATGTTAAGTGTCTGGTCAGAAGAATAAAAAATAATTTGTTACTGTATAAATTGCCAAACACATAATTACAAAAGAGCTATTTGTATGAAAATCAGACTTTTCCTTGAGATTAGCTATTGTGTTAGTTTTTACTGCTATGTAACAAATTAACACAAATTTAGCAGTTTAAAACAACACAAAAACATTGACACAAGTATCTGTAGGTCAAAAATCTGGGCACAGTGTAGCTGGGTTCTCAGCTCAGGGTCTCACCAGGCTGAAATCAAGGTGCCAGCCGGGGCTGTGTTTCTCATCTGGGGCTCACAGTCCTCTTTCAGGCTCACATGACTGGTGGCAGAATTTATTTCCTTGCAGTTTATTGTAGGATTGTAGTCCCTGTTTCTTTGTTGGCTGTCAGCCAGAGGCTGCTCTCAGCTCTACAGGCTGTCCACATTCCTCATTATATGCCTTCTTCCATCTTTAAACCAGCCATGGCATGTTGAATCTTTCTTGTGGTTTGAATCACTGACTTCCTTTTCCGCTACCAGCCAGGAAAACGCTCTGCTTTTAAAGGGCTCGTGTGTTTAGATCAGGTCCAACCCAGACAATCTATTTTGAAGTCAATTGTGCCATAAACCATAACCTAATCATAGTAGTAAAATACATCAAATTCACAGTACTAAGGATTATGTTTAGGGCATGGGAAATCTCAGGGACCATTTTAGAATTCTGCCTACCACGGCTATCCTAGGGTCTCCTGTGAAGAACAGGAAGTTCCTCTACTTCTCTGTCCAATCCTATTATGATATTAATAGTCTTTCTTAATTTCTATTTTTAATTCTAGCATCTCCATAAGCTCACAGTTTAGCATAATAAAATTGGCCATGGAAAATCCACTTAGCTTTGACGGAAACAGAGATTCTTTTGCTTTCAAAGGAAAATTTTTAGAGAACAAGAATCTTACCTTTTACAAATCCTAATTAGTGTGTATCAATATATTTGTTTCATTAAATCTAACATAATCTAATGAGATAATAAGGTACATACTAAATTTAGATGTTTATACTTAAAAATAAAGATTAAGAACAAATTATCTAGAAATAATAAAACAAAGTTTAGAAAAGATGAACACAACATTAATATAATACAAAAAATATTTATCACAGATATAACAATATTAGTATCTTCCATATACAAAGTACTCAGAAAAGCAAATAAGCAGAACACAGATCTTATAGATAAATGAGCAAAGGACATGTCCAGACATTTAAAAAAGAGGAAATAGAACTAACTTAATAAAGTTGGACCTCCGTGAACACTGAGTGTATACTATGTGCGTGAGGTGCTGGCATAAATGACAAGGGCAGCGTTTCTGTTCAGATCCGGACACTGTTGTGGCTGTGGCCAGCATCCGTTCTTGTCTGGTACTTCTGCTTTTATTAGCTGGCTCCTGTGCTGCAGTGGTTGCTAAATACATTGACCATTACCACCGATTGTGTGCAAAACGCTTCATTACCTGCAGTAGGCTGAATAACGGCCACCAAAAGATATCACGTCCTAATCCCTGGAACCCATAAATGGTCGCAAAGAGTTGGACGTGACTGAGCAAGTGAACATAGGGAAAATGGGTCTTTAGAGATGGAAGTTAGGGATCCTGACTTGGGGAGATTGTCCTGGATTATCTAGTTAGGCTCGGAATGCAATTACAAGTGTCCTTATAGGAACAGGGCAGAGGGAGACTTGACACAGAGGAGAGAGCAGTGTGGTCACGAAGGGAAAGGCTGGGAAGACGATGCAGCCATAAGCCAAGGAGGGCAGGCAGCCGCTAGAAGCTGGAGGAGACAATAGACTCTCCCCTCAGGTCTCCAGGAGGGTTGCCGGGCTGACACCAGGTTTCAGCCCAGCAGAACTGTTCGCGTTTTTAGCCTCTGGAACTATGAGTGTTTTAAGCTACCCAGGTTGTGTTACTTTGTTAGAGCAGCCATAATAAGCTAATAGCATGTCCAGTTCAGTATATCTTTACAGCACTCTTAGGGGTGGTAAGTTCCATTATCATCTCCACATAAAGGATAAGAAAATTGAGATGTTTGGAAGCCAGGAATTAACCCAATCCAGGGCTGGAATTCAAATTCAGGTCTAACCTACAGCAGAGCTTTTAATCACCATGTAAAATTAGGAATTAAAAATGAGATACTACAATTTCTGTTTCTGGAGGAACTGGGACTGGTCTAAACATCCCACTATAAACAATAAGAAAATTTGACAAAATATATGAAACAGGAGTTTCCAGGCACTGAACAACAGGCAGCACAGGAATGTGATCCATAAGAGAAGAGAAAACAAATGAAGTCAGTCCTATAATTGCCTGCATTTCTGCCTGGAGACGTTTTCCAGCCTGAGGTGCAGGCAAGGGGAATCCCAACCAGACCACAGTAGTCTCACTGAGTCGAGGAGCTGGAGGTAAGTTTGGGGAGGAGAACTGGCTGCAATTTGTAGGACAGGGTACCAGATAGGAAGGAGCTAAATGGAGAAAGAGTTTCAGAAGTCTGTAAGAGGAACTGTCCCCTTGACTCTATGGTTAGATACTAAGACACACATGCATAGGGCGAAACACTGTAAGTCTGGCAAAGAATGATCCCAAGACCATCACAAATTAAGTTATTCCCAGAGTTCACACAGAGCTGGAAAAGATCTAAGTTCCAATTGAAGCCAGAGAAGTACATGGTTTTTTCACACTGGGAAACAAAGAAGGAAAGGGGACAAAAAAAGGCTTATGTTAAAAGAGAAAGAAGAAAAAAAAATTAAAAAGATGGCTAGATAGAGGAATGGACAGGTATGTGATAAAATAAGCAGAGTAAAATGTTAATGTAAAATCTAGACAGCAGGTATCCATGCGTTCACTGTAAAATTAGAGGACTGGTAGGGCAGTATTACGAAAAACTTTATGCCCATAAATTTCACATGAAATGGACGAAGTCCTTGAGAGACACTTTACTGGCTTAAAAGCATATACAACATCCTTCAACTTCTCCCTCAAAGGTAGAGTTTAATTCCCCTCCCTTTGACAGTGAGCTTGACTTTGTATTGGTTTAACAACTAAAATATGGTGGAATTGATGATGTCTGATTTCTGAGACTACATCACAAAGGCATTGTGGTTTCCTCTTTGTCCTCTTTCTTGGATTGGTCACTTGGCAGGAAACTATGTCTTTAGGACATTCAAGCAACACTGAAGACACCCATGTGGTTGAACATTGAGACCGTTCTGCCAACAGTCAGCAAAAAGTTGAGATTCCCAGAAACAATCAGTGAGAAACTGAGGCCTCCTGCCAAAAACCATGTAAGCCAGCTACCTTGCAAGCAGATCCTTCAGCTCTAGTCAAGCTTTCATATGACTAGAGCTGGAGGTGACATCCTGACCAGCGATCCTGAGCCAGAATAATCCAGTTAAGTGCCCTTGAGCCAAAGAAACTGTGAGATAACTAATGCTGAGTTGTAACCTGTCAAATTCTGAGGTAATTTACTATGCAGCAAAAGATAACACTGTCACACACTGCCAAAGCTTACTCAAGAAATACTATATAACCTGAATCTATAAACAACTGAAACTGAATGAGTAGTTAAAAATCTACCAACAAAGAGAACTCCAGGTCTAGATGTCTTCACTCTTCAACTTTATCAAACATTTAAGAAAAAAAAGAAAATATCGGCTGTTATAAATTACTCCTTTCAAAGTCATCTTTTTCCCCTCTCTAGCTGCTTTATGCTTTTTCCATCATAGATTATTGGTAGTTTTAAAAGGATGTGGTTTCATGTGGTTTTATTTTCCTGTTTGGGATTCATAAGAACTCTTGAATGTGTGGTTTGATGTCTTTCATCAGCTTTATAAGGTTCTCAGTCATTATCTTCAAATATATTGCTTGTTTCATTTTCTCTTCTTTCCGAGACACCAATTTCCTACGTTAGATCTCGCTATATCTTCTACCTCTTAATTTCTCTTCTGCATTTTCATTGTTTTTTCTCTGCTGTATTTGTGTATTTTCTTCTAACTTGTGTTTATTCACTAGTCCTCTCTTGAGCTATGCCTGTTCTATTATCAAATCCATCTATTAAGATTCTAATTTTAGTCATGGTAATTTTAGTTCTAGTATTTCCAAATTATGTAATTTTCAGCTCTGCCAAAATCCTCATAAGTTTAGTTTGTGTCTGAAAACTCCAATTCCTGAAGCTCATGCAGATATGTTTAAGTACAAGCTTCTGCTGGTGTTCATTTTTATCTCTTGGTGTGGCTACTTTTTACCAAGTGTCCTACAATATACTTACCAAATGGTTTAGATTTTGCAACCTACTGCGTTAATCTGGCATTGCTACAAACAGTATTACCACAAACTTAGCATATTCAAACAACATACATTTTCTCATATATTCTATAATGACTGGGATAAACACAAAGGTGTGGTCACTCACCTAGGGAGTGAGACATCCTAGAGTGTGAAGTCAAGTGGGTCTTACTACAAACAAAGCTAGAGGAGGTGATGGAATTCTAGTTAAGCTATTTCAAATCCCAAAAGATGATGCTGTTAAAGTGCTGCACTCAACATGTCAGCAAATTTGGAAAACTCAGCAGTGGCCACAGGACTGGAAAAGGTCAGTTTTCATTCCAATTCCAAAGAAGGGCAGTGCCAAAGAATGTTCAAACTACTGGGCAACTGCACTCACTTCACATGCTAGCAAGGTTACGCAGAAAATCCTTCAAGCTAGGTTTTGGCAGTATGTGAACTGAAAAATTCCAGATGTACAAGCTGGGTTTAGAAAAGGCAAAGGTACCAGATGCCAAACTGCCAACATCCGCTGGATCATAAAGAAAGCAAGGGAATTCCAGATAAACATCTACTTCTGCTTCATTGACTACACTAAAGCCTTTGACTGTGTGGATCACAACAAACTGTGGGAAATTATCAGAGATGGGAATTCCAAATCACCTTCTGTCTCCTGAGAAACCTGTATGTGGGTCAAGCAACAGTTAGAATGCTACATGGAACAACCTGACAATTTGATTGGTTCAAAATTGGGAAAGAAGTACAAGGCTGTATATTGTCACCCTGCTTATTGAACTCATATGCAGAGTACATCATGCAAAATACCAGGCTGGATAAATCACAAGCTGGAATCAAAATTGCCAGGAGAAATATCAATAACCTCAGCTATGCAGATGACACCACTCTAATGGCAGAAAGTGAAGAGGAACTAGAGAGCCTCCTGATGTTGGTGAAAGAAGAGTGAAAAAGCTGGCTTAAACATTCAAAAAACTAAGATCCTGGCACCTAATCTCATCACTTCACGGCAAGCAGAAGGCGAAAAAGAAGAAGCAGTGACAGATTTTATTTTCTTGAACTCCAAAGTCATTGCAGATGGTGAATGCAGCCATGAAATAAAAGACGCCTGCTCCTTGAAAGGAAAGCTATGACAAACCTAGACCATCTATTAAAAAGCAAAGACATCATTTAACCAACAAAGGTCCATATAGCCAAAGCTATGATTTTTCCAGTAGTCATGTACAGATTTGAGAGTTGAACAATAAATAATACTTAGTGGTGAAGAATTGATGCCTTCGAACTGTGGTGTCAAGAGAAGACTCTTGAGAGTCCCTTGGACAGCAAGGAGATCAAACCAGTCAATCCTAAAGGAAGTTAACCCTGAAGATTCATTGGAAGGACTGATGCTGAAACTGAAGCTTCAATACTTTGGCCACCTGATGCAAAGAGCTGACTCACTGGAAAAGACCCTGATGCTGGGAAAAATCGAAGGCAGGAGATGGGGACAACAGAGGATAAGATGGTTGGATGGCATCACCAACTCAACAGACACAAGCCAAAGCAAACTCTGGAAGATAGTGGACAGGGAAGTCTGACATGCTGCAGTCCACGGGGTCACAAAGAGTCAGACACAACTTAGTGACTGAACAATATTCTGTAGATCAGGAGTCCAAGCATAGCTCAAAAGGGCCTGTTTCAGGGTCTTACAAGGCTAAATCAAGCTGTTAGCCTGAGCTGTGATCTCAGCTGAGGTTCTGCTATCCAAACTCACCTGGTTGCAGTACTCAGTTCTCTGCAGACTTTTGCACCCAGGACCTACTTCTTGTTATTAGCTAGAGGCCACCCTCAGTTGTTTGCCATGTGGCCCTCTCGGAAGGCCAGTTCACAACATGGCAGCTTGCTTCTTCAAAATCACCAAGGGAGATTAAGATCTTAAGATCTCAAGATCAGTGTAAGAATCTGATACAATATAATCATAGACACATTAATAATATATCCCATCATCTTTGTGGCAGTGTATTGATTAGAAGGTGACAGACACTCTCCACACACACAGAGCCAAGACCAGCTTATAGAGATTATGGGGGATTACTTGACAGACTACTCAACACATTAGGGATAGTAACTTCCTCGTAACAGTTCAGATGTGCTTTAGCCAAGCATCTGGGAACTCTAAAAACTGTAGATAACTTCAGTCCAATTTCAGGGATTGAGAGTATTCAGAAGTGAGCTGCCTACCCTTTGAAGCCCTGCTTACTTCTGTTAAGTAAGAAGCAAGCAGGTCACTGTTACACATCATGGGCAGCCTTTGGGGATCATTATTCAAAAAGCAAGGGTTTATGAGTGCAGGCCTCATACTTAAATACCTCTTCCCCCAGGTCCCATTAAGATTGTCCAGATAGCCACTCAGTATCTCAGATGCCATTCAGAGAATGCCCAGCCCTTTCAGGTAAAAGCAGCTCACTACCTAAGTTTTTGGGGTTCCTTAGTAATTGTTTATCATCAGCTCTCTCATGTCTTTAAGCAGATATTTAAAAAATTTGTTCCGCTATCAGCTTTCCAGATGCAATCTGTAGAAGATCTGGTCCAAATTACTTGATCTACAACAACTATAGAAGTCTTTTTTTTTTTTTTAAACATCTATAATTTATCATTTGTTACTGGCTTCAACTTGTAGAGAAATCCCAATTTATAACAGTGTTTCAACATAATCTAACCTATTAATTTAAAGCAAGACAAAGTTTACTTTTTCAACTTGGAAAAAAATAAGAGTACTGATTTTTTGCCATAAAAGTACATTGAACATTTTTATTTCTGGAGCTTTCCATATGGAAAAGAAAATCCTATTATATAACAAATATTTATGCCTATAACATGTGAACCTAGAAATTAACATTTTGCTAATATCCCTATATGAAACAGTTTCTTAAATACTGAATATTCCTACAAATTGTATATTACATCACTCAATACTTAACTGCCAAACAGTAATAACATACTGATTAAATGAGCATTCTAGAGTTATAGTCTGTGATGATGATATAAATTTAAAATATCTGACCTTTCAAAGATTTAGAAAGTTAGTATCATTTGAACTTATAATGTTCAGCAACAGTTTTAGCAGGAGTGACTTTGTTTCAGAGGGCTTATCCTTTACATAAACTGTTCGTTCTCCGTTTTGGTAATCATTTTATTTGTAGTAATTTTTTTCTTTTTATAAAATGCATTGTTCAAAGTTTTCTGAGAAATGGAATTTGCAGTTATCTCCTACACCCAAAGCATATTACTTATCATTTATCAATTGTGTGAGTTTCCCTTGTTCATTTGTATTCCAAATATATGAAGCTCAAGTAAAAAAAATAAAATATTTGAAGAACATTAATTTGTATTTCACTTCAAAAGAAAATTATGAAACTGATCTTGGGCAAGATACTGTATTCTTATCTCTAAAATTAATTGATTTGGAATTAGTGAATTCTTATGCGAATTAAGAATTTGGTTATATTTTTAAGAGCTGTAACTGCTAAGATATACTTTGGAAATAAATACCTAAGTGAAACTCAAGACTATTCTCTCTGGGAATAAATTAAAAAATACAATCTATTTATTAACCATCTTTGGTAGAAACCACTAGTTGCACTTACCTCAATTTTGTACTCCATCTCCCCCCAATTTTTCCTAGGCATATGACCATCTGGAATAAAAGCTATTTTTCATCCTTCCTTGTAGTTAGGTATTGTGAGTTTTGGCCAATGAAATTTAAATGAGGTTGCAACCTTCTCTCTCACTACCCTCCTTGCTGCCCAGAATGCTGATGTGACAGATGGAGTCTGAACAACAATCTTGGATCATGAGTTGGAAGCCAAGTGCTGAGGTTGGTGGAACAAACAGACTTTCAGATACTAAATTCTGAAATTCTTTTAAGTGAGAGGAAAAACTTTTTTCTTTTTTAAAGCCTTATTTGGAGTTTTATGCTGCTGTATCTAATCTTAACTGATACACATTTCAATTGTTGGCATATTATTCCTTTATTAGAAGTTGTAAATAAGAAATTATTTCAACACCTGAGGACCAAGATACAACTGAAGATTCCATAGGCTCAAGATTTTGACACATCCTATAAAGAGTTTTCTGTAAAGCATATCCCTTCCGTGGCATAGCAATATCGTCCTTCTTTAAAAAAGTTACCGGACAGACATCGTTTCCTCCATCACCTATATAAACAATTCGTGTATAATTCACTCCTTGTTGTAACTGCTCACCTACAAATTCTACCAAAACTACATTTTTGCAAAGATTTTGGGGGCACCGAGTACAAGAATGAGTGTGATGTTTTTCCACAGTGAGATGACCATTGCTATCAAATGCTGCTGGATTTGTAAACACTTTATCAAACACATCATGAAAATTGGTAGCTTCTAAAACCCAATCTATGAAGACTGAATTTGAATCTGAAATAATAATGCAGTCAAATTTATTCTTGTTCTTTTTTATGAAGTTTAAAAGTTCCACCATCCCTGGACTGAAAGGCATTGATATCATTGCCCTCTTCATTTCATCTTCTCTTACACCTTCATCTCCCAAATACTTAAAGACTCTGCCCATAAATTCTGTCCAAAATCCCTTTTTGTAAGAATCTTGCAGTTCAATAGGAAGCTTTTTCTCTGGAGCACATTGTACAATCCAGGTGTCACTATTATCATCTATGATTGTATTGTCAAAGTCAAAAACCAACAAAATTTTCATGGTTCCAGAAACAGATTTGGGTTACCCTGGAAAAGAAGAAATATTATTTCCTAAACATATGTTGTTTTATGTATCTAGCTATGAGGTGAAGTGTGAAAGTATTAGTCACTCAGTCATGTCTCACTCTTTGCAACTTCATGGACTGTAATGTAGCCCCCCAGGCTCTTTTGTCCATGGAATTCTCCAGGCAAGAACCCTGGAGTGGGTAGCCATTCCCTCCTCCAGGTGATTCCTGCCCTGGGATGGAACCTGGGTCTCTCACATCGCAGGCAGATTCTTTACCATCTGAGCCACCAGGGAAGCCCAACCTAGCTATAGTTATCTATTTAACAACTCTTAATCTGCTAAAAAACAAAGGACGAATATAAACAAGTTAAAATGACCAAGCACTAGAAGACCCACTATTTAAGCACTTTTTCCTAAGAAACAAAGTTTATATCTGAGTATGTTAAATGAATGGAAAACAGAATATCTAAAAAGGATACTCATGATATTATTGTGTTCCTGAGGAAGTGCTTCTTTGAGCACTCAGAATTAAACCACAGAGCAATTCAACGAGAGAAGAAATTAAACAATTGTTCCCTTAAAGTTTAATTCAGAAAAGTTGTAAAATAAGACAGGAAAAATGCAGGCCAATCATTCTTATTGTCTTTAAATTACTGATCACAAACTTATTAGTTTAAAATATTTACAATAATCTTCATACTAAATAACAGGTCATGTACAATACAGATTCTCTGTGAACTAACCAAAATTCTGACCACATTTAACATAATGTGAAATCTTGTAAACCTTAAATAACTTTTCTAAAAAGGTTTTTAGCTTGAAATCATTGTCAATGTTAGTCAAATGGTTGCTTGATGCTGTACCTGAAATTCTCAAATTACTTGAACTGGAAGTGGATTAAATTCTCCCAGACTAGAAATAACAAGTGTTAACAAAACCACATTTATTTATATTTCCTCTAGATAGTTTAACTCTGGAGTGCCAAATAATCTGGATATACATGAGCAATCACATTGCTTTTGATTTGACAATTACTCGAGTCTCTGTTTTCATTAAAAGATAATAAAGGTCATTAGCTGTAAATTTCAAGAGAAAAGGAAAGAATAAACTGGTCATAGATGGTGTGAATGAATATCATCATGTAAAAAAGGTAATTATACAGAATTCCCAGGAAAAGCTGAAATTAATGTCTGTAAACTAAAAAAAAAAAAAAAAATTTTTAAGCGTAAGTTGTATTTTTTGAGATATCTGGACTAAGACATTGGACTAAAAACCTCACAATCTCACCACCTCATTTAACTGTCAGAAGCTCATTTAGTAGGAATTATTATTATCTTCATCTTAAAGATATGTAAGGGTTTCTCCAGTGGCTCAAAGACAGTAAAGAATCAGCCTGCAATGTGGGAGACCTGGGTTCAATTCCTAGGTTGGGAAGAACCCTTGGAGGAGGGCATGGCAACCCACTCCAGTATTCTTGCCTCGAGAATTCCCATGGACAGAAGAGCCTGGTGGGCTGTAGTCTATGGGGTCACAAAGAGTCAGACGCAACTGAGCTTCTAAGCACACCTAAAGATATGTAAACAGGAGCTCAAGTATTAAGTTGGTTAGGTGTTAGTTAAATGGCAGAACTAGAATTTGGATTCAAGTCTGCCTGATTCCGAAGTTCATGCTTAGTAACACATTCTAGCGCCTAAGAAATGAATAAAGACTATTCATCAGTTTAAAAATAAAATACTAAGTAAGCCAATTTGATGAAAAGATGTTAAATATAAAAACACTGATTAATTTCAATGTACACACTAACCATGATATTGTATCTGTGATCTACTTTACAACCTTTATGAGGTTTTAGTAAGAAGTTCCAAAATGAAAAAAGAAGAGATCAATTAAAAATAGAAAACATGATATTTATCTATATGTGAGTGAAGTGAAGTTGCTCAGTTGTGTCCAGGCTCCTCAGTCCAAGGGATTTTCCAGGCAAGACACTGGAGTGGGTTGCCATTTCCTTCTCCAGGGGATCTTCGCAACTCAGGGATCAAACCCTGGTCTCCCATACTGTAGGCACATTCTTTACCATCTGAGCCACACATGATCACATCTATATGTATTCTCTGGCTTATAATGATAGATATCCATTAGTAGAAACTGAAACTAGAGCTTATGACTCATATACAAGTAAGCATTTTTGGTCTCTCAATTTAGAGTATCTGGAGAATAACCTAGAGGTTGTATCTCCTGTTGTACGCATTTAGATGGCATAAAATATTCTGATAGTCTGGATCCTTGAATCTCTAAATGTCTATCCAGGGGTCTCTGGCTTTCAGAGGTTTAAGTGCAGAATTCACTTTCCCTAGAAACAATATAATAAATAACAATAAAGCACAGTTGACAATCCCATTAGAACTGCACCTAAGCACATTTTAAATTAAAATGCTTTTTAGGCATTCTGAATTTATACATAATTTAAAAAATTTTTGCAAATGTAACCGGGTTGAAAAGTGTTTCAAGCCTAGACTTAATCAGCCACAAGTTACTAAAATCCCTGCAATATTAACCTCCAAGTAAGATGTATCACAAACCTGAAGTTAACAAAGTTCCAACTGTGTTAACTCAGTTTCACTGCTAAGTATTAATTTTTATCAACTGTACTTTTCCTAATTTCAGATCTTTTTCTATTATCTTTTTTCCCCACCACTCAACACAAACCTTCAAAAAAACAACAAAAAAAAATACTTACCCAATTTAGTATTTCCAAGACAATCTTCCTTCAGCATACAGCTTAGGTTAAAGAGTCATGACTATCTTCAGCTTTAAACACCGGCCAGTTTCTAACCAACATTACTCCTATGCTATATGCAGGGGAAAAGAGTCTTCTGGTTTGGAGCAAGGGAATGGAGACTTCTTAAATTCTAAAATAAAAGTATTTAAGACATTTTCAAATTTATGTTTTCTAATATGCTTTCTTTTACATCAGAAAAGTACCTACTGGCAATGGGAGAAATAAAATTTTGTTTAAACAAAAAGTTGAAATACAAAACAGGGAGTGTTATGTGAATATAAGTTCCAATAAGGAAAACTAGAAGCTACATACAAGAATAGCAAACTGCTTAAATGAGATATGCACATGACAGTCACATAAAAGAACATTTATTTCAGCAGTAAAAGGTTAAAACGTTCAAATTAAACAAGTCACAAAAGAGTGTTTACAGTATAATCTCATTTTTGTTTTTAAAAAAGAAATATCTATGTACAGTGGTAGCCTCAAATGCAGTTTCTACACTTATTTTGTAATAAAGGTGCTCCCCCACCCCCCAGAATAATTTAAGTTCTGTTTCAAAGTGCATATGCTACCTTCTTAATTTCACAACAAAGGGGGGGAAAAAAAGGAGTGGAGGTGTAATTTTAGATACACTTGGCTGTAAAGATCCATGGACCAGTTAGAATTAGTGCTAACAAGTGCTAACAAGTGCTAATTAGTGCTAACAAGTGCTTAACAACACTTAACAAGTGCTGTTAAGTCAAATCATAACTGAACATTATGTCAAACTGGCAAATTACTGACACCAAATCTTGTAAGATTCAATACTTTTTGTAACCAATTTAGTTAAAATTCCACAGAATTTTTGTTGAGAGGTAATCTCCTTGGGTCTCTAGCGGTTCTGCATACCTTGTAAGCAAGGTACTCACTGCCCTTTGCTCTGGACTGTTGTCTCAAAAATGTTATGTACAGCGAACCGCTTTGAAAGGCATGCATCCTATGGCAACTGAGGCAAAGTTACTGCTCTTCTGGCTACTGCTGGTAATTCATCACCTATCTAGGGGGCTGCATCTTCTACAAAACTGTGGCAGGCTAAGCTGTTAGCATGCAAGAGGAGTAAAACCTCTCTCTTGCCAGTTTCTGACTTTTTAAAAACTATGCTTCCAAAAACCCACCAATGTTATATGTGCAAAACTGTATTTCTGTCGACAAGTATTTTTATTAATCCTTTCATACTTACCAGCATTACCATGGATCATCTGATAGAAAACCTGAATAAAAATAGTACAACTATGTGTTAGAACTTTAGTGACTAAAAAATCCTACCTCCCTTACCAAATTGAGCAACTCCAATTTGATGCCTAATGTGTAAGTGTCCTACCCAACTAGCTTGTAATCATTTATACCTCGATTTGTTAGGAAAGGATCTTTTGAAATCAAGTCTGTATCCACTCTTAACAGGTTTTTGTGTCCTTAGAGGTCTGACTGGTTCTCCAAATACATTCAATTTAGTATACTGCATTTACCGAGCGATTAAAGATTTCTTAAAGGTCCTAACATGAATATTTCAATCCAAGTTTTAACATTCTGATTAAAAAAAACAAAAGCAATTACGCCCCATCTAGCCCGGACCATGCCTTAGAAACCAAAGTATTTAAAAATAGATTTTCTGTCAATTAATTCTTGAGTATCCACAGTTAAGGGAGCGGGCTTTGCCCTTACTCCCGCGAGAAGGTCCGGGGGCCACACACGCCAAGCTCAGGCCTCGTTCTCCCACACACCTGCCCGGTACATCCCGAAAATAGGGGCTGGAACCTAGTTTGGTGTCGTTTCCCGCGGGGTAGGATGACGAGGGGAGCACCAGGCCAAGCGCGGCCGGGTCCCCCGGACTCTTCACTGACCCAGGCCAGGGATCCGCAGCCATGCTGGACTCGGCGCGGCTCCCGCGTACTCTGTCCTCCAGCCTCCTCCGGGTGCCGGAAAAAGAGGGCCCTCGACTCGCACACCCGGCCTCGACTTTCCGCGCAGGCGCAATCTCCCTTCTCCAGCCCCATAGCCTACTGCGGCGCGTTCTTCGTTCCTCGGAGACGATTACCGTCACTTCCTGTGGCGTTGCTAAGCAACTGCGTGGTTTGGCGAAAACTGCCGCCTGGAGGCCGCGGAGCTTTCGCTTCAAATCGCCTTTCCAAGCTTGAGCACGCCGCGGGCACCTTAGGGATGCTGGTGCGATTCGGAAGGCGCAGTGGACAGGCGAAGGAAAGCACGGGTGAGCTGAACTAGCCCATCCCGGCAGAGGGATTGTTTCTGGTTCCCAAGCACGGGGGGAGAGGCGAGGGTACATTACCTTCTGAAACGGGCTCCACCATATAAAAACAGCACTGTGGGCATCGTCGGTCTCCGTGTGAATTAGACAGTTTTGACCATGGATGGTTGGGTAGGTGGGAAGTTTACAGAAATAAGGGTAGAGAAAAGAAGTCAGAAACTTAACAGTTGACTAGCTGGTCTGGGTCTCAAGCTGCGCAGTTGCAGCTCCAAAAGTCTGGTGTTTGCTGCATTCTCTCGCACTTTGGCTTTGTTATTCGTTGAGTGACTTGGAATGTATTTTGGATATATAAGTGACCTCATTAGAGTCTTAGCTCTACTGTGAACCTACTGAGTGCTTTTAGGAAAGTGTCTGAAGGAAAGCCTCATTTTCTTCAAATCTAGAATGAAAGTAATGTCTCACCTAACGGCATATACTCTGATATATCAGAGTGTAAAAATAATGCTGTTTAAGATGCATTAACTCACATGACCTTTTATAAAAATTTGATTTTGTAATAGAAGTAGCTTAGAACACTTAAAGAACTCTATTAATTTCAGTGATTTTGGTTTCTTAAGTCTGTAAATTCCCAATTAATGTTCTCATGGTGACATTAGAACCCTGGGAACTTAGATTATCTTTATGTCATTGCTTCAGTAGCAATCGAGTCCCTTGTGCCAAGTGAGAGCCAGCCATTCTCCCACCCAGTGGGCACTAGTGCATATTTATGCTGTGGAAAACTTAAGTACCAGCAGAGGATCACGAAATGTAGCAGACAGTACTCAAGGGGCATGTACTGAAAAACACAATTGTTCTCACATATTCACTTGCTTGTATATGAAGTACTGCACTGGGAGTTCCCTGGTGGTGCAGTGGTTAGGACTGGATGCTTTCACTGCCTGGACTGTTTGCAATCCCTGGTAGAGGAACTAAGATCCCACAAACCTCAGGGAGCAAAAAGGAAAGAAAAAGTGCCATGTGAAAATATTTACCTGATAGATTAACTCTGGCAGTTGGTCCAGAAGTTTGCATCTGAGCCTCACTGCTACATTATATCTTCATTTGATACTGAGATTCCAAGAAGTTAAATAACTTGCCCAAGTTTACATAGTAAGGAATTGACTGAGCAAGGACTCAAATTTATGTCTTCTGATTTTTAAATCTTGTATCAGTTCAGTTCGGTTCAGTCGCTCAGTCGTGTCCGACTCTTTGCAACCCCATGAATTGCAGCACACCAGGCCTCCCTGTCCATCACCAACTCCCGAAGTTCACTCAGACTCACGTCCATCGAGTCAGTGATGCCATCCAGCCATCTCATCTTCTGTCGTCCCCTTCTCCTCCTGCCCCCAATCCCTCCCAGCATCAGAGTCTTTTCCAATGAGTCAACTCTTCACATGAGGTGGCCAAAGCATTGGAGTTTCAGCTTTAGCATCAGTCCTTCCAAAGAACACCCAGGGCTAATCTCCTTTAGAATGGACTGGTTGGATCTCCTTACAGTCCAAGGGACTCTCAAGAGTCTTCTCCAACACCACAGTTCAAAAGCATCAATTCTTTGGCACTCAGCCTTCTTCACAGTCCAACTCTCACATCCATACATGACCGCTGGAAAAACCATAGCCTTGACCAGACAGACCTTTGTTGGCAAAGTAATGTCTCTGTTTTTCAATATGCTGTCTAGGTTGGTCATAACTTTTCTCCCAAGAAGTAAGCATCTTTTAATTTCATGGCTGCAATCACCATCTGCAGTGATTTTGGAGCCCCAAAATACTTTCCACTTAATCCCAGCTGTTCTTAAGTTAACAAGAATAAAATTATTCTTTGAAACAACTTCCAGATAGTATGCCAATATAGAAATGTCTGTGAAAAATCAGTTAAACTTCTCTTGAAAGTTTTTAACTCATTTTTAAAAATTTATTAGAAATGAAGCACTGTGAAGAAGATCCAGTTCTCTATCCACCTCTTCTGCCTAGCAAAGTAGATCTCCGGCAGGTCACCATAATTCCACACAATGAGTGGGAAAGGATTCGAGATAGCCTAGACAGTTTGACCAGAGAAGCAGCATGCCTTCGTGCAGAAAGAAAAGCAAAGAAAGAAATGCATTTACGATCCCAAGAAGTGGTAAAACACTGGACTAATACATACGCAGTAAGTATTAACCACCTGAGAGTGCATGTGCGCTGAAGACTGACTCTTCTTAGTACTCTTTTATAAATATTTCTAAGATGTAAAATAGCATTACAGTGCATTGAAACACATTTTCAACAGCTTTATTTAGGTATAAGTGGCATATAGTAAACTGGATATATTTAAAGTGTACAATTTAAGATTGGACGTGTTTATTTACCCCTGAAACCATTATTATAATCGAGAATGAACATATAATTGCCCCCTAGAAAGTTTTCCTGAACCCCCATTTTACTTCCTCTCATTCTTCCCCATGCTTCCTCCAGTGTCTCCAGGCAACCACTGATCTGCTGTCTATTATAAATTTCAGACAATTATTTGGAAATTCTTTCATGTTTTGTATCAATTATTCATTTTATTGCTGAGCGGTATTCCATTGTATGGCTATAACACAGTTTGTTATTATGCTCAGTTGTTGATGGATAGACATCAAGGAGATATTGACATTTGAGCTGCAACAGAAAATAAAGACAGTTTTATGAATTTTACTTCTTTTCCATTCTGGGTGTCTTTTAGTTCTTTCTTTCTCTTTCTTTTCTTTTTGCCTTATTGTACAGGAATGGATGTTTGATTTTTAAAGTGCTTTTTTTTTTTTTTACTTGTCTCTGTTGACATAATCATGAAGTTTTCATTCTTAATTTTGTTATATGGTGAATTGATCAGTATTCAAACACTGAAGCAAGATTGTATTCCTGGGATAAATGTTTGCTGGTCATATGTTATCTTTTTGATGGTTTCAGTTTGTTAAAATGTTAATTTTTGCATATGTGTTCATGAGGGATATTGGTCTTCTTGAAATGATGTTGGTGGTCTTGAAATGATATTGGTTTTCTTGAAATGTCTTTGTCTGGTTTGGATATCAGGGTGATGCTGGTTATTGTTATGATGGAGGATTGTGCAGAAACACAGGCCTTGAAACTGAGGAACCAAGGAGCTTCTTGAGGTATCCAGGCAGCTTCTTTTCATCTGTCTCTGATTTGTCTGTCATTCCATCTTTTTCTAGAATGATATATGTCTTTGCTGTGCCCTTCTCTGTGCATCTGTAAGATTCTCTACCTAAGAGGTACGTAACCTGAATTTTAGTGCCATGTACATGAGTGGGAATCTACTTCAAAGTGGGGAGATGTCCTCTGACTCCTTTTATTATCTCACCTGGGGAGAATTCACCTGGGAAAAGGTATTCTCATCCCCCTACAGCACTCGCCTGGATCATTGAGGAACTGAGAGGCAGAATTTTTTCCTGTTTTAAATTTTTAAAACTCTGTGCCAGCATAATATCTGCTTAGAGAGTTCTCACTTTTCCCTACCCCCCCAACTTTGCATATTTCCTCACTGTGTTGCAAGGTACATTGTCTGTCTTTGGGAGGGGACACAGAAAGTTTGTCTTTCCTTGCTTTAGGAACAGTGTTCATAATTTGTGAATTCTCTTTTTTCTAAAAGAGGGAAGAGTTACATCATGACTGATATCATATGTGTAATATAATATGTGACATTCTGAAAAAGGCAAAACCTACAGGGAAAGAAAACAGATCAGTGATTGCCAAAGGGTACAGGTTGGGGGGAATAGTTGACTCTAACAGGACATGAGGGGAGGATGGAACTGTTCTATAAGTGACTATGCATTTGTAAAACTGTATGCTAAAAGAGCGTATATAACATATACTGTAAAATATTTGATTTTAGAAAAGCCCTTGGTCCATAAATAGATGGAAGTGTGAAATATACTCCCTGTTTGGTTTTTTTTTTTTTCCAGAAGTACCACACTACACCTAATACTTCACACTTTCATGGGTGTTAAAGGGAAAAAATATGTAGTAAGTGTAGTAGAAACATAATAATAAAAACTGCAGTATAGGCAAAATGATTCATCAGTAGAGAGAGCCTGGAAGCAATCCTGTGTTATACCTGGGAGCCTGCCAAGTGCTAGAAATGTCATTGCACGTTAGATGGAAAAAGATGGAAATTCCATAACAGATACTGAAATAACTGGCATATGGAAAAGATGAAGTTATATCCCAGTGGTACAGAATATACAAAAATGAATTTCAGCTGGATTTAAGACCTAAATGTGGAAAATGGAACATTTAAAAATAAATCATAGGATAGCTTCAAGGTTTCTGGGCTCAAACGGTAAAGCGACTGCCTACAGTGTGAGAGACCTGGGTTCAATCCCTGGGTCGGGAAGATCTGGAGAAGGAAATGGTAACCCACTCCAGTATTCTTGCCTGGAAAATCCCATGGATGGAGAAGCCTGGTAGGCTACAGACCATGGGGTCGGAAAGAGTCGGACACGACTGAGCGACTTCACTTCACTTTCAAGATTTTCTTAAGATGTAGAAAATATGGCCCATAAAGGAGAAAATGACTTCATGGACACGAGACATTGGCTACCTCCTCAGGGGTGTAGAAGAACGTGTGAAGTATGCTGCTGTTGATTTTTTTAAGGGCTTCCCTGGTGGCTCAGTGGTAAAGAATCCGCCTGCCCATGCAGGAGACAGGGTTCCATCCCTGACCCGGGAGGATCCCACGTACTGTGGAGCAATGGAGCCTGTGCTCCACAAGTATTATTGAGCCTCTGCCCTAGAGCCCGGGAGCCACAGCCGCGGAAGCCCGCACGCCCTGGAGCCCGTGCTCCCCAGCGACAGAAGCCACCAATGAGAAGCTCACACGTCACGCGAGAGTAGTCCCAGCTCACTGCAGAGAAGAGCCCTCACTGCAACGAAGACCGAGCACAGCCAGGAATAAATAGATAAATAAAGGGACAAAAGTAGCAATATTATTTATTAAATATAGAACGGAATTACGGAAGTAAATGTGAGAAACTAAGGTGTTTATCTTAGAGATTCCAGGATTGGAGGGAGAGTTCCATTATATATTTTGTAATATTTTAGATTTTGAACCATGTAAATGTATTACCTAAAAAATTGAATTAAAGATTAGCTCATAAGTATAACCTCATATATATTAATGGTATGTGCAAATACAATACTCAGGGAAAGCTCTAATTATAATGTTTAATTTTGTAAGGTTAAATTACAAAATGAAAACAGACTACTGCTTTTATCTTTTTGTAGGGGATGAAAGAACAGAAACTTGAAGCCAAAAAGAAGCGTGATGAAGAAATAGAAGCAGAAAGACAAATTCTTGATATAGAAGAAGCAATATACAAACAAGGAGAAAGGAAAAAGGCCATTGAACTTGCAAAGCAATACCAATTTTACCAGACAGAACGAGTGAAAAACTTTCATGTACTACTTGGGTTTTCTTACATTTTATGTATATTTAACACATCTGTATATAACTAGACTTCATTTTCTTAAAATATTGCAATTTTTTTTTGTAGTCAGGACTTCTTCTTAGTAGAGTTATGAAAGAACGGGATGCACAGATTGAATTCCAAAAGAGTAAAATAAAATCAGATAAAAAATGGGAAGAACAACTGAAACTCAATGTTGAAAAAGCTTTTAAAGAAGAACGAGAAAAAGCAGAAAAACAACGCAGAGAAAGAGTGGCTCTTGCTAAAGATCATTTAAAACAGTATGTATATATAAATTACCTTTTTTTGTACCTTTTTCTTTTTCTCATAAAGATATAGCTTTTTTTCTGATTATAAAAGTAACATATGCTGATATACTTAGTAAGTAGAAAAAAAATAACAAGAAAGAGGTTAAGAATCACTATTACTCCTTTGGTGGCTTAGTCGCTAAGTCGTGTCTGACTCTGCGACCCCATTTACTTTAGCCTCCCAGGCTCCTCTGTCCATAGGGTTTTCCAGGCAAGAATACTGGAGTGGGTTGCCATTTCCTTCTCCAAGGGATCATCCCAACCCAGGGATCGAACTTTGGTCTCCTGCATTGCAGGTGGATTATTCCTTTATCCAAAGATAATATATTAGTTACAATTGTTATAATAATGCCACACAATCTAGTGGCATTCAACAGTAAACATTTATTTCTCACGTGTGTATGGTGGTTTGGGCTTGGCTGGGCAGCTTCTCCTCAAACTGTAGGACAGCTGGGTTTGCTTGTTACTGCAGGAAAGGCTCTGATCCTATTCCATGTGGATCTCATTTTGAGGTCCAGGATGGAGGGACAGCAAGCACCAGGGGAAAATTGCTTTTATGGTATTGACAGATGCTAAAGAATTAGCTGGCAAGCACATGGCTAAACCCAAAGAGAGTCAAAGGGTAAGGAAATACACTTGGCCTACCATGAGTCTCTAGTCATGTCACTGTGCTGACTTCAGTGGGACAGAGCCATAGACTTAGAATGGAAGTGAGGCGTGAGGGAGTCCATCTTTTTGAACAATAATTGCCGGGGTCCAGCCCCGGTGGAACCAGAGCGATTCAAAGGAGAGACGGATAGGCGAGGGAAAAACTTATTTATATAGAAATATAAAAGACATTAAGAAGAAATAGTGTAGTAGGAAAATTAAGTGGAGAAAGGAGGCTGAATAACTTGGCTTACGGGGAAGACCAATAAAATCTCAGGCAAGAGATTTGCACCATCTACATTGGGCCACTGGCGCCCACTTGAATATTGAAGGGTGCCCTGCCTTAGGCTCCCTTTCGCGCGGGTCTTAGAAGCCAGGACAAGTAAGTAGACTTGGTGAGCCGCCCCGCTCCAGATGGGAATTCAGCCTGAAATTAGAGTAAAGAGGAGAGGGAGGGAGAGGGAGAAAAAGAGAGAGAGAGACACGGGGGGAGCCAGATTCCCAAGAAACTAGGCCGAGAGACTAGTCTGAGAAACTGGTCCATCCTTTATTGTTCAGAAGGCTTTTTGTACTTTTGATAATACATGGAGACCAATGGGTAACACAAAGTTATGCAGCGTTAGCAGCCCAGATTCTTATCAAAACCAGGCTTTTCTCTCTGCATACCTAGTTGTATACACAAATCTTAGGTAGTTTACATCATTTTCCGGCCAAAAGGGCCAATTAACATTTTACAGTCCTTTTCTGATAAGGTTTGTCAACCAGAAGGCTTATTTGTGTTGATCTTCCCAAAGTCTGGTGCCACTCCCAGAAAAACACTAAATAAAGTTACATTCTTACACAGCAAAGATACAGCAATTTATAACAAGTGAAAGGAGTACAGTGATTTATAACAAAAGAAAAATAATTAACTCAAAAGTCTAGTGTTGCTAACATCAGAACTACTACATATCTTTTTCCATATCCCGTTTACATTGATTAACATTCTCCCAGGTGCCTAAAAGATAAAGAATATGGAGGCCTGGCAGCAATCATTGAGTCAACAGTGAAATCCTGTCACCAATATGATTTTTAGCTCTTTAGAAAAGGCTCTGTATCTTTAAGATGCTTTTAAGCTTTGTGCCTCTCGCAGTTGGGGGGCTTTCACAAGCTGTAAGAGGTCCGGGGGAACCTGTTAGGCAAGCTAGAGAGCTATCAGAGGGGTTTAACTGAAACATCCCTTTCAAATGCAGAAGACTAAAGCCCTGAGTTGACTTTTTCCAGCGAATATTAGAAGAGTGGAAAAGCAGGCAGACTCTGGTCTTGGGGGGGGTGGATGCTCAGGAAATTCCAGGGGGATCCCCTGAAGCCTGATCACGTCCTTGCATTTTGTCAGGCTTCCTTCCACATGACCTTGTCACGGGCGGGATTCCTCATGCTGGCCCCCGGCGAATAATTTAATCCAACACAGTAATTTGTTATTGTCTTGGTATGTAGCCATATAGATTTTTTTGATGTTAGTGGTAGACAGGGTCTCATTCACTGAAGTATAATTTATATTTAATAAAATCCACTTTTTAAAAAGCATATTGCTGGGAATTCCCTGGTGGTCCATTAATTAGGACTCTGTACTTTCACTGCCAAGGGACTAGGGTTCAATCCCCGGTTGGGGAACTAAGATCCCGTAAGTCATGCCCTATGCCCCCGCAAAGCATACTGCTGTATAATCACCTCCAAATCAAGATGTAGAACACTTGACTGCCCCCCAAAATTCCCTCATGCCCCTTTGCATTAAGTTTGGTCCCCTACCCTTGGCCCTTGGTAATCACTGACCCACTGATACAGACTTTTTTTCTGAGCATGTATGCTCACATTCTATAAAATAACACTGGATCCACACTATTGTTTTACGGAATGTTTTCTTCACACACCAGTAGTCTCTGTGCTCAGCCTTGTCTGACTCTTTGTACAGGGAACTAGACCCCACATGCCGCAACTAGGAGTTCACTCACCGCAACTAAAGATCCCACCTGCCGCAGCTAGGACCCAGCACAGCCAAATAAATAAATAAATTGTTTAAAAAAAAAAAAATCCCATGGACGGAAGAGCCTGGTAGGCTTCAGTCCATGGGGTCGCGAAGAGTCAGACACAACTGAGCGACTTCACTTTCATTTTCACTTTCATGCATTGGAGAAGGAAATGGCAAACCACCCCAGTGTTCTTGCCTGGAGAATCCGAGGGATGGGGGAGCCTGGTGGTGTGCTGTCCCTGGGGTTGCGCAGACTCGGACACGACTGAAGTGACTTAGCAGCAGCAGCAGCAGATATTAATTTATTAGACATATTGCAGATTTTTGTCATCAGTATTTGGAAAATATGGCCTATTTTATTGTTTGTCTTTGATTAGTATGACAGTCTGCCTGTGACTCACAGTCAGCATGATGAGGACAGGGCAAATAAGGAACTCTGTGATGCCAAAATCCACCCAAAGAGGATTTTTGATCAACACCCTTAAAAAAACTATTGTAAAGACACTTAAAAAATATAGATAAGGTTGATTACATCAGGGAAGTCCCAAATGTAAGCTGCTTGAGGGCAGGAACATGTGTTGATTGGCTGGACGGGATGTGTGGATGCCTAGACACAGACACATCAGGCTGGAGCTATCTTGCAAGTATGCTGAGGATCAACTACCAAATGTGGGCAGTCAGAATCTGTGATAAACCACTGATGGTACATGCTCCTGGTGGTGATGGTAGGGGGACTGAGGCTGTGGGTTGTACAGTTCAGTTCAGTTGCTCAGTCGTGTCTGACTCTCTGCGACCCCATGAATTGCAGCACTCCAGGCCTCCCTGTCTATCACCAGCTCCCAGAGTTCACCCAAACTCACGTCCATCGAGTCCGTGATGCCATCCAGCCATCTCATCCTCTGTCATCCCCTTCTCCTCCTGCCCCCAATCCCTCCCAGCATCAGAGTCTTTTCCAATGAGTCAACTCTTCACATGAGGTGGCCAAAGCATTGGAGTTTCAGCTTTAGCATCAGTCCTTCCAAAGAACACCCAGGACTGATCTCCTTCAGAATGGACTGGTTGGATCTCCTTGCAGTCCAAGGGACTCTCAAGAGTCTTCTCCAACCCCACAGTTCAAAAGCATCAATTCTTCAGCGCTCAGCCTTCTTCACAGTCCAACTCTCACATCCATACATGACCACAGGAAAAACCATAGCCTTGACTAGACGGACCTTTGTTGGCAAAGTAATGTCTCTGCTTTTCAATATGCTATCTAGGTTGGTAATAACTTTTCTTCCAAGGAGTAAGCGTCTTTTAATTTCATGGCTGCAGTCACCATCTGCAGTGATTTTGGAGCCCAAAAAAATAAAGTCTGACACTGTTTCCACTGTTTCCCCATCTATTTCCCATGAACTGATGGGATCGGGTGCCATGATCTCCGTTTTCTGAATGTTGAACTTTAAGCCAACTTTTTCACTCTCTTCTTTGACTTTCATCAAGAGGCTTTTTAGTTCCTCTTCACTTTCGGCCATAAGGGTGGTGTCATCTGCATATCTGAGGTTATTGATATTTCTCCCAGCAATCTTGACTCCAGCTTGTGTTTCTTCCAGCCCAGCATTTCTCCTGATGTACTCTGCATAGAAGTTAAATAAGCAGGGTGACAATATACAGCCTTGACGTACTCTTTTTCCTATTTGGAACCAGTCTGTTGTTCCATGTCTAGTTCTAACGGTTGCTTCCTGACCTACATATAGGTTTCTCAAGATGCAGGTCAGGGGTCTGGCATTCCCATCTCTTGAAGAATTTTCCACAGTTTCTTGTGATCCACACAGTCAAAGGCTTTGGCATAGTCAATAAAGCAGAAATAGATGTTTTTCTGGCACTCTCTCACTTTTTCCATGATCCAGCGGATGTTGGCAATTTGATCTCTGGTTCCTCTGCCTTTTCTAAAACCAGCTTGAACATCTGGAAGTTCACAGTTCACATATTGCTGAGCCTGGCTTGGAGAATTTTGAGCATTACTTGACTAGCGTGTGAGATGAGTGCAATTGTGTGGTAGTTTGAGCATTCTTTGTCATTGCCTTTCTTTGGGATTGGAATGAAAACTGACCTTTTCCAGTCCTGTGGCCACTGCTGAGTTTTCCAAATTTGCTGGCATATTTAGGGCAGCACTTTCACAGCATCATCTTTCAGGATTTGAAATAGCTCAACTGGAATTCCATCACCTCCACTAGCTTTGTTCGTAGTGCTGCTTTCTAAGGCCCACTTGACTTCACGTTCCAGGATGTCTGGCTCTAGGTGAATGATCACACCATCATGATTATCTGGGTCATGAAGATCTTTTTTGTACAGTTCTTCCGTGTGTTCTTGCCACCTCTTCTTAATATCTTCTGCTTCTGTTAGGTCCATACCATTTCTGTCCTTTATCGAGCCCATCTTTGCATAAAATGTTCCCTTGGTATCTCTAATTTTCTTGAAGAGATCTCTAGTCTTTCCCATTCTATTCCTTTCCTCTATTTCTTTGCACTGATCGCTGAGGAAGGCTTTCTTATCTCTTCTTGCTATTCTTTGGAACTCTGCATTCAGATGCTTATATCTTTCCTTTTCTCCTTTGCTTTTTGCTTCTCTTCTTTTCACAGCTATTTGTAAGGCCTCACCAGACAGCCATTTTGCTCTTTTGCATTTCTTTTCCATGGGGATGGTCTTGATCCCTATCTCCTGTACAATGTCACAAACCTCATTCCATAGTTCATCAGGCACTCTATCTATCAAGATCTAGGCCCTTAAATCTATTTCTCACTTCCACTGTATAATCATAAGAGATTTGATTTAGGTCATACCTGAATGGTCTAGTGGTTTTCCCTACTTTCTTTAAGTCTGAATTTGGCAATAAGGAGTTCATGATCTGAGCCACAGTCAGCTTTGTTGTGGATTGTACAGAGCTGGTGCTAAATCCAGATCGGAGCTCTGCAGTGAGGAGGCTGCTCAGGGATCTCTGAAGAACTCACAGGCAAGCCTGTGAGAGAACCAGCACTTGATGACTCATCAGTCTGAAGGCATCAATAGTGTTAGCTAGGGCGAGGATAACAACCAAAATGGCCAGCAGGGTAAGGAAATCGTTGCCTTCTATCAAATTCCATTTTCTAAGGGGCAAGGTCCATAGCTTAGATAGTGTCTTGTAGTGCTGAAGTGGAAATGCAGAAGGGATTAGGGACTTCTCTGTAACACAGTGTCACCATCTCAGCATACTGTCTGTTGTTCAGTAGGCTGGTTCTTTCTAAAGGAAAGAAACATTTGAATCTGGTCTAGGGCTTAATTTTGGTGAGTAATGAAGCAAATTTGAAGAAAGAAAAATAATTGGTAATCCTGGGATAACCAAGTTTGGATTTGGTTTTTATCACTGCTCTTTACCTATCTGTTCTTGTCCCCAAAGAAATCCAGAAGTTTTCTTTTACAGCTTCAAATCATCCCAGTAAGAATCTAATTCATTTCTTTAAAATATATCCTATTTTTCTGCTTCACTCTCAGTTTTAGTTGTTGTTTTTTTTCTTTAGAATAAAAGAACATGAAGAGGAAGAAGAAAAAAGGAGGAAAGAGGAAGAAAAGGATGCTGAGGAAATAAAACGGCAGAACTCATTATATGAAATAGAAATGAAAAAAAAACAAGGAAAGAAAAAAGAAGAGATCAATGAAAGCAGGAGGCTATTTTTTGTAAGTAGATATTACTCAGAAATGTATCTCTTCAAGAAATGTACAAAGTCCAATGACTAATTTTCAGTATATTTTTTATAAACAATAGTGGAGTAGAAAACAAGTTTACTATTAAGTTGGGTTTCTAGGTATAGTTTGAGGGGAACTATATTTGCTGTTGTTTCACATGTATGTACTATTACTTATGAACAAGAATTAAGAGAAGGAGACGTTTTGTCCAGTGAATTTTCTTATCTTTAAAATGAGAGCTGTTACAAGCAATGAATGGGGTGATATGTGTTCAGTATCTGCCGCACTATTAACTTGTGCTCCATCAGTTCAGTTCGGTCGCTCAGTTGTGTCCAACTCTTTGCGACCCCATGAATCGCAGCACGCCAGGCCTCCCTGTCCATCACCATCTCCCGGAGTTCACTCAGACTCACATCCATCGAGTCTGTGATGCCATCCAGCCATCTCATCCTCTGTCGTCCCCTTCTCCTCCTGCCCCCAATCCCTCCCAGTATCAGAGTCTTTTCCAGTGAGTCAACTCTTCACATGAGTTGGCCAAAGTACTGGAGTTTCAGCTTTAGCATCATTCCTTCCAAAGAACACCCAGGACTGATCTCCTTTAGAATGGACTGGTTGGATCTCCTTGCAGTCCAAGGGACTCTCAAGAGTCTTCTCCAACCCCACAGTTCAAAAGCATCAATTCTTCAGCGCTCAGCCTTCTTCACAGTCCAACTCTCACATCCATACATGACCACAGGAAAAACCATAGCCTTGACTAGACGGACCTTAGTGGGCAAAGTAATATCTCTGCTTTTGAATATGCTGTCTAGGTTGGTCATAACTTTTCTTCCAAGGAATAAGCATCTTTTAATTTCATGGCTGCAATCACCATCTGCAGTGATTTTGGAGCCCAAAAAAATAAAGTCTGACACTGTTTCCCCATCTATTTCCCATGAACTGATGGGACCGGATGCCATGATCTTCATTTTCTGAATGTTGAGCTTTAAGCCAACTTTTTCACTCTCCTCTTTCACTTTCATCAAGAGGCTTTTTAGTTCCTCTTCACTTTCTGCCATAAGGGTGGTGTCATCTGCATAACTGAGGTTATTGATATTTCTCCCAGCAATCTTGACTCCAGCTTGTGTTTCTTCCAGCCCAGCGTTTCTCATGATGTACTCTGCATAGAAGTTAAATAAGCAGGGTGACAATATACAGCCTTGACGTACTCCTTTTCCTATTTGGAAACAGTCTGTTGTTCCATGTCTAGTTCTAACGGTTGCTTCCTGACCTGCATACAGATTTCTCAAGAGGCATGTTAGGTGGTCTGGTATTCCCATCTCTTGAAGAATTTTCCACAGTTTCTTGTGATCCACACAGTCAAAGGCTTTGGCATAGTCAATAAAGCAGAAATAGATGTTTTTCTGGCACTCTCTCACTTTTTCCATGATCCAGCGGATGTTGGCAATTTGATCTCTGGTTCCTCTGCCTTTTCTAAATCCAGCTTGAACATCAGGAAGTTCACGGTTCATGTATTGCTGAAGCCTGGCTTGGAGAATTTTGAGCATGACTTTACTAGCATGTGAGATGAGTGTAATTGTGCAGTAGTTTAATAATTGTTTTAGGGTTGTTGTAATTTATTTTGTAATTTTTAACATCCTTTTCTTTATAAAGTTAGTTTTTATTCTTAAGTAACATATTCGTTGTTGTTGTTTAGTCGCTAAGTTGTGTCTGACTTTCACGAAGTTACATACATACAGATTTAAAACATCAAACATCACAAATCGCTTAGAGTGGCAGTCCTTGCTCCACTCCATCTGCTTCTTGGAAAATTATATTCTAAATAATCCACATATTTTTAAAAATATATTAAGCTTTTAAGATATGTATCTTGATTTATCAATTTTAGATGTTTTCTGTCTCTCTGTCCTAAAGAGGATTTAGCTCTTTTCTGATACTACCCTCTTCTCATTCTCCTCTTCTCTATAATTTTAATCGTTATTATGATTAAATGAATATTGTTCATCAAAGAGTTAATATACTATGACTGTATTTTTTGCTTCCATAAATATGCTTCTGTGATTAAAATAACTGTCATTGTTTTCATTTGCTTTAAAGTTGTACACCTCAATTTTTTCCATATGTTCCATGTTCTGTCAAATGGATGATACTAGTTTTCAAGTGTTCAACTAAGTAATATTAAATTATCTATGTTATTGGTTTTGTTGGTGCTCCCACATCCAGAGTCCCCCGTTCTCTGCCTTCTGGACTGTTTGCTCTCTAGGCCTGCTGCTCAGCTGCCATTCTGGGCCTTCCCTGTGCCAGTTTCCTGGGTCACAGCTCCTATTTCCTCAACCTTAAGCCTTCCTCTTTCTTGGTTTATTCCTTCATCTTGCTGAAATACATCTTTGAGTAGCTTCTGAAGAAAGGCTATAGTGGAGGTGAAATTTTTGACTTCTTATCTGGAAAGGTTATCATCTAAGGCAGTGCTTGCTTTATGGTTTGGATGTAGAATTCCAGGTTCAGAATTCAGAGTTGTGTATTTACAGTTTCTTAATCATCTAGCTTTCAGTGTTGCTATTGAGAAGTTATATCCCATTTATGGTCTTCATCTTATGTGTGTAAGCTACTGTGTTTGGCTTTTTCTTTCCTTCTCTCGGTTTCTCTGAAAGCTCTCAGTCTCTAAGATTTCACAGGGACATACCTTGTGTAGGTCTTTTTCATTTTGCTAAGCACTCAGTTGGTGCTTTAACCCATAAATGTGTCAAGTTTTGTTATTTCTTCTATAATTTTGTCCCTTTCTATTTTGTTTTCTCTGTTCTAAAACCCCTCTGGACTTTCTGAAGTGATGCTGTAATTTAAAAAAAATAGTTTCTCATATTATTAGTTAGGGTACAAGCATATAACAGAAAACTCAAAATGAAAAATGTAAAAAATTACAAAATAAATTGCAACAGTACCTTAAAAATTAGTCCTTTATTTGAAGAGCAGAGCTAATCTTTTCAAGGCTGATATGATTCCTCCAGAATCAACAAGGAATGAGACAGCTTTTCTCTTTTTGCCTTCCTATTCTCAGAACAGAGGTGGCTTCTGTTCTCGGGATTGCCTCATGGCCTTGAATAACTGCTGGAGCTCCCCCTGTCCCAACCAGACTCCAGGCAGCAAGAAGAAGAAAGGATGAAGGACAGAAAAGAGGGTTCTAACTTTTCTCCTTTTAAGGAACTTTTTCAGAACTCCCACTTAACAATTTCCATTAAAATCTCATTGGTTGTAATTTAGTGACACCTCGCTGAAAAGAATGCTTGGAAATACAGTCTTCTAGCTGAGACTGTTGCCACTCGGAACAAAATCTGGGTTCTGCTACTTATGCAGAAGGGAAGAGAGACTCTTCAGTAGGCAGTTAATTATTCCTGCCATTTTCGTTTTTTTTTTTTACTTTAAGAGTTATCCCCAACTTTGTCTTCTAAATCTTCTATTGAATTTTTAATTTTAGTGATGAAAGTTTTAATTTCAAAGTATTATAGAATACCAGTAATATCATTATTCCTTTTGCATGAAATCTTATTCTTGGTTCATGAATATAATATTTTTATCTCTCCAAGTCACTTTGGAGTAGGACAGACCTGTTTTGAATGCTAACTTGGCTTCTTACTAGCTATGTGACCTTGAGCTGAGGCTTTCAACTTTTAAAAAATTAGAATTAACTTTTAAATTCTAGTCTTTTCTTATTATAAAAATCCTTATGAACATTACAATAACTTAGAAAGAACAGTAACATAAAGCTTTTAAGAAATAATTCAAAACAATCACTTTTAAGAGTTTGATATTTTCATTACCTTTTCATGTCAACTAATCTATCTCCTAGCCAGATTACAGGCTTTTAAAAGTAATATCCCATAAAATAGAAGAGTACTTAAGCATAGTAACCTTGAGTTATAAATATGTTGGAATAATAAATAATTGCACCTAGTAACTTTTACCTTGAATTCAGTTCTACTTTTTTTTTTCCTTTTCCCCTTTTCCTTTTTTTTTTTAAATTAAATTTTATTTTTTTACTTTACAATACTGTATTGGTTTTGCCATACATTGACATGAATCCACCACAGGTGTTCATGAGTTCCCAACCCTGAACCCCCCTCCCATGGTAACAGAAGCATTGATCTGCCTGTATATCCCGGCTGTTGTGTTTACAGGCACCTATTATTGTGATGGCTAACTGAGGTCAGGTAGTAGAATATGTGCTGATATGAACAGATTTTTATTTTTGTTTAAAAAATGATCTAGTTTAAAAATTTTTATCAGAATATACATCTGTATAATTTTTTGTATATGTGTAAAAAGAAAGCCTAGACAAGAAATTCGTTTCAGAGTAATCGAGCCTGTTGGGTGGAATTAGGCATAGGAAGAGAGTAGATGTGGCAGGAAAAATTTTACACTGTGTGTTTTTAAAATATTTTAAATTTGTAAAAAAAAAAAAAACCAACAACAAAAATAAATTTGTATAGCATATATTAACTATTCAAACATTAAATGAGATTATATATATTTACTGTATTTTAAAATTATATTAATAGTATTGTTTTAGATTACATAGTTGTAAAGAAATGAGATATTTGAAAAGAAATACAGAAAATTAAGAAGATGTAAAAGTCATCTATAATCTCATACCCTAGACAACTACTGTTAACATTTGATGCATTTCTTCCAGTTATATATTCAGTATAAACTTATATGTGCATGGAAAACTAAAATACACTATGGTAATGCTTTATATTCTGCTTTTTCCTCCTAGTTACTGATTGTTATTTCGATCTTCCAATGTCCTTGAGAGCATAGTTTAACTGTTTCTCCATCATTGAATATTTAGAAGTTGTTTTCAATTTTTCAATATTATAAATAACTCTGAGATGAAATACATGGTACATGAAATTTAATGCCCAGCTATGATTATATCCTTGAGATAAATTTCCAAGAGAGAAATAATTATATTAGAAGCTGACCATTTGACAGGTTCCTATTAGATATCTATATGTTGAGACTTTTCTTTGTGATAACACAATTTCCCCCCTGCCCCAGGAACATTTGAATGATAAACATATCATCAAAGCTGTAGAACAGCAGCAGCAAGAGGAAGAAGATGAAAAGATTAGAAAATTCATCAAAGCAAAAAAGCGTCTTACACAAATGGGGAAAGAGAAGGAAGCTGAAAAACACAGGTCAGTGTCTAAAATAATTTTTGTGCTTAATAAAGTACTATCTGAAATTATTTTAAATCAGAAGTTGTCATATGAAAGTGCAGTCTTTAGGAATAAAGGTCTTATTATTTTATGTATATCAGGGTATTTAGTGACTTTGTGATTTCAGCTTGGAGCATGTGAATTGGGGTTCCAATGGAATATTGATGTCATCTATGTGGTTCAGTTCAGTTCAGTCGCTCAGTCATGTCCGACTCTTTGCGACCCCATGAATCGCAGCACACCAGGCCTCCCTGTCCATCACCAACTCCCAGAGTTCACCCAAACTCAGGTCCATCGAGTTGGTGATGCCATCCAGCCATCTCATCCTCTGTCGTCCCCTTCTCCTCCTGCCCCCAATCCCTCCCAGCATCAGACTCTTTTCCAATGAGTCAACTCTTCGCATGAGGTGGCCAAAGTACTGGAGTTTCAGCTTTAGCATCAGTCCTTCCAAAGGACACCCAGGACTGATCTTCAGAATGGACTGGTTGGATCTCCTTGCAGTCCAAGGGACTCTCAAGTCTTCTCCAACACCACAGTTCAGAAGCATCAATTCTTTGGCGCTCAGCTTTCTTCACAGTCCAACTCTCACATCCATACATGACTGGTAGAAAAACCATAGCCTTGACTAGACGGACCTTTTTTGGCAAAGTAATGTCTCTGCATCTATGTGGTAGATGACTGGAAATACTGAATATCTCTGCTTTAGGAGATGGGTATGAGAGCTGTATAAAAGCTGGAGATGGCTTTATGAGCCATTGATATACAAGTGGCAGCTGGAACTGTGGGTACAGGTGAACTCACCTAGGGGGAGTAGGTAAGAAATGAAGGTGACATAGTCCCTGTGGAAATCCATAGTTAAAGGTCAAATGGAGAACAAAGATACTATGAAGACCAAGGAATAGTTTCCAGAGAATGGAGGAAAAGCAAAGAAACTGCAAAGGGTGTGTGTGTGTGAGAGAGAGAGAATTTACTAAGCAGAGAGCAGTCATCAGTGTTAGGTGACTAGAGGGAGAGAGTTTTAAAGTACAGCACTCATCAGATGTAGAGGTCATTGCTTACCTTAGTGAGCAATTTGGGATGAGATGAGTGAAGATACAGTACATTGTGTTTTTGCCTAGATTATGCTTTTCACTTGTGCAAAACCCTCTGGTGGCTTCACACCACACTTAGAGTGTTGATTATGACCCATAAGGCTCTGTACCCATCCTAATTCCCAGTGACCCTAACTCCCTCTCCCAAACCTCATCTCTTACTGTTCTCTTTCTTTCCCTCTTCCTCACTTACACTGAGTTTCTCCTGTACCCTCTTTGGGAAATTTTCACCTCCCTTGACTCTTTCAGATCTTCACTCAAATATTGCCTTCTCATTCAGGACATCCCTGTGTTATTTAAAATTATAACCCCATACCCCACATTGCTTATCACTTTAATGGCTTTTTTTCATTGGTGATCCAGTACTATTTTAATTATTTAGTTTGCTGTGTCTCTACCCCAACTATTGTGAAAGCTCCACAAAGGCAGAGACTTTTTAATGTTTTTGTTTACTTCTATGTCCCAATAGCTGCAATAGTCCCTGGCACATAGTAGATAATCAATAAAAGTGTTTAGAAAAACACTTTGTTTTTGAAAGCCCAGGTGAAATGTGACTTTTTCCACGAAGGCTTCCTTTTCCATTTGCCCACATCACTTTCTAGGTTTATTGTGGCCTTTTGCCTGCATAGTTATTTCCGTAACTGCCTTTTCTGCACTTTATTTTTTTATTCGTTACTTTTTGGCTGTTCTGGGTCTTTGGCGCTGTGTGGCCTTTCTCTAGTTGCAGGGAGCAGAGGCTGCTCTCTAGTCATAGAGCGTGGCTTCTCATCACAGTGGCTTCTCTTGCGGAGCACAGGCTTTAGGGCATGTGGATTTCAGCAGTTGTGGACTGGGCTTAGTTGCTCCGTGGCCTGTGGGATTTTCCCGAACTAGGATCAAACCTGTGTCTCCTGCACAGGCAGGCAGATCCTTCACCACTGAGACAGCAGGGCAGCCCTTTTCCCACGTTAGGGTGTCACTTCCTTGGGGCATGCACTGTGTCCTTTCTCTTCGCTTCTCCAGTGTGGCTTTGCAGACTCACTCTGATCAGTGAATATGTCACAACTCAAGTTAAAAGTTTTTGCCCAATTTCCTAAACCAAAATGCCCCCATTCCTTTAACAGATAGGCAGTTATTGTTGATGATGTGCCAGGCACTATGCTTGGCCCTGAACTAGAGAGAGGACTTCACCCGGTGCAAAAGGAAAGTTATCTATCTTCATTTAAAGTATGTTGGCTCCATAACAAAACCATTCTTGAAGACTTGACTAGTAAATGGTTATTTTGTTACAGGCTAATGGAGGAATGGAGAGAAAGAATAAATAACTTCCTGAGTAAACTGATGAAAGAGAAATTTGACAATGAAGATTTGATTATTGCCAGAGATATTGCAGAAGCTGAGGCTGAGTGGGAAAAAAGAGAAAGAGAAAAGTATGAAAAAAACAAAGCAGAATTAAAAGCAATCGCAGAACATAGAGCTCTTGTGGTAAGCAATTCACTAAGTAAAAATCAAACAAAATGGAGCCCTTTGCTGCAGTTTCTCCTAACTTACTCCCTCTGCTTCTCTGACAGAAAACTAAGAGATTTGAAAAACGTTGCATAAAATTATCTTCCAATATTCTTGAAATCAGACCATGTTTACTTTCTAATAGAAGATGATATGATAATTACAAATAAGATCTTTATAGATGCAAAGTAATAGTCTCCGGTTTCAGAACCATCTGAAATGTAAAAAAGTTATTAACTTTCATTTGAATGTTTTTAAGATAAACCAGGTAAAAATTACCCCATTGTGTTTCTGTGTATCTTAATACTTCAGAATTTATCCCTTACATGACTGACTTTCGTAAGATTTAGATAGTTTTTAAGCATTATAGCAGTTATATAATGCTATAAATGTTTCCCTATTTTGAGATGGTCTTGCTTTTCTGTTCCTATATTTTTTTAAACCAATGTCATTCTACTTACGTTTTCATTGTTTCTTGATATTACTAGAACAAAAAGTAAACTGGCTATGTGGGAGTCACCCCAACTTTTGGCGCTTTCATTGCGCCTGGCTGACTTTCCACTTGGAACTTTCTAACTTCAAGGCCATTGGTTGCTAAAAATGGTTTTTTCTTTTGCCTTCTATCATCTAGATGAAGAATAAAGAGGAAGAAGAAAGACAAAGGAAAATAGAGGCTACAGAACAATTGCTAGCTATCCTAAAAGCAGACCAGATTTTCTGGGAGCATGAAAAGGAAAAAAAGCGGAAAGCTGATAAAGAACGTCGAGAAGTTCAAGATGCCCATATTCAGCAAATGGTAATTATTCCTACTTATAAATAAATATGTAATATAGATTTCATGAGCTTTGGTTCCCAAAACAGTTTTACCAAGTAAGATTAGACAGTTGCTATGGTTATGACACAATAAAATGTACTAAAAATGTGAAGAGTTACTTTTTATCAGTATTGAAGTTTCCGTACTAGGTTTATGTCTTTTGTACAGATATTTATCTTTCTTCAGTTTCAATTGCATTTTAGTAAATGTGAAAGAAAATACAAATGCATATGGCAGGCCATGATGCTTTTTTTACTTTTTCCCCTCTTTTGTAACTATTATCCAGAGAATATGTTGATTGGGATCTCATAGGTTTCATTTCTGAGGTGAGTGGGGGTCCCAGAGATTTGAGAACATGTATGCAGGACTGGGCATGTAATCATTTGTTTCTGAAAACTGTTTTCCAGAATAGCTCTACCATTTTCCATTCTTCCCAGCAATGTATGCAAAGACAAGTCACTCCACATCCTTGCCAGCACTTGTTATTGCCATCTTTTAATTTTTAACAATTCTAGCATAGTGTTTGGAGAAGGCAGTGGCACCCTACTCCAGTACTCTTGCCTGGAAAATCCCATGGACGGAGGAGCCTGGTGGGCTGCAGTCCATGGGGTCGCTAAGAGTCGGACACGACTGAGCGACTTCCCTTTCACTTTTCACTTTCATGCACTGGAGAAGGAAATGGCAACCCACTCCAGTGTTCTTGCCTGGAGAATCCCAGGGATGGGGGATCCTGGTGGGCTGCTGTCTAGGGGGTCACACAGAGTCGGACATGACTGAAGAGACTTAGCAGCAGCAGCATAGTGTTATCTCATGGTGTTGTTTTTGCATTTCCTAACAACTAAAGATGTTGAACATCTTTTCATGTTCTTTTTAGTTGTTGTGTGCCTTATTTTGTGTTTACTTAAATCTTTTGCCAGTTATTTAGTTGGGTTGTTAATGTGGTGAAACATACATAATATTTACTATTTTTAATCATACAGTCCAAGGGCATTAAGCACATTTTTACTGAGATGCAGTTGTCAACGCTGTCCGTCACCGTAACTTTTTCATCATCCTACTCTGAAACTCTGTACACATTAAAGAGCAACTGTCTGTTCTGTCTTCCTTCCAGTTCCTAGTAACCACTGTTCAACTTTTTGTCTCTGTGAATTTGCTACTCTAAGTACCTCATATTAGTGAAATCATACAGTATTTTTTTCTATTTCACTGAACATAGTGTCTTCAGGGTTCACTCACATTGCAGCATGTCAGTTTCATTCCTTCTTAATGATGAATAATATTCCATTGTACATATGTATCAGATTTTGCTTATCCACACATCCATCAGCGGATATTTGGGTGGTTCCCATATTTTGGCCATTGCAAATAATGACTGTGCACACTGCTATGTAGATAGATACCTGTTTGAGTTCCTGCTTTCCATTCTTTTGCTTATATTCCCACAAGTGGAATTGCGAGATCATATAGTAACTCTGTGCAGTTGTTTTTCAGAAACACCATACTGTTTTCTACAGCAGTTGCAGCATTTCACGGAGCCACCAGCAACGTTCGAGTTCTACCTTCTCCAAATTCTCAACACTCGTTTTCTGTGTCTGTTGTTGCTTATCATCATGGATTTGAAGCATTTCCCTCATGATTAGTGATATTGAGCATCTTTTCTTATACTTACTGACCATTTCCATTCAGGCTCAAGACTTCCTTTAGCATGTTTTATAGCCCAGGTAGGCTAGTGACAAATGTTTTTATGGAGAAGTCTTTATCTTGCTTTTATTGGATACGAAATTAATTGGATGTCATTAGTTTTTTCAGCCTTTTGACTGTTCCAGTGTCTTCTGGCCTTCACCATTTATGACTGGAAATCTGTTAATAGGGTTTGTCCCCGTATGTGATGTGTCATTTGTCTCTTGCTCTCTTGCTGATTACAAGCTTTTTTATTGTGGCTTCCTGCAGATTGACTGTGATGTGTTTTGAGTTTTTCCTATTTGAGATTTGTGGTGGGTCTTGGACGTGCTAGTTAATATCACCAAATGTGGGGAGTATTTTACTATTTCAAATATTTTTTCCTACCTCTTTATCCCTTTTTTCTTCAGGGACCTAGTTTGCACATGCAGAGAGACATCTGATATTGTGCCAGAAATCTGACATTGTTAATCTCACATTTAGTCAATAATTTTTTCTCCAGATAGGATACTTTCTATTGACCTACTTTCAAATTCACTGATTCTGATGCTGAGCTCACCTAGTGAGCTTTTCATTTGTTATTGAACTTTCAACTCTACAGTTGTCTATAGTTTCTAATTCTGTAATTCCCAATTCACTTGTTCTGAGCATATTTCTTTTAATTTACTGGATATCTTCATAACTGCTTTTAAATCTAATTGCCAAAGTCAATATGTAGTCTCATTAATAGTTGTAACTTTTATAACTATTAGTTATATAATTTTCTGTTGAACTTTCTTTCCTGAAAATAATATAACATTTTCCTATTTCTTTGCAGTGATTTTTGGCTGAAAATCGAACACTTTATATAGAATATGTTGCAGATTGTTTTGTTCTGAGGGTTGTTGCTTTTTTAGTAGGCAGTTGCTTTCCCTGGATGCAAACTATGAAATCTGCCTTCACCATAGTACCTCTGATGTCTTTGCTCACTTTTACGTTTTAAAGCCTGGATCACTAGGGTTCTTTCCTCACTGTACTGGTTTTGTTTGATATTCATCCAGTAATGAGTCGAGTTTATGTTCAGACACCTTTAGCCAGTAAAGCTTTTACTCCTACGCCTGCTATGAAAGCTGTGTGCAGGTTGAGATTGGTAGTCCAAAAGTTCTCCTGTGTGGATGTATTTTTATCAGTCAGGAATGTGTGTAGATTTATCATTACAGCTTTCTCTCATTCCAGAATCTCCTCCTCCTATTTCTAGCTGTTTTGTCACTTGGTCCAAATAGAATCTGCCGTCACTGTCCAATAATCTGCATGTTTTCACAACCTGAGCTAGAGGGATAGCAATGCCTTCCAGACAAGAATGTTATGAACTTGTACTTCTTACCTTCTGATCTAGTTTTTCAGGAAAAAAAAACTTCTCAAGCTATAGCCTGTACATAGTCATTTACCAATGCTCTGAAATGGTTGACTTTAATAATCAACTTTTCTGTGGAGTTTTGCCCAACCTCATGTGGCCATTGTCAGAAGTAGGATCTGCCACATTATTTTGAAGCAAATACCAAATATCATTATCATTTTATCAATGTATATTTCAGTATATTTCAATGTATATATCAGTATCTATCTCTAAAACCCAGGGACTCTTTAGAAATTGACATAATCACAATCCTGTTATCACACCTAAAACATTCAAAAAATATGTAACATTTAACATTGTGTTGTTTCAATTTCCACCAGATTGTCTCATGAATTATTTTTTAAAGGTTTTTGAGGATGAAACAGTGTCCATATATTCTATTTGGTTGATTGATATATCTTTCAAGTTTCTTGTAACCTGTAACTCTTCCTTTATCCCCATCCTTCTTGTTCTTAGTCTCCTTGTCTTCATTATGTTTATCTTGCAATTTGAAGGAACTGGGTTTGTCTTTTCAAATTACAGTCTGGATTTTGTGGCAGCCATGCAGGGTAGTATTGTTCCTTATATTTCATGCAAAATCCAAGGTAAGTCAGATTCAGGCTCAATTTTTTTGCTGAAAATCCCTCACAATTGGTGCTGTGTATTCCCCCTAGGAGGCATGTGATAACTGTTGTCTCACTTTCTGTGACACAAGCAGACTTTGGTGATTGTTACCTAGATTTAATTCATAGGTGGCAAAATGCATTTTCTCCTTCCTTCTCATTGATTGCTTTTCAAATAAATTTTCATGATCAGCAATTGGTTTCCCTTAAATACAATTTTAAGACAGGATAAATATTTGATTTTCACTTTTTTGAGTTTTCAAATGATTAGCTCTCTAACATCTCCTAAGGTTTTTGTTACTTTACCTCCCATGTGGTCATTTTTAGGATTTTAAACCAATCAATATTTTACAAATCTGTATTTGATATATATAGTTTGAGGTACCGGTCATATGATCCATTATGGTTATCCTTTCCTTCCACTCTCATTTCCTTTCTGTACTTAAAAAACGTTTATCCCTGTTCCCTCAATGTTTCTACAAAACTGCTACCAAATCAGTTTATCCCAGTTGCTCCTTATCAGGATCCCAAATTTTAGCATTTTACCATTGATGAGACAGTTTTTAGCCTTTTCTGTTCTTAATGTTATTTAATGTCATTTTCTATTTTTTTCAAACTCCTGGTGTCTGTCCCTATTCAACAAATAGCATAAAAGTCCTAGCGTTGAAATATAGCTTTCTAATAAAAATTTGGTATTTTGTATTGAATACAAAATAGTTGTTCTATTTCATCACAAATTTCAGTTTGATTTTAAGCTACTATTTTATGCTGAAGTGTTTGGTTACTGATTTTGAAAAATATTTGCATGAATGTTATTATAATATATTCACAAGTGAATTTTTTATAAACTCAGCACTTCTTAAAATGTATCAGATACAATGAAAAGCTATCAACCGAAATATAGAAATCTTTAAAAAGCCATTAGTCACTTCATATAATATAAGCAGAACATTTTTATAAATTACAAAAAAAAAAAAATGAAATGCTAGTAAACTAGTTTTTTGACAGGTTGCTTATTCTACCTAGCTTCTGATCAGCCTACATTGATAAATGTCACGTGTCTAACTTCAGATTCTTAGGAAACAGAGAATGTAATTAGTTTAATTCAGATATTCATTGAAGATTTAATCTTACGTGGCTGGGTCACATGGTGTATGTGGCTGGTTTGGGATAGCAGGTCTGGGTGCATTCTTTCAGAATAGCGGATGGACTGGGACAGTGACTGGTATGCCTTCTATACTTGTGAAAGAACACACCTTATAATCGGTACAAACAGGATTTTAAACTTGGTTATTTTAATCTTAACTTCATGCTATATTGTTTGAAGATGTACAATCACATAGTAAGGTAAGCTTCACTGAGCCACTGCTTTGAACATAATGGGAAAAGCATGGGAGAATTTCTGAAATAAATTATATAGTTAAGTCAGGACTTGTCAAATGTCAATGAATTTAAAAGCTGTATCTACAACTTCATATGCTATGTGTGTTTAGAAAATTGGTCAATTTTCTAAATGTATCAGTATGTAATTATATTTTATCATTCCCAAACAGGCCAAACATAAGTTTAATGCACTGCAAGCAAAACAAGCAGAATCAGAGTACTGCAGACTTACTGAAGCACTTGTGGCTGAAAAGGAGAAGGAATTTCAGGATTATGCCAGAGAAGTAATTGAATCTGAGTCTGAATCGACAAACAAATATATTTATCCTCTTGTAAAAGCTGTACAGGAAGGACCTGGAGGTGGACATGGACCAGTTTTAGTGGACAGAGGTGGATTAAGACCCAGCTATCAGGCGAATGATACCACTGGAGTCCAGCTCCCTTTTTATAACTCTCGGGGATCGAAATATAATAATTTTCAAAAGTCTAAGGGAAGGCTAGGTTTTACATGGTAGAAAAAAGTTTATTTTTAAGATTAAGAAGACTAATTTGTAGCTAATCTGAGCTACACATTCAAGTGAATTATATGCTTGTAATTTGTTAATAAAGCTGCTTTTCATCTAAGTACAATTATGTCTGACCTAATTGATTCTTCCCCATTCAAGATTAAGTCAGATTCTTTTTTATTCTGATAAATGATATATACAACAAAATGTATAATTTTAGCTATTTAAGAATATTCAGTGGCATTAAGTATATTCATAATATTGTACAACCATTACCATTTATCTAGTTCCAGAAGTTTTTCATTGTTCCAAACGGAAACCCTGTTATCTATACCTGTTAGCACACAACTGTTCTAATCCACTAATTCGATAAAGCATAGCTAAAACTTGTGGCAAAGATGTAAACTGGAACTAAAACATTTCGGGTTATTGAGAGGTCTTGGGGTGGGGGAGGTGTAAAAATTATGAATCAGCACTACTTAAAAAGAAATACAGTATTACATTAGGAAATATGTTTAGGAAAGAAACCTAGAAAGCAATGAAAATAGAAAACACAAAGTGAAACTAAAAGTATTTTAATACATAAATCTGTACAGTCCATATGACACACTCACATTTTACATATTCTCCTGGCTTAATAAAACATTTAAAAACACTCCAGAATTTGAAAATTTAGTAATATTCACCTACTAACACATATAAATCACTGAATGGTCAAAATGTTTTTATTTAAGCATATATATGTTCAGTGACTCTCAAGTTAACTAGGTTCATTTTCCCTAAAGATGTCTCATTTAAATTAAAAAAAAAAACAAAAACTAGACAGTATGTTTTATAAAACTTAGTTAACGTTTATATGGCTTTATAATGGTAAGTGTTATATTAAAACTAGCAGGCACAGAATATAATACAATGTTCCCACTGCTGAGAAATTTGGAGGAATTAAAAAGCAAATGGTAGCATTCCAGTAGATAGTAATTCCATGTATAACCTTAAAAGTTTGCTGAGGCAAAAGACACCTTGCAACATGAAGCATTATGATTAAACAATTACACTAAAACTTATGCCTAAACTTGGAAATTGTCACTGCTGGCTAAATTCTTAAAAGAAGTTCACTACCGTTAAAATTCTGCTCAGTTTTTTCCCAGTACAATTTCTGTATCCTTGTGGGTAAAATAAAAAGTATTAAATGATTTATTTCATTATTAGCTTTTAATAAAAATAAAGTCCAAATAAACTAATACAATCAATAATTTAAAAAATACAAAACAAACCATTTGATAGTATAGTTTATTTAATACAATGTTTAACTATAAAAGTTGATACAGTTTCAGAGTTTAAAGTCTGTAAAATGCAGTTTGCATAAAACAGTTTAACAGTTACTAGACTAATGATAAGAGAAGCAGCATTTTGAAACTAATTATACAACTGCAACAAGTTTTATTCCTAAATTTCATTAAAAAAATATACATCACAGTGACTTTTGAGCTAGGAAAAGAAGTACATTTTAACCTCATTTGTTTTTCCCTTCCACAAAGAGAGCAGCCGCAACTTTTAACATCCTCACATACAAATACCCAATTATCTTATCCTTCAAAATACTATAAACACACAAAGGGGAAACAAAATATACAGCATGTGCTTTTGGTAAACATAGGTATTTGCTTGCAAAAAGGTGGTGGTGGGGAAACACACCAATCAATCCCACCATACCTCCCTGTACATAAAAACAAACAAATCCCCTGACAACTCTCTTCTTCAACCTTCCTGATGGAATTTTTAAAAATTTGTGATTTTTCTTTTTCTTTCATGTTTACTTGCGTCACAACACAGGCCAGAATTTGCATTTGCCTCAATCCTTTAAAGGCAGTTGGGAACTCACTATTAACCAATGTTCCACTCCTGGAGTTTATTTTTCAAACAAGAATTTGTAGCAAAACAGATCTTTTCACAATAAAACAGGTTAAAACCTACTACCCTTGGGGAGTCTATTCAACAGTAAATGCTGCAATACCAAACTGAATGATTACAGTAAATACAACCAAAAGGAGACAGAAAAACAGCCCATTTCATGTTTCTTTTTAACAATGATATGGTGTATATTTAAAGTACCTTCTATTGAAGGTAAAGCAAACAAGTTTCTATAGACATCTACTATAAAAGTTCAAAGTGTGATTACCAAAAAAACATAAACTGCCACCTAGAGTAAAGCAAAATCAACTACTAAAAAATATACTGATTTGTTCTACTAACTTGAAAACAAATTAGAACTGCCAATTAATATTACTACTCCAAATACCAGAACACCAACACGTAGCTATCCCCAATATTAAAGAAAATTTTACTTTTCAGTTTCATTTTCTACTGGGCACAAGGATCAAAGGCCATTAGGCAAAGCTCAGATGAGTTAATATTACATTTGTGCAAAGATTTCTATAAGACAAATTCTTTGAAATCTCTCTGAGGGATCTGATTAAGACAACTTAGAAACTATCATGCTCTATGAACTCTCTTATTATAGTTTTTAAATGTTTTAAAGCAACCTGGTATCTTCCCTACAAGCTCTTTAACATTAATCTCTCTGAAGCGTCAATTCTGTGGCAGATGATTTACAAAGAAAAAGAATTCACAGGAAATAATCATAAACAATTTTCATTTCTCAGTTATTGCCAACCAGGCAATAAAAGCAAACTAAAAATCTTTAAATGGATTTAAATCCGCTTAAACATGTTTGAGTTTACAGTTTATTTCAAAGTAATTATACCAGCTTGGCAGGAAACAAATAGTTGACTTTCAGGAAAAGAGTTGTTCAAAGTAAAAAGGGCTGCACAACTATTAAAAAGGTAATGAAAGAATTACTTGATCAGTGCAGTATTCAGATGCAAAGGCAGATGTAATGGTTAATGCTGTTTGATCATTTTCTAAATGTTATTTACATTCTGAAAATAAAATCTAGCTGATTGTCATCCTTCACTTCAACTCCTTCACCATACCTAACTGTAAAAACAGCTAACAGTTTTTCTAAGTCTAGAAATAATGCTTAGCATGGAATTGCTTCTTTGATAACCAAAATAGAATATTACTTAAAGCAATTACTAGTTTTCCCCCCTGTGGTTACCTATCTGTAAATTCTTAGTAGATAAAAGTTCTGGGATCAGACAACATACAAGTATTTTTTAATTAGCATGGATTTTCTTTTTTTGTTGTTGTTATTAGAAATCCTTTCTTAAACAGCACCCTTCTTGAAGCTCAAATAGTTTATAACAAAGACTTTTTAAATGCAGTTCACTGAATTTAAGACAAGCAAAAACTAAAATATATAACACATTATACAGCTTGGGGACTCAGGACTCAATTATCTCTAAGGTTTGTGATAAAAATCTCTAAGGAATCAATCACCCTGGATTATCATAAACATTTATTACTTTTATCATTAGGAAAAAGATTCAGTAAGACCCTGATATGGATATTTGTTTCAGGAAATCCAAACAATCTTATAATCATCACCCTATTTATTACGTAAGTATCATTACTGTATTAATCAATAATGGGAAGTATTATATTAATAAGCATTGCTTTGCTCAGTACAAATAGCGTGAGTAGCTACTGGATTTACCAAGAAGCTACCTGGTAATAAGTAGCTATAAGTATCAAATAAGGGATAAGTAAGTAGCTATTTGATACTATGTTGACAAATATTAAAGTACGAAACACTCTAAAGGCAACTACTAATTGGAATTCTGAAATTTCTTTTCAAATGAGGCAGGTTTTGTGTTTACTGGATGTTCAGTATTCTATTTAGAAGAGAAATTACAGAATAAAAGGCCACACATCACTAAAATAGCAATATACAACACACAAACTTCTAAATGGACTTTGGATATCTTTAGTGTTTAACTCTAAGCTATCAAATTTTGCCACTTTCTACTCTATGTGGCAATGTTATACATGCCAAGTTAAAATAATGATTAATAGTAATAATATAAAGCCACCTGAAGAGAAGGAAATCAGAGTCATAAACATGCTACAGCCGGTGGTACATATATAAAAGAGATGCGTTTTCTTGCCAGTTGAAACTCAGTTATGAGACTTAGAGGGGTCAGTTAAAGTTAAAAAAAAAAAAAAACAAACCAACCACCATGCAACGTTAACACTGAACTCTAGGTTAGTGGCCAAAAAGAGAACTCTCGTTAAGTTAATGGGTCAGTACCAACAATTTTTAGAATTTGTCTAACAAAGACCTGCACGAGTGGTATGTTTTAGTGAGCAAAGTATTTTTTTTCATTTTAGAGAAGGGCAATGACAATATCAACAATTACAGAACATTCGCCAAAATAAGTTTCATCTCTTCAGACCAAAAGCAACACAGAATTGAGAATTACAACCTGATCCTCAAGGTTTAGCTCTTGTTAGATGCTGTATAACAGCAACTCAAGCCCAATCAGTACATCAGCTGAAAAAAATACTCAACTATATCTATAGACGGTTGATAAAACAGGAAAAATAAGAAACAAGCTACTGGTAGCACTATAAAGAATAACATATGAAGTGCAATATAAATATTTTAAAGCACAAATTACTATAAAATCAAAAGTGATGACTTAATATCTCAAGTTATTAGGGGCCCACTTCTGTATAATTGAAAGCTGCTGTTGCAAGCCTCTATTATAAATGCAATAAAAAAATCTATGTAAGATTTCTTCTACCAAGTGGCTTCTAAGGTTACTTTAATCATGAGAAACACAAGCTTCTAAAATAATGTATTCCAACAATCAGTTATCCTTCTTTCCAATTGGCTGATCACACAAATTAGGGAATAGAAGAGTATGTTTGCTACTGGCTGATTGTTGCAACACAAAAATGCATACATGAAATAGTTAAACACAGCACACAGTATTACACCAAAGTGTTTTTCTCATTTCAAGTTTATTAAAACTTTAGCAGTACAAATTATCCAGGCTGCAGATTATCAAAAGATCAACTCAATAAAGTCCACATTGAAAAAAAAAAAAAGACAATCCCAAAACAATGAAAAGAAAAAAACAACATAAAGAAGATCATCAGCAAGTCTCTAAAACTTAAAATCTGAGACAGAATGGAAATAAGAAGTTTATATAACTCACTCATCCACTTTTGTCTTCATCTGTTCCAGGGCTTGATTCATGATCAAATTTTTTATTTTTATCATGTGCGTGGTCGTTTTCTTGACCCTTTGATTTTTGGTTTTCTTTTTCCACTGAGGATCTGGTCTTCTCATCCTCCTTATTTTTCAAGGTGGAGAACTTTAATTCATTGTCCTGACTACTTTGTTTCACTTTTGAGAATGGACTTTGATCTCTATCTGCCTTTTTTTCCCTATTACTATTTGAACTACTATGATCACGATTTTTAGAGTACATTCTCTTCTCACCCTCAGAATTCTCTTTTCTGTGTGAACTTCTACTTTCTTGGTTTCTGTATTTTTCCTTGCTTCTGCTTTGACTTTCTTCTCTCTCCGAGCTCCGTGAATCTCTCCTCCTCCTCCTCCTCTCTTTACTTCTTGACCTTCCTGGCGTCGCCCTTCTCTCTCGGCTCCGTGACCTGCCTCTCCTCCTGTACTCCTGCTCCCTGTGCCTATGGTGCTCCTTGCTTCTGCTGCGGTCTCGGTCATGGCTTCTGGAGCGCACTCTTCTGCTCCTGTCCCTACTTCTGCTTCGTTCCTTTGTTCTACTGTTGTGACTGTGTTTGCTTTTAGTGACATCACGTTCTCTACTCCTAGACTGTGCACGTCTGTCTTTGTCCTTACTTTTATTATGATCATGCTCATTGTTTTTGGATTCTAACTGTTTAGACTTCTCTTTACTTCTACTCCTTTCCTGATCTTTTCCTTTAGAGTCGGGTTTTTCTTTTTCTTTAACATTCTCATGATCCCTTTCTTTACTCCTTGACTTCATCCTCTTTTCTTCATGTCTATTATGCTTTGTGTCTCTTTCCTTACTTTTGGATTTCTCTTTGCTCTTACTCCTACTTTTTGATTTGGCCCTTTTCTTTACCTTGTTCTTATATTTATCATCTTTTTCTGAATTTCTTCTGATTTCTCTTTCTTTGCTGTTAGATTTATGGTCTTTAACTTTCTTTTCCTTTTCACTTTTCCTGTTTGGACTCTCAGACACATGCCTATGATCAGTTATTTTTTTCTCTTTTACTCTAACTGGACTTCTTTGATTTTCTTTTATTTCATTTAACTCACTCCTAAAAAATGAAGAAAAAAAAGTTTTGGGGAGACTTTATTAGCTGAAATAATATTCTATTTTCCTTAAGATTTTCAGAAACAACTGAAATGACTCTAAATCAAATAATTTAAAATAGTTAAAAAAATACTTATTACCACATTTGTAATAAGAGTTAAATCTTACTTATCCCCTTTAATCCATCTTTCACCACTCGATACTCTCATTCTTTGAGCTCTCTGCATCTCCTGCCTCCAATGTGGAGGAGTCTCACTACGTCTGAAACGATCCCTTGATCTGGATCTAGAAGGAGTTCGATAACGCTTTAAAAAAAGAGGGAAAAAAAATTAACATATAAAAACATGAAAGTTTTACAAGTTGCTAAAGTGTATGTACTTTTAGGTTTCAAAAAATGTCTGATATTTCCATGCCCTCTAAAATAACTAAACTCTCCCAATTTTCAGGTAGGAAATCAATGAGGCATGACATGGTTTGATATGTTTCCACTGCTAATGAAATGTGTCCTTATATATTCTTGTTTTAAATAATTCTTGAGTTTAAGTTCTAACAGAGTAAATATTGACAGCTATAACCCACATCAACAGAAGCTCTTTTAAATCTTTCATCGTTTTTAAGAGTCTAAAGAGGTCCTAACAAAAAAGTTTAAGAACTGCCATGAGACCAGTTAGGAAGCCATTTATAGTTCAGAGAATATATAATGGTGAATTGAACTCAGATGGTAGGAGTGTAACTTGAGAGAAGTAGATGGATTTCAGCATATCTGAGAGGCTGGACTAACAGGATTTGGTGACAGAGAAGTTATAAATGGTAGAAAAGAAAGATGAGAAATAAAATGATTCTTGGGCTTCAGGTTTAAGTAACTGCACAAGTGGAGGTGTTGATCACTGAGACCAGGAACCTAAAGGAGGGTCAGGCCTGAAGAAGAAGAGTGCTTATGCTCAACCCTGTAAATGCTGAGTTTGAAGTGTCCACTAGGCACCTAACCAGTCATCAAATAAGGCTCTGGTGCCATAAAAGCAGATGAAAAACTGAGTTTTCAGTGCACAGGTACCCAGTGAAATTATGAGACTGATGAGATTGCCCAAGAAGCAAATACAGAGTGAGAAGAGTTAGCACTCTAAGGTACTACAATATTTAAAGAGCAGGCAGAGGAGTATGAACTGGCATTGGAAATTTAAGACAGCCTAGCCAGAGACAGCGAGAAAAGACAATGGAAGTAAAGGAGAAAGAGTAACAAGGAGGGAGATAAACAAAGACAAAGGCTGAAGGATCCAGTGGATTTTGTGACATGGAACTGACCATAAAGCAAGTGCTGTTTTCAGGAGAACAGCAGAAGACAACCTGAAATAACTAAGGAACAAGTAGGAAGTGAAGAAATAATATACTAAGTATAGCCTCGTTTGTTAAAAGGTTGCAAACACAAGATATTTAAATTCTGAAGAGGAGAATCCAGTGAAGAAAAAGGGTATGAAACGTAAGAATAGGATTAATTTTTAATAAGAGTAGACACACAGTGGTCAGGAAGTAACAAAGAGGCACAAGAAAAACCTCAATCTCATTTTATACCATGTACATGTAAAATCCATTAACATCTCATGGACTTTCAGCATAGAAGAACCAACACAAAGAAGTACTATAAAAAGAGAACATACAATTCAATATCCACATCTACTCTAAATTTTAACTACTTATGTAAAAAAAAAAAAATCAAACACTCCAAGATTTAAGATAAATGCAATATTATCAGGATTTCTGGGAAAATAATCACCTACCCTTGGTCCTCTTCCTTTAATTTTCCTGCCAGACCTAGTAACTAAAAGTCGTCTCTGGTATGAAGGAGGCTGGGAGTTAGGTAGATTACTAGAAGGAAGCAAAGGGAAAATTAAAACACATTATATAATAAAAATAAATCTGGAGAACATCGCTCTATTAATCTAAACTAATAAACTTAAAATGGTGGTTCTCAACGAGGAATATTATCAGTTTTAATAGGTATTTGGAAAAGTAGGGGAGCATTTTAACAACTGTCAGTGAGGAGAGGGTGCTACTGGTACTGAGTGACCACAAGTCAGGAATGCTAGAATCTTGTAATGCATGAGGATGAGCAACTATTCTGTTCCCAAATGCCAACTGTGTTTTGTTGAGACATACTGTTACATAATCTTTGCGAAGATAAAGTCAACTTGATAGTGCTAAGGAACATGAGAAAACTTGGAGTAGGCTGTATGCTGTTAAGAGAACAATTTTAAAGCTATCTGATTCTTAAGTACCTCATTATCCTACCAGCAGTTATTCACTGGTGATAAAACTATGGATAAGTGCAACTGATGTGAATTAAAGAGATAACTTGGTCTGAATTAGAAAAATATTTAATATCATGCTTTATATAAAAAAGGGAAACTACTTATTTTCAAATAATAATATGAATATTAGCACTAACAACATTTATGTACACTATATTTGAAAATGTATTTTAAAGTAGTTCAAATATTTTCTCCTTAATGTTTATGTCCTTAGAAACATCCTTTCCTAACAGTTGAGTAAACAAAATTCAATCCATCAAAATTAACACAATTCAAGTAAACAAGATTTATTTTTATATTTTTACTGTATTGTGAAAGTACAGGGTGAATGAGCAGGTTATCACTTTTATGTTATTTCTGATCAAAAATGAGAAAGATATCTATCTTTTTTCCCTATTTTTGGACATAATATTAAAATGATACATAAAGAACCAACACAACTACTAATTCTAATAATGTGAATTATGTAGAAACATTTTCAAAGTACTTGAATATACTACCAATTTTCAATACCACAATATTGTAAACCAGGCAAGGAAAAAAGCATTTTCTCCCACCAGACAAACTGAAACATAAAGGTTCTCACTTGCTTAAAAATTTAAGGTATATAAGTAACAGAGTAAAACATTTGTTTACATGGAATTTGTCTGGAATGCCACTTAACATACCTTTTTGCCATTTGTAGTGGTTTTTTAGAAAGTTACTTTTATTTTAAAAATCTGTCTAAATTAAGTCAATTTATCTTTTCAGCTGTGTGACTGGCAAAAAGGAGCTTTGCTAACACTATCCAATTAAAAAATTTCAATCTTAGGACAAGGTCACCAATTAAACCTTCTCTAAAATTTTAAAAACTGTTGCCTTTTTTTTTTTTTTTTAAAGAAAGGTTCTGTGGTAGAGAATGAAGGGCTCTTCGTAAAATGAACATATTGACGTACCATTCTCTCTCTCTCTCTCTCTCCCTGTTCTTTCTTTCCTTTTCATCAGCTTTAGGAGGACTTTTTCTCATTAGGAATCTGTTTTCAGGTATTGGAGGGATTTCTTCTGGACGGACAGTAGACTGGGGTTGTGCTTCAAGATTTTCAGCCTCACTTTCACTAGATGCACTTAAAAGAAATACACAAACAAGTTCCATTTGGTTATTATGTACCCACCTCAATTTTCCAATTGTTGGTCTTTCTTTCCTTTGTAAATATTCTATCCATCTATCACCTGGCCCCCTACTGCTGACCAAAGATGCAGTTACATGGGGAAAATACTCGTTCCTCTGACAAACCAACCTAAAACCAAAACCAAAACCAAATCTACCTATTATCACATTTTCAAAACATACTTTCCTTTAAAATGGAACCAAAATATTCCATATGCACTGCACTGATAAATTTAAAATACTTTAAAATACAGGAAAAGATACTGCTTTAGAGGCAACGGGCTTATGAAGGTGAGCTTTAGTACAAAGACAGATTTTTTTCAGACACAACAGAAAAGAAAGTAAATATGCTGACATAATCTGCTTTATGCTATCATAGGAGGGAAAAAAAAGGAAAATACTCATTGGTTTCCTACAATTCTTACTAATTTTAAATTCCTTCCATAAAATACAAACGTATCTAATCAAAAAAGTCATTGAGTTCAGACAAAATGAACTGAATGATTTTGTTGAAAATTGAAATGTACCCAAATTTAATCTATAGACTGCAGAATATCAGAATGGTCTTATATGTCATGCTACGAAGTATTTCTATTTTTTAATTGATTCAATATCCCAATAGCTTTATATATAAACAGGTAATTAGAATACAAAGCCAGTACTGTAAAAGTAAATTAAGACCTTTTCTTGCTTTTCTTTCTCTTCTTCTTCTCTTTCTTGTGTTTACGAGAATTTTTCCTATGTTTCTTCTTTCTTTTTTTTGATTTCTCTTCAGAAGCACTTTCAGAATCAGAAGAATCAGAAGAGGACTGAGAATCGCTTGAGCTATCTGAGTCACTGGATGATGAGGAGGAAGAAGATGATTTATGCCTTTTCTTTTCTTCTTTCTTAGCTTTAATAAAAAGCAAAATGGTTCGGTCAACACTTTTTAGACAAACTTTGTAAGAGGAAATTTAGATTTTTTTTTTGGCAGATTCTCCAAGTCCAGTATTTAACACTTAGTTCATCCAGCTATTTGAACTGAACAGTACAGGAAAGCAGTTAAGACTCAAGATTAGAATCCAGACCTTCAGATTCATGGGATTCCCAGATGGCTCAGTGATAAAGAACCCACCTGTCAATGCAGGAGACATCAGAGACATGGGTTCATTCCCTGGGTCAGGAAGATCCCCTAGAGAAGGAAATGGCAACCCACTCCAGTATTCTTGCCAGGAAAATCCCATGGACAGAGGAGCCTGGTGAGCTACAGTCCATGGGGTCACACAGAGTCGGGCATCACTGAAAACGTACATGTGCACACGCACACATCCACCAGATTCAGGGGTCTGAGTTATATCTCTATCTAAAGAATTCTGGGGAAGTTAACAGATAAAAACACTAAACTAAGTCAATTTCAGGAATTAGTTGAATAACATTTTTTTAAAGCACAGAAGTAACACTCAAGAATCTCAGATTCTAATATTTTTTTAGTTTTCAACTTTTTCTCTTATTATCAATATTGGAAGCAGAACTGTAGGAGAAGTAATAGAAAAAATACTTTGCATGTATGTGGAAAGGTAAGAAACACGATTCCATTGGAATGGGCTTATTCAATGCCTAAGCATCCCTCTAATGATTAGAACCTGTGCTCACCAACAAGAGAAGCCCCACATGCTGTATTATATAGAGAAAGCCCAATGAAGACGCAGGGAAGCCCCCCCACAAGTTAGTTTCAAATTGAAATTTTATTTTGGGTCAAAGAAAGTTTTAATTTTTAAAAGGGGGTCACCAAACTCAAATGATTTAAGGACTAGGAAACTAACACAAATAAGTGAAGTTAATCAGGAACTGGGGAAAGACGTGACAGACTGGATAGAGCCTGGCCCACCTAAAATTATTCTAATTCAAACCATGGTGGACTTAAAGAAGTGAATTCAACTATCCAATTAAAACAGGGGCGGGGGCTGGGGGGGGTGGTTTCTCTGATGATCCAGTGGTTGAGAATACTTCTGCCAAAGCAGGGACATGGGTTTGATCCCTACTCTGGGAAGATCCTACATTCGACGCGGCAACTAAGCCCGTGGGCCACAACTGCTGAGCCAGCACTTCAGGGCCCATGAGTCGCAACTACTGAGCATGCGTGCTGCAAGTACTGATCTCCACATGCCGAGAGCTTGTGCTCCCCAACAAGAGAAGCTTCAACGACGATAACCCTGCGCACCACAACAGAGTAGGCCCACCCACAACGAGAGAAAGTCCTTGCGCAGCAATGAACACTCACACAGCCAAAAGAAAACAAAACAGCATCTGATCAATTTTCTAGGTCTAACTACAAAGTTATATGAACCAGAAGCACAGAAGGAACACATTACATAATACAACAATGCAAGTAGTAAGATTCAGTGTGTGCAATAACAGGAAAGAAACCCTACAGGTAAAATGACCTAGCTTGCTCAACAAATAAATCTCAAGAAAACATAAAAAGAAATGGTGGGAAATCTATGAAAAACAAACCAAAAAATTACAAGACCAATCCAAATGCTTGAACCTGATTTCGATTCAAACTCAAAAATCAAAAAAATTAACATTTATAAACTTAGAAATGTGAACACTGTGAAGATTTTTTACATTTAGGAATATATGTGTATATGCCTGCATATGCTTACGGTATGCTTACTTTTTTTTAGAAGAGTCACCTTTTAGAGATAAATAGTGAAAAACTTATCAATAAAAACATTATGCTTAGAACTTGCTCCAAACAGGAAATGGAAGTGGCCCAGGATAGGAAACATGAGATTGGTCATAAATTAATTGGTAAAGCTGGGTAATGAACATGGTGATTTGTTATACTATTTCAACCACTCTAGTAAATGTTAATATTTTCCATAATTTAAAAAATCAAAGAGGACAAAAAAATCTATCTTTGGGACTGACTATTGGCTCCCTGTTTACTGACCTTAACTGAAAGGGTTCACAGTTGGTTTGTAACCTTTCTGTGTTCCCCTCTCAGGAACACCTCAGGATTTGGCACTGGACCAAATGATTCTTGAAACTTTTTTTTTAAATGAATTTAGTGGCTTAAAACAACAACTATTTACTATTTCTCACAAATCTAAAGGTCAGCTGAGTAGCTTTGCTGAACAGGCCTGAGACCTACTGATTTATTGTTGTTGTTTTTGACATTTTGTGTGGCATGTGGGATCTTAGTTCCCTGCAGGATCAGAGCCGCACTCCCTGCGCTGGGAGCATGGAGTCTTAACCACCGCACCACCAGGGAAGTTCCAGGGCTCTGCTGATCTTGCTGGGGATTCCTGAAACTCTTACCTCAGAATTTATAGGAGTGCACTGATTTGTAGAGGTAAATGAGGATCTGGCTAAGTTACTGTACACTTGACCAAGGGTTTGTGATTCACTATCAAGATTTAGTAATGATGAGATGCTGCTGCACTGGAGAATGGCAACTAGATATAAATGCTGAAGGGATACCAGAGGTAAAAGCTTCACTAAACTAAGGTAGTCTTTTCTCACCTTATCATGCTTCTCAGGACCATGAACCTATTAATACTAAGCATGAGATGCCCGGGACATATGCAAGCCCTGCCTAGAACCAGAGATCTCCACTATGACACTGCTGTTCAAGCTGTGCTGCTGCTTCTTTTTTTGGGGGGGGGGGGTTGTCAAATGATCCTTTATTTTTCTTTTTCCTTTGGAGTTCTTAACTAGCGGGGCACTCCACTGCGCCACTGTTGATATCATCTATGATGTCATGAGGGTGGCGGCCATCAACATTGCAGCCCACAGACTGGGCGGTCCCCAGGATCTCTTTAATGGTTCCAGAAAGCTCTCTAGCTAGAGACCCATGCCGCATCTGCCGGGCAATGTTGATGATCTCATCAAAAGTGATGTTTCCACTGTGCTTAATGTTTTTCTGCTTCTTTCTGTCCCTTGGTGGTTCCTTGAGGGCTTTGATGATCAGGGCAGAAGCAGAAGGTACCACCTCAATCTGGGCTTGTCTGTTCTGAATGGTCAGTTTCACTGTAATCTGCAGACCCTTCCAATCACCAGTTGCCTTGGCAATGTCATCACCGACCTTTTTTGGAGACAGACCCAGAGGGCCGATCTGGGGGCCAGGGCAGACGTGGCACCGACTTCCCCACCGGTACACCTCAAGTACACGACTTTGATCTCGTTGGGGTCGAACTTAGGCGGCATGGTGGAGGCGGCTGGTGTCGGATGAACCCGGATTCGGGACGACCGAAGAAAGTTGCACCTTTGCCTCCTCCGAGCCGAAAGCCGAAAGCTGTGCTGCTTCTTGTCCTGCATCCTTTCATAATGATCAATACGCTTAGTGCTGAGGGAAGCCTATCTCGTCTCATGAATCCAACTGCTCATCTCATCCCAAGACCACTGTTGCTGGTGAGGCAGAGTGGGTATGTGAACTGGAAAACCTACTTGTATACACTAAAAACCTGAGGTATGGGGATTAGGAGGGAGAATAAAAGTTAAAGAAACCCAAGGAAGGAAATAAATTCATAATGAATATGAGAAACTCTAAATAAAAATATCTGGGACTATATAATATGCAGGCAAAATAAAAATATTTCACCTAAGCAGAGAAGGGGCTTCCCTGGTGCTCAGTGGTAAGGAACTTGCCTGCCAATGCAGGAGACATGGGTTCAATCTCTGGCTCAGGAGGATCCCCAGGAGAAGGAAATGGCAACCCACTATAGTATTCTTGCCTGGGAAATCTCAATGGACAAAGAAGCCTGGCAGGCTAAAGTCCATGGGGTCTCAAAGAGCTGAACACAACTTAGTGACTAAACAACAACAACAAGAAGCACAGAACACAGCTGTTAAAATTACCTGACAAAACATAGTCATGCTTTACCCCATGATTAACAAAGCTTTATTCACCAGCTCCAATTCATACTTATTTTACATTGTGATTCTTTCCAGTTGGTTTCTTAAAAAGCAAGCCCAGTCTCCCTATTACACGTATTGAGGATGCAAGTGTTAGTTCCTCACTCGCATCCACCTCTTCGCGACCCCATGGACTACAGCCTGCCAGTCTCCTCTGTCCATAGAGTTCTCCAGGCAAGAATATTGGAGTGGGTTGCCATCCCCTTCTCTAGGGGATCTTCCCGACCCACGGATCAAACCCTGATCTCCTGCATTGCAGGCAGATTCTTCACTGTCTGAGCTACCAAAAAGCCCTCTAAATGTAAATACATTTAAGAAACCATTATTTAGTTTTCACATCACTTTTCATGTAAGCATTTGAGAGAAGCAAAATATCACAACAGTACAGAAGATCAGAAGGAGATTCATAACTATTTTTAGGGCAATATAATCTGCCTGAGATATGGACAGAGATGAGGAAAGGCTTTTCAGTGACTACTGTTTTATGCTTTCTAAATTTTGAACAAAATGTATTAACTTTTAAAATTGAAGAAAATTTAATACTCTCAAATCTGGTAACAGTTGTCACCACATTCTCCAAAAAACCCCCAAACCTAGTGTCTAACCACTTAAAAAAAAAATCTATTTCAAAGCATCATTTATAAGCATATAACTATCCTTAAAATAAAATGAAATAGTACTGAAAGCAAAACACAATGCAAGTTAAGAATCATTAACTGGATAAATGGATTTAATGGATAAAAAGGAATTACAAAGAGCAACACTTTTAAACTCTTGGTAGGTGTGGTAATATTACCAGATACTGACTTTACTAGTACGATGTTAAGGTGAAAAGACAAGTTTCCAGAACATTTTACTTATAAAAATGTAAGGTAAGAAAATGCTGCTTTACTAGTTTTTTGAGAGCTATAAATTTTATACCAATTAATTTCACATGAAACTCTTATATTGAAGAAAACTTCCAGGCCATCATCAAAATAAGGTTTGAAAAATGGAATTATACCTAAAATAACCCTCTTTTCATTTAAAAATTACTGGGTCTCCCCTCTAAACAGTTTCTAAGTTTAATATCCCACTATTTTCCACGAAAAGTGCCATCACCATGGCTCTTAATCCCAGAATAAGGACACTGAAATGGGATCCTGTCACCATACAAATGAGTCTCTGATCTTGTCCACTGTTCCCTAAGAACAAGGTTTACCAGCTGCTTCCTCTGTTGTGCTCTTCTTTTTGTATTGCCAGGTAATCTGTTTTCTATTACATATATGCAAGATTTCTGCTCATTTAACTGTTTACTGCCATTTGCCATAACTCAGCTCTCGTGTTTCTATGTACTCTGTTAATATATCACTGGTCCCATCTCATGCTGCATGGTAAAGGTGTACAGATATCTCTTTAACTGCAGTGAACTCTGAAGAGACCAGCATGATCTGAGATCATGGTAACTTCTAAAAAACCAGGAAGTGTTCTTATCAAAGCAGTGGTCTGTGTTCTATCCTCCATTCTGCCCGCCCCTTGATAGCCTCTACATGGATGCAGTTTTGGCTAGTCTCCCCCTACCACCTGTTGGAAGTGTTCCCCCTCTGCACCTGTTGGAAGGACGTTCCCCTTGACTCTGAACCTTCTCAGGCACATTCAAATAGCCAGAAAAAGTAGAATTTCCAATCTCACAACAGCAAAGGGACAAAGGCAGAAGATGATTGTCCAGACTCACCAAGACCACATATAGGTGGGCCCAGACAGTCAGATTTCTTCAGAAGTCTTTTTGTTTTCTTTAAGGAAGTTAGAAAAACAAAAGAAAAAAAAATTCTATATATATATTTTTTTAATTGGGATGTGTATCCCTCAAACAAGGTTTTGAATATGATGACAATGAACACCACTGTGCTACCCAAAGCTTTTTGACTATTTCCAGTTTAAGACTGTAAGAAGGCCATCAAACATAAACTGGATGTAAGACATAGCTACGCCTAAAAAAAAAAAAGATCATACATATGCATGACAAAATTCATTATGACCAGTGTTCTGAATGATAACTGAAGGACTGCAGGGTAACAAGCGCCAAACTGTGATCCTTCCATAGTATGATCCAGAACAGAGCAGGCATGAACAGTATGCTTGAAACAAACCTGAACTTTTCAATAACTCCTGCGAAGACACTAACAAAGGGACAAATTTTCCTCAACTGATGAAACTGATAAGGGCAAGATATGCTTCCTTAGCATGAGTCTGAGGAACACACACTAGAACACTACATCAGCTTTCAGCACAACTTTCTGGCCACAATGGCACGGGCAAAATTAGTATTTATCACTTCAGGTGAAAATATATGATAAAAACATAATAATATATAAACAGTGACATTCATTCACCTTCTCATCCATTCAGCAAATATTCAAACACTGACCAGTTAATACCAAAAAGAATTTTTACACCAAATGTATTAGAGAGTCTATGATAACTTTTAAGATGTAAGCTTTTTAATTACCTCAATCTCTTTCTAAATATGTAACCACACAGCATTCTTAACCGTTATAAGCAAAGAATAGATCCTAACATAAGATCCTTAAAAATTATAAAACACAAGAAAAAAGCCAAAAAACAACTGTTGAGTACAAAATAAAATATGAAGACTTTTCTACATGATGTGGGAAGAAATGTAAACCAAAATATTCTAATTGTACCAACAACACTTTGAAGAATAAAATGGCAAGATTCAGGGTCTAAAATTTTCGAAGTTAAATATAGATTGCTTTTTAGTTTTTATTAAAAATAAGTCTTCTCCAGGGATTTCTCTGGCACTCCAGTGGTTAGGACTTGATACTTTCACTGCCATGGACCTAGCTTTGATCTCTGGTTGGGGAACTAAGATCTCACAAACCCTGTCTGTGTGTCTGTGGATTCTCCTCCAGAAACATTGTGGGTCTTTTTATATTAAAGCAAAATGAAATGTACATATTACAGAGCACATCAGTATGCTTAAAACTTGAGAACAGAATGTTCTACTTAGGGGAATTCTGAAAGGAATATTGAAGATTTTAATGAGTTAGCAACACCTAAGAAACAAAGCTTTAGATCTGGAGCCAGCAAACTTGGGTCCAGTTCCCTGATGTGGTAAAGAACAATTTCCTTGACTGTATCTGTAAAATGAGAGAAATAGTATTATACAGTTCTCATGAAGCTGAGAGAAGAAAGGTTATAGATGATGCTCACATTTGTTAAACATGAAAAACTAAGTACTGATATTATTTATTATTCCTTAGACGGTTAAGAATAGGTCAATTCAATATTTTATTGCTTTCCATACAGATTTGAAGGTAAACTTACCTCATTACTTTGAGACTGTCAGATTGAATATGTGTAATAAACAATAGAAACTACATATTTAATATAAAGATTTTAAATACTTAAAACCAAGTTCTTACCATTTCAGATAGTATCACAGCAAACTACCAGTCGTGTTAACTTGAAGTGTTCTTGTTTAAGTAAAAAAAGTGTCTCAAATGTGCCAGATGCTTATGAATCTAAGCAGTGCATGAAGGGGAAATTATTTATCCCCATAAAGTTTGTTAGCCTGTTAATCTCTTCAATTGTCATCCTCCCCACACTCTTTTCCTAGAAGAGTACTTACCATACTATTTAGACAACTACACTTTTCAAAAAATCTAAAAAATAACGTGGAAGCAGAAGGATGAATTACTATAAATTAACGACAAGGAAAGTTAATCAGTTTCACAGTAAATGAACAAAATATGGAGTAAGGTAAAACACATTAAAAAAAATACAAAAATACATTAACAATACACAAAAATGTCCTACTGATGTTCACTCTAGTATAAAGTTCATGCCAGCTAATTTAAGACTGTTTTGTGCACATAAAAGTTAGCAGAAATATATACTTGCATTTACCTTTAGATTTTGGAACTAGTTCTCCACAACTGAGTATCCGCACCTCAGCAAATGGTTTGCTAGCTGCATCTGTTTTCTGGTTTTCTATTTCTCTCACAACTTCTTGACCAGAAATCACTTGCCCAAAAACCACATGATGCCTAAAAAGTCAAGTAAAGATGATTAAATAAAAGTTTCTTATTTTAATATGTTAATTTAAAATAGGTTGTAAAATACATGAAAATTATCTTTACCCATCTAAATGAGGAGTTGGTTTTGTTGTTCTTTTGGAAGTCATCAAATAGAAGAATAAAAACAAAGTCAGAGAAAAACAAAGTTAGCATCTCTAAAAAGGAAAAGAAAATAACTGCATTGGAAACAATGTAGAAAACACGAATTCATACATACATTAACATAATAGGATCTTATTTACCTTAACCTTAAGTAGAATCGAATGCAAGATGCTTTTGACATAATGCATTTTCAAAATTTTGTTCTGAAACACCTATACATTATTGAAAACATACATGAACTTAAAGTTGATGCTTTGTTGTTACATCTATCCATCCATGTTTCTTGCATGTAACTGGGTTCTTACTGAATATCCGTAACTGTACAATATCTACTATCTGGGTATACCATAACTTACCAAAACATTGGACCAGTTTAACAACAGTGCTTTTCAGCCTTAGCATTTTAAACAGTTAGAGCCCAGGTCACATTCTGATGCATTCACATGTGTTCCATGGGGCCTGAACAGAAGTGGTCCATCCTGTATATTATAAATTTTTGAAACTAGCTGCCATGATTTACAAATTTGGATACTTCTATATAAAAATCCATATTCCAGACCTTTTTTAAAACTTGGAAGATGTGGCACTTGGCATGTGGCAATAATTGGTCAAGCTGAGTATTCCTGTCTTTTCTAATATAAAGATTAATAATTAAGTTTCTCATCCCAGCAGTCTGTATTCCCTTATGTTACCTGCCTAAGACCTATAGGTCTTAGAGTTTGTTATCCCTAACATAAAGTAAATCTCATGTTGAAGAAAGAGATCTGCATTAAAATTTAGACAAAATCTAAAATAAGCAAAGTCATTTTAAAAAATCCTTTTTTCTCCACATCAATCTTAAAACTTTGTAGTTAAGAAAGCTGCTATCTGAGTAGCTATGAAGAATACTGATACAACGGACTAAAGATGGGTACTGTATAAGATTCATTATTTTAAAAAATCTTTTAAAAAGCATTAGAAATTTGAAAGAAGGAACACAATTTAAGCTAACCTTTGGTTAAAACACAAACAATACTACTAAAAAAATTCTAACGTATACATGTATTTCATGTACAAGTTAGAACTTTAAAATAAGCTCACCTTATTTTAAAAAGTGATAACCTGTTATTGTTTTCTCACTGTAACAGCTGTAATCACCTCAACGTGATAAAAGCACCTAGAAATGTAAAAACCTAGGTGTACACTATATATGTATTTATGTTACATTCAGTATATACAATTTGCATCAAGATATAGTAAATCCTCACTTCACAGACTGCATATTTGCCCACGGGCTTGCTCACTATAATTTATTTGTAACCCCTAAATCAACACTTGCAGTGCTTCACAGTCATTCTCAGACTGGTGAAAAAGTGATGAGAATGGCAAAACTAGAACAAATAATGCTAAAAACTAGCATTATTTGTACGATGCTTGTAGGAATGTGAAATGACGTAGCCGTTGTGGAAAAGCTTGATGGTTCTTTAAGTAGCTAACCATACAATCACCATATAATCCAGCAATTCTACTCCTAGGTATATATCCAAAAGAACTGAAAACAGGGACTCAAACAAATACGTCCATGTGCCAATGTTCACTGCGGCATTATTCACAACAGACAAAAAGTAGAAACAACCCAAATGTCCACTAACAAATAAATATGGATAAACAAAATGTGGTATGCATATATACTGGAAAGATACTCAACCACAAAAAAGAAGGAAGTTCTGATACATGCTATAAAACATGGATAAACCTTCAAAACATGCTAAGTGAAATACGTTAGACACAAAAGGACAAATATTGTATGATTCCTCTTCTATATACAGAATAGGCAAATGCTCAGAGACAGAAAGTAGAATAAAGGTTACCAAGTGGCTGCGTGGAAGGGGAAATGGCTACTCTATGGAATGATGAAATAGTTTTGGAAATAGTGGTGGTAGCTGCACAATTCTGTGAATATAAATAATATCACTGACTTAGTTACAAATGGTTAAAACAGCAAATTTTATATGTTACCACAATATTTTTTTTAAAGATTAAAAAACTGAAGTTGTTTCTGTTAAAAAAAAAAAAAAAAAAAACAAAGAAGTAAAGATGAGTTAACCAGAATTGGAAAGAGGACAGGAGAAACCAACACTAGGGAGATTCTGAGAATATACATGTGAATTTAACACAGGGGTTTTGGTTAGCACAGGAATGATTTTATTTTAAAAAGTGAAAATAAATGGTAACAGTGTTGCTGAGGATCTGGTAAAATTAGCACTTCCTTTTGGAGAAGGAAATGGCAACCCACTCCAGTACTCTTGCCTTGAAAATGCCATGGACAGAGGAGCTTGGTGCAGGCTACTGTCCATGGGGTCCCAAAGAGTTGGGCACGACTGAGCAACTTCACTTTCACTTTGGAAGTCAATGCAGCAATATATATGTAAAGCCTTAAACATGTATAAATATTTGACTAAGTAAACCTCCAGTCACTTACATAGAAGAATTTAAAAATGCATCAAACAATAGGTACAACAGTGTTCACTGGAGCAGTTTGAAAACAAGAAGCAATTAAATGTTCAAAACTGAGATTAAATAAATAAAACCATAGTACATTCAAACAATGGATTAACATGTACTATTAAAATGTTACTAATTCATATTTAGTAACATACAAAGAAATTTATATTACATCCGAAAGTTGATTACAGAGTATATGCAACTCTGTATTTTTATTCCATGAAAAGATGCATTTGGGGAGAGGATTGTTTTTCTTCTTTTTATCTGTGTCTTCTAAACAACAAACGTGATATAAGCTGTTTCTGTTTAAAAAATCAGGAACATCCATACATAGGTAATTGGCTAAATAAATTATAGTATATAAAAATACAATAGAGTACTATGCATTTATGAAAAAAATGAAAAAGATTTCTATGAACTGATATGAAATGATTTCTAGGATATATCAAGTAAACAGAGAAAAAACATTATGTACAGTATGCTATCTATTGTATAAGAAAAAATGAAAAATAAGAAAAAACTGTGTATCTGTGCTTATGTTTGTAAAAAGAAATACAGAAAAATAAGCCAGAAACTAATGAGGTTGGTTACTAATATGGACAGGTGGTGTAAAAAGGGGTGAAAAAATGAGGGAATGGAAATGGAGTGAAGAGTTAGGTGGGAGTGATAATTCCATGGTATTCTCTCTGCTTTGACTCTTAGAATCATATTAATGTTTTAAAAGCTTAAAAAAGAGGACAAAAAACAAATCAATCTGGCAGGAAAAACAAATGAAATATAATCAGAAACAAATGGATATAACATATTTTGAGTCATAAAACCATACAAAATTTATACTAGAAAGTACTAACAAAAGTCACTTTTAAATGTGATAACTACATATCCTCACTTTAAAAACAAAAATTGCTATAAACAGTGAACTCTAGTTAGTACGTTACTTTTCCCAGTGTTATAGGGTGGCAATTTTTAAATCTAGGAGTCAACAAATGAGTAGAATTTTTTTAACATAATGGAAGAGAGATTTCTCATGGTTGAAGAAGGGAGTTACAAATATGAAACAGAAAACACAGAAATAATCCATATGGTGCTTACAGATTAAATTCTTCTGAGACCAAAAGAGTTTATGTTACTGAAGAGCAGAGCAAATTTTTACCCATGGAACATGATAAAAAACATGAATTGCTGACATGAGCCCCAGTAACAATTTTTTAATGGTCAGAATTAGAAAACAGTAGTAGTATTGACTTTGGATTACAAATAAACTTAGTGAGTTGGCAAATTCACAAATACAGAATCTTTGAAAAATGAGGAACATTTTTTACTCTCTTTTAAGTTAGTAATTTATAAAGAGATATTCACTGCAAATATTCTGTTCCTTAATTTATCCTCCATAGATAATTTTTTCCTGGATCAATTACTACTGAGATGATTGCAAAATAGGGACATCTCTAACTCTACAATTTCTTTTACATGTATTAGTTGCATTCTACTAAGTTTTTCTTTCTCCCTTCTTATTCATTTACTATTTATTTCCAAATGGACGCCTAGATTTCTATTTTATTTGATAATATGATATCATCACTACTTATTTTCAAAATAATCAATGCTCAACTTGTTCTCATTTGGCCAGTGGAAACTCTACCCCTTCAAACTGGCTCCTGTGTCCTTTTCACAAAAGTTTTCATCATTTGAAAACTTTAGCAGTACAGCTGACCTCCCCTTTCAGCAAAAGGGGAGGCCAGATGTATTGCTAAATTCTTTGTTCTTCCACCTTTAAAAATTCTCCCCCTTATAGGTACCTCTCTTATTAGTGGTCAGTAGCAGGAATACAGAAAAATGACACACCAAAAAAGGGATATTTTAAATCAGATCATAAATTCTTACATGAAGAACTGTGAGCCATTTGTATCCTTCCCTCTGTTGGCCATTGACAAGAGAAATTCTTTATTGTGTTTAACAGCAAAACTCTCATCTATAAAGAAGCAAAGTTTTCAGTTACATTACAGGCATAATTTTCCCCTCAAAATTCATTTTCACTCCTCTATATATCTTGGGTTCCTATCATGTCATCTTTAGCGCCAAGCAAAATTTAGATTAAAAAGTCAAGGTAAGAGAAATCTAATATTAACCAATTCCCTCCCCTATCTTTTCATATTAAAATATTTTTAATTTTCAATCATTTGCTATAAAATCCAAATACTATACCAATCTTTCTTCAATATTATTTTTAACACACAGAGGCACTCATTCACTTAATTTCTGCTACTGATAAAGAAAATAGCTTACTGCAAAGAAAGCGGATTGTCTTCCAATATTGTATTAGAACAAGAAAAAAGCAGGTAGAATGTGAAATTTCACTGACTCCCGAAAGTTAAAGATGGGTAATATGAAATTAATTCCACAACCACATGTTTACTCTTTCAAATGATCTTCACATTAATAGAAATTCCACAGAGAAAACTTAAATTTGGGAAAAACATTACAGCCAAATTTAGAATATCAAAGATTTAAAAAAAAATCTTCATAGAAAAATGGACACATAAAAATTTTGGTATTATCACTAAGAAATACAGCTGAATCTCTCTTTTAATAAAGATTAAGATGAAGCTTTTAATTTACAAGCAAACATTAAATGTTTAATTTAAACATAAATATTTTTACCTTCAAAAAATCCTCCATAAATGGATTCCCCTCCTCGTCCATTTCCTAAGAATGAAAAGCGTGAACTCTTAGAACTGTTAGGTCAGTAATTTCCTTGAAGTATTCCTAAACAGAATGCTTCTTACAAAGTAGGTACCTGAATGACTTTATACCAACAATACTCAAAGGTTCACAGCAAATCATAAAAGATAATACTGAAAAGTTCCCAAATTACTTTTTCTATTCTCTGATACAACAATATGAGTGTGACAAAGCCTATTAATATCTGTAGAAAAAAGACTGTTCAGATTCTAATGATTGTGTAGGTCTTTTAACAGAAATTACTAGTAGCTTTCAAAGTGTCTTTAAAAACACAGTTTCAGTATTTTTACAAAATGAAAGACCGTAAAAACTATACTGTAGTAAAAGATAATTGGATGTGACAAAATCAAACATGAACACAGAAAGGCTACTAAGAGATATATAGTGGTTTTTTTTGTTGTTGTTGTTTAGTTGCTAAGTCGTGTCTGACTCTTGTGTGACCCCATAGACTGTAGTCTGCCAGGCTCCTCTGGCCATGGGATTCTTCAGGCAAGAATACTGAAGTGGGGTGCCACTTCCTTCTCTAGGGGATCTTCCTGACCTAGGAATCAAACCTGCATCCCCCTCTTTGGCAGGTGATTTTTTACCACTGAGCCATCAGGGAAGCCAATGTCTTGTGTTTTATCCAAAAGCAAATTTCTGAAATTAATTCATGCATCAAAGATGAATTTTTTTTCCTATGTTTTTCCTCCTTTATGTCTATTTCTATGAGTTGTTCCAATTTTTATTTTTGGCCATGTCAGGCAGCTTACAGAATCTCAGTTCCCCAACCAGGAACTGAACCTGGGCCCTCAGCAGTGAAAGCTTTGTATCCCAACTACTGACCACCAAGGAATTTCCAGTACTTTTTGTTTGACCAAATGATTAAGTGGGCTGAAAAGAAAATTGGACCAGTACTTCCAGATACTTGTCTAACTTTCAGATCAATGTACATAAGAATAAAAGAATATAAATTTATAAAAAAAGAATATTTGATTTTGTTTAGTAAGAATTAAAGTCTTACCTTCACTGAAGTCACCACCTTGAACCATAAAATCTTTGACAACTCGATGAAAGAGACAACTTTTATAATGTAATGGCTTCTGAGTTGATTTCCCTGTCCCCTTTTCACCTAAAGAGAAGAAAAATTAGTAGGCTATTAAGTAGAAAAGAAATTAAGGATATAGTATTAGAGCAATATTAATGATGAAATCACAGGAAAAAATTTTTTTCCATACTTCTTTAATTTTGGAAGTATGATGAATGATGAGATGATGAATGTTAACTAAATTTATTGTGATAACCACTTTATGATGTATGTAAATCAAATCACTATGCTCCACACCTGAACTCATACAGTGCTATATGTCAATCACATCTCAATAAAACTGAAAGAAAAATTTAAATAAAATGAATAAATAAAAAATTATTTCTCTTGATCTATAAAGACTTCCTAAGCTACAGAATTTTCACTCAATCTCAGGAATTCTTTTAGAAATTAATTTAAAAAGCACCCATGCTTTTCTAGTGAGTGGAAAAATCAATCTCTGATATAATCCTATTGCAATTAATTTGTCTAAGAATTACTTTCATGTCTAGTCAATGTTGCAAATCAGCATCCTGAGAAAGAAAAATACAAAGCATGAAAAAATCTAAAATGTGTTAAATTGAAACTATTAGGGTGAGTGAAAATGTCAACAAACCTGTACAAAGACATCGAAAGTTCTCGCATGTTTTGGGGCACACATCAGAAAATAATTCAAAGACAACTCTTCCAGCTGAAAAAGAAGGTAGCTGGTTTATATTTCTTCATGTAAAGATAATTTAAAATATTAAATATTCATATATAAATGTCAAATAGGGACATTAATTTCCTTACCAGGTTGATTATTAATGGCGATGTCAAAAAAACATCTAGGACGCTGAACCTTTATTCCCATGGCGTCAATACTCCAATCTGAGTAAAATGGTTTCAGGCAAACACATTAAAACAGCAAAGATTTTTTCATAAATTTCTGAAGAGAAAACAAAACAAAACTGTGGAGCATAAACAAGAAATGTAGTCTGAATTTATTTTAATATTTACTTTCATGACATAAATTACATGATTATTTTCTGTGAAAGATTATACCGCATCTTGTAGAAAAGACATAAAAGGTTTAGCCATTATATAATACAATTTCTATTTTAAAAACCAAATATAGACTGCCAACTCAAACAGAAAATTGTATCAAGTCTGTATGGTTAGTGAACTAGAGACAGGTTACCTTTAAACAGGGAAAAATCAAGGACAAACTGATCCAATCTTTTTGCTCCTAGAAAACAAATAAATTTTGATTAAAATAGTGGAGTTTTAAAAAGAAAGACATTCAAATTCCTAAAAATAATTCCCCAAGGAAAAAAGAAAGTGGACTACTTTAACAATAGTTATATATATGGTAGATTACATTATGAGTAAAAATACATTACATTTTACATATGAAGTTATTTTTTGATCATGAACAACAGCCTATACTGATCTATCTAATGTAGACAAAAACATCAATAAGTGAGATACTCTATGTAAGTTTTATCTACAGAGTAGATAGCTACTAGTTAAGCCATTGTTTTCATAAGCATGTAAGGACTTCCTCCAAATTCTAATACCTGGTGGAGAATGACAGGGTAAAGTGAAAAGCAGAAGAAACAAAGGTACTTAGTATAAACAGCATTCAAAACAATGAACTATAAAAATCTGTCTATCTGTTCAAAATAGAGACTAAATGAAATGTTTATGCTTTTGTGAAAATTATGTCTTAAAGCTAGTAGCTCAATAAGCTCAGTAAGCAATGAATGATATTTTAAATCGAGTGAAATTTTTATAGATTCACAGAGTTATAGGAAATAATACACAGAGATGCATGTTTCCCCCACGGTAACATTTTACAAAACTATAGCATAACAGCACAGCTGTAGGGTAAAAAGCAAAACAATGCTGACACAATCTACATTTCCCCAGTTCTAGCAGTGCTCATTTGTGTGCATTTATTTAGTTCTAAAAAATTTTATTAAATATATAGGTACATATTATCTACCACCATTCCTTATCAATTTTACACACACCACAACCACAGGTAAGAAGAGTCAACAATAAAAGCATGGAAGACTGCCCAAATCACCAACAATTTGAAAAATACAAATCCTATGTATTTATTCATTATTGTATGGAAAAGGGGGGTTACAAACTACTTTTTCTGCAACCTCCTCCATTTTTTATTTCTAGAAGATACAATATATATACTAACTAAACAAACTAAAATTTGTTTCATATGAAACAAAAAGAGGCCTTTCAATCCTCCAGGAAGATTATAGACATAGACTTCCTGAAAACAATAAAACAAAACAGAACTTATTAATTTTAATAGCTTGCTAAGTTTGAGCATTTTTATTTGTATAAAATTTCAGTGTATGCACATCTGAAGTTGAGAATACACTGGATCCATAAATCTGAGGAAACTATCTTATCTCAAAGAAAAATATTAAATTATTATTGATACTTAGTACCTGATTATCTTTTATCTTCTAAATAACTTGTGCAGGCCTTCTTAAATTCTCTACATTTGGAGGCAGAAAAAAGAGGAAATTTAGAGACTTAGCTATTTTCCTCCATAAAAAACTTCTAAAGTTAGCTGTTTAGCCACAATATCCCAAAGATTTCCATTCTCAGAAAAAGAGTATAGATAGCACTGCCTAGAACATACCAAACTGTTTACAATTACAGTTGCTCTCCTATTTACCGTATTCTTAAAAACTCCTTATTTGAAAAACAGGTAAATATTATGAAAGCTTAGAAAGTACTTCCTAATACCTTTAATCTTCTAGATAAAATTTTTGATGATTTTCCAAGTTTCTCAATTCTAAGGCATACTGTAAACAATCTTATAATTCTGAGACTTTGCAATCACAATAAATGGTATCACTAATTTATGGAGTTAGGACTATAAGCAGAAGCTACTAGGATAGCTGTTTGCTCTGTTTTTTTTTTTTTTTTTTGGCTGTTGTTTAAGTGCTGCTTATATGGGTAAGTTTACTTTGGGAAAACATTAAACTCCACTTAGAATTTGTGCAGTTTCTGGTATGTTATGTTACACTAAATTTACTTTGTTAAAACTTTATCTAAAACAAAATTCTTGGGGTTCCTGGTGTCTCCTCCAAAGCAGGAGTCACGGGTTCGATCCCTCATCCATGCTGCAGAGCACTAAGCCCAGACACCACAACTACTGAGCCTGTGCTCTGGAGCCAGCGCTCCACAGTAAGAGGAGCCACTGCAAGAAGAACCCCGTGCTCCACAACTAAGAGTCGCCCCGCATTTGCCACAACCAGAGAAAAGCCCGAGCAGCAGGGAAGACCCAGCCCAGCCAAAAATAAATAAATAAATATTATTTAAAAATGAAATTCTTATTTCTCTACCCCTGATTCTCTCAAAACAGTAAACACTATTATCCAACCCGGCTGCTACCACTGAAGAAAACATCAATTTTATTGAACTCAGTATGTCCAAAATATTATTTCAACATATAATCAACACAACATGCTATTAATGATGATTCACATTCTCTTTCTGTTACTATCCTGTGCTAAGTTGCTTCAGTCATATCTGACTGTGAGACCCGCTATGGACTGTATGTAGCCTGCCAGGCTCCTCTGCCTGTGGGATTCTCCAGGCAAAAATAAGGGAATTATCTGCCATGTTACCAAGTCTTACAAGTCTTGGAAACTGAGCGGGTTTTTTTTTTTTTTTTTTTTTGGCCTTACTGCGAGGCTTGTGGGATCTTTGTTCCCTGACCAGGAATCATACCTGGGCCACTGCAGCAGAGGTCAGGTTCTAACCACTGGACCGCCAGGGAATTTTCAGAAATCAGTGTTTATGCCACATTTCAAATGTTCTATAACCTCATGTGGCTGGTGGCTACTGTACTGGACAGCATGGTTTTAAATACTTCAGCTCATGTTGATCTCTACAACTTTATGGAAAAATTCCCAAGTTGGCTTCAGCCACACTGGAGATCCTGCTGTTCTTCAAAAGTCTGTGTTCAGTCATGCTCTTTGCAATCCCATGGACAGCAGCCCACCAGGCTCCTCCGTCCAGGGGATTTCCCAAGCAAGAACACTGGCCACTCCAGTAGCCATTCCCTTCTCCAGGGGATCTTCCCAACCTAGGGATCAAATCCACATCTCCTGAATCGGCAGGTCGAATCTTTACCACTGTGCCACCTGGGAAGACCCAACAGCCAAGGCCTAGCCTTCGTCAAGTCTTTCGCGTTTACTGTGCCCTCTGAGGAATGCTCTTACCCCGGCTCTTCACACGGTTCACGTCTCCACTTGAGTCAGTGCTCAAGGATCACCTCCTCGTGGAAATCATTCTTTGCTAGTATAGTCACAGAAGCAGGCCCTATCCTCCAGCACTTTGTATTCCCTTATTCTGCTCTACTTTTCTTCCTAGCATTTATTGCTACTTGATATTTTAAGTTTTTGTATATTTTCCTCTTACTAGAATATAAGCTTCATGATGTGAGAGACCTCTTCAGTTTTGCTCCCCTCTTAATTCCTAAGTGCCTCAAACAGTACTTGATTATGGCAGGAAACCAATATTTAATAAATCAATAAACATACAAGGAAGACTAGGCATGTGTGAGAACGCTTTTCTGCAACACTGCAATAACAATAATTAAAAGGAAACACCCAAAATGTCCCCAAATGAGATAATATCTGAGTAAATTGTGGTATATACATGCTATTTAATACTACAAAACAGTTTAAAAAGTCTTTACGCACACTATCCAAAACACCTGTTTAGGTGAAAAGAAAAAACAAAGTTGCATTCAAGTATTTTTTTAATACCCTGAAATAATAGTCTGCTTCCACAGAGAGAAAGGTCTTGAGATAAATACCAAAACTTCAAACAGTAAATACCCTATAGGGGTACAGGAGTAAGGATGGGAAGTCAATAAGGGTCTTTAACTATAACGTTTGAATTTGCAACAAGAATATGTTCACGTATTAGTTTCCAATTTAAAGAAAGACATATCTCCAAAGTAAAATAAAATAGCAGAAAATATGTGAAAATATTTAGAGCATATTTCTAAGTGAAAGAGTCATTGACGATTTTTGTTTTAGTTTTCTCATTTTCCAAGTTTTCTATGACAAATACAGACCTGTAAAAGTAACTCTTCAAAAGAGCATTCAAGACTTCACATATTTTTATAATGTTTCACTATCAGGCTTACTACTGTTGTTTCATATTTAAATCTAGAGGATTTCAGGAAATTATTTTTCTTTTCACAAAACTGTGTACCCCTCCAAAGGAAGGGTACATTTGCTCCAAAGGAAGTAAGCAAAAATACTTGAGTATTTACCTAAATAAACTTTGGATGTTAAGTAACTTTTCAGGTTCACTAACAATGAAATAAATAATGGAGACAAACTTGAGAATCCTTTGGACTGCAAGGAGATCCAACCAGTCGATCCTAAAAGAAATCAACCCTGAATATTCATTGGCAGGACTGTTGCTCAAGCTGAAGCTCCAATATTTTGGCCAATTGATGTGAAGAGCTGACTCACTGGAAAAGATCTGATGCTGGGAAAAACTGAAGGCAAAAGGAGAAGGAGGTGGGCAGAAGATGAGACAATTAGATAGCATTACCAACTCAGTGGACATGAACTTGAGCAAACTCCAGGAGATAGTGGACGATAGGGCAGCCTGGTATGCTGCAGTCCTTGGGATTGCACGACTTAGTGATCGAACAACAAATAATAAATAAATAAATAATGGAGACAAACAGATTTGATCTCATGAAAAAATGTATTATTTCTATTTTTCAAAGGGAAATTAGAAAGTAAAAAATTGGGGGAAATATTTCCAAACATGATGTGCTGGTTTCCTTACTGCAGAACACTGGCAAGGCCCATCCTACTCACCGAAGAACATGAAGCACCTTTGGTCCCGATATGTAAATATCAGTCCATGTGACAACCAAAAGCAGCCCTCTCACTGTCCCTCTTCCCCTCCTTGAGGACTGTACGGTCCATGCAGGCAACAATTAAAAGCACAAAGGCTACCCAGGGGACTATAAACAAACAATTCATAAAAAAATGAAATAAAAAATATAAACAGTATGAAAACTTTGGCTAAGCAACTTGGCACTGTAGACCAAGAATATATTCATAATCATTCTAACCTTTAACACTTTAGTAACTCAAACTCTTTGAATGTCTCTGTTGCTGCTAAGTCACATCAGTCATGTCCGACTCTGTGCAACCCCAGAGACGGCAGCCCACCAGGCTCCCCCATCCCTGGGATTCTCCAGGAAAGAACACTGGAGTGGCTTGCCATTTCCTTCTCCAATGCATGAAAGTGAAAAGGGAAAGTGAAGTCGCTCAGTCGTGTCTGAGTCTTAGCGACCCCATGGACTGCAGCCCACCGGGCTCCTTCGTCCATGGGATTTTCCAGGCAAGAGTACTGGAATGGGGTGCCATCGCCTTCTCCGTTGAACGTCTCTAAAGGCAGCCATTTAAAATAAAATCTTCTTTAAAGAAAGTGAAAGTGAAGTCGCTCAGTTGTGTCTGACTCTTTGCGACCCCATGGACTGTTGCCTACCAGGCTCCTCCGTCCATAGAAATTTCTAGGCAAGAGTGCTGGAGTGGGTTGCCATTTCCTTCTTCTGGGGATCTTCCCAACCCAGGAATTGAACCCTGGACTCCCGCATTGCAGGCAGATGCTTTACCGTCTGAGCCACCAGGGAATAGTAATTAGGAACAATCTAACAGTTCATACAGCTTAAAAAAAAAACAGGCAGACGTAAGACCTAAATAGACATTTCTCCAAAGAAGACACACAGATGTTCCAAAATACACATGAAAAGGCGCTGAATATCACCAATTATTAAAAGAACTGCAAATCCAAACTACAACGAGGTATCACTTCACACCAGGCAGAATGGCCATAATCAAAAAATCAGGGCTTCCCTGGTGGCTCAGTGGTGAAGAATCTGCCTGCCAATGCAGGAGACACGCATTGGATCCCTGATCTGGGAAAATCCCACCTCCCTTGGAGCAGTTAAGCCCAAATGCCCCAGTAGCAATTAAGCTACTGAGAGTATGCTCTAGAGCCCAGGAGCTCCAACAAGAGAAGCCACTGCAATGAGAAGCCAGTGCATCACAGACCCAGCATGGCCAAAAATAAATAAAATTATTTTGAAAACATTTACAAACAACCAATGATGGAGAGGCTGCGGAGAAAAGATAACCCTCCTACACTGCTGATGAGAATGTAAACTGGTGTAGCTACTATGGAAAACAGTATACAGGTTCCTTATGAAAACTAAAAACTGAATTACCATATGATCCAGCAATCCCACTCCCAGGCATAAAATCAGAGAAAAACACCGTTCAAAAAGATACAGGCTCATTTCAGCAGTGTTTACAACAGTCAAGACATGGAAGCAACCTAAATGTTGGTCGATAGATGAATGGATAAAGAAGATGTGGTATACATACAAGATGGACTATTGGTCATAAAAAGAATGAAATCCCAAGTGCTGCCACATAGATGGTCTTAGAGATTATCATATTAACTGAAGTAAGTGAGAGAAAGACAAATATCATGGCATCACTTATATGTGGAATCTTAAAAAATGATACAAATGAGCTTATTTACAAAACAGAAATAAACTCATAGAAAATAAACTTATGGTTACTAAAGGGGATGCGGCGGGAGGGAGTTAGAAGTTGGGAATTATATACACAAAGACACACTGCTGCTGCTGCTGCTGCTGCTGCTAAGTCACTTCAGTCGTGTCCGACTCTGTGCGACCCCATAGACGGCAGCCCACCAGGCTCCCCCATCCCTGGGATTCTCCAGGCAAGAACACCGGAGTGGGGTGCCATTTCCATCTCCGATGCGTGAAAGTGAAAAGTGAAAGTGACGTCACTCAGTCGTGTCCAACTCTCAGTGACCCCATGGACTGCAGCCTTCCAGGTTCCTCTGTCCATGGGATTTTCCAGGCAATGTGTCTTTATATCAAATAGGACCTACTTTATATCAACAAGGACCTACTGTATAGTATAGGGAACTATACTCAGTATCTTGTAATAATCTATAACGGAAAAGAATCTGAAAAAGAATACACACACACACACACACACAACTGAATCACTCTGCTGTGCACTTGCAACTAACACAACACTGTAAATTAACCTTACTTCTATAAAAAATAAATGAAACAAAAAACCAACCTAAATGTCTAACATGACAAGTAAATTAAGAACTATTCATTTGATGGACTGCTACGCTGCTTATGAAAATATAATTTTTAATATAACATGGAAAAAATGTTTAAGTGAAAAAAACAGCAAAATTATGTAGTGTAAAGGATTTTAATGGTAAAAAAATTCATATACTGTCACTGTAGTGCTTTTTATAATAGTAAAAAAAGTTGTATAGTGATAGAAATTGGTTAAATAAACGCTTTCATCATGAAATGGATGGTATTCATCTAGCCATTGGAAATCATATTCTTACATGTTAAAATAACAGAGGTAACATTTTTCACCAACTGGATTGAAGGAAATAAAAAATGCTGACCTCATGTATTACTGACGATAGCAAAGGGGTAAATCTGATAATCCTTTGCCAACGTGAAACACACATTACAAACGCATTAACGGCCCTTTGACTCAACAACCCTATTCCAAGGAATTTATATATCATTCACGAAATAAGGTATGCACAAGGTCATACAAGGCACCATCATTTGTAATAGTTAAAAGGCCATAAACCTAACTGTACATAAAGGAGGAAGAGGTTACATAAATCATACGACCTCCATAAAAGTTACTGGCTATAAAAAGGAATGAGGAAGCTGGTTATCTGCTATCTCCCAGGCCTTTTAAATAAAAAACAAAAAACAAACAACAACAACAACAAACTACGGAAACGTATATGGTATATTTTCTTTGTATTTTTTCAAAAGAACTTCTAAAGAAAATGTGTTTTGTCTAATACAGATGCATCTGGTGGGAGAGAAAATGGGTAGCTGGGGAAGATGGGTAAGATTTTTTTTACCGTACAACTTTTCAATTTTATGCCACTACTAATACTAAAGCACACTAATACTACTGTTAAAAGTTCTTTAAAAATAAAACTGAAAAAGAAAAATTATCAAAGACCACTCACAGATGAGAGATATTCATAATATATTAGGTGAAAGAAAGCAAGTTAGCAAGCAGTATTATCTGTAAGATTCCTATTTTACACATATCAAATGCACATAAAAAAGATATCATTCAATAAAAAATGGAAATTCTGCCATTTGCAACAACATGGTTGGACCTTAAAGACAAGCTAAGTGAAATTAAGTCAGACAGAGAAATACTGTATGATCTTACTTGTATGTGGAATCTGAAAGTAAATTAAAAAATATATTCACACATGCACAAACATACCGAACTAAGAGAGAAAGATACCAGATTTACGGTTACCAGAGGCAGGGGCTAGGCTTGAGGGAACTGGATGAAATGGTTACAAGGTACAAACTTTCAGTTATAAGATAAGTAACTCCTAGGGATACAATATACAACATTGTTAACACAGTTAGCACTGCTGTATGGTATATTTGAAAGCTGCTAAGAGAATAAAGTTCTAAAAGTTCTCACCACAAGGAAAAAGCATCATTTTCCCCGTTGTATCTGTATGAGATGGTGGATGTTAAACTGAACTTACTGTGGCAATCATTCTTCAACGTGTAAGTCAACTCATTATGCTATGCACTTGACACCTGCACAGTGCTATACCTCAATAAAACTAAAAGGAAAAACAGGATTTACATCAAAATATCAATCGTGAACTATGCAGCATTACTTACAGACATGGAAACAACTTAAATGTCCCTTGATAAGTGGATAAAGAAAATGTGTCACACACACACGGAGGAATATTATTTAGTCACAGAAAAGGAAGAAAATCCTTCCACTTGTGACAACATGGATGAGCCTCAGGGACATTGTGTTAAGTGAAAACAGTCAGGCAGAGAAAAACAAATACTGTACAATCTCATACATGGAATCATAAAATAAAACAAGAAAAACCCCCAAATCTGAACTTATAAAGTCCCAAGAAAACAGTGCGCATGCATGCATGCTAAGCCTCTTCAGTTGGTCTCACTCTTTGCGACCCCATGGACTATAGCCCACTAGGCTCCTCTGTCCACGGGATTCTCCAGGCAAGATACTGGAGGGGGTTGCCATGCCCTCCTCCAGGGGATCTTCCCAACCCAGGGATCAAACCCATGTCTCTTACATCTCCTGCACTGCATGGCTAGCGCCACCTGGGAAGCCCCAAGAATACAGGGTACAGCATGGCGAGTTATACTGTGCTCTGTACTTGAAAGCTGTTAAACAGATGATCTTGTCACAATGAAAAAAAATTTGTATGTGAGGTGAACGGCAACTAGACTTACTATGGTGATCATTTTGCAATAGATACACATAGTCACACACACGTGGGCTTCGCTCATAGCTCAGCAGGTAAAGATCTGCCTGCAATGCAGAAGACCAGGGTTTGATTCCTGGGTCAGGAAGACCCCCTGAAGAGGGAATGGCTACCCACTCCAGTATTCTTGCCTGGAGAATCCCATGGACAGAGGAGCGTGGCAGGCTACAGTCCACGGGGTCGCAAGAGTTGGACATGACTAAGCGACTAAACCATCACCGCCATCAATCATATACACAGTGAACTATGCACACATAATCATAGACACAGTGATCATGTCGTACATCTGGAACAAATTTAAAGTTATGTGTCAATTACACTTAAAACAAAAGGATATACAACAAAATATTAACTCTGATAATATCTGGGTCATGAATTCAAGGGTAACTGTTATGTATTTCTGTTTTCCAAATTTTCTTCAACAGGTATAATTTTATAATCAAGAAAATATTTTGAAGAAATACTAACAAAATGAGATAATTTTCTGCTTATTAAAATAGAAAAGATCTTTTAAAAGAATAATTCCCAATACAGTAAGCAAATCCACTGGAAAAGTATGTAAAAACTATTTATATCTCAAACTGGTTTATACCTTAAAAATCCAAGTGCTAGGAATCTACTGTAAGGAACTATCTTAGAAAGCCTTCATGTATAAAGTTGGCCATGTCAGTGCTCCTTTTATACTATTCGAAGTAACCTTTTCAGTATTATGAAAAATGATAGTTGAACAAAATATCACAGTAGTGGAAGCAATGCTTACAGTGATCAGTAACTTGAAAATGCTCATAATTTGTTAAAAATACTCGATATAAAACAATAATGTAGTAGTATTACAATCACATAAACTACTTCAAATTCAGAGATTTACAAAAGAGAAAAAAAGACTGAAAGGAAATAATTACTGCAGTATTTGGTTTCAAGACTGGAGGGTGGGGATATATGTATGTATATGTATAGCTGATTCACTATATGTGAATCACAGAAACTAACACAACATTGTAAGCCAACTATATTCCAATTAAAAAAAAAAACCTGAAGAGTGTTTTTGCCTCACTGTACTTTCTACTTCTTTAATAAAAATAACTGCTATTATAAATAAAAAGTCATAATATAATAAAAAATGTACATACAATCCAAGATTATAATGTACATGTCTCTGTGTGGTTATAATACGCATTTAGGTAACACCACACAGAGATACTTTTCTTAGAAACAGATTTAAATGGTATCTTGAAATAACAAATCAAATATGCTTTAAATTTAAAAACATGAAAGATAGGAAATTATTATTAAAAGCACTATATAAATACCTTAATATGTAAATGTTCTAACATTAATAGCTAATGAAGAACAATGATGACACAAAAGATGGCTCAATGCCATGTCTCTAACATTACTGATATCAGATTTTATCTAATCAGAAAGAGGATACAGTATTCCCTCTTTAACTATGATTTCCTGTTATTACACTATCTAAAAAATGCAACACAAACATCTAGTCCATTTTTTTTCTTTTTAAGGAGTACAGAGGTGGCGCTAGTGGTAAAGAACTTGCCTGCCAATGCAGGATATGTAAGAGATGCGGTTCGATCCCTGAGTTGGGAGGAACCCTGGAGGAGGGCATGGCAATCCACTCCAGTATTCTTGCCTGGAGAACCCCCTGGAAAGAGGAGCCTGGTGGGCTACAGTCCCTAGGGTTGCACAGAGTCAAACATACCTGAAGCAACTCAGCATGTACGCAAAGAGAAAACAATACTGATAGATACCAAAAACACAATTCAGGACAAAAATCAAGTCTACACAATTTTCAAGCCTATGCAATTTTCAATAAAATAAGTCACGAATTTCCTAAAAACAGTTCACAAAGAAAGCTTTCAGAGCAATAATCTGCAGGTGAACTGTTCACTGCATAGCTGTTTAATCTAAACGAGTTGCAGCTATTCCTGTAAAATGTAGCTATATTTTTTCTTAAGAAAAAAATCATCGTATCGCGCAACATGCCCCATTCCTGTGCAGCAATCAGCATAGTATACCCCATTAGATGAGGTACATATGTTCCCGTCTGACCTAGTTTCCACTACTGCATGTTAGCTGTTACCATTTATCATTTACTTGAGCTCTTGAATTCACCTTACCTGCCTGACTCCCTCCAAAATCTGAGTATTTGATACTTACTTCCATCTACTTTATTTACAAAGAAAATACTTTTAAAGATAATCAGTAAAGCTAACAAGCTCATGAAAAAAGTTGAGTAAAATTAAGCCATAACTTTTAACATTTTAATGTACATTCTTTAAGTTTCTTTTAAGCAGATAGAATTACAAATATTTTATCAACAGTATCATAGTCACATTAATGTCAATAATATATAATGCAATAAAATTTCAAAATATTAAATGCTAGGATGTATGATATGCCATGTGCTCTTGTGCTCAGTTGTGTCCAACTCTTTGTGACCCCATGGACTGCAGCCTGTCAGGCTCCTCTGTCCCTGGAATTTTGCAGGCAAGAACACTGGAGTGGGTTAGCATTTTCTACCCTAAGGGATTTTCATGACCGAGGGATCGAATCTGTGTCTCTTATGTGTCCTGTACTGGCAGGTGGATTCTTTACCACTGCTCCACCTGAAACTTCTGCAACAAATATATTTCATAAAAATATCAGACATGAAACAAATTTATAAGTAAAAAGTTTATCTTGTAGCTTCAGACATGAAATAATTTTCATATTCACCTAAAGTAACATGAAGGTTGGAGGTGGGGGGCAGAAGGACATAGGCAACTAATTATTAAAACATACAGTAAAAAAACATGGTATTTGTAATTGTGCTTTGTTGCTGAGTCACGTCCAACTCTTTGCAACCCCGTGAACTGTAGCCCACCAGGCTCCTCTGTCCATAGGGATTCTTCAGGCAAGAATACTGGAGTGGGTTGCCATGCCTTCCTCTACCAGCTGAGCCACCAGGGAAGCCCCGAGTAAATTTGTAATTAGGCAATAAATAACGCAGTGACTTTATTACATTCTTTAACACATGGAATTACATTCATAATCCCAAGAATCACTTGGAAGTTCCACACAATGTGAGGGAGTCTGCAGAGTACTAAGTCTTGAAAATGGAGATAGTAAATACTCTTAACTATTGCGATGACAAGCAGGTCTTTGCCCTTTCTGATTCCCTTGGTTAATTCCTAATTGTCCTTAAAGATTGAACACAGCCAAAGTACAGTCTAGGAACTTCACCCTGACTCTCTGAAGTTAAACTGATTGTTTGTTGAATTTTATTTTCACTATCATAAATTTGTCTGGAGAAGGAAACGGCAACCTGCTCCAGTATTCTTGCCTGGAGAATCCCATAGACAGAGATGCTGGCGGGTTAAAGTCCATAGGGTCGCAAAAGAGTCAGACAAAACTTAACAACTAAACAATAACAAACTCCTTGAACTCAGAACCTTTCTATCTTCAACACCAAGCACAATGCCTGGTCCAGCACTACACTGCCAAACAGAATGCTAGTTAAGGCTTAAGCAGAAGACTTACCCAGTGCCTCTTCTCCCACATGCTTCCCACAGGGAGTATTGCTAATATGTATCTGTAGTGAGTAAACCCTCTCAGCCTATTCTACAACTGAAAGGAGCTTATTCTTTAGATATGCCTACTGGGGTTGCATTCTGTTAACAAAGTGTCTATTTTCTTTTCTTTAAACAGAATCCACTATAAGAGAGCATTTTCAGTTCAAGAGCAAGAAATAAAGATGAGAAGCTCTCATCTGTTTAAGTTTAATAAAACAGGTAGCAATTTTCATAGAAGGCTTGCACCTCTAAGTGCAATCATATTAAGTTAAATTAATTAAAAGTATAGCAGATATTGAAGACTTTCAAAGATAGCAATCTAACATCACATTTTACATTATTCTCTACCTTATGCGGAAACAGTGGAAACAGTGTCAGACTTTATTTTTGGGGGCTCCAAAATCACTGCAGATGGTGACTGCAGCCATGAAATTAAAAGATGCTTACTGCTTGGAAGAAAAGTTATGACCAACCTAGATAGCATATTGAAAAGCAGACATTACTTTGCCAACAAAGGTCCGTCTAGTCAAGGCTATGGTTTTTCCTGTGGTCATGTATGGATGTGAGAGTTGGACTGTGAAGAAAGCTGAGTGCCAAAGAATTGAGGCTTCTGAACTGTGGTGTTGGAAAAGACTCTTGAGAGTCCCTTGGATTGCAAGGAGATCCAACCAGTCCATTCTGAAGGAGATCAGCCCTGGGATTTCTTTGGAGGGAAAGATGCTGAAGCTGAAACTCTAGTACTTTGGCCACCTCATGCGAAGAGTTGCCTCATTGGAAAAGAGTCTGATGCTGGGAGGGATTGGGGGCAGGAGGAGAAGGGGTCGACCAAGGATGAGATGGCTGGATGGCATCACTGACTCGATGGACGTGAGTCTGAGTGAACTCCGGGAGTTGGTGATGGACAGGGAGGCCTGGAGTGCTGCGATTCATGCGGTCACAAAGAGTCGGACATGACTGAGCGACTGAACTGAACTACCTTAATGTAGTTCACAGAAATCGAATGAGAAAGAAAAACAGATTGGTTAAAATATCTAAATACATTTATGAATGCCAGGTTGTTAGTGAACTAAGTACAAATAAGTTGACATTCTGGGGTGTCAGAAAAGGCAACTATGATCTTCCATATAGTTCCTTTTCCCTTAGTGTCTCTGATAGTCACAAACCTCTGCACTGGTAAAAACATGGTTAAAAGCGTATAGGCAGTTAGTAGGGCTTCCCTGGTGGCTCAGATGGTAAAGAATCTTCCTGCAATGCAGTAGACCTGGGTTTGCCCTGAGTCAAGAAGATCCCCTGGAGAAGAGAATGGCCATCCACTCCAGTATTCTTGCCTGGAGAATTCCAAGGACAGAGAAGACTGATGGGCTGCACTCCCTGGGTCGCAAACAGCCAGGCTCGACTGAGCAACTAACTCACTTCACTTTCAGGCACTTACTAAATTCCTAAATCCTTCAGAAAAGTTAAAAAGAGAAAAGCTGGTGTGACGCCAAGTTTGGTGTTAAATAACTTACTGAACGTACAATCTGAGACATAAAAATCTAGTACAACAATGCTGCTGCTGCTAAGTTGCTTCAGTCAGGTCTGACTCTGTGCAACCCCACAACGGCAGCCCACCAGGCTCCCCCGTCCCTGGGATTCTCCTGGCAAGAACATTGGAGTGGGTTGCCATTTCCTTCTCCAACAACTATGCTAGTGCAAACTAAAAAGCATATACCAACTGGGGAGTCGCTGCTAATATTCTTAATATTGTACCTGCAATTATCTAAGCTCTTATAACGATAAACTTATCCCACTGTCTCAACAGAGAGAACCAAACCATCTTAGCACGGTGTTATTTAATCCAGTAACTCCTAAATAAAAAATTACAGACTTTTGAAGTTTGAAGGAAATAGGTAATCTGGTCCAATCTTCTAATTGTATAGACTTGGGAACAAGAAGACTAGAGAGTTGAAGTGACTGGCTCAAAGTCACAAGTGGAAAAAAAAAAGCAAGAGTTTTCTGGTTAAGATTATAGCTTCACTGTTAAAAGTAGCTTATAACCTGTGCCTGATTCATACTGATGTAAGGCAAAAACCATCACAATATTGTAAAGTAATTATCCTCCAATTAAAGAAAGAAAGTAGCTTATTCATAAGTATTCCAGATAATGGCTACATAATTCTACTTTTTATCAAGTGACCAAGATGCAAAGATTTAATTATGAATAAACCTTAAGCTAAAGTTTATGCACAATTAACAGTAGCTTATTAATACATACAATCAGGCTTCATGCAGTTTTAAAATAAGCAGATTAAGGAATCATTCATGCTTAAAAAATAACTTTTAATATCAAAAATTGATACCCATAAGTATGACATAATTAAATTTCAAGAACAAGTTGGTAATCATCTTAAGCCACTACTCAAACTAAAACGAAGTATAAAACATTTCCTGTCTGGTACTAAAAATACAAAGTCCCAGTTACAGCATACAGAGAATTTATAAAACTGCCTGTAGTATATTCAAGATGCAAGAACTGCCTTACAGAAATAAAAATATATGGAGTTCTTATGGAGACCATATATTCATTAAACCAAGTCAAAACCACTGACATTTAATGAAAACTAAAAACTGGTACTAATATTAAAAACAAAAAAGAAGAAAAAAAACTGTGTAGCAGAGAGATTGGCAATAAACTCTTCAAATAACTTGAATTATCTATGGATTCCAACTACATATAACAAGACACATTAGTACATGAGAATAGAGAATAAATAATACATTCTAATCCTGTTGAAATATCCTATACATAAAACAATAAGGGAAAACATCAACATATATTTCTCAAAAGAGCAACACTTGAAGAACTGTAGATGATGTCCTGACAACTAGTAGAACTAGTTCATCCCACTCTAACTATTACCAATTTCCCGGTGTATGGGAGAATGGATGCTGCCTGACAGGAAAACGTAAAAACCTAATTTAAAATATGCAAAATATCAAAAGAATAAAGACTTTACCTAAAGAACACCAATATTGCAAGACCACAGTATCAAGCACCAAAAATGAAAGGCCTTTAGTATGTCACAATAAATGTAACGTATGCTTTTCACTCATAGGGGAACCACTGAGCTCTTACTCAAAGCTAATTTTACACAGAATTTTAACAAACCTGAATATTTACTTTTGAAGCCCACAGCTTGATAATAACCTGAAATTAGAATATAATTTTATAGATGAAAAAAAGGTTCAGAAAGATGGTTGGATCAGAAAAGAACTCAAAATTTCGAACCTTGTAAGTTTGCTTACTTGTACACTCCTGACAACAGGGGAAGGCAACCCTGACAAAAGTTCGCAAAAGCAAAAACCTTAAAAAGTAAACAAAATTTTTAAAAACGCACAGAATCCTACTACAAGACAAGACGCCACTAGGATCTCAGGACACCAATACTCTTGAATCATAAAGAAAATGTTAAGGTAAAGGGACCTCCGTTTAAAACAGATGTATGTAATTCCTTACAGAAAAGATCCCACCTTAAATGATTAAACTAAAAAAAAGGAGGAGTGATAAAACGGGTAAATTTTCGCATACATAAAAAACATGAATTAGAGAAATAGCCATTCTAGATGTCGGTGCCTTTTCTGGATTTTATACCGCGATTTCAAAACTGTTTACACACCCCCTCTCCATCATCTGTACAAACCGGCCATTCTTTGCCAAACGGTAAAACACAGACTCACTTTTTTTTAAATCTGGTTTTGACTACTGAAAATTAGCCGTACCCCCTAATTTCCACAACATTTAATTGTTCCTTGGACGCATTTCTGACCACTATTGCAAACACTTGGTCCTGCATAAAGTACTACTGTGGGAAGAAATGAAAATCAATGCACAAAATGGTGCTTTTATAACATTTTTAAAACGACTAAGAGTTTCCCATTCCTGCAGACCTCGATTCAGCGCCTTAAAAGACTAAAGACTAGCCAAATTCGCACACTTCCCGCAAAGCATTTGGAATTCCGAAGCCATCACCTTCCTCCAAGAGTAATCCCTCCTAAAAGGCCTGCGCTACTCACAGTTCTTCGGAAACGTGGGAGAACTTGGAGTCAGTTCTGGGATAAGAAGGGAAGAGCCTGGATTGGAGTTTGGGGAGAACTAAGTGGCCTGTGCCACTACACTACGCAAGACAGTCGCTATGAGAGGAAAAGGTCTGAGCAGGGGGAAAGCCTGTCTTCGTTCTAATCTTAACCCCTGAGATCCAGGCTCCTTGCCTGCCACTCTCCACCCCTAATGTGACAGGATGGCAGGTAACGCGTCCCGTTTCCCCACCTATCCTCCCACCTACCCCGCACTCGTGCTCGGTCTTACGATTTTGAAGCATCAAAATCACCCCAGCTCCCTGGAGTTCAGGCCACCGTCGCTGCCGCCATATTACAGCTTGTGCGGCAAAATGCGTCAGGGAGGGAGGTGTGCGCCCGAGAAGGGAGGGCGGGGGCTGGGAGGGGGAGGGCCATTTTCCAGGTCCGGAAGGCACGGCTGGAAGCCCTCTCCAGCAGCACCTGCTGCAAAGCTAGCGCCACGATCCTCGGGGGCCGCTCTGGGATCGGGCAGCCCCAATATCTTGAGAGGAAGACGGTTAAGTCGGTCTGGGCCTATCGCGCCGGCTCCGCCCCTCTTCTAGGGCCCTTCCCGCTCTCGCACCCCGGCACTGCTGCAAAGGACGGTACCGAAACAACACAGGCTCTGCGCCACCTACTTGCACCAGTCCAGTCTCCTCTTCCCGGGGTCCGGTCCTTTAAAGCGCTTCAAATCTACCGCCGCCAGAAAAGGCGCTAAAGACCACTAACCGACTCCCTCCCCCCACAACCCAGTCCCGGCGTGGAGGGGAAACGTCGCGCCGGAAATACGTCACTGCTCGGTGGCCCGCGTCTTCTGGTGATCCTTTGCTTGCGATACCTCGCCGTCCCTGGAGATTTAGGATTTTGGAGCGAGTTAAATGCCTGGCCCATAGGTAGCTTAGTGGTTTCTGTGTAAGTTGATTGACAGCGTATGTAACCGTTAGAATGCCAAGTCTTTCGTGAAATGGAAGTGCTTCACTTAATAAACATTGATTGAGCTTCTGCCAGGGTATTGGGAAGGAGACCCTACTTTCAAAGAGCTTCCCAGGTCAGCTTCTAGTTAATGCTGTGACACACATTAAAAAAAAAAAAAAGAAATGAACAAGTGCTATTTGAGGAAAGAACGAAGTTATAGAGGACATTGACGCCCTTTGTTGTCTTTTAAAAATATTCTCAGCAACCCCATGATATGTTATTATCCTTGTTTCAAAGATAAAGATTGAGGCTCAAGGAAGATAAGTGCGTTCCCAAATACATTGTTCCTAAATACTAAAGTAAGGCTTTGACTCCAAATCCAGTGCTTTCTGGGGAGAAAACTTTTTAGGACATATGTTGCTATTTAATTGTTTCAAGAGGTTAAGTGTTCCTAGATTGTTCAGTTCAGTTCAGTTCAGTCGCTCAGTTGTCTCCGAATCTTTGCGACCCCATGAATCGCAGCATGCCAGGCCTCCCTGTCCATCACCATCTCCCTGAGTTCACTCAGACTCATGTCCATCGAGTCAGAGATGCCATCCAGCCATCTCATCCTCTGTCGTCCCCTTCTCCTCCTGCCCCCAATCCCTCCCAGCATCAGAGTCTTTTCCAATGAGTCAACTCTTCGCATGAGGTGGCCAAAGTACTGGAGTTTCAGCTTTAGCATCATTCCTTCCAAAGAAATCCCAGGGCTGATCTCCTTCAGAATGGCCTGGTTGGATCTCCTTGCAGTCCAAGGGACTCTCAAGAGTCTTCTCCAACACCACAGTTCAGAAGCCTCAATTCTTTGGCACTCAGCTTTCTTCATAGTCCAACTCTTACATCCATACATGACCACAGGAAAAACCATAGCCTTGACTAGACGGACCTTAGTGGGCAAAGTAATGTCTCTACTTTTGAATATACTATCTAGGTTGGTCATAACTTTTCTTCCAAGCAGTAAGCGTCTTTTAATTTCATGGCTGCAGTCACCATCTGCAGTGATTTTGGAGCCCAAAAAAATAAAGTCTGACACTGTTTCCACTGTTTCCCCATCTATTTCCCATGAAGTGATGGGACCAGATGCCATGATCTTCATTTTCTGAATGTTGAGCTTTAAGCCAACTTATTCACTCTCCCCTTTCACTTTCATCAAGAGGCTTTTTAGTTCCTCTCCACTTTCTGCCATAAGGGTGGTGCCATCTGCATATCTGAGGTTATTGATATTTCTCCCGGCAATCTTGATTCCAGCTTGTGCTTCTTCCAGTCCAGCGTTTCTCATGATGTACTCTGCATAGAAGTAAAATAAGCAAGGTGACAATATACAGCCTTGACATATTCCTTTTCCTATTTGGAACCAGTCTCTTGTTCCATGTCCAGTTCTAACTGTTGCTTCCTGACCTGCATACAGATTTCTCAAGAGGCAGGTCAGGTGGTCTGGTATTCCCATCTCTTAAAGAATTTTCCACAGTTTCTTGTGATCCACACAGTCAAAGGCTTTGGCATAGTCAAGAAAGCAGAAATAGATGTTTTTCTGGAACTCTCTTACTTTTTCGATGATCCAGCGGATGTTGGCAATTTGATCTCTGGTTCCTCTGCCTTTTCTAAAACCAGCTTGAACATCAGGGAGTTCATGGTTCACGTATTGCTGAAGCCTGGCTTGGAGAATTTTGAGCATTACTTTACTAGCATGTGAGATGAGTGCAATTGTGTGGTAGTTTGAGCATTCTTTTGCATTGCCTTTCTTTGGAATTGGAATGAAAACTGACCTTTTCCAGTCCTGTGGCCACTGCTGAGTTTTCCAACTTTGCTGGCATATTGAGTACAGCACTTTCACAGCATCATCTTTCAGGATTTGAATCAGCTCAATAGGAATTCCATCACCTCCACTAGCTTTGTTCGTAGTGATGCTTTCTAAGGCCCACTTGACTTCACATTCCAGGATGTCTGGCTCTAGACTAGTGATCACATCATCATGATTATCTGGGTCGTGAAGATCTTTTTTATACAGTTCTTCTGTGTATTCTTGCCAAGTCTTCTTAATATCTTCTGCTTCTGTTAGGTCCATACAATTTCCTTCCTTTATCGAGCCCATCTTTGCATGAAATGTTCCCTTGGTATCTCTAATTTTCTTGAAGAGATCTCTAGTCTTTCCCATTCTGTTGTTTTCCTCTATTTCTTTGCATTGATCGCTGAAGAAGGCTTTCTTATCTCTTCTTGCTATTCTTTGGAACTCTGCATTCAGATGCTTATATCTTTCCTTTTCTCCTTTGCTTTTTGCCTGTCTTCTTTTCACAGCTATTTGTAAGGCCTCCCCAGACAGCCATTTTGCTTTTTTGCATTTCTTTTCCATGGGGATGGTCTTGATCTCTGTCTCCTGTACAATGTCACAAACCTCATTCCGTAGTTCATCAGGCACTCTATCTATCAGATCTAGGCCCTTAAATCTACTTCTCACTTCCAGTGTATAATCATAAGGGATTTGATTTAGGTCATACCTGCATGGTCTAGGTTTTCCCTATTTTCTTCAATTTGAGTCTGAATTTGGTAATAAGATTGTTAGAATTATAATAATCCCCCCTGATATTCAGGGGAGTTGAGGGCAGTCATTGTGAAGATATGCCATGTGTTTTAAAGAAAACAGCCTCCTTGTGATGGTTAGTGTTATGTATCAACTTGGCTAGGATATGGTGCCCAGTTATTTGGTCAGATAGTCTAGATGTGTTTCCCAAGGTATATTTTAGATGTGGTAAACATTTACAATTCCAAGACTTAAAGTAAAGCTGGGTGGGGCTCATCCAATCAGCTTAAGGCCTTGAGAGCAGAGGCTGAGATTTCCTAAGGAAGAAAGTGTTATGCCTTAAGATGGCATTATAGAAACTTTGCCTGGGTTTCCAACATGCTTGGCCTGCTGTGTTGATTTCAAACTCAAGACTGCCATATCAACTCTTACATGCACTTAGAGCCTGCTCACCCACCCTACAGATTTCAGACTTTCCAGCCCCCACAATTGTAAGCCAATTCCTTACAATAAATCTGTTTTTCTGTAAAAACAAACAAAAGGAAACAGAGGACTTAGATTTTATTATTGTATGAAAAGAAAGTTACAATTATTTAAAATTTTCACCCCTTTATCTTTGGTAAATTAGTAATTATCAACAACAGCTGAGCCTGTGGTAGGTACACTTAAGGGTCTTCACCGGTTTTATTAGCTATAAAACTGAGAGGACAATCCTGGCCACTTTAAGCCATTGCTTTCATTGCAGGAAAGTAGTGTCATACTCCGGAGAAGGCAATGGCATCCCACTCCAGTACTCTTGCCTGGAAAATCCCATGGACGGAGGAACCTGGTGGGCTGCAGTCCATGGGGCCGCTAGGAGTTGGACACGATTGAGAGACTTCACTTTCACTTTTCACTTTCATGCATTGGAGAAGGAAATGGCAACCCACTTCAGTGTTCTTGCCTGGAGAATCCCAGGGATGGGGGAGCCTGGTGGGCCCCCATCTATGGGGTCGCACAGAGTCGGACACGACTGAAGCAACTTAGCAACAGCAGCAGCAGCAGTGTCATACTCATCTTCAAACGATTTAGAGGTTATGTGAGTTCACACATCAGTGAGGAGGGCAATTCTTTAGTACCTTTAAAATTCTAATTTATAGTGAGCACCATATTGAGATAGATTTTTGTAAGCATTGATTTGATTTTTGCTAATTCAGATTCCTTAGAATATACTTTTATTTAACTGTGATATACAGATTCATTTCTTAGATTTCTACTTGTAGAGGTAATGTGTAACACTGCTGTGACATTGGTATAGTTTCCCTCTTTCTCATCCATTTAGTTAGACACAATCTTTGAGGATATGGTACAGATTAGACCATAGTTAACATTTTGAGGTGTACAAAGGTAGTATTACTAGTTTGTTCCAGGATATACTTTTTTCTTAGAGAGATAGACTTTTATATGAAGTGACTGAAGAATTATTTAATAGTAAAGTATTAATAAGTACTTAGATATAGTATCCATTATAAATGGTCACATTTTAGAGGATTCCTGAAAGAAGTCTTGAAGCAGCTTTACAAATGTCAATTCAAAGACTGGTGGCTGGTGGTGAACTATGACAAAGTTTTCACTATTCTTTTCTTAAGAAGAGTTGTTTTGGGGGGAAATTCCCTGGTGATCCAGTGGTTAGGACTCTAGCGCTGTCACTACTGGGACCCTGGGTTCAATCCCTGGTCAGGGAACTAAAATCCCATAAGCCGCATCTTTTCTTAGACTGTGGTAGTTGCTTTCTTTATCCAGATGTCCTTATTTGAATGAATGAAAAACTGGTGTGCTTTGCTGGGTCCCAAACTTGTTGAAAGTTCAATGGTCTTTGAAATCGAAAACTTTCCTAAATAAATTTGACATGATTTGTTGTTCTAAGAAGGAACATCTTGCAAGTAAAAGGAAGTATTACCTCCAACAATATGGTGGCTTAAGAAACAAAGGACTTATTTCTCTCTTAAATAATAGGTCTGGTGAGTGGACCAGATCAAAGGGCAACTCTCCTCCATATAGTCAGTCAGGACCTTACGTTCCCTATATGTAATTCCAACATACTCCAGGGCCTTGACATTGCACAATTAGATTAGAGTGTATTGCCTTGAGTTTCATCCATCAGGAAAACATTACAAAAACCAAGATCCTGGCATCTAGTACCATCATTTCATGACAAATTGAGAAGTGGAAACAGTGACAGATTTTATTTCCTTGGACTCCAAAATCACTGCAGATGGTGACCACAGCCACAAAATTAAAAGATGCTTGCTGCTTGGAAGATAAGCTATGACAAACCTAAACAGTGTATTAAAAAGCAGAGACATCACTTTATCAACAAAGGTTCATATAATCAAAGCTATGGTTTTTCCAGTAGTCATGTATGGATGTGAGAGTTGGACCATAAAGAAGACTGTCACTATCCTTCAGGCCTGTTGTTTCCGGGAGCTGGTCTGGCACTCATAGCTTAGCCTTGGTATTTCTGCTGAACATAAAAATTGCACAGAATACCAACATGAAACAAGGCCACTTTCTGACTGATGCATCAGGACCAAAACAAGACCATACCATAATCATACGTGAACTTAGACAAAAAACAGTATTGTCCAAACCACGAAAAATGACCAAACATCCACCTATTGTGGCTAGTAGGAGTGACAGCTGCTTCTTTACCAATCCCAGCTTTAACTTAGCTTCATTCTTTCTGCCTTCTAGATAAAATTTATTAAGATGCCCAGTAAATGCCAATCTAGAGCATCCCTATTAAACTTCCACAAGATAACACAAAGGCAAAAATTGATTGTGGTGATGTTCCACAACTCTGAATTACAAAAAGTCACTGAATTTTACCCTCTGAATGGGTGAATTGTATGGTGTGTAAATAATTTCTCAATAAAGCTGTTAAAAAAATTGTGGTCTAGAACTGGGACCTGTCTGCCATGACACAGTGCAGAAATGGAGAGGTTTTGATGCTTTTATAGTCATTCCATAGCTATTCCATCGGAGAAGCTATTCCATACATGTTGAATATAATAAGAAATAAAAATCTGCACATGTGTTTTCCACATTTAAGCTTTCAGATTTCACTTTTCTAAATATTCATTTATGTTGTATGTTATAAAAATATCAGTGTTTCATGGACTGGGAGAAAACCTATTATAGTTGAGAAACAATTACCCTAAAGGCTTCCCTGGTGGCTCAGCGGTAAAGAATCCACCAGCCAATGCAGGACACTCGGGTTCCATCCCTCGGTCAGAAGAAGCCCCTGAGGAAATGGCATCCCAGTCCAGTATTTTCGCCTGGGAAATCCATCCCATGGCCATAGGAGCCTGGTGGATTATAGTCCATGCAGTCACAACAGAGTCCCCCACGACTTAGCGACTGAACAACAAGGACCTATAATTACAATGGTTTAAGACATGCTTTTTGAACTGTGGTGCTGGAGAAAACTCTTGCGAGTCCCTTGGACTGCAAGGAAATCCAACCAGTCTATCCTGAAGGAGATCAGTCCTGGGTGTTCATTAGAAGGACTGATGCTGAGGCTGAAACTCCAATACTTTGGCCACCTCATGCGAAGAGTTGACTCACTGGAAAAGACCCTGATGCTGGGAGGGATTGGGGGCAGGAGGAGAAGGGGACGACAGAGGATGAGATGGCTGGATGGCATCACGGACTCGATAGAAGTGAGTCTGAGTGAACTCCGGGAGTTGGTGATGGACAGGGAGGCCTGGCGTGCTGCAATTCATGGAGTCGCAAAGCGTCGGACACGACTGAGAGACTGAACTGAACTGAACTGAAGACGTGCTACCCAAGTCTCTCTCAATGAGGAACTACAATACCCAGAATTCCCCCCAAAATACGTATGCCACGTCTATTCCACGACCCTCGCCGCGAGGTCCCCTGGGGCATGTAGTGCGTGCTTTTGGCTTTGCACGCTGGGCTCCCTCGGCCTTTTTTCCGGATTTTGAAAAGGACACCACCATAAGAAAGGTCTGGGATAGAAGGGAGGCGTGAGTGACATAACCAAGCCTGTTGCGTCCCATACTAGGGGACCAGGAATAGCCATGAGTTCTCAGCCCTCCTAACCAGCTTTCCCCGCGATTCTCCAGAAAAGTTCCCTGGCGTTGAGGAAAGAATTTGCCCGAAAATCAGGATCGGGTGACGGCGATAGGTTTTCTTCTTTTCCCCGCACGTTTCGGTTCCGGGGTACAGAGTTCTGAGGCTTCCTTCCAGGTATTGTATTTCCCGTAGCGCGGAGGACTAGGGCAGGGCTGAGCTCTCTCCCTGCGGGACCAGGAGACCACATTCGTTCAGCGCCACTGTGTGCCAAGCGCCGAGGATGCCTGCCATTTTCAAAGGGTGCTGCTGCACTATATACCCTGCCCTATACCTGTTCGCGGCGGGTGCCTATCTCTATAGTCCCGAGATCCCTCCTTTGGTAGAGTCAGTTTCCCAAGGTCGGTTAGCTGGGTCGGTTAGACTTGTCGCTGGTGTTCTAAGCCGTGAGCTACTTCCTCTTTAAGCTGTAGACAGGCAGGAGATTCTTGATGATATCTTTGCTTTGTGCGGGGATTTTTGTGTATGTGTGTGTCGCAAGTCAGGCTGGGTCAGGATTCAGTGCAGATTGCCACAGGGTAGCGTGCAGACAGCTTGGCGTAGCGATAGACAGGATTTTGAGGCATACTTTTAACATTGGTTTGTTAATGTAATGAGGATGTTCAGGTTGAAAGAGTGAAAGAACTACGTGGTAGTCCCAACTTCATTAGTACTAGATTTTTAATCTTTATGAAAGTAGGTTTTATCTGTAAAATTCAAATGATAGTATCTCTCTGGCAGGTTGAGAGAATTTATTGGGATAATACTTTAAAAGTCCGTTGTAAACTGTTGTAGAAGTGTTAGATAATATGGTTTTAGTCCCAGCTTTTCTAACCATTGTTTCTCAACTAGAAATTTAGACATACTTTAAAAACAAATTATTCTGTTTCATAATAATCTTTGGTTTACATGTTGCTTCACCACACCCTGATACATTACTTGATTTCTTCATATTTCCTGATTGGGCTCTAATCATCTCGTTTATTGCTTAAAACCTACCTAAGGCTAATATAGTGATTAAATTGTTGGGATGCTTTTAGAGTACAAGGAGAAAGAAGCAAGAAATTATCTTGGAATTAAATATACCAGAGACTATCCTTCTGAAAAAAACATTTGAAAAATTGTGGCTATGGATTAATGGCTACTTTTTGTAAAAACTATAAAGGCAGTATGTTTATTTATTGCAAAGAGTTTGGTTTGGGTCCCCCAACCCCATCTGGTTTTATAGTCAAATTTGAAAACTATGTGTCAGATTTAACATTATTTTTAGCTGTATTGGGCCTTTCTTGCTGTGCATGGGCTTCTTCTAGTTGCAGCAAGCAGGGGCTTCTCATTGCAATGGCTTCTCTTGTTGAGGAGCACAGACTCTAGATTTTAGTAGCTGTGGTGCAAGGGCTTAGTTGCTCCGCAGCATACAGAATCGTACCTGACCAGGGATTAAACCTGTGTCCCCTGTATTGGCAGGTTGATTCTTAAGCACTGGACCACCAGGGAAGTCCAGACTTTACATTTTTTTAGATGAAATGCAGAAAGAAACCCCTTTTCCTGGACATGTCGCTTTGGATCAAATCCTGCTCTCTGGGTCGGGCTAAGAACAAAGTCTATAGTTATTTCAGAAAAAAAGTTATTCCTGTAATGAGAATTTTGGAATTAATTTGGTATTAATAACATAAGTATGACCATGTTAAACCAATTTCTTTACAGAAGCTGCATATTGAAATGGGATTTGGAGTCATCATAATGGAAGCAAAATACATGAAGGAAAACCAGTTATTTTTATACCAGCACATTGCACCTGACTACTAATTGCAAGTGGTTTTCTTTACCTAAGAAAATTTGTGATGTAAATGAAAAGATAGTTTTTTTTCCCCTAGATTCATTATTTACAATATGCTTTGCCTAAGAGCTATTCGTCCATTCTCCTGGAGAGTGTTTCACTTTCGACCCTTTAGTTTTGAGCCATTAATTAGTCAGATGAATAACTGTACAGATGAAGAGCAAATATTCGGTCTTATTGAAAAAAACAAATCCCTACTTTCAGAAAAGCAAGTGGGATGTGCACTCAGTATGCTTTGGCAGTTTCAAAAGCAGAAGACCAGCTCAGTAAAAAATGTGGACTGTGTCAGAAACCATCCCCAATTTCTTACTCTTTGTAATTTAGCTACAACTAAAATGGGATTCATGAGTGACAGTACCTTGGTGAATGTGTTATACATCATACAACAGTAAGTAATGTGCTTTTAGGTTTTATAGAAATGATTATAGTTTATTTTTATATTTTAACTTTATACAAATCTCTTTGAAATGAAAAGCAATGTGGTTTTTTCCCTTAAAATAGTTTTCCTGATCATCTAATATTTTAAAGATACTTGGCGGATATTCTTCGGTTACAGTAATCATTCCACTGTGTATATGTGTATCAAAACTTAATACTGAAGGTGACTTTTTATATGCCCTCTATCCCAAGACTATGGCCAGAGGGATATTAAGGTCACCAAGAATAATTTGGAGGTTGCCAAAGACTTGTTTTTGAAGTGTTTTCAAGTCTGACCGAGAACTCTGACATTTCGAAATGAATAAGATATGAATGTTTAAAATCATGTTTTCTTTAAAAAAAAAAAACAAAATATTATGCTGTACAACCTAAATATATACAATATTTGTTAATCATACATCAATAAAGCTGGGAACAAATTTAAAAAAAAGAAATTTTACATTATTTGGAGAGGAATTCAGCAGCTGTACGAAGGAAAAAAGAGCAAAAAAGTTAAAATTAATCTGTTTATTAGTCTCATTGGTGGAGATTATTGAAGTTAAATAGTTGCCTAAGTAGCTATAGATGTCAGCACCACACAGAGCAGAGATACAGTTGTTTTTATTACGGATCAGTGTATACAGAAAGGGGCTTAAGGTTTTTCTCATTTTGGGGGGTAGGGTTAGACTGAAAAAGAATGGTATACCTTTTATATCAGTGATAATACTGTTTATAGTGATATACCTATAAACAAAATAATTTTGTTTCTAAGATTTATCCTAAGAAAGTAATCTAAAATACAAGTTAAGATTCCTGTACGTGGTTATTCATTCCAGCATTGTTTATAATATTGAAAAACTAAGATCCTAGTTATCTGGAGAAGGAAATGGCAACTCACTCCAGTGTTCTTGCCTGGAGAATCCCAGGGATGGGGGGGAGCCTGGTGGGCTGCCATCTATGGGGTCGCACAGAGTCGGACACGACTGAAGCGACTTAGTAGTAGTAGTAAGTAGGTAAATGTTTAAATGATATTATTTCACATAATTAATAGTATACAACCATTAAAAATTATGTTTTGAAGTATATGTAAAGATAATGGGTGAATGTCCACAATATAGTGTTAACTTACTAAAAGAGGCAAGATACAAACGTGAAAGAAATACATGTATTTCGTTAAGTGTGTAGAGAAAGAACTGAAAAGAAATGCTCCAAATTAATGATGGTGAGTATTTGTGAGTAGCAGAGTTATAGATTATTTTTATTACCCAATTGAAATTTCTCTTTATTTTACAAACTTTCTCTTTTAAAAATATTTTTGTAATCAGAGCAAAGTAGTACATGTTAGATGTACTTTTAAGATAAAACATATCATTGAACATTTTCATTATTCAGTGGACGGCATTGAAATGTTACAGATAAAAGGATGAGGAGGGCATGGGATAAAGTATAGGTGTTTATTAGGTAGTGCTGAGGAATCAGAATACTGAAATGGGACCAGACCAGAAATAAGGGTCGACTGTGTAAGAATGTAGTAACTTGAGGTTCATTTTTGCATTATAATTCTTACTGCATATGTGCTTTTAATAATTTTAAAATGTTTCTCTGTGGAAAATTATTTTCTCTTGATTTTCTTGAGGTTTGGTATTGAGGCCCATGACTCACTAGTTGAAGCACTCGTTACAGAAGCATGGAGAAGACTGGAAAGGCAAGTACTCTGGGTTCTTCAGCTAAGATCAGGGTTATTCTTTTCAGGATTAGCACAGTGAAATCTTGTAGGGGAGGAATAGGGAGCTGCTGCCTAACTATCAAGCTTTATTGAAATGTATTTAAGAATTTCCCTGGTGGTCCCGTGGTTAATACTGCGCTTCCACCTCAGGGAGCACGGATTTGATCCCTTTTCGGGGAACTAAGATCCTGCATGATGCGTGATGTGGCCAAAAAATTTTTAAAAAGAAAAAAATATACTTAAGTTCAGTTTAGTTTTAGGGTTTTTTGATTGTGTTAAGGTGTATTTTTCTAGCACAGTGAAATCTTGTAGGAAAAGAACAAGGAATGTGTTTTTTTCCTTAAGAAAAAGAAAGTATTTCAGATATTCCTTAAGGCTGCAGAATGTAGGTGCTTTTAAACATATATAATTAATCAAAATATAGTTAAGCTAAAGTCACTGCTATTCTTAGGCTATGCTTTTTTAAACTTTCTTTTCTGAAAGAATTTTGCTTCAGAAGGAAAAAATTCTGAGTGATAGGCTCTCAGTAAAATCCCTAGATGTTCATAAAAAGAGAAAGAAGAATGAGTTTATGAGAAAGAAAGATTTTACTGTTTAACAACGTCTATAGGTACTTGCCTATCACTTCATTTTTATGAAGATGCAATGAACAGAGCTCATAGGTATCTTAGAATATTTCAGGTCCACTACTGTGAATAGTATCAATTTAGATATCTTTCCTACTCCACACATAGCTATATCTTTGGCATACTTCCATAATCAATGATCATCTAAAACAGGGAACGCCAGAAAGTTGGCTCCCTGCTCGCCCGTTTGTGGGGAACCTGGTGCTAAAGCATTCATAGGCAATTTGCTTCTGGGTCGGGGTTTCCTACATAGCAGAGCAGCTCCCTGCTGCGAGTCTGCCCTCGACACAGTGTTTGTAAAAAAATTAAAATAGAAAAAAAAGAGAAAAAAATTAACTTAAAAATATGTAGAAAAATATGAAATTTATTCAGAGTATTATGAGTTCAATTCAGTTCAGTTGCTGAGTCATGTCTAACTCTGTGACCCCATGGACTGCAGGACGGCAGGCTTCCCTGTCCATCACCAACTCCCGAAGCTTGCTCAGACTCATGCCCATCAAGTTGGTGATGCTATCCAACCATCTCATTCTCTGTTGTCCCCTTTTCCTCCCACCTTCAATCTTTCCCAGCATCAGGGTCTTTTCCAATGAGTCAGTTCTTTGCATCAGGTGGCCAGAGTACTGGAGTTTCAGCTTCAGCATTAGTCCTTCCAATGAATATTCAGGACTGACTTCCTTAGGATGGACTGGTTGGATCTCCTTGCAGGCCAAGGGCCTCTCAAGGGTCTTCTCCAACACCACAGTTCAAAATCATCAATTCTTTGGTGCTCAGCTTTCTTTATAGTCCAGCTCTCACATCCATACATGATTACTGGAAAAACCATAGCTTTGACTAGACGGATCTTAGTTGGCAAAGTAATGTCTCTGCTTTTTAATTTGCCAGAAAATTTAGAAAATTTGGAGTACAGAGAAGCTTATTGTATTCTGTACTATACTATTTATATTTTATAAGAATATATAAAAAATAATAAAAGAATACATGAAAAGCTCTCCATTTATAAAACAGCTGAGGGCTCTTAGCTGTACCAGAGGGCATTTTGGTGATTTCTGAAAGCTTAGAATTTTTAAACTTAAGGGTTCTGGGTAGCCATGGTCCATTATTAGTGGGATAAAACAAATATTAGTGATGAAAGAAAAATCAAGGTGGGAAAGAGATAGGAGCTTTTAGAAACCACAGAACAACACTCCCTCTAAACCAAATAGTAACTTAGGGCAGAAGAGAAGGGATTGCCTAAGATAAGAAACAGTAACTATTTGTAGATGAGAGGACCAGTCATCCTCATTATTCTTTTTTAGTATATTGCTTTTTAAAGCATAAACAATGATAAATTCTTACAGTTGTAGTCGTACATGACTGCAGGGTGAGCTCTGTAGGCTTGTGTTGTGTGATCTGAGTTAAATTAAACAAGGGACCCAACAGATTGCAAGCTACCTAAAGCAAAATGGCTGTCTGAGGAGGCCTTACAAATAGCTGTGAAAAGAAGAGAAGCAAAAAGCAAAGGAGAAAAGGAACGATATACCCATCTGAATGCAGAGTTCCAAAGAATAGCAGGGAGAGATAAGAAAGCCTTCCTCAGTGATCAGTGCAAAGAAATAGAGGAAAGGAATAGAATGGGAAAGACTAGAGATCTCTTCAAGAAAATTAGAGATACCAAGGGAATATTTCATGCAAAGATGGGCACAATAAAAGACAGAAATGGAATGGAACTAACAGAAGCAGAAGATTTTAAGAAGAGGTGACAAGAATACACAGAAGAACTATACAAAAAAGATCTTCACGACCCAGATAATCATGATGGTATGGTCACTCACCTAGAGCCAGACATCCTGGAATGTGAAGTCAAGTGGGCCTTAGGAAGCATCACTACAAACAAAGCTAGTGGAGGTGATGGAATTCCAGTTGAGCTATTTCAGATCCTAAAAGATGATGCTGTCAAAGTGCTTCACTCAATATGCCAGCAAATTTGGAAAACTCAGCAGTGGCCACAGGACTGGAAAAGGTCAGTTTTCATTCCAATCCCAAAGAAAGGCAATGCAGAAGAATGCTCAAACTACTGCACAATTGCACTCATCTCACACGCTAGCAAAGTAATGCTCAAAATTCTCCAAGCCAGGCTTCAGCAATACGTGTACTGTGAACTTCCAGATGTTCAAGCTGGATTTAGAAAAGGCTGAGGAACCAGAGATCAAATTGCCAACATCCACTGGATCATGGAAAAAGCAAGAGAATTCCAGAAAAACATCTACTTTATTGACTGTGCTAAAGCCTTTGACTGTGTGGATCACAAGAAACTGTGGAAAATTGTTCAAGAGATGGAAATACCAGACCACCTGACCTGCCTCTTGAGAAATCTGTATGCAGGTCAGGAAGCAACAGTTAGAACTGGACATGGAACAACAGACTGGTTCCAAATCAGGAAATGAGCACGTCAAGGCTATATATTGTCACCCTACTTATTTAAGTTATATGTATGCAGAGTCCATCATGAGAAACGCTGGGCATGGTGAAGCACATGCTGGAATCAAGATTGCCAGGAGAAATATCAATAACCACAGATACGCAGATGACACTACCCTTATGGCAGAAAGTGAAGAAGAACTAAAGAGCCTCTTGATGAAAGTGAAAGACGAGAGTGAAAAAGTTGGCTTAAGTGAGTGAGTGAAGTGAAGTCGCTCAGTCGTGTCCGACTCTTTGCGACCCCATGGACTGTAGCGTTCCAGGCTCCTCTGTCCATGATATTTTCCAGGCAATAGTACTGGAGTGGATTGCCATTTCCTTCTCCAGGGGATCTTCCCAACCCAGGGATTGAACCTGGGTCTCCCGCATTGTAGACAGAGGCTTTACCATCTGAGCCACCAGGGAAGTCACATTCAGAAAACTAAGATCATGGCATCCAGTCCTATCACTTCATGGCAAATAGATGGGGTAACAGTGGAAACAGTGGCTGACTTTATTTTTCTGGGCTCCAAAATCACTGCAGATGGTGATTGTAGCCATGAAATTAAAATATGTTTACTCCTTGGAAGGAGAGTTATGACCAACCTAGGCAGCATATTAAAAAGCAGAGACATTACTTTGTCAACAAAGGTCCATTTAGTCAAGGCTATGGTTTTTTCTGTGGTCATGTATGGATGTGAGAGTTGGACTGTGAAGAAGGCTGAGCGCCAAAGAATTGATGCTTTTGAACTGTGGTGTTGGAGAAGACTCTTGAGAGTCCCTTGGACTGCAAGGAGATCCAACCAGTCCATCCTAAAGGAGATCAGTCCTGGGTGTTCATTGGAAGGACTGATGCTGAGGCTAAAACTCCACTCCTTTGGCCACCTGATGTGAAGAGCTGACTCATTTGAAAAGACCCTGATGCTGGGAAAGATTGAAGGTGGGAGGAGAAGGGGACGACCGAGGATGAGATGGCTGGATGGTATTACCGACTCAATGGACATGAGTTTGAGTAAACTCCAGGAGGTGGTTCTGGACAGGGAGGCCTGCCGTGCTGCAGTCCATGGGATTGCAAATAGTTGGACACGACTGAGCGACTGGACTGATTCAACAAATCTCTCGGCTTAGAAATTTCACATCCATTTACTGAATGGTGTTTATAGTTAATCTCATTATCTAAACCGATCTGTCTTCGCATCTCCAGGTTTGCGTTCTCTCTACCTGGAACTGTCTTTTTGTTGAGGGTAAGGAAAACAATCTTTGTCCTTTGGTGAGACAGAGAGATCAGTATAATGAACTCCTACGTACCCATCTGCTGCTGCTGCTGCTGAGTCGCTTCAGTCGTGTCCGACTCTGTGCGACCCCATAGATGGCAGCCCTCCAGGCTCCCCGTCCCTGGGATCCTCCAGGCAAGAACACTGGAGTGGGTTGCCATTTCCTTCTCCAATGCATGAAAGTGAAAAGTGAAAGTGAAGTCGCTCAGTTGTGTCCGACTTAGCGACCCCATGGACTGCAGCCCACCAGGCCCCTCCGTCCATGGGATTTTCCAGGCAAGAGTGCTGGAGTGGGGTGCCATTGCCTTCTCTGATGTACCCACCAACCAGTGTCAATAATTACCAACATACAGCAGTCTTGTTTTGTCTGGATATTCTCCAGTTCCCTCCCTACCCTTCAGTATAGTTAAAATTGTGGTATAATTTTACCAGTAAATACCTTAGTATGTATTTCTGAGAGACAAAAAGCACTCTTTTAAAAGTATGTATAATCACCATGCTATTATTATACCTAAGAAAAATGATTAATTATTCCTTATTATCACGTAATAACTGTCTGAGTTCAAATTTCTTTGCCTGCTCTATAAAGGTCTTTTTAAAGGCAGTTTGTTTAAATAACTATCCAAACATGGTATACACATTGTATTTAGTTGCCATGTCTCAAGTTTTTCTCTGCTTTTGTTTTTTTTCTGGTAAGTACTCATTAAAGAATATCGTAAAAATATACCAATTTTTATAGTTACACCAGTCATAAGTATACATCTTGATAAATTTTCACATGCTTAAAAAACTCATATACTTCTATGTAATAGCACCAAGATCAAAACACAGAATATCACTAGTTTCCCCAAAGTTCCTTTCGTGCTCTCTTCCAGTTACTCCCCACTTCTCTGTCCCAAAAGTGACCACTGTCTTGACTTCTAACACTAGAAATTAGTTTTCTTTCTATAAAAATGAAATCCTATAGTAAGAACTCTTATACCTAGTTTTTTCACTCAATATATTTTAAAGATTCTTCTGTGATATTGCACTATTCTTTTTTATTGCTGTATGGAATTCTAGGAATATGTGCAGTTATTCATTATACTCTTGATGGAGATTGAGATTGTTGCTTTTTTTTTTTTTTTGCTATTACATATCGTGCTGCTGTGAAATTCCTTATGCTTGTCTTTAAGTGAATTCAAAGTCTTTAGAAATCTATAACAATTCTCCCTTCTGCTCTTTTGTCTTGCCATTTTTGTTGAAGAAATTGGGTCATCTGTCTTATAGACAAAATCAAGTTTTTCAAGCATGATTATAGTAGAGGTTGTTTTATTTATTTTAAAAATATTTTTGGTTTTATGTGTTAATATGGGCTTTCCTGGTGGCTCAGATGGTAAAGAATCCGCCTGTAGTGTGGGAGACCTGGATTCCATTGCTGGGTTGGGAAGATCCCCTGGAGAAAGGAACGGCTACCCATTCCAGTATTCTTTTTTGTGTGTGTGCTAGAAAGCAATGTCTTTTATTTAAAGTTGTTTATTTCTTTTTTGTTTTTTGCAGAAAACTTTTAATGGGTGATTTTTTTTAATTTATTTTTTTTTAATCGAAGGATAATTGCTTAACAGAATTTTGTTGTTTTCTGTATTCTTGTCTGGAGAATCCCCATGGACAGAGGAGCCTGGCGGGCCACAGTCCATGGGGTGGCAAAGAGTCAGACACGACTGAGCGACTTTCACTTTCACATAGAACCTTGAGTTGAAATTGTTCTGTCACCTGAAAAAATTAATAAGTAAAATGATTCAAATAACTTTGAGTGTTTTTCCCCCCTTTTAAAAATCTTTGAGAAGAATGTGGCTTTTTAACTCTTAGCTTGGGTTACTTTTAATAATAGATTATCAACATTTTAGAAAATTCATTTTATGTTAGTGATGTATTAGTTTTTTAAATTTTTGCCTATTTTATAACTGTATATTATGTTTTAAGTGAGAATAAATAGTAAGGATCCTCTTTGTATATTTCCTTTAATAGGTTTGATATTAGTGTGCTGTCAAAATTTTCCTCTTGCCTGGCAGATCAACATTTACATTATAGTCCATTAATGGGAAAAATAGCTGATATTGTAAACAGGAACTTGGAAAACATACAGGACTTAAGGTAAGTATATTTAGGGGCTTTGTGTTGTGGTGGAAAGATTCTGGACTTTGAGTGCACACACACTTAGACTTGCTAGTTCCTAACTATGTGACTTTATTCTCTTGCAAGTTCACGGTCCTCACCTACAAAACAGGAATAGTAAGTAGTATCTACTGTGCAATGTTGCTGTGGGAATTAGACATAAAATATGTAAACTATGACACAACATTGTTGAGCTCTGTGATTTTTCCTTACTTGCAAGGTAACATGTTTGCTTGCCATCCTTACGACCTCATTTAACCTTAAATTACCTCCCCAAAGGCCCTATCTCTAAATACAGTCACATTGCCAGTGGGGCTTTAACGTATAAATTTGTGGGGAGAGGGCATAGTTTGGTTTGTAGCCTACACCAGTGTTCATAGTAACATTAGTCACACTCGCTGAAGGGAGGAAACAACCTAAATGTCTGTCAGCAAATGAATGGACAATCAAAATTTTGTATATACCCACAGTGGAGTATCATTCAACCTTAAAAAGGAAGGAAATCCTGATATATCCTACAACATGTATAAACCCTGAAGACATTATGCCAGTGAAATAAGCCAGACACAGAAGGACAGATATTGTATGAATCCCCTTTATATGAGGTGCCTAGAGTAGTCAAATTCATAGAAACAAAGTAGAGTGGTAGTTGCCGGGTGTTGAAGGAGGGGAGAATGGGGAGTTACTATTTAATGGGTAAGAAGTTTTAGTTTGAGAAGATGAAAAAGTCCTGCAGTGGATGATGGTGATGGTTGTATAGCAATGTGAGTGTACTTAATACCACTGAACTGTATACTTAAAAATGTTTAAAACGGTAAATTTTACTTTATATATATTTTCACACACACATGAAAGTAGCTTATAAAAGCAGAGATAATAAAAAGCACTGTAAATTTTTTTAACTTTAAAAAATTCTTATAGACCCATTTGAGAATCTAATGAAATCTTTGGGTACTTCCCCACTCCAAATTGCAATTACAATTAAAAAATAATATCCAAGTTTACAAGTAAACTAAATAGCAACACTAGGTTACTAATTTCTGTTAATTGATGTTAACATTAAACATTTGGATTAGAGAAGCTGAAGTATTATACAACTGGGTTTTTAAAAAATAATTTGTTTTATTGGAAAGATTGAAGAAATTTTGAAACAAAAAACTTCAAATAGTTCCATTAATTGAGATAGTAGAATGGTTGAGATCGTTTTAGATTTACATTTTTCATGTCTTTTTTGTAGATGTTTTCTAATTATCATCCCCACATGTTTGTTACATCATACCTTTTACATTTTACATTCCTTATTCATTATTCCTGTATGTAGAGTTTTATGATTTTTGTATTATGTAAGAACTGTCTCCTTCTGAAAGGAGAAATGTCTCCTTTGTAATTTTGGTGTCTTCCACAGTGCCAGAAGATTGATTTATGTTTCTTAAAAGTGTTTATTGAGGGAAGAAATACTCATGTTCAATATTGTCCTACTGTTATATATTAATATCAATATAGCATAAAACATTAAAAATATGAAATCATTCATTAGCGAGAAATATTTTGCCAGTATTTTTACTGGTAGGTTATGAATACAGAGGAAGGAGTAATAAAGCAAAGTCTACTTCTGGAAATTATAGAATGAGACCTTCCGTGTTGCATTCAGTTGGCTGTTGGCACAGAGTGATTTCTGAGTAAATTTCATTAAAATATTTCCCTTCAAAGTATTTATCTATAGAACAAGATATTATACACATTCAACAAAAATTATTATTCAATCCTTTTTTTTGTCTACAGGCTTTTGATTACTAGGAGATCAGAATTCAAGTTCCACTAGTATTTAAAAGAAAAGTTTTGTTGTATAAATAAAGCCTGTAGTATTTTTATCAATTCCTTTCTGTTTCTAAGCATTTAGTGTTAGGATTTTTCATTATTCTTAGATAATGTAAACCTTTTGCATCTTCTTCCTTTTTCAGGTCCTTGTCTGTTTTGATGGTCAGCATATCTTCTTTAATATCACAGCGTTTTCAAGAGAAATTAGTGAACAAAGCAGAATTACTTTTTGACACTATGGATTCTTCCCAGGTCAACACTGCAAGAAGAATAGTACAATTTCTTCGAAATATTAGATATAGATATTACCCACTATTAGAAAGGTGTAATAAAGTATTTTTGAGCAATATGAACCATCTTGATTTGGACTCCATCAGTAAAATACTTAGTCTATACTACTCTCTACAGTTTCATAGTTTTGAATTTATTTTAATGACAAAGAAGAGGCTAACAGAAATGATTCCTCTGTTTGACCACCCTGCTAGCTGTGTAAAATTGTTTGTAGCGTTGGGACCCATGGCAGGACCTGAAGAAAAGAAACAGTAAGTTCAGCTAAAAGCACTTTACTTTTCCTGTTGAGACTATATGGAGTCTTCAGGCATAGATCTCCTTGCAGTTCTAGAAGTCAGAAAAGTCACTCCACTCAAAAGTAGAAGGGAGCTGAGTACTCTGCTCCTTGATCTTTCTCTGGTTATCCTAACTTATATCTCAAACTCAGTCTCCTAAGGTGTTTTGAATGGGGGCCAGTAATCCCTTGGGGGTCAACATAGCACTGCTGAAGGAGAACATCGTATCAGTGCTATTCTTCTCCCTTCTTAGGCCGCGTGACTGGCTTTGGTGGTTGTGGTGGTTTAGTTACTAAGTAGTGTCCCACTCTTTTGTGACCCCATGGTCTGTAGCCCCCCAGGCTCCTCTGTCCATGGGATTTCCCCAGCAAGAATACTGGAGTGGGTTGCCATTTTTTTTTCCAGGGGATCTTTCTGACCCAGGGATTCAACCTGTGTCTCCTGCATTGGCAGGTGGATTTTTTACCACTGAGCCACCAAGGAAGCCCCTGTAAAGATGAGCAAATATTAAATTAATACATGATTAGTAGGTATGAGCAAACAGATTAAGTGTGATTAGTCGATTCAATTAAGCAGGGGTTCCAGGAATTACATATTGGGTATATGTAGATGTCTTTGTTTCTGTTAGCAAAGACTTCATAGAGAGTTTTTGAGAGTCTTCTAAATTACATGAAGAAATTTAAGGGTGCATTTTAAGAGACTGGATCAAGATGGGAATAAGATGAGTATTAAAAAACTTTTATTGGCAGTTTTTTCTTGTCACCAAGTACTGTTAAAATCTCTTATGCCAGGGCAGAGACAGGGCAGTCTCTGACTTCAGGAAATTTTTATTCCACTTGGAAGTATAGAAATAGGAAATTGAAATATGTAAATACCATGACACATCAATATAGTTTATGAGTGTACTAAAAAATAGATATAGATAGTAATTGCTGTGGGCAGACAGAAAAGTGAGAGAAAAATGTGGATAAAATGGTTGGGGAAAAGCTATGGGGAGAAGCTGGGTTTGAAATACTTGATAAGGTTAGTGAAAAGGATGGTGTGGAACTATCCAGGATGAATAGAGAATTAGTTTGCCATGCTTTCTTCAGATTTCATATTTTGGACTTGCCTTCTAAACTATTCTAAAAGACACTTATATACTTATCACTGCACTACTTTGGATGATTTCAAAATTTACCATCTTTGTAAATTTTCAGTTTATAGTGTTATAATAAGTACTTAGTGTTAAGGTTTCTGTTAATATGTAGATACGGTGACTTCCTGGTCAGATCTTACTAAGTTTTAAAAAATTGGGGCAATACTGAAATATCAATTGCTTGCTCCATAGCTCTCTCCTACTGAATAATTTCATTGAATTATTGTATTTTATACCCAATGAAACCATACCTTATTTGAAAATCATTAATTAAAAACATTTTATTTATATTTTTTAAGAGTTTAAGATTATACTGAGGCCCTAGTTTCTTTGAAGAAAATACATTTTTCTTCATTTAATAATAATTTATGTTATCCCCAATTAGGTGGGGAGAAAATTAGAATTATATATTTAATCTATTTTTTAAATTTAGTTTTTGTTTATATTATTTCTATTTATTACCTAAGAACTGTTATTTATAAAAATTTAAAAAACTAGTCATTAATTTTCTAACATATTTTTCTTTGCTTCTAGACTTAAATCAACTATATTATTGATGTCAGAGGAGCTGACTGGCCAGCAGGCCCTGGCAGTGATGGGAGCAATGGAAGAGATGGAAAGCAGAAATTCACGTCTGATTAAAAAGTATACTTTCCTGAAATTTTCGGTGTTAAGTTTAGTCGACATTCATGAGTTGCTTATTTTTGAGAAAAAAAATTTTTTTCCTATAATCTTGGTTTTGAAGAAATAAATAATTAACATTTAAGTCACCGTTTATTTTCTAAATAATTTTTCAAAACAGGTTTTTAATTGTTTACAACATCTTTCATTTCATTTGCTGCTCTTCTTATTCTCAGGCAGAGGATTATAATCTAGGAAAGTGAAGAGCATAGAGCACAAGTGACTTCTTAAAAAGACAGTTTCTGTAGAACAGTTAACATCTATCTACATGAACTTGAATTGTTTCATACTATAGTTGTTACCTTGAAATCATACTGCAACATACTGGCTTTTTAAACTTGAGATTTAAGGAGAAACAAACATATGTGGTTCAGATTGTGTATATTTATTATTTCATTGTATATTATATATTCCTTTAAAAAATATTCCTTCTGCCCTGGTTCCTCCAGTTTATTGACTGTTTGCATTTTTCATTGCTTTTAAGCATCTCCATTAGAGGACCATACTGGATTTAAGGAAGATAAATCATTTTACATTTCTGTCGTCATCTTGAGACAGTTCGTCAAGAACAGAAAACCTTGGATCATTCATTGCTATTTCTCTAGCACAGAGCATGTCTGGCATGAAACAGCTCCTCAGTAAAAGTTTAATAATAGTACATGAGTAAACTGGTTATAATGCATGTTTTATCATTCTTTTTAGGATTACTTCAATTCTGCATAAACATTTGGATAACTATAAACCAGTAGAGTTGTTGAGAATAACTCAAGCGTTGACTTTTCTACATTTTCAAAGTAAAGAGCTTTTTGTGAGACTCAGAGAATTACTACTTAGGTAAGATTAAAATAGATGTGTTTAAGTCTTTCATTGTATAATCTAGCCTGTTTTGTTTAGTTATGTATAAGTTTAGTTATATAAAAGTTGTTGGAACTTTCGAAAACAGAAATGGGTAGATTATTATTAAAATTATTAAGACACTTATCTTGCTGCCTTGCCCATTCTGCCAGTGCTTGTGCTTGATATATTTTCAAATGGAAGTGAGGTCAGTGGGGTGATGAGAGCTCTAGGGCATGAACACATAAAACCAAGCCATTCTGCTTTCCTGCAGGAATGGACTAACCATCCATGAAAAGATTAGAGCTGCTGAAGAAGGCAAAGCTCCATTTAGGAGTACTCCCATTTGTAGGCCTTTAGTCTGCTTGCTTGCCTGTTTTAAGGAATAATTACAATTTAACTTATTTTAAAAGGTATTTATTTACTTTTGGCTGTGAGGGTCTTTGCTGCTGCCTGGGCTTTTCTCTAATTGAAGTGAGTGGGGGCTACTCTCTAGTTGTGGTGCACGGGCTGCTCATTGCGATGCCTCCTCTTGTTGCGGAGCACAGGTTCTGGACTCGCAGACTTCAGCAGTTGGGGCATGTCGTCTCAGTAGTTGCGGCTCTTGGGCCCTAGAGCTCAGGTTCAGTAGTTGTGGCGCACAGGCTCAAGTTGCTCCATAGCATGTGGGATCTTCCTGGATCAGGGGTCTAACCTGTGTCTCCTGCATTGGCAGTGAGTGAGTGAGTGAGTGAGTGAAGTCGCTCAGTCATGTCCGACTCTTGGCTACCCCATGGACTGTAGCCTACCAGGCTCCTCCCTCCATGGGATTCTCCAGGCAAGAGTAGGCAGGTGGACTCTTTATCACTGAGCCACCCGGAGGGTCCAAGGCATATTAAAATTTTAAATTTTAAAACTAAAATATGTGGTGGCAATGTTAGTAAAGTATGTTCATATGATTTTCCCTTTTATAATTAAAAAAATTTTGCATTTCTATGAACATAGCATTCCTGTTTCAACTAAGAAGTTATTCAGTTTTCCATTGATTTTTATTTTACTTTAAGATGGAGTGTTCCAATTAAAAATTTTGACTTTAAGGATCAAAATAATGACTTGAATGAAATTAAAACCAGATTAATCTTTTTCCTCCTCTGTTTTTCCCATACTAGTTTGATTTCTTACTGTGATTTTTGAAAGACTAGGCATGTGACTTTATGTTGTAATCAAGACTGACATATAATTGAAAATGATTTTTGCTGTAATAAAATGATATGCTATTATGGTTAAGGATTTGAACTGAGGAGTAAGAGGTAGCACTTTATCAGGTGAGAATTTAGCATAATAGATATGTTACAAGAAGGTTCACTGTTTTCTTAAATAGCTTTCTTATCAAGGTGATTAAGTACAGGATTGTTTCTTCGCTCCATATTTATTAATAACATCCACTTTCATATAGCCTCTGAATTAAGAATTTAATATAATTATGTTCTAAATTAGGTATCATAAACTGGCCCAGAGATATGATTTATTTGGTCAGTATAGTGTTTCTTAAAATAGTAAATTACACAATACTATTGGCCTACAGGTATGCTAACAGAAAAATAAGACAGGAGTGGGAGCATCACAGGAGATTTCACTTTATCGGTAATGTTTTGTTTACTCTATTAAAAAATTTGAAGCAGATATGGCAATGTTGAAGTTTAGTAATTCTGCATAGCAAGAGCCTCTACATACCTCTGTAGTTTTAAATTTAACCCTTCCCCCACTTCAGTGCAGGTTGTGCGAAGGAATACAATCTAGTTAAAATAGTTGACATAAATGTTTGTGTGAATATCTCCTGAAACTATCTGGGGAACCCAGGGAATTCATGTACTGGAATAATATGTTCTTTAAAAAAAAAAAAGATGATATATTAAACTCTATATAAAATAGACATATTCCCTCCTCTTGACCCTGCTCCCTTCTCTTTACTCCTTCCCCAGGCTAACTGTTGTCCCTGCTTCTAACTGCATGAATTAGTTTTGCCTGTTTAGTGCCTTGCTTCTTTTGTTTAACATTTTATTTATGAGATTTACCCAAGTGTTTGCTATATATTCTTATAAGAACGTAACATGTTTTTTTTAGTCTATTTTAATGTTGATAGATATTTGATTTATTTCCAGTTTTTGGCTATTATAAATACTGCTGTGGTGAACATCCTCATTTGTATCTTTTAGTGAACATATGTATACATCTCTGTGGGTATTTACTGAGGAGTATGATTGTTGATTATACACATGTTATAATATGTTCACCTTCAGCAGATCCTGCTAAATAGTTTTCTATTTTGTCTTCCTTTCTTTTTAACAGTTTCCCAACTAGGGATTGCACCCGGGCTACAGCAGTGAAACCCGGAATCCTAATCACTAGTCCACCAGGGAACTCTAATTAGTTTTCTGAAGTGACTGTACCAGTTTATTTACCACTAGCAAAATGTGAACATTCCTGTTTCTTGAGATCTTTACCAACTCTTGGTACATTTTTATTTTAGCCATGCTGGTAGGTTTGTGGTAGAACGTAAATAAACGCAATTGCATCTGTTGTGAGTTTTGAAATTTTAGGGAACACCATAAGGAAAGCATCAAGTGGAGTCCGGCATGTTTGTGTCTCTTGGAGGTTTATTTTCAGATTAGTATCACAAGACTGGCAAATACTGAGAGTTCCTACCCCTTGGGTCAATTCTGTAAACAGATACAACTCTGGAGGTCTTTTCTTTTCTTTATATAAAATAGCATATTAATTTTTTGTGGTTATAAGAATACAATACTCATTTAGTGCTTACTGAGTACCTACTTTGTGTCAGGCAGTGGGCCAGATATGTGAAAATCATTTTGATTGTAGTTTATAAGCATAATAATTGGGTGTTCACACTGTTGGGTGAGATGTGCTTCCCTCAGATCTGTTATGAGGTCAGCACGTGACCCATCTCATGTGAAAAAAAAAAAATCAGTTTGAAAACAGAAAAAAGTATAAAGGAGAAAATAGTCATTTGTAAGCCCTTTCATTTATGGTGAGCAGTTTGGTTTATTGTTTGGTTTATTTGCTTGTGGTGTGTATCGTCTATATGTTTTTCTCATAGTTGAGAATCAGGAACGTACAGCTTTGTGTTCCTCCTCCCATATGCTTAACGTTAACAGCATTTTCCTACATCATTTAAAGCTATTTGTAAATATTTTTAGTGATTGGATATTGCCCATCATACGACTGTATCATGATTACCTTAACTATTCCCCTTCCTGGGTGTGTAGACTGTTTTCAAATTTTAGCCACATTAAAAAATATGATGAATAATGTAACATAAAATCTTTGCCTTCATTTTAGATTTTTTTCTTAGGCTAGTTTACTAGACTAAGATTGATCATGTCAAATGATGTAATTACTTTTCAAGTTCTTAAGCTGTACTGCTAAATTACTTTCCAGAAATATTGCACCAACTTTTAAAATTTGCTATTAGTGAATGAGAAAGTCTGTATCAATATACCCTTGCTAGCCTTGAATATCATTATTATTTTAATATGCTAACTTAATATGTTTAAAAGTCAATCAGTTTTCTTTTAATTTATATTTGATCATCTCTTCCAGTACTTCTAAACTTAAAAGATGCTTTAAAAGCTCCCAGTTTTTAATTTGTATTTTAACAAATGCTGTCCTGGTGGTGGGTCTCTAAGCATAGGGATATGGGAAAGGAGGAGTAAAGAAGGGATTGTATGCTCTGTGTTTGTCTTTTTTGTCTGTTTTTTTTTTTTTTTAAAGGTTGGGCTTCTTATGTTGCAGAAGAAGGGGATCACTGTTATTGAGTGGTTACTCTTTGCCTGTTCTAGATCATACCAGCTTCTGACAGGTCGCATCCAGAAATTCAGTCCAAATTCTGTCTCTCGCAACAGCTCTGCAGACATTGTTCTAACGTTGACCTTTTGTTTGTCAGGGACTATGGTTTTATTTTTGCATAAAAAAATGAGGATATGCTTTAGAACATCTTACAGCTTCCCTTGACTTCCCTTAGTAAGGGAAACTTGTCATCTTTGAATTTATCTAACCCTTTTATTTATTTTCATTTATTTATTTATTTTTAGCTGTACCGGGTCTTGGCTGCTGTGCAGGCCTTTCTCTAGTTGTGGCAAGCAGGGGCTACTCTAGTTGTGGTACATGGGCTTCTCACTGCTGTGGCTTCTCTTGTTGTGGAGCATGGGCTTTCAGGGTGCAAGGGCTTTCGTACTTGCAGCATGTGGGCTCAGCAGTTGAGGCTCCCGGGCTCTAGAGCACAGGCTCAGTAGTTGTAGCACACAGGCTTAGTTGATCCAGGCATGTGGGATCTTCTGGACTAGGGATCGAACTCATCTCCTGCACTGGCAGGCGGATTCTTTACCACTGAGCACCAGGGAAGCCCCTAACCCTTTTCAAATTATATTTTAAAACTGCCACACCTATTAAGTGTAGTAATAATTATATATTCACGTTTTAATTCTTATAACTAAGCTTTGTTGCTGATAGATTCATTCTGTTCTTTTTATTTTTCCTTCTTTCTTTATAGTTATTTGAAAGTCAGTGTCATACCTAGTGAGATTTCCATCCTGGTCTATGCTCTTTCGATGCTTCCTTCTGCTCACCTGGACGAAGTGAGGATGTCTCAGATTGAAGCAGTTTTGCCACAGTGTGACCTACATGACCTGAATATTTTTGCAGCGTCTGTTTTAAGATGTATTCAGTATGATCACATGTATCTGGATAATATTCCTGGGAAACAGTTGAAAGTACTTCAAAAATTAGATCACTATGGTCATCAGAGACTACAAGAATGTAAAAGTTTGAATCTGTTATGGGAAGAAGTTAAATCTTTAAAAGGAGACTGGTTTGCTGATTCACTTCTTGAAGAAACAGTTGTTACCTTACAGCGTTTGATGGATGAAATTAATTACATCAATGTTGCAGGGATTGCATCTTTCATTTCTAGAACCAACTACCTCAGTACTTCACTACTTGATAAGATAGCCTCAGTGGTCCTTCAACAGATTGAAAAGGTGAAATTGAAATGTTGCATATTATTGTCGACTTCTAGAAGCATAAATGTTGATAATAAGTGCTTGAAGAGCTTGATTGGAATTTGAAGTTTAAAACTTAAGCTCTAGTTTCTGGTTAAATAATAATAGTTGTGTTAGGATAATGGAGATGTATGATTTTTGCTTTCTTTTTCTTATTTTCTATAATCCTGTGATACTTTTACTATTTAAAACTATTCAAAAGAGTAAGATAAAGGTGAAAACTGGGAAAATTGTAGGTCTTCACTGACTTTAGAATAATTGAATTGTCAGTGTGTCTTCTTACAGTTTAATTTCTGGAACTTGTAAAATGCTGTTTGTTTGTTTTTTAAATTAATTAATTTGCTTTTGGCTGTGCTGGGTCTTAGTGGCTTCATGGGCTTCTCTCCAGTTAGGGGCTACTCTCTAGTTGCAATGCATGGGCTTCCCATTGCAGTGGCTTCTGTTGTTGCTGGGAGCCCAAGCTCTGGAGTTGTGGCACATGGGCTTAGTTTTTCCATGGCATGTGGGATCTTCCCAGACCAGGGATGGAACCTGTGTCTCCTGCTTTGGCAGATGAATTCTTTACCACGGAGCCACCAGGGAAGCCCCAGTGATGCTTTTTGAATTATGTGAGAAAACAGTTGCTTGCAAAATCAGTTATATATATCAGAATATGGTTTTTACTTAGAAGACAGTATTTCTAATAAGTGAAAATAAAAAGTCTATCTTTTTGCCTAGCATAGTGCCTGCTGTTTATTAAGTATTGGATGAATGAACTTTAAAAAAAGAATGAAAGAAAAATGAAGTCTGATTATTATTATAAATTAGGAAGCTTTCTTATTATATGAAGAGTCTATAAAATGCACTTATATCATGGAAATTAGTGATACTGTCTTGTCATTTCAATGACTAAGGAATTCTGGAACAGAATTTTATACTTATAAAATCAATTTGAAACTTATCTGATTTATTTTTTTCTACATTAATATTTAGTTACTAGAGATTAGTGATGGAATTAAATAGATTATAGCCAGATAGAGAACTTATTAACAGTGATACATGTGTCATTTAACTGTGGGCATGTTCATTTAACTATAGGCTTGTTTGATAGAGTTCTACTTAGGATAATAATTAGGCTAAATTTTGTTTTGTTTTGCTGAGGTTTAAACAGTAATTTTTTTGTTCTATTTTTTACAGATTCATCCTTTTGCAATTCTTGCTATTATTCTTCCATTCAGCACCCTGAACTATGATCCACCTCAATGGGATGAATTTTTTGGAACTTGCATTCAACACCTTAATTCTTACTTAAGTAGGTATATTGTTTAGTCCTACATGGATGAGGAGGTTGGAGAATACTATTGCTGCTACTCTTAAGACATACTGTTTTTTAAAGGATAAAAAAAATATCCATGAGTTTTATACCTTCAAAAAAATGTTTTGGATCCATTTTTAAAAACTTTTTCATTATGATAAATGTCAAACTTGCATTAGAAAATAGAGACTTGAACAAGTAGCACTTGTGAACTCACTAGGTAGATTCAGTAATTGTTCACATTTTATCATATTTGCTTTATCGTTTCTCTTGCTCTCATTTTTTCTATGCCATTTCAAAGTAAGTTGTAGGCAATGTGACTCTATACATTTAATTGCTTAGACATACACCTTTTAAGAATAATGATCTCCTAAGTCACCACAATACTGTTCACACATAGAGAAAATTAATTGTCTCCTGGTATATAATATAGGGCTTCCCTGATAGCTCAATCAGTAAAGAATCTGCCCACAATGCAGGAGACAGGGTCGGAAGATCCTTGGATTAGAAGATCCTCTGGAGAAGGAAATGGCAACCCACCCCAATATTCTTGCCTGGGAAATCCCATGGACAGAGGAGCCTGGAGGGCTACTATTTATAGGGTTGCAAAAGAGTCAGACATGACTTAGAGCCTAAACAACAATATGTAATATACAATCTATTTTTAAGTCTCCCTCATTATTCCCAAAATACCTTATTTACAGTGATTTTTTTGGACACAGGATCCAAACAAGGTTCACTCATTCCAGTAGGTTATCTCTCTCTAACATTTTGCCAGATTTGCTCTGTGTGTTTGTGTGTGTGTGTGCTTGTGTATATGATGAACCACTGGAAATGCCAGCCCTAAATACTTCAGGTTATAAGGACATTCTCCTATGTAAACACAATGCCAGTATGACACTTAAGAAAATGAACAAGTACCGCTTACTACCTGGTATTAGTCACTCAGCCATGTCCAACTCTTTGTGACCCCATAGCCTGCTGTCCATGGGATTCTCCAGGCCAGAATACTGGAGTGGGTAGCCATTCCCTTCTCCAGGGGATCTTCCCAACCCAGGGATCAACCCCGCATCTCCTACATCTGCTGCATTGTGGGCAGGTTCTCTACCTTCCTAGCCAACTGGGAAGCTACTGCCTACTCAATCCATAATAAAAATTTCCCGATTGTCACCAAATTTTCTTTGATAAATTTTTTAAAGAAACTAATGTTGGGCTACATCACTTTCTCCCTATCTTTTTTTCTCTTGACATTTTTTTTTTCTAAAAGGGATTGGCCATTTATTATGGGTTGTGCCACATTCTGGATTTGTTTGAGTGCTTTCTTCTAACTTGCTCCTCCATCATCTGTATCCCTAGTAAACTGGAAGTTAGTTATAGATGCTTGGTTAGATTCAGAGTAAACATTTTCAGCAAAAAATGTTTTGTATGTGGAGCTGTATATCTGATATTTGTATCATTTCTGGAGACATATAACATTTGATTGTTTTTGTCAATTTTAATAGTTTTGGTTTCTTTTAAATAGAAAACAAATATTTCTTAAGGTCCTTTATAGACATTTATTAATTGTGAGAAAGGTTGTTGCTCTGGTGCTGATTATTATGTCTCTTCCCTGATGGCTCAGAGGTTAAAGCATCTGCCTCTAATACAGGAGACCTGGGTTCGATCCCTGGGTTGGGAAGATCCCCTGGAGAAGGAAATGGCAACCCACTCCAGTATTCTTGCCTGGAGAAGCCCATGGACGGAGGAGCCTGGTGGGCTACAGTCCATGGGGTCGCAAAGAGTCGGACACGACTGAGCGACTTAACTTCTTCTTAAAAAGTCTAAATAGTGTTTTAGTACCAGAAAAAAGGTGGAATAGAAATATTCCTTCCTACTACTGGCCTTAGCAGAAGCAGTATGTGAGGACAGCAAAGACAGGAAATTATTTTTTTCTTTTCATTTATTTTGGTCCTGCATTCTATTTGTTTCTATTTGGCCTTAAAGAAAAAGGCTTTATGGGGCTTCTCTTCTCAGACTCATACTTCTTGCATGTCAGGATAACGTGAGAGTTTTAGAGGTGAAATGTCTGGCTCAGTAGTTACTGCTTTTTCAGTCAGTATTCACCAAGTACTTACTGTCAGGTGGTCGTTAGTCGCTGGAGATATAGGAGAGAGTAAAAACCAGATAGACTTTACCATCATGGAGTTTGCTTTCTGGCGGGTGAAACTGCTGTACATAATCAGCAAGTTCATAAGCTCAAATGGTGATAAGAATCTAGCAGTACTAGAGCAGGGCAGGTATGTAGGATGGAGGATAGTGAGGCGGGCCAGGTGGAGTAAGGAGATGTCATTGACCGTGGATTGAATGAAGTGAGGGAGTGACCCATGCCCACAGTTGGAGAGGAGCATCCCAGGGTAAAGAAAAGCAAGTGCAAAGGGCCATGAGGTGAGAACATGCTTCATTTCTTTTTCGGAACAGCAGATTCAGTGTGGCAGGAATGGAATGAGGGAGACCAGGTTGATAGGAGAAGAAACTGGCTTTCCTCAGAACTTTTTGCTGTGCCTGGAGAGTAAGAAATACTCATTCTGTTATCCAAGCAACAAATACTTGACTGAGAGCTTCTGTGTCCAGCGTAAGATGTTAGGCTCTATTTTATGGTGTGTTTCTCTAGGCTTATAGACCTCTAGTTAGTCTGTGTGAGACAGTATAAATATATTAATGATGTCAGTATGATGTTCATGGACTTTGGTACATTTTTTGTAGGATCTGTGTGCCAGATAGTATCTGACCTATTTTTGTGTCTCTAATAGACAAGTAAATGCGACTGTGACATGTGTGTGTTTATTCATGTACAGATGTATGCATGTGTGGCATTCGTATATACTCCCCTTTTAGTAATTGGAACTATTCATAGAAAGATGAGACTTGAAACTGAAAGGTGAGACTTTGCATATGCTTTCTTGGTTGTTCAGTTGTGTGACAACAACCAGAAGGAAATGAAAGTACATTCTTTTTTTTTTCTTCAAATAAGGGATATAAGAGATGAGAGTTTGAGAAGTACAGCTTTGATTTTTGAAGATTTTACTGTGAAAATGATTGCAAAATTCTTAGAGACCTAAAGCAGAATTTTAAGTAATTTATGGAATGATACTTTTCTTTATTTTAAATAAACATTAGTTTTGACAGATCAGTTTTGCTGGTAGAGATCATCACGTAACCTTGTTTGTGACTTGATCTTGCTTTATTAAATAAACTCAGCAAAACAATTGGAAGATTTAACATCTGTTTTTTGTCATTTGAAAGAACATTTGCTGCTAAAGATGCATTTTAGGTGATCCCTTCCCTCTCATCAGAAATGTCTTTTGACAGAGAAAGACAAATATCAATATCAAAGACAAATATCAAAACAGATATCACCATGTGATATCACTTATATGGGTAATCTAAAGTATCATACAAATGAACATATTGACAAAACAGGAGCAGACTCGTGACACAGAAAACTAACTTACAGTTGGTTACCAAAGGGGAAAGGGATGGGAGGGATAAATTAGGAGATTAGGATTAGTGGATAAAAACTACTATATATAAAGTATATAAACAAGTTCCTACCATATAGCACAGGGAACTGTATTCAGTGTCTTGTAATAAACTATAATGAAAAAGAGTATGAAAGAAGAGAATATATGTATATGTTCTCTTTTTAAAAAAAAATATATATATAACTGAATCACTGTGCTGTACCTCAGAAACTAACACAACATTGTAAATCAACTATACTCCAATAAAAAATTAAAAAGAAAGAGAGAGACAAAGGAAATTCCTCTTGGATGAAGCAAATCAGGTAAATAACTGCAAGCCTTGTACTCTGGGATGCACAGTGTGGTGCTGGCTGACCTATAGGGAAGAGGTGCTAGATGAGACCTGATCTTCGCACATGTCTGTCCTCCGCCTGGGGGTCTGAGAGCCCTAGAACGCAGCATAGCACAGCAGTTCAGACTCCAGAGCTGGACTCTCCCAAGTTAAATCTCACCCTCCACTAGCCAGTCATGCTGAGGCATGTCATTAAACTTCTCTGTGCTTCAGTACAGTTGGTTTATAAAGTGGAGATAATAATCATTCCTATTGTACGCTAAAATGAGGTTTTAAATGAGGTAATATTTGTAAAGTGCTTAGAATGATTCCCCACACAGGCTGAGCAATATTATCATCAGTATATAGAGAATGGTGGCCTTTCTTACTTTTACATACTTTACTGACCTTTTGTTTCCTTTTTTTCCCCCCATTATATATAGGAGTTTTTACTGAAAAACAAAACCAAAAACAAACACGTGTACTTGAACATCAAAAGTTATTGTTAATCACAGAAACAGACATCTCAAGTTAATGATTTTCGTGCTTTTCTATGTGTGGTAAAATATAAGAGCCTGGCTCACTGAAATTTTTCCTTTGATATGAATCTTAACTACCTAGGGCCAGTGTCCTATGTTTCTGAATTCCCCTCTGGGTGCACCATTGTAGGTGGTTGCAGTGGCTGATGGCTTGGTAGTATGACCTTTTGTTTCCAATCTTTCTCTTTTCAAGGCAATTTAAAGACTTTTATTGGAAGTATAATAATAATGCAGACATGTTTATACATCGTTTATATATATATACATGTATACACACACACACACATATACATAGTATATGTGGACTTAGAGAAATTGAATCATGTAAGAAATCAGTACCCAGATCAAAAAAATAGAATATTATCAAGAGCATGGTAACCTTCCTGGCTTTCTTTTCTATTCTTCCTCCACCCAAAAGTAACCACTTTACTACCATACTTACCTGTGACAGTATAGGTTAATTTTGTCAAGGTTGTGTTCGTATCATTTTTAAAAAACCTGGTTTTACTGAATAAATTATGTATTTACATGTATGTGAAGCAGCTGTACATTTTAATTTTTTTTCTTAATTTTGTTTTAGGTGTATTGGATCCTCTCGTGTTAGTGTTTCTTGGTTACTCTTTGGCCACGCTTCAGTATTTTCCAGAAGATCTATTGAAGACAATTTTTAACATCAAATTCTTAGCCAGATTAGATTCTCAACTTGAACGTATGTATCAACAATTTAATTTACTACATTATCACTTATATTTAAATCCAAGTTTCAGCTCTGCCTACCTACTTAAAGCATTTAAATGTTCATACTGATTTTTTTCTCTTTAGTATTGTAGAATATAGAACAGTATGAAATAGAAAATGAAAGATTATTCATAATCTTACCACCAAGTGAAACTACCACTTTTAATATTTTAGAATGTTTCTTTTATGTCTCCTGCCTTCATATATATACGTTGATATATCTATATGTTTTAAGACAAAATTTGAATTATATATATATTCACTTTTGTCTGTTGCCTTTTATCATTGAACTATATTTTGAAAGATTTTCCATGCCATTATATATTTTTTTGATGTCATTGTTTGTTTTTTGTTTGTAGAATCTGGCATTGTCCTCATCTTTGTTTCCTTAGGATAAGTTGCTAAATGTGGAATATTAGGTCAATGAATATTCTTTGGCAGTATTTTTTTAAATATGGTTTTAACATTCATAATTAGGGAGAACAACATAGATGTTGGTCCTAATGATCCCATTGAGTGTAATAATTTAAAAATATAGAACATATATATACAAATGAAATGATTTTATAATATGAAAAGAAAAGTTACAGACATTAATGGGATAAATGAATGTGAAAAATGAATTGTCTTTGCTGAGTTCAAAGTCTATTAATGTATTTTTAAAATTTCAGTTATATGTTCATCTCTAAATATGACGGTCCAATTTCGTCTTATGGAATTAAATAGAGCAGTCTGCTTGGAATGTCCTGAATATCAGATTCCATGGTTTCATGACCGCTTCTGTCAACAACACTATAATAAAGGTTTGAGTTTTCTTTGGGTCAGAAAGTAAAGTTTAATTCTAAAGCACATTATTAGGTAGTGCACTGTTTTTATTGTTTAACCTATCATGACACCAGAATTCCAAAGTGCCATAATTTGTTTAATGGAAACATTTTGTAGATGAAATTTGTGTTGTAAAAATTTCTTAATATTTAGGACACTAAACCTCTTTTGGGAGAGAGCCAAAGAACTTATATTGAATTTAATGTCATTGCATATGGTATTATTAATACAGCAAGGCTCTTGTTGGAAATATTAATTTTTATTTTTTAGTTTATAGATGTGAAATGATTTTTGTTCAAAAACTGATTATTTTAAGTGAGCTAATTGTTTTTATTTCATGAAGATTTTGGCAGCATGAATGGAGGACAACAGCAGATTTATAAAATGTTAGCAGAGGTACTGGGAGGAATCAATTTTGTGAAAGCCTCTGTTCTTACACCTTATTACTATACAATAGGTAAGTCTTTCGTAGGTTATTAACAATTTTCAGGAAATCAGACTAAATAGAGTCATCTCATCAGTTGGAATTTTAAAACTTTAAAAAAGTTATTTCATTATCTTGAAAATTTTCAGAGAATTCCCTGGTAGTCCAATGGTTAGGACTTTGTGCTTCCACTTGTAGGGAGCATAGGTTTGATCTGGGCTGGAGGAAGCAGAAGCTGGAATCAAGATTGCCTGGAGAAATATCAATAACCTCATATAGGAAGATGACACCACTCTTATGGCAGAAAGTGAAGAAGAACTAAGGAGCCTCTTGATGAAAGTGAAAGAGGAGAGTGAAAAAGTGGGCTTAAAGCTCAACATTCAGAAAACGAAGTGGCATCTGGTCCCATCACTTCATGGGAAATAGATAGGGAAACAGTGGAAACAGTGGCTGACTTTATTTTTCTGGGCTCCAGAATCACTGCAGATAGTGATTGCAGCCGTGAAATTAAAAGACGCTTACTCCTTGGAAGGAAAGTTATGACCAACCTAGATAGCATATTCAAAAGCAGAGACATTACTTTGCCAGCAAAGGTCCATCTAGTCAAGGCTATGGTTTTTCCAGTAGTCATGTACGGATGTAAGAGTTGGCCTATAAATAAAGCTGAGTGCCGAAGAATTGATGCTTTTGAACTGTGGTGTTGGAGAAGACTCTTGAGAGTCCCTTGGACTGCAAGGAGATCCAACCAGTCCATCCTAAAGGAGATCAGTCCTGGGTGTTCATTGGAAGGACTGATGTTGAAGCTGAACTCCAATACTTTGGCCACCTGATGCAGAGAGCTGACTCATTTGAAAAGACCCTGATGCTGGGCAAGATTGAGGACAGGAGGAAAAAGGGATGACAGAGGATGAGAATGTTGGATGGCATCACCGACACAATGGACATGGGTTTGAGTGGACTCCGGGAGTTGGGGATGGACAGGGAGGCCTGGTGTGCTGCGATTCATGGGGTTGCAAAGAGTCGGATGTGACTGAGTGACTGAACTGAACTGAACTGAACAGGAAACTGGGATTATTATGTCCCAAGCCCATTGTATTGCCAGTTCATAATTGTATTAATACCTTATGTTGTCAAGTAGCTTATTTTTATGTGAAAATATATGTCATTAAAAATCAAGATTTAATTGGTAATATTTGTATATAAAGATATGGTATAATGAATACAATTGTATGATTACCATTTAGTACCATTTAATACAATGGTATGATTACCATTTAGTACCACTTAGTACAATGGTACTAAGATTGGGAAGAAAACACTTACTTATATGATACATAACATATGCTTATAGAGAAGGGACAGATAACCTAAAAAAGGAAAACCACACATGATACAACCACTGTTTACTTTTGATGTCTGTTTTTCTCTTTCTGGCTTTTTTTTTTTTTTTTTTTCATTTTTAATGACATTTGTTTTCTTTCTAAATTTTACAAGGAGTTCATGTGTACAAGCATTATGTATCTAAAAAATTCTGATTTTTTAAAACCAAAATGACTTTTTATAGTATGTAACTTTAAAAGTGAAGTGAAAGTGACAGTCGCTCAGTCGTGCCTTGCTGTGACCCCATGGACTGTGGTAGTAGTCCATGGAATTCTCCAGGTCAGAATACTGGAGTGGGTAGCCTTTCCCTTCTCCAGGCGATCTTCCCAACCCGGGGATCAAGCCCAGATCGCCTTCATTGCAGGCAGATTCTTTACCAGCTGAGCCACAGGGAAGCCCAACTTTGTTTATATATTGTGAATATTTTTTCTATGTCAGCAAATATACATTATTTTTAGTAACTGTATATATTTCATTGAATGAGTATGCTATAGTTTACTAAGGTTTTTTGCTGTTCTGTGCATCTCTCAAACAATGCTGTAATTTCATATAACAACAATAATAGTAACTGATACACTCACATATTGATTATTATGTGAGACGTTATTTAATTATTCTATTTATTTTAAAATTGTATTTATTTATTTATTTTTGGCTTCCTGGGTCTTTGTTGCTGCACGGGCTTTTCTCTGACTGTGCTGAGCATGGCTACTCTCTAGTTGCAGTGTGTGCGCTTCTTATCGCAGTGGCTTCTCTTGTTGTGAGCACAGGCTCTAAGAACAGGTGGGCTTAGTAACTGTGGTACATGGGTTTAGTTGCTCTGTTGCATGTGGGATCTTCCCACACCAAGGATCGAACCAATGTCTCCTGCATTGGCAGGCAGATTCTTTACCACTAAGCTACCAGGCAAGCCCTTAAGTACTTTATATATAATAAGCTTATTATATCCCCTTAAGTTTTGCAAATACTGTATTTTTATAGATGAGGAAACTGAGGCCCAGAGACATTGTTTGCCCAAGGTTATATAGCTGGCAAATGGCAAAGCCAGAATGACTTATGCATTCTAGCTCCAGAATTCATTCTCTTAAAAATGAGAAAAGTATATTTCATGTTTCATAATTAACTTGAAGATGCTTCAGTGCCTCAGTTTCCCTTAAGAATAGGTAATTAAATCCACTCTTCTTTTTCATTCCTTGTTTCTTTTTTCATTTCTCTTTTTTTCTTGGTTTAAATACTTTTATCATTGTTTTTATTATGTGAAAAATTTCATATATATACAAAAATAGAATAGTATAATGAACCCTCATCCAGCATTAAAAATGGTCAATACTCACTAACCAGAATCCCACCTGATCCTTTCCAAACAAATCACAGATAATATATCATTTCAGAATGTATATCTAAAAGGATATATAACCATAGTGCCATCATTTTCATCTCTACAACTGTTCACAATAATTTCTTAACATTATATTGCTTATCAACATTTAAGTATCTCCATTATCTTGTATATGTTGTATCTTACTGTTTGTTAAAATTGGAATCCAAATTTTACCTTTGGGTGATCTGTCTTTTTAAGTTCTACCTTTCTGTCTTTTTTCCCCTTACAGTTTATTTATTGAAAATAAGTTATTTGTTTTTTCATATTTTGAACTTTTCCAGTTGCAGTTCTGTGATGTCATTCAACATGTTCCTGCATCCCCCATTTTTCCTATAAACCAATAGTTAGATCTAGAGGTTTGACTAGATTAGTCAGCTAGGTTAGTTTGGGGACAGTAGTGGTGGTTTTTTTTTGCCAGCTCTTTCATAAGTGATATGTGCTTACTGCATCTTATCATAAGACATACAATTCTAGTTGTCTTACTATTATTATATTAAGATTCATCAGTGTGTTTGCAGGTCATCAGTGCATCCATTAGGAAGTTTGCTCCTCAGCTTGTCACCTAATGATTTTAGCAGCCATTTAAATTATTATTTAAATGCATCATTCATCAGGGGTAGCAAAGTAGTGATATTGTGCATCTATCATTTCTTCTGCATTTATTAGCTGGAATTTGTCTAAAAAGAACTTTCCTATGTCAGCTGTTTAGTTACCCGGTATACAGTTCATACAGGAAAGACAGGATGCTTGCCTGGATCTTTGTCTTTGCTAATTTTCTGATGAGTTGGTTTAGCTTCTTAGACTGTGAACAAGAGGTTTAAAGGGATTGAGATAAAACTTCTTAATGTGATTTGGCTTGAAGTGAAGTGAAGTCGCTCAGTCGTGTCCAACTGTTTGTGATCCCATGGACTGTAGCCTACAAGGCTCCTCCATCCATAGGATTTTCCAGGCAAGAATGCTAGAGTGGGTTGCCATTTCCTTTTCCAGGAGATCTTCCCAACCTAGGGATCGAACCTGAGTCTCCCGGATTGCAGGCAGATGCTTTACCGTCTGAGCTACCAAGGAAGCTGTGATTTGGCTTAGTGCAGTGCTAATTATAGCCCTCGTGCTAACCAATAGTTTGGTAATACTTGCTGGTTGATTTTTATTGACTGACTTCAAAGATCATATAATAAGTTGGATAGGGACTTCCCTGGCAGTCCAGTGGTTAAGACTCTGCACTTCTACTGCAGGGGACATGCATTCTATGCCTGGCAGGGGAACTAAGATCTCACATGCCACACAGTGTGGCCTAAAAAAATAAATGGAATAATTAGAGAGGATAATTAGAGAGGTACCTCATTCTTCATGTTTGTGAGTGTGTGTCTTTATATACATGTGTAAATATTTAAGATATATCTTAAAATTTTACCTATAAGAATTTACCTGATTCATATTGTTGGTTCCTGTGCTTCCTTATAGACTTTGAGTGTATCTTGGATAAAAGGAGAAACCCTCTTCCTTATGGAAGCCATAATACAACTTTGGAAAAACTGCCAAAAATACACTTGGAATCAAATACGCAAATAGCTGGATCAAGACTGCCACCAGGAGCTGAAAAGTAACTTTCTTTTAGCTTCAGATTTTATTATCTAAATGTTAAATTTGACACAACTTAATGAGCTCAACTATCAAGGATTGTTTATAGTAGAATATACCCCTCATATATGTCACAAATTCTACCTACATACCCTTGCTTTTGTTGTGCTTTCTGCCTGAATCTCCATCCTTCACTGTCCAAAGCTGAGCAGTCTCTAAAGCACTAACCTTCCCATTGTCTTCATTGGAAATAAATAGTATCTTCTTCTTTGAACCTCCTATGCCTCTATACTTTTCTGAAAAGCACACAGCTGCTTCCCGCACTGAATTACAGTTATATGCTGTATATCTTACGTTCTTTGTTTGACTATTTGTTGTTCAGTTGCTCAGTTGTGTCTAACTCTTTGCAACCCCATGGGCTGCAGCATGGCAGGCTTCCCTGTCCTACACTATCTCCTGGAGTTTGCTCAAATTCCTGTCCATTGAGTCGATGATGCCATCCAACCATTTATCTCATCCTCTGTCACCCTCTTCTCCTCCTGCCCTCAATCTTTCCCTGTATCAGGGTCTTTTCCAATGAGTCAGCTCTTCGCATCAAGTGGCCAAAGTACTGGAGCTTCAGCTTCAGCATCAGTCCTTCCAGTGAATATTCAGGACTGATCTCCTTTAGGATGGACTGGTTGGATCTCTTTGCAGTCCAAGGGACTCTCAAGAGTCTTCTTCAGCACCACAGATCAAAAGCATCAATTCTTCAGCATTTAGCCTTCTTTATGGTCCAACTCTCACACCTGTACATGACTGCTGGAAAGATCATAGCTTTGATTAGATGGACCTGTCAGCGAAGTGATGTCTCTGCTTTTTAATATGTTTGACTATAAGCTGTGTCTTTTTTATTTTTATGTCTCTCAGTACCTTACATATGGTAGATGAATAATAAATATATGCAGGACAGAGAAACACAGATGAAAGCATATAGATACTATAATTTGGTTTAATCTAATGAAGAGGATTACCTGTCATTAATAACTAAATATAAAAATAACTTCGTATACTCAGTTGGCTTTTTTAGTTCATAAGGATACACCCTTGTTTCTGAAATGTTTGTAATTACTCATTTTCTCACTTTAATTTCAGAAGTAAATATTTATTTTTCTTACATAGGATTGCTTTGGAATTTTTGGATTCAAGAGCATTTTGTAGAAACATCCCTCATTTAAAAGGAAAATCTGCTATGAAAAAACGACATTTGGAAATTTTGGGCTATCATGTGATTCAGGTATGAAATACTTATATAATTCAGCCTCCAAAAACCCCGAGACATTGGTTTTACATGTATCCTCTTTTAAGGTGAAAGTTATAGATTTACCTTTTTTTTAATATTAAGAAGAGCTATATTAAAATATCTCTGAAATAGAATACTCTCCATTTTTTTTTTGAAGAGCAAATAATCAGTTTTTAAATTGTCTCTAGACGATCTCTTGATTTTTATATTTATCTTACAATGAAGAGAGGCTCTATGGAGATGGATGGAGTTATAAGAGAAAAAGGCTAGTGTATAAATATAAGACAGTCACATAAGAAAAAGTGTCCATTCTTGCTATTGTAGGAACTAGGAGCATGAAAGCTTTGAGGCAGAGAAGGGTCTTCCAGCTGTTGTCATGGAGGACAACCTTCCAAAAAGGGTTCAAAGGCTATGCTTATGTAAACTAACGTCTTGGGGTCTTACAGCTCTTTTCAGTATTCTTAGAAGCCTTCCCTGGTCTTTTTCGTTGTTGCTTTCGCGCTTTCGTTTAGACTACAGTACTTATTTTACAGATCCCTCATTTCGAATGGAACTCCATGGCACTGTCAACAAGGGATGCTCGAATGGACTACCTGAGAGAACGGATATTTGGAGAAGGCAAATCATGATTGTAGCTTTTACTGAAAATTAGTTATCATGTTGTGTCATATTTGGACTGAATTTAATTAAGTGGCTTGACTCAATTAAAAAGTAATCATGTAGAACTGACTGATTTCTAGGTCAATTGAATATTAAAATTAACAGACATTTTACAATTGAGTATTTTCTCTACTGTCTAGTTGGGAAACTTTAAAATTCTTAATGTAAAAGACATGTAGCTTTTAGGAAACTTAAATAGTTTGCTGTTCATTCTTTGAGTGCATATTATGTGCCAAGAACTGTTTTATTTTTTATTTTGTTTTAATTATTTTTTGTTCCAAGAACTATTTTAGATACTGGGTATACTGGAGTTAGTACAGTATATCTTTCATGGATTGAGTTAAACACAATAAATTAACACAGTTTGTTATATCAATATCTTAGATGATATTAAAAACTGTAGAGAAAAATTTGAACCTTGGTGGGGGAGTGATAGGGATATTGTGGGTGGGTGTAATTTACATAGGGTAATCTGGGAAAGGCTCACTGAGGTGATATTTGAGTCAAGACATAAGGAGTTATCTGGGAGTGGAGAACTCTAGGCAGAAGCACCAGTAAGTGCAAGTATTCCTGGCATGTTTGAAAATAAAAGGAATCTACCGTGGCTGGAGCTCAAGTGGGAGTTGGAGGTTAGAAGTATATGAAAGGGTAAGATTGATAACAGTGTCAAATATATACTACCTCCTGGCTACCCTGAGATAAGAGGCCATTGGAGAGTTCCTAGTAAAGAAATAAAAACTCGTATTTTCACTGGATCACTTTTGCTACTCTGTTTAGCTGATGAGAAAAAACTGCAGTGGGGCAACTGTATAAGCAGGGAAATCCATTAAAAGATGATTGCAGTAATCCAGACAAGAAGTGACTTGGAGAGAGTAGTAGCAGTGGAGGTAACGAGAAGTTGTCAGTTTTTTAATGTATTTTGAAGGCAGAAGCAACATCACTTGCTCACTGATTGGATAATGAGGTATGAGAGAAAGGAGTCAAAGATAATTCTAAGTTCTTGTCCGGAGCATCTAAAAGGATGCCATTGCCATTGACAGATTGGGAAGTCTATGAAAAAAGGAAGGGGGTGGGGTAGGAGAAGATCATGGGTTTGGTTTTAGACATATAGAGTCTGTGATACCTTTTAAACATCTAAGAGGAGATATCAAGCAGGCAATTCAGTAAATGAATTTGGAGGTCATGGGAGTGGTCCAGGCCTTAGTTATACATTTGTCAGGTGACAGCAGTTTTTAATGTGATGAGAGATGATGGAGTCGCTAAAATGTGATTAGAAGAGAGTGTGAATGGAGGAGAGGTCTGAGGATTGAAGTCCTGGGCCCCCAACATGAAGTCAAGAAGAAGAGGAAGAGCCAGATGCTGCTGATGGTTCAGGTAAGATGAGGACTGGGCAGTGTCCATTAAACTTAGCAACATGCAAATCATTGTTAGCCTTGAAAAGAGTACGTTTGGTGAAGTGGTGGGTATGAAAGCTTGACTGCTTCAAGAAAAAGTGGGAGGAGATAGTTTTCTTACAAATGGAAGCAAAGAAAGGGGGTCGTAGCTAAGGGGAAAGTAGACCCATCTTTTAAAAACTTTTGTTTCATTTATTTAAAAACTGTTTCTGTTTATTTATTTTGGGGTCTTCATTGCTGTGAGGGCTTTTCTCTAGTTGCGGTGAGCAGGGGAATACTCTCTAGTTGCAGTGCCTGGGCTTCTTATTGCCGTGGCTTCTCTCGTGGGGCTCTAGGGCATGCAGGCTTCAGTAGTTCTGGCATACAGGCTTAGTTGCTCTGTGGCATGTGGGCTCTTCCCAAACCAGGGATTGAACCTGTGTCTCCTACAATGGTGGGTAGATTCTTTACCACTGAGCCACCAGGAAGCCCCCAAAGTAGGCCAATCTTGACCTGGTCTGATCCCATACATTTTGAGGGAATAATGATTTTCTTTCTGTCTTATGTTTATTTTATAACACAGTTACTAAGAGCCTACTGTGTGATAAACTCCCTACCTTATTCCAAGAGTTATATATGTGTGTTTAGCAGAAAGCCATATTGTAACTACCCACAGGCTACTTGGTGGGGGTGCAGGTCATTGGCCATCTGAAACTTCATCTTCTAACTCTGTGACCCTCTAAATTCATCCTGTCCCAAAACAAGTTGTTAGCCAGAGTGCCTTGAATCTTAAGCATAGCTTTTAAACATGTGACCTGCATGTGTTTTGGCCCATTGATATTTAATTTAGGCTTAGTTGAAGTACTTGTTTAAAATATCCAATTATTGTGCATGATTTGAGCTCCAAAATGTGAACTTTACAGAACCTTTGAAAAACAGAATCAGAATTGGAAGCAAATGAAAAATGTCTCCTTGTAACCCATCTCCCTCACTTTGAATTTCCTCATGATATTCATTTGTGTTTGCTGAAATCCTGTTCTAAGAGCTTGTTATCCACATTCATGAGTGTTTTATTTCCTAAGCAAATGATTATAGGAACTAAACCCCCAAGTAGGTTGAAATATCTTACTGTCCAACTTTTAGAATTAAATCATTAAGCTGATGAGGGTTATAAGTGGTTTCCTTTGGATATAAATTAAAACCCAGTTTTTGTATGATTAATATATTCATACATGGAAATCTTGATTAAATGACCCTTAAGGTACCATCTGACTTCTCATGTACATCTCTTACTTCTCTTTCTCTAGGCTGCCTGATGCAAATGGTTTTATGTCCTTATATTTCTGTTTGATGATTTTTCTATCTAAATAACTTTGGTTGTTATAAATAAAAGTGTCCCTTTTTTTTGATTGAGTTATATATTCCATAAAATCCAACTTTATATAGTCAGTTTTTAGTATACTCACAAGATTATGCCACCAACACCACTACCTAATTCTAGAACAGTTATTTATTCTAGAATGTCATCACTACCTAATTCTAGAACAGTTATTTATTCTAGAACATCATCCCAAAGCATTGTTTTTACAACTTAATCTCATGTCTACATAGATCAGCACTCTCCCCCACAAAGTAACCACTATCATGCTTTTATAGTAGACTTCCCCTTAATAATTCTATCACCACCATCATGTTCTTATAGTAAAGACTTTCCCTTAATAATTCTGTCACCCAAGTTTGCATCTCTAGACATCATAATTTCCCACCCCTACCTTATTTTTCTCTACCTAATCTTTAAAAACATTCTTTTTTTGCATTTTAATTTTTTTGCCCACACCATGCAGCATTCAGGAAGATCCTCAACCATGGATCGAACCCCAGACCCCTGCACTGGAAGTGCAGAGTCCTAACCACTGGACTGCCAGGGAAGCCCCTCCTACCCCAGCTTTTAAGTCTGTCTTAATCTATTAGCATCTCTCCTTCTTAACAATTTATCTGCTAAATAACCTGTAGTTGCCCACCTTTGGGATTTGCTGATTGTATACTCAGGGTGCAGTTCAATATAGAAAAGTACTCAAGATTATACTTCAGAGATCCATAGTAAGACTAAATTTTATTGAATGTTTCCATATTTATGATGCAGAAAATAAAGCTATAGCTTTATTTTATAAATATGAACATTCATATTTTTATGCAGTTGCTTAACAAGTAATAATGGAATACTCCAAGTCAGTTCCAATTCAGGCCTCTCAGAAAATAACACAGATAAGGCTAGAAGTCAAACATGTCTGTGAAAGCACATGAGACCCATATGCCATGATTAAGTTCATGACTTGCAGACAGTAGAATGTAATGGTTTTGGACAAACTGAGATGTCATCTTACTATGTATGCTAAGAACAAACAATTTGAATGTAGGGTTTTACATCCCAGAAAATAGAATAATACAGTCATCGTTCTTTCTATCAGAAATTTGCAAATAGGTAGCTCTTTAAAGTATAGATAAAACTCAAAGCAATGAATACACACCTTTCTCCATACCACCTGCTGGCCCCAAATTCTGCCCCAGCAATTAAGGAATCAATCCTTTTCCTAAGATTGCCTCCCAACCTACAGATACTGCAGTTAAGGACTTGAAGACTGTGATTTACTGGTTTTTAATTTAAAATTTTAAAATTAGATTTAAATCACAATATACCAGTGTTGCAAAAAGAAAGGGGAGAAAAGAATGACAACTTGAATTTGACTATTTTTGCTTAGAGACTTTTCCCTTTCAAATGAAATCCATTTATTCCGTTTCCAAAGTCTTCTCACAGCATATAATCTTTAATATATTGCACAGGGTTCTTGTAATATCTTGAAGCATGAGGAAAGGTTTTTGCTATTTAAAATTTTTTTAATGTAAATGTACATATTTCATTCTCCAGTTTCATTTGTAATAGAAAAAGGAGTGTAAAGGCACCTTAACAATGCAAATGAAAGGATTAATAAACTCAAATTTAGGAAGCTCCTTTATAATTGATTGAGACAGATTAACAAGAGAAATAATCTGTTCAATTTAACATTTATTATTTTTTAAGCTCTGATTGTTACATTGAAAATTCAGTAACTTTGAGGTTTTGATGTCCACTGCTAATCTCTTGGACAATAACAAAGTAGATAATTTCTACATGGAATCTCTGTATAGGCTTTTTAAAAACAATAAATTAAGGCCCTATTATCCAAACAGACCACCTCCCTATCTATTATATTTTTTCACCTTCTTGTTTATAGCTTAGACAGTTTGAAGAGATTTAACCGTGTTGCTAGGCAACTAGCTCCTGAAGCATAACGTATTTCCTTCAGCATCCCAGCCCATTCTTTTTTATCGTCTTCATACCTGATGGAGAAAAAGAATGTAATAAGTTGTTTTAAAGTAGACAGTTCTATAGATCTCCTGGTATTAAATATTTCTCTGAGAAAACCCCATTTGATCTTACCCAGAGGAGGATGCACCTGACTCTTAGACTAACCCTTGAATTCCTCCAAAAATGTGCATTCTCTGAGCATATACCCAAATTATTGCCACAGTATTTGATCTAGATGCTTAGGCAGTTAAACCTTCTCTGGGAATCAAAGACTGTCCAGTGATGATAAGTAACAGGCAATTAATCCTTCACCTCTGGACTGCTAAAGATGGCTGGTCCCCATGAATCCAGGTCAGCAAAGAGTAAGAACTGGGAAGAGCAGAGACAATTAAGTCACCTTGATTCTGATTTCAGCTGTAGCCATACACCAGTGTGATGCAAGGCACTGACACTAGGGGTCACTCTGTAAGAAGCTATTGCTCTTCCCCTTTACTGTCCTGTGTGAGTGCTGCTCTTAGACTCTGCACTGGACCTTAGGTAAGAACTGGTCACCCTCTCTGAATATTCAGGGTCATGAAGACACAGACAGCTTGAGTCCCTTTGAGACCTGTGTGCTTTTCCTTTGCCTGGTGCCTGGTGCTTGAAATGCCATCTCTGCATGAGAAATTCCTCAACATTGCCTTCTCTCTGAAGCCCTTCTCACCTTCCTGAAGCAGAGTTTGTTTTGTCTTCATTTCTCACGGTGTTCTTTGTTTGGTATCCATTGATGATAACAATTATCATCCTATTTTAATGTTTTTATATTTATGTCCTCAACAAGCTCAAAGTTACATGTATTTTATTCACTTTAGTATCTTCCCTTCTCCAGAAGCTATCAATACTTGGCACATAGGAAATACCCCCAAATCATTCTATGATGAGTGAATGAGATTTAAAATAATTTAAAAATTAGCTGATGCCTGTGTTAGAGTTGAGAATCACTGCCTATTCTTGTTTTCCAAGCAAGAATTATTATCCCTGTTTTTCAAAAACCCTAACCTTTCCAGCCCTCCATTATTTCATCCTTTTTTTCTGCCGCTTCCAGTGTTTACCCATCTCACCCTCTTGCTGAGTCTTTCCTCCCTGGGGATCTCCAGTTTCTTTATCTTCTTCCCTCTTTTTTGAAGGGAAAGTGGTAATAGTTAACTTCCTTTTATAGCCACTTTCTCTTGCCCTCTACACAGCTAGTTACTGTTACAATAACATAGGGAAATGATGTCTGATGCACAAAATAATTGTTTGGTTAAGCTGCCAGCCTTTGAGCCTTCCAGTTCACCAGCTGGGAATAAGGCATGTACTGGTTCAGGTATAGAACAAATATTATCCATTTTTCTCTCTTAGGCTTAGTGGTATGCCTCTAAAACTGTACTTATAAATTTAAATCTGTAAGCAAATCTAAAGCATAAATTTGGCAGTTTCTGGATGAGTATAGCCAAAGCTATGGTTTTTCCAGTAATCATGTGTGGATGTGAGAGTTGGGCCATAAAGAAGGCTCAGCACCAAAAAATTGATGCTTTTGAACTGTGGTGTTGGAGAAGAATCTTGAGAGTCCCTTGGACTGGAAGGTGATCAAACCACTCAACCCTAAAGGAAATCAACCTTGAATATTCTTTGGAAGGACTGATGCTGAAGCTGAAGCTCCAATACTTTGACCCTGATGCAAAGAGATGGTTCATTTGAAAATACCCTGATGTTGGGAGGAAGAGAAAAGGATGGCAGAGGATGAGATGGTTAGCATAACCAACTCAATGGACATGAATTTGAGCAAACTCTGGAAGATAGTGATGGACAGGGAAGCCTGGAGTGCTGCAGTCCATGGAGTCACAAAGAGTTGGATGCGACTTAGAGACTGAACAACCACAAAATATATCGTGAACTCACACTCACCTCAGGCAACTGAGATCTACCTCCTATAAACTTAGATCAGCAAGCATGACGCCTAGGCTGAAGACCACACAGGGGGGGACCTGATAGTGGCTAGACATCTACATACTGTACGCCCTGCCTCAACTGTGTTACCATGTGACTCTCTTTAATGATACAAGTTACACTTCTTCTCCCAAGACCTCTGGATACACTGGTCTCTATATGCTGTTCACTTCATTAGAAACTATGGTAAAACACACACACACACACCTTCTTTATAAATACATTCATTTAAGTTTAACTGTAAAATAGTTCAATTGAGTAACACCTGTAAGTGTCAGGTAAGAGACCTGCCCAGCACCGATCTTAGAGGTCAATGCTTTTCACTTCTCTTTTAAAAAGCTTTTATAACTGAACACTCTGAAAATTGGAAACATATTTAAATTAGAAACATATTTAAATTAGATTCAAACTAGAATGAATGAATCATGGAAAACTCAAGAGGTTAAATGTTTCTTCAGAGCCCTGTTCTCTAAGGAAATAAAGTACCCTGTGTGAGGAAGGTAAGTGGTTTGGAAGGCTTTACTCTGTGGGATGCCTAGAGCATTCATTACACTTTTAAAACTGGAAGGGAGCTTAAAGGATGAGTTGTCCAGCTCTTAATTATTGATTAAGATATAGGCCCCAGTAAGTTCTTTCCCAAGCTCACAGCTAATTAGAAGCAGTACTTGATTAAGTAAGTGGCAATGTGAAAAAGTTCAATAGGTTCAAAGAGTGTTTACCACCAAAAAGTAGTGTACATTTTGGGAAAGTCTGGCTTCCTATGTACTTCAAAACCGTTTTGTCTTACTTGGCTTAATATTTAGTTCGGAAAACTGGAGTGAGCAAAACTTACTTCCATATGTCATTGACTTCAGTGGGTGCAAATTCTTTAGATTCCAGCTGAATCATGGCAAAACCACCGATGGCATACAGGGATCCAGCCAAGCTGACCAAACTGATGGAACTTCTTTCTTGGGGAAATTCAGTCATTACTTCCCACCTGGGAATCATTGAAGATATAGTTAATGTAAAACTTAAAAAAACGCCAAATGTATTTACTGAATAGCTATAAAAAAAATAGTGAAAAATTTTGAGTAGCATAGGCATCCAAAATTAGAAGATTAAATTTGCTACTGGAAAATATCTAAATATTCCTTTATTTGAAAGATCTAACCAGATGCGATTTTAAGGCCCTCAATATATCAATCCAAAAATACTTCACCTTCATCAGTTAGCACCTTCAACAGTGGTTATCAAACTGTGTGCCATAAATAGTGGAGTATTGGGGGGCAATTCTAGGGTTCCTAGGCCCTACTGTGTTGGGTTTCATTTGAATGCTAATACAAATTTTAAAAATCTTTGAGGTCCATGGTGTCTCAAGAAATCTCCAAACCCTTGTTAATAAAGCATGTGAAAAGGATAGTTTCGGGCTCCCCAAGTTACACTAGTGGTAAAGAATCCACCTGCCAATGCAGGAGACACAAGTTCTATCCCTGGGTTAGAAAGAGTCCCCTGGAGGAGGAAATGGCAACGCACTGCAGTATTCTTCCCTGGAAAATTCAATGGACAGAGGAGCATGGGGGGCTACAGTCCATGGGGTCACGAAGAGTTGGACACGACTGAGCACATATGAGGACAGTTAACAAACTAGGGTTGGAAATTTTCTTTTTAATAATTTATCCTTCATCCTTTTAAATAAAGGATTTATGGGAACTTTTTAATGTTAATGGCTGTATGAAATAGGACCACTAAAGATAATATCAATCAAAATAGTTGGAAGTATCGAGTCTAGAATGAGTTAGTCATTTTGGTAGCTCTCTTCCAGTACTCTGGCATTAAAAGTGGACCTCATAGTTTTTCTCTAAATATATCATCTGTTTAACTATAAGAAATAATATACATACATTGTAGAAAATCTGGAGAAACAAGTTATAGAAGAAAACAACTATCACCCATGATCCTATCCTTCAAATATAAGCAAAATTTTGCTATATTTGTCATTTAAAAATGCATATAAATTTAAATATCCATCTATACATATGTACTGGAGAAGGCAATGGCAACCCACTCCAGTACTCTTGCCGGGAAAATCCCATGGATGGAGGAGCCTGGTAGGCTGCAGTCCATGGGGTCACTAAGGGTCGGACACAACTGAGTGACTTCACTTTCACTTTTCACTTTCATGCATTGGAGAAGGAAATGGCAAGGCACTCCAGTGTTCTTGCCTGGAGAATCCCAGGGACGGGGGAGCCTGGTGGGCTGCCGTCTATGGGGTCGCACAGAGTCGGACACGACTGAAACGACTTAGCAGCAGCAGCAGCAGCAGCATACATATGTATAAAACTAATAATATAGAGTATTTACAGTTTTATATGTTGCTGCTTTAACTTCTTATGGGTGTTTACCCATATTATATAGTCTTCAAAAACATGATTTTTAATGATCATAAAAATCCAATTCCATAAAACTTCCTTGTAATTTATAGATTAATTAAAGTCTGTGAAGAAGGCTGAGCGCTGAAGAATTGATGCTTTTGAATGGTGGTGTTGGAGAAGACTCTTGAGAGTCCCTTGGACTGCGAGGAGATCCAACCAGTCCGTTCTGAAGGAGGTCAGTCCTGGGATTTCTTTGGAAGGAATGATGCTGAAGCTGAAACTCCAGTACTTTGGCCACCTCATGCGAAGAGTTGACTCATTGGAAAAGACTTTGATGCTGGGAGGGATTGGGGGCAGAAGGAGAAGGGGACGACAGAGGATGAGATGGCTGGATGGCACCACTGACTTGATGGACGTGAATCTGAGTGAACTCCGGGAGTTGGTGATGGACAGGGAGGCCTGGCGTGCTGCGATTCATGGGGTCACAAAGAGTCACACACGACTGAGCGACTGAACTGAACTGAAAGTCTATTTTGAACTGTGGTGTAGGAGAAGACTCTCGAGAGTCCCTTGGACTGCAAGGAGATCAAACCAGTCCATCCTAAAGGAGATCTGTCCTGAAGTATTCACTGGAAGGACTGATGTGAAGCTGAAACTCCAATACTTTGGCCACCTGGTATGAAGAGCTGACTCATTTGAAAAGACCCTAATGCTGGGAAAGATTGAAGGTGGGGGTAGAAGGGGACGACAGAGGATGAGATGGTTGGATCGCATCACCGACTCAATGGACACGAGGTTGAGTAGACTGTGGGAGTTGGTGATGGACAGGGAGGACTGGAGTGCTGCAATCCATGGGGTTGCAAAGAGTCCAACATGACTGAGCGACTGAACTGAACTGAACTGAACTGAAAGTCTATTTTGTAATCAGGCATACTTGGTTCCTTAAAAAAGTAATAATAGTGTTCTAATTTTTTCTTTATTGCTAAACTAGGAGCATAAAAACTATATACTCATCTAGATATATGAGCTCAAAAACTTGAAAAGGACTAATTCTATATAAAGAATATATGTCCTGCATCTTCACATTAACTTTAAGCCAATACAATCTTAAAAGTGAAAAAAAGAGAAAATTATAAAGAACACAAAAGAATCAAATATCTGAAGCATTCATCCTTTACAAATATCAAAAACTAAGTGGAGGTCTTTTAATATTTAAAGAAACTACACATTCCAAATCAAATAACCTTATAGAGAGATGTATATCCACTATTGTGTATGTAATTATTCAGAAGTATTACCTTTGCAAGGCTAGATTCACAAAATTAATAACAAGTGAGGGCAAATTGGTTACTCCAACATTAACTTGAGGGTCATGTATTCCAAATTACAAACACACACAATGCATCAAAATGTTAGGTGTTTCATGACTATAACACCAAAAGAAATACAGACAAAGATACTTCCTCTTCAGTCCCTGCCTCCCTGCCCTCCTCTCCCCTTGTCCAAACTAGAAATTGAAGCATACAGTGATTCATATTCCATAGTAAGAGGTAACAGCTTACTTATTGGTGTTGAGGTCAAAAGCTTCAACTGAAGCTGAAAGACCGTCTTCAGTGACACCTCCAGCAATCACAATTTTGCCTTTATGGACTGCCACTCCAAACATGGAACGAGGGATCTTCATTGGAGCCAAATCTTTCCAGTCTCCTTTTTTGGGGTTGTAGACAAATACTCTGTTTGTACATTTTCTGTAAACAAAACACAACAAAATGGTCCTTTAAGAATTTTCCTTTTTTGAAAAAAAAAACAACTTGACTAATCACTTGGCTTTGGTTCTCACTTGAAATATGTAATATAGTGAAGATCAGAAAAATTCTTAATCTGAACATATGTCACCAAGCAAAGGACAATAATACGAGAACCAAAAACTATTTTATAACAATTTATGCTATTGGAAGGTAGCATCCTTTACTTTTGGCAATTGCCTAGAGGCCCAGGAAGCATAGATTTTAATCCTATCTGCTACTAAGTTAAATGGAAAACATGAATAGAGTTAACAAATTTCATAAATTCTTTATTGTGCCTCTGTTACAAAAGTGTTTATTCATTTCATTATCTGAATATCCTAAGAATGAATCAGTTAACGTAAAAAATACTTAGGTGTGAATGTACCTATTTTCAATGTTCATTGCATTTTATTCTATCACTAATATACCGATACATTTTAAGAAATCTGGGACTAAAGATTAGACAACTAGTCATCTGAGCTGATGAGTAACAAGAACAATTTTACATGCTAAATGCTACCAGAAAAACCTGGACCCATCTGAATTATCTTTCTTAGGTTCTTATGATTCCATAATTTACTGATGGGAGTTTGAATTTCAAATAACAATTAACTGGATATATCTGGTAAAGCAAAGAGCAACAAAACAAAACCTCAACTTTTTTTTCACTAGTTTTATAAAAGACCAGATTTCTGGAGTAGAAGCATTTCCTGTAATATATGACTATGAGTATTATCTTAAAACTCCACTCAGTGGCAAAAACCAGTATATTTCAGTGCTTGCTTTTAGATAATGACTCATTTCAAAGTTCTTGACTCTGGCATTTGTCAAGCAATGTTGTCTTGGTTAATCATATTCTCAAGATGAATATATTACTGACAAGACCATATGCTTCTTACTGACATATCAATTTCCTAGTTACTAATACTACTTGAAGGAAACAATTTAAATTATTTGGCAGGGCCACTATGTTTGCAAAGTCAAAACACTGCTTAACACAGATTTTCCATTCCATTTACTAAGGAAAAATGCCCCAAATAAGATTTAGCACTGAGTGTGTTTATAATATGGCCTTCCTTTAAATGTTTATTTAATGGGACTATCTGGCATTAAGGAGGATATCAAGACTTCAGAATATGTTATTGAATATATATTATATAAAAACTCATTGCTTTTTAAAATCACATATTCTATAATATATATCATTTTAATTGAATCATACCATTAATTTTTAACTCTAGAATATAGAGTTCTTTAATTCTAGCACATTTCCATATTTTACTCTCCTTTCCTGCTTTTTTTTTTGCCACTTTATTTGTTTTTTAATTAAAGGATAACTGCTTTACAGAATTTTGTTGTTTTCTGTCAAATACCAACAAGAATCAGCCATAGGTACACCCATGTCCCCTTCTTCCTGGACTTCCTTCCCATCTCCCTCCCCATTCCACCCTTCTAGATTGTCACAGAACCCCTGTTTGAGTTCCCTGAGTCATACAGCAAATTCTTATTGACTCTCTATTTTATATATGGTATTGTCAGTTTCCATGTTACTCTCTCCATACATCTCACGCTCTTCCTCCTCCCCCCTACCCCATGTCCATAGGTCTGTTCTCTATGTCTGTTTCTCCATTGCTGCCCTGCAAAACCTAGAGCCTATTATACAGAGTGAAGTAAGTCAGAAAGAGAAATATAACTATCGTATTCTGATGCATATATATGGAATCTAGAAAGATGGTACTGATGAATTTATTTGCAGGGCAGCAGTGGAAAAAACAGACACAGAGAATAGTCCTTAAATTCTTAATTCTAGCTTCCTTTCCAGGACTGGACAACTTTTAACCTGGGCAAGTGATACAAACCAAATTAGGCAGAGTTTTCAAGGGCAGGAAATTTGTTATCATTATTGAAATAAAAAATCATCATTTTATCAAACAGGCTACTGGCTTAACGGACTTCTGGAGCACTCTGAACTCACTTCTTCCATAAGATCTCTTTCCTAATTACCTACCCCTTGAGAAGTACCTAAAAATCAAGTTATATCCTCTTTTTCTCCTAAGAGACTGGGTGCTGCTGAGTATTCCAGGTATATTTCTTCTGTTTGATCAGTGCCTGTTTGTGACCAGTTGTTAAATATTTTGAATATCATTTGTCCAGGAATAAATATGTGAAACATTGCTGAGGAAAGAGCTGCCTGCTTTTCAGTCACCATGTTTTTCAGTTTCAAACTCAACTATCTAAATTCTCTGTTATGAATGTAAAGTACAAAATCCATGATTTTTTTATACACTATTGTTTTAGTACCTATATTTTAAATGCTATATTAAAGAGATATGCTTAATTTTTATCTATCAATACTTATGGCTAAATCCATAAAAAGTCCACTGGTTTTAATGTAGTAAAATATAATTATAAATTAGCCAAATAAAAGACTTGATTATGCTCCTAAATGCTGCTTTTCCATTGTAAGAAAGCTTATGATGGAGCTATTATGCTCATTCCTAGCAATATATTGGGCATATACAAACTGACTTCAACAGTTTAATAATTTTATACAGTTTTCCTTCATAAGTCATTATTAATATCCTCCAATAACATTTCAAAACTTTATTTTAAAATTTTGCTTCCACAATGTTATAGGTGAGAACCAAGTATCATTCCAGTATAAACAGAAAGGAACTCTTGTAATAAAAAATCACCTGGATATAAACCGTAAGATTTTAGGGTACTTACTTATCATCTGTCTTTCCTCCAAGACAATATATCATCCCCTTATGGGAAATCACACTATGGCCATAGACTTTGATAGGAAGCTTTTTAACTTCATTCCATTTGGCTGCCCTAAAATCAGAAAATGATAGAATTTATATGCTTTCAGTAAATTTCAGGTTCTAAAATTATGATTTTGTTATAGACACTCATATACCTGAATGCTTAGGAATTGAAAATATGCCAACTTACACAGGATCATAGCATAATACTGTATCCAGAGAAGCCTCTGTTTGAAGGTCTTTGCCTGCAACTACATAGATTTTGTCATCTATCTCTCCCAGACCGAAGAGACACCTAGCTGAAGGCAGAGGTGGGAGTCCAACCCACTCAGATGCTACATTATCAAGCTGAAAGAAAAAAAAATATATGAGGAATTGTGAAGCTTGTTATAGGTGTACCAAAAAATATGCTATACTTTGTTGTTTAGAATTGATTGAGATAGTAGAAGATCTCATAAATTTAAAACTATAACTCAGAAAGGATCATATTTTACCTTTGAATTACCAGGAAAAATGAGAAAATCTACACAGCCTACCAAAGAGCTAAAAATACTCAAAGCTGGAGAACTTGGGAAAAGGAAAGCGAGAATAAAATAGAGTCACCAGAGTTTAGTTAGAACTGGGAGATTTCTTGTCAAACTTTCTTCCCACATTACCTTGTTCAGGTTGAACAAGGAATCAATACTTCGAGGATATTGGGGAAATAGATTGTCACTGTAGGGAGGGTCACAGTATGTGAGTGACCCCCGCAAGCTATATTTAACAAGCTCCAAGCTGGCGCCCAGGACAGCTGGACCTGTCGCTCAGTTCACAGACAACTGGGACGTTAGATATTATCTTTTCTTCTTTCCTTAAACATTTTTAAGTTCTCCATGCTTCACTTTATTACTTTAGATATAGGCAGGTGTCCTCCCAGGCTTTGGTGGGAGTGATTTAAAATGCTCTTTTCCTTCCCTCCCACTCTTTCTCTCTTTCTGATTTAAATTAGAAAGGAATTCTGCTTGTTTTTGCTATTGCGAATTCTGTGAGCCTAAGACAGCCTCCAAGAGCCCATGCTCTGGGATATGTGATTGATTCTAATATGGCTGGCATCAGCTTTAGCACTAACTATTGGTAATTTTAAGATTTTCCACTTTGCATTTTAGGACACCAAGGCATAAGAAAGCTGCTTTCTGAGGGAGTGCAGTCAGAGATTATTGTTCTCTCTAGTGCTATTTCTATGTAGCAGAAGAAAAAGGGAAAAAACCCAGAATAACTGCATACCAAGAACAGATGCAGATATTCAAGTCTGTGGTATATCCAGATGGTGATCACTAATGTATTCATTTTTGAAAGAAAGTCCTTTATCAAGAAACCAGTAGGTAGTATAGAAGCAATAATAATGACAGTTATCGACTTTTTGGGATTCCCTGGTGGCTCACTGGCAAAGAATCCATCTGCCAATGTAGGAGATGCGGGTTCAATCCTTGGTCAGGAAGATCCCTTGGAGAAGGAAATGGCAGCCCACTCCAGTATTCTTGCCTGAGAAATCCCATGGACAGAGGAGCCTGGTGGGCTACAGTTCACAGGGTCACAAAAGAGTCAGACATGACTGAGTGACTAAACAACAACAAAGGAATTTTTACTCTGTGATAGGCTTCATACTGGGTGCTTTATGCAGGTAATCTAATTTAGTCCTCTCATTTGTTATCTCTGATTTAGAGAGGAGAAAACAGGCACAGAAAGGTTAAACAATTTGCCCAAGCTCACAGAGCTTTTAAGTGATACTCGATGCAAACTATATAAATTCATAGGTTTTTTTTTTTCTTTTTTTCAATGGGAGCAGCAGCCATCATAATCCCAAATCAGAGGGTTTACTGCCCACACTACCCAATACTGTCTACCTTCCCATACTACCCCCGATAGGGCACTTCCTACAGTAGACTGCCTGCTAGGTGTTTTTACAGACGAGTTGTCAAGCTATTTAACCTCTCTGGCTTCAGTTTTCTCATCCCTAAAATTAGAGTTTGGACTCAGAATACTTAAGATGTGGTGCTGTTCAAAGATTTGATGAAACTGTTAATTCTATAGGAAAAAAACCCTCTCTTATCTAGGTAAAAAAAATTATAATCTAATTCTAGTATACAACCAAAGGTCATATGAATCCTGACTTAATACATTTTAAACAGAGGTGACAAAGCAGAAAATACAAAACCTGAAATTCTCATACATTTTCTTGTGAGTCATAATCCTTTTTCACAGGTGTTTTTATCCTGGCTCACTATTTTATCCTTGTCTCACTATTTGTGCCTTTTAAAGGAGCAAGGCATAGGAAATAATAGGGAGTTGACCTTTTCAACTTTGAATAACTGTTTTTATAGCTATAAGGAACATCAAGCATGCTTCCTGAACCAGAAATGTGAGGCTATGTCAATAAAAGCAAGGGTAGCGATAGGATAGAAGGGACTAAAGATAAGGCTAGAAGTATTCTTCAGATTTGATTTCCAGGTTATTTGTATTTTAATGTCATTTTTACTTCCTAGATAGATTATTGTCTTTTCAATTGACTTTACCCTTTCTGAAATTTATCTGAATTTAAAACTAGCCCTTAGGAAGTTTTCTGGCCCACATTCAAATACTTATGATTACAGCTTTTATTGTTATTTTTATATTTCATAGTTAACATCCTTTAATGGAATTTGGAAAATTAAGAAGCATGATTGAATGTATTACATTTTTTTGAGATTAGTAGAAGATGGTTAAAGAGTGTGTTTTATAAACGCTCGGTAGGTCACACAATTTGAAATCGCTCAGTGACTGTGGTGTGACATTCTATACTTACTTATCTTTGGCCTTTCGAATTCAATGCCCATAAACTACAGGCCATGAGTAGCCATGACCTAAACAAACCCTTTTGAACTATCTGTAAGCTACAAAGTACTGGTATTGGTATTAAAGATAAAGTCACTGATTCCTTCATAAACTGGTAAAGTATAATGTGTTGGTAACATGAAACTAATGCCTTTCAAACAAACTACAGAGAGTTTGTTTAGGAGGATCTCTCTTCTTGGAAACTTCTATGGTTTCATAAAACAGATTAAGTTGCAATAATGTCTAAGTACAACTCTGATCCAAAGAAATTTGATCATTTATCATAAATAAAAATTTCTAAATACAATTAATCGATTCAAACTAGTGACATTTGTATAGATAGTATTTCCTCAAAGGTAATCCAAAGCGTGTAAAATACTTATACAAGTTCTTTTCACTTTCAATATAATTGTATTTTAGGCAGTAAACCACAATTAAGAGATGAAATGCTACCTCTGAGAATTTCAAATCAAGCACTTGGAAAAAGGTAGAAAATCTGATCAATTATAACTTTTTGTAGAGTACTTTGATTTTTGGAAAATACCTATTTTTCAGAAAGAGGATACAAGATTAAATTTTGTTTTTACTAAAATACTGGACTTTAAAGGATTACAGTCACAATCAACTATAAACATGACATTTTAGGTAAAAGAGCATAAAGAAAATCATGAGCCACCACTTGTACATGAATTAGAACCTCATTCTTCATGAAAATGTTTATTAAATATGAACAAGCAGCTAACTGATCTAAATATTTGTCAGTACTTAATGAAAATGCAAGGGACTGGAATAGGACGTCAAGTATTGATAGAATACAGTACAAGGAGCCTAAGTAATTCACAATCAGCTAACCAGATGGTGACTAACATCCTTCCCTTATGTCTCTGCATATGTGAAGATAGCCTTTCTTACCTGGAAGAAGTAGGACTGTAGGGGCTGAGCTTTATTTTCTTCATCCACATACAGCCCTCCTACCACATACACCTGATTTTGTTGGGTAACGATGCTGGAATGATTTCTGGGGATCTGCTCAGCCAGCGCGGTAAGGTAGCATTCATTTTCCGTGGGATCATAAGCCACAGCAGCTGTGTCATTAACCAGGAGGATGAGGTCCTTGACAAACATTCCATGCCTGGGAATATCATTCAGGTAACCAGGAAGTAAATCTTCATCGCCAACATCACCATTCACCTCGCCAGCCCCAGCCTTCGCTGTGTTTTTGCTAGGTTCTGGGAGTTTGCCTGCAAAGGCATCTTTGAGAACTTTGATTTTTTTCTGGAGTTCTGGGTTGCTTTTAATTATATCATCTTTTTCAACATGATCTTTAAAATATTTTTCTGTCATAAGGCGAAAACGAATACAATCAAACACTTCGCTAAGGTTTTTAACCCTATTTTCTTTGTCTGTTCGCACCCATTTCATCACTGCCTCAAATACTGCTTCTTCCTTTTCTACATTTAGGCTGTCATTGGAAATGACTGAGATCAGCTCCTGTGGAGACAGTTGCATGAAGTCCTCTTCCTTACAAATCTGTACAAAGCGATCAGACACAAATTCGCGGGCAGAGATGGCAAGTCTCGGGCAGTCAAGAAGAAGTCCTAATCTTAGAATAGCTAGACAGTTACCAGGAGCAAGTCTTTTCTGAAGATAAGAAACGCAGACAGTGAACACGGAGGGGATCTGAAAGCGGCTGGCCAATGCAAAAATATCTTGCACGTTTCCGTCATTGAGATCAATACTGGCAGAGTATAGGTACTTAATGATTAAATCCAGTACAGCAGGATCCACATTATCTAGTACTACCTCCTTTTTTTTCGCCTCATCAATTTCAGATAAAAAATACTCACGGAAGTAAGGACTACAAGCTGACAAAATCAATCTGTGGCAAGGAAGACTTTTGTCACCTGCTTTTAGGGTGCAATCGATGAATTTTTTCTCATCCAGGAGATCTTTTAGACCATCCTGAAGAAGGGTGGATTGGTAAAGCCGCAGTTCCTCTGCGAGTTCCCGCTGGGAATCCATTTTGTGAGTAACCTGGGTAAGGAAGGGGACACTAAGGCCTTAGCTCCTCACAGCACACAGGTCTAGCAGTAAAAAGGCAGATCAGTATGCTCTGCCCAGCTTGAAGCCTTTGCAATTTAATCCCACCAGCTAAATATAGAAACCAGTGCTAACAACGGGAATGTAGGAGAGCTAGTTTGGAAGAAGAGTTGCTCTTGCAGCTGTCAGAGATTGAAAGGAACAACTGGAACTTTAATCACTAAGGAAACAGCTAAGAAACGAGAGATTTAAATGAAGTGGAAAGCTTTAAAATACATAAAGCATTAGAAGACAGGCTAATAAAGGATACCACAAGAAAATGTTCACTGAACTAACAGAAAACTGAATCATAACAATGAGTCAGTCTGCTAAAACTGGTCTAGTGGCAAGCTACTTGGCTATCTGAATTAATGATGCAAAGGTCAAGAATATGAGGTGAGTTCATTTGAATACTCATAAGCAAGATCCTCTTTCCAGTAACTGTTATAAATGTTTATTTTCTACTTAAAACAGCAGGATATATAATATTCTTTGAGAAGTAGGAAACTTAAAAGACTGCTACTTAGGCAGATTATTTTTTTGGAAAAAACCTTTAAAAGAATAATACCCCCCCAATTCATGACTAAATTAAATGGAAAGAAACTGCTAACTTTATAAGATATCCTGTTATCATTATTCTTCAGCGGAAAAACTATAATTAGTATTGATTAAATTATGATATTACTCGTTCACACCCTGCCTTGCTCTGCAAAGGATTTGATGTGGCAAACAACAATAATAAAACCAGGAAAAAAAGTTAAAAGTTGACATTAGGGAAGAAAAATCCCACAACATATACACTATGATTAATAAAGATATTCTGCAGTTTCAAGTGTTGATCTCTCATTAAATAAAAATTTTAAAAATGGAACAGACGTAACCCTATCAGAACAATGTAATCAACAGAACGCAGCAAAATCAGGACGAAGTGCTACATGCCTGGTATTATTTGAAAAACAGGCTTTATACATGAAAAAAAAAAGAATATACAACTAGAATATAAGCTGTTGACTATAATAGAACACACCATATTAAGTATGGGATGCAGAAGGCTGACTTGAAAAAAACTGATCCTTTGTTTATACACAAATAGCATCATATACTTCATGAAATATTTTATTATAAAATTATGTTATCACATTATAAAAAACTCAGTCGGGGTGTAAATATATTGTACTTTCAAAGATTGGTATTCTTAAACATGCTCAAAAGAACATAAGCTCCATAAACACAGGGATTTGGGGAGGTTTGTTTTGTTCAATGCTATAGCCACACGACCTCATGAGTGCTCCATAAACATTTGTCGAAGGAATGAATGAATGTCCTTAGATTAGGGAAATATGTATTTTTAAATTTCAAGGTCTCCATCCATGAGTAAAGGTTTTTTCCTCTTATTTTACATCACGGTGAAGTCAATGGTACTGTCAGCTGCTAAAACAACAGCTGAGAGAAGAGTTCGTTGACTCTTTTTCCATTTATAGATGCCACTAAAGGTTTTAACACTAGAAAAAACTAACAGCTGCTCTCTTGTTTAAACAATAAATGACTCATTTCTCTCTACACGTAACACCTAACATTTGAAAAGATTAATGAGTCAGATGCAAGCATCATAATATGACATTTGAGGTTATTACTTACTAATCAGCAACTTTATAGTCTGTTTGGCTTGAAAAAATATTGAAATAATATTCCGAGCTGCATTTTGTGATCTGTATGCATTTTTCAAGCACACTTTCCCCCTAATATATTATAACTCCATCCCTTAAAAATCCTTTCCTATTTAAATACAGAACCAATTAATAGTTTTTGTTTATTGATTTCTATTAAACCCAGGTTGTGTGTATGTGTGCTGCTCAGTCGTGTCTGACTCTTTGCGACCCCCCGAACCGTAGCCCACCAGGCTTCTTTGTCATGGAATTCTCCAGGCAAGAATACCGGAGTGGACTGCCATTCCCTTCTCCAGAGACACTCAGGTTAGCACTTGATTATTACATGTCTATGGCTGTGCATACAGTTTCATTATCTTAAATGATTTTACACACTCAGTTTTTTCACTCTAGAGAAACAGGGCTCCTTTGTTTAATTTTAATGTTTTGACAAAAGTTCCTTACAACATTTCTTTATACTGAAGCAACAGCAAAAAAAGTGATGCCAGAGAAGTCACCAAATCTTACCTGACCAAGAAATCAGAAAATATTGAACTTTTGAATACTTCAAGGAAGTATCAAGGAATACAAAGAGAAAGTCAATAAATGAACTATTTATTTACAAACTATTTAAAGTTATTTTCTTATAAATGTATTCTTGCCAAAATGATATTGAAATTATTTACCAAACAGTACCCAAAACTTTACATAGGGAATTGATATCCTCCAAAGTTAGCTATAATTTTTGGTTTCTACATAAATGATTACCTAAAAATGGTAAGCTTAAGGTTTGTAATTTATATTAGAGTTGGCTTACATTGTGATAAATATATTTAAACCAGAATTTTATAATTAAGAAAGCAGTATTTGATTTCTCCATAAGAAGAGTCTTATACTTTAAAATAATATTTTCAGAACATTTAATGGTGCTGCATAAATTCTTTATTAAGCTCAATATAATACAGTCTTTTAATATCCACAGACTAATAATTTATAAGTACTAGGTACAAAATAAACATATTTACAACAAACCAGAAAGATTTCGGTTACAATTTCAAATATAATTTTTTTAGAAGACTGGCAGTAAAATCTTAGATAAATGATCTTTTTCTTAATCATTAAAAAACTCTCTTAAAAGCTTTTTCTGTAAATGTAAAAACTATTCCATGCCTTATAGTAGGCGACTAGTATCTTTAATCTTGAGATATCTGTAAATAGAAATTCAGCTCAACTCAAGATCAACTCATTACTTCCCAAAGTCCCTGCAGGGTGAATCCATCCTTCAATTTCTCTATTGCAAGCCCCAGTTCTTCTGAAAACACAGGTTCACGATCTTGTTGCTTTTTGGGAGATAAGAGGATGAGATGGGAATAGAGAAGGTGAGCAAGGAAGAGGAAAAAAAAAAACAAAAAATAGGTTTCACATAAGTGTGTGAATACTGAACACTGGAATATAGAAAGTTTTTTTCATACACTATAGGTAAAATATCCTTACCTTGTTGCCATCGGCAAAATAAGCCTATAAGACAAAGAAAATTATATTTCACATACTTGACACATAATAGGTTAAGAGGTTAAGGAACAGGTAATTAACTTACAGAAAAATTCTGGAAGTAACTGTATTTTATATTCTGTTACTGTGTTTTTAATGGTTTTCTCACCTATCTTTACAAAGCTGGTAGCAGAATGCACTTTTGTCAATATTAATGTCTTCAAGAGTTATGCTAAATTTAAGTGCTAAAACTGTGCTTTGTAATTGGTGAATAGTTAGCATTGTTAACTTGAAAGTAGATGAGAGAATGATTCAGCAGATATAAAATTTTACCCCCACTTTTGGCTTAAAAGATGCTGGCAAAACAAAACAAAGCAATAAGTGCTTCAGTGTGTCAGCAAATGCACACACACTGAGGTTGTAATAGTTTACAATTAACTATCTTATACTTAGCTTAAAAATTTCCTTCCCAGAGCAATATTCTAGTCAGATTCATAGACCACAGTATATACAAAGCATTATTATTATTTTGGCTATTAAATAATACAGATTGGCAAACAAGAAATTTTACTGTTCAAATAGAAATCCATTTTAAAATAATACACCTATAAAATTAAAAGGAGGGAGGTCAACTATATTTAACATATTCTATTATCTTAAAGTATGAAAACACTTTTCACATATCTGAAATCCTCTGAATAAGTTATGTTCTCAAATTATTTCCCAGTTTGGTAATTTAAAAGTATTTTCTCACACAAAAAATTCCCTACCTTGGAAAAAAAAATTCTCCAACTCATGTTTAAAACACTCTAAAAAGTCTCAAGCTTGATGATATTTTACACACTTAAACCATTATTTAATTGAACATGACTCAGAGTTAAAAAAAAGAAAAACACAAGAAATTTAGTGATGCTCCTTCATAATGCTCACCACAAAAGCATCCGTGTGATCATCAGAGTCTATCTCTACATCGTCTTGAATTTGTTTGACAGTCAGAGCTTCAAGGGGCTGTGGCTGAAAATCAGTAGATGTTAAAAAGAATCAGTAGATGTTAAACTCCATCAATAAGACCATATTAAACAAATAAATAATTTTAGTAGAATGTGCTGTAAGAGTTGTAAATACCTGTAAAAGGATATCACAATTACCAACTACTCAAGTCTTACAAAAATCACTACATAATTTATATTCTATTAAAACTTACATGAATAATAAAATGAGTCAGTTAAATCTAAGCTTTTAAATCTGATGTTAGTATCATCAAAAGAGTTCAAATTAAAAATTTACACAAACTTAATATGATACTTAGAAATATTCATAAAGAAAAAAAACTCTCATTGGGCTTTATCTGATTTTCTGATAGTTAAAAACTCTCTGGTAGTTTAAAACCTAACTTGTATAATAGCATATTTTAAAGTTTCCTTGAAGCAGTCATTGAATAGAATTTGTGAAAAAAGAAATTCGTGAAAAAAAAAGAACTAAGATTTGTATGGAATATTCTAAAAGTAAAGCAGAGTACATATAGTACTGATATCTATTAATTCACTTTTCAAATATCTGAATATCTTTAGTGTATGAGGTGCTATGCTGGCTACCTCCTCTGTCCATGAGATTCTCCACGCAAGAATACTGGAGTGGGTTGCCATGCCCTCCTCCAGGGGATCTTCCCGACCCAGGGATTGAACCCACATCTTTTACATCCCCTGCTTTGGCAGGCGCATTCTTTACCACTAGCACCACCTGGGAACCCCCATGCTGGTACTACCAAAAGTATAAAGTTTTCACCCTTACCACAGAAGGTGTGTAATATAGTTGGAGTGGAGTGAAGGATAAAAAACAATTATAAGTAACTAAATATCAAGTTGAACTATAAGAAATTGCCATTTTACTTTTTTAAAATGGTCAAATATTAATAATATCATATGGTTCAACCTACAGAAAATAGCTGCAACAAATGCAGTGTCTATTGTAATAGGAGAGTTTGGCGACAGCACAACTTCTGGCTTGTGCATACCAGAAACTTTCATGAAGAAAAGGCTGGCATGTGACTGAGGGCTTTTAGGACAAGGATGATTTTCACAGATAGGATTAGGGGAAAGGGTATTCCTGGCAGAGGGGATCAGCATCAGCAAAGGTGAGAAACCACAGGATCTGGCTGAAGAGGAATAATACAATATGGTCAGAACATGAGAGTCCCACGAGGCAGAGGAGCTAAGCAGGAATACTGTACTGAACAATGCCAAGGAGTATCACCCACACTGTGGTTGTGCAGATAAGGTGGGGAAGGTAGACTGGAGTCTACTGAAATTTTTAAATACCAGCTCAGACAATGTGGACTATTTATGGGTAATTTGTGGGGGAGAGTTGATGTAGGAGGAGGGCTGACAAGAGGTTGACCTGATTCCCTAGTCTGAGAACAGCTGGTATTTCAACCACGTTTAGAACTTGTGACTGTGTATAAGTAAATTAACCTATCTAAGCCTCGGTCTCCGTAACTGTGAGATAGAGATTATAATAACGATGATGATACAGTTCATAGTGTTTTTGGCAGGATTAAATGAGATGAGGCATTTAAAATTCTCAGAGCAGTGAACAACAAAGAGTAGGCACTCAACACAGTCATTCAACAATTATGACTATTCACTAAGAGTCTAGTATGTGCTACTTTTGATTGCTGGAGACAGAGTGGTTAAAGAAAATAGACAGAAATCCCTGACTTCGTGAACATTATTTATAGTGGAGGAGACTGATTAGTGTTACCAAAAATAAAGCAAGCAAGCGAGAGAGCAAATAAACAAGCAAAATAAGGGATAAAAAAGTGACAGGGGTTGTTGTTGTAGATGGATAGTCAGGGAAGACCTCCCTCAACAGGTGTCTTTGGAGTAGGACTTACATGTAGTGACACAGAGAGTTACTATGGCTAACTGTTATTACACACTGAGGGCCAAAGAAGGGAAAAAGGAAAAATGAAAGGTAGCAAGAGAATGGGTAGCAGCGTCTGCCAGGTGCTGGCCACTTTATGGACACAGTCAATAACTTTGTGAAAGAGATTATCTTTATTTTATAATGTGAAAACTGAAGCTCAGATCCACCTAGAATCACAAATAAATGGTGAAATTAGAATCGAAGTCAGAATTGTCAGGTTCCAAGGACCATGCTTGTTCTACAACATTATTCTACAAGCAAAAGTAGCAAAGGAAACTGCAGTTTGAATGGAAAGAAAGGGATAGGGACAGGGGAGAAGATGGTATAATTGGCTGAATGTTTAAAATGAGATAACGGGAAAAATAAATAATGGTAAATCCCAGGGTTTTGAGCACATCTGACTTTGACAATAAGGTAGTAAATAAATAGATAAACTAGTAGGATTTTGATTTTGAGAAAAAATGACAAGATTTTAGGTATGCCAAGTTTGAGATACTCAATCATGTCCTACTGTATCTTACTGATTTGGAAAGTTATTGATTAAATTACTAAGATAAAATTTTAAAGGAGAAATTCAATTCATGTTATTTGAATGCTCATCTATGTGAAAATATTCAATAATACTTGGAACCATGAAAAGCTGAGAGAGTATGCCAAGGTCAGGAAGCTCTGGGAGTCATCTACATAAGTACCAGCTGAAGAAACTGGAGGAGCAAGTGATATTGCTGAGGAATATACAGAGGAGGCAGAGCGAAAGGGAGAATGCTGGAAGCCGTGCAGGCTGGGAAGAAGGCAGAAAGGATGGCTAAAAAGATAAAATACCAAAAAAAAAAAAAAGGATAAAATACCGAACAGTGTCCAATACTGTGTCAACAACCCAAAGGCAAACTTCAGTTGGAAGGGGAAGGGGATATATATGGAATTTGACAGGGAGAGAAAAAAGAAGCACAACGAAGTTGAAGTCAGAGGGTATGAGTTAGTACTTAGCTGTCCAATCCAACTTTTTGATCTTCCCTGGCCACCTGCTGTAGTAGTCCAAGAGCAGGAGAAGAGACAGATAGTATGTGTGATATACGATATAGCTCGACATGCGTAGTACTGTTTGGGATACTGATGAAAGAGTGGGTGGACACCAGCAATACACCAGACAGTGAGGGCCTCAGCAACAGAACAGACAGCAAGGGAGCCTGGGACAGAGCGTCCCTGGCAAGGGTACTGCTGTCAGAGCAGATGGTGAGGAGTCTCTAATGGAGTGGCTGGGAGGACACCAGTGAACCACCAGATGACGAGGGGCCCACGTGCAGAGGCTGAAGAGTAAAGCCGAAAGACAGATGATGGACCCGGAGAGCAGTGACTGGGGCAGAAACTAGAAGTCACGAGGAAGACAAAGAACAGACAGGCAAGCGTGATATTCAAAGTATTTCATAACTGACTTGGAAGAGGCTCTGATAAATATGAACTGACACAGGCCACATTGATGAAGCAGTCTCCTGCTGTTGCTATATTGTGGTCACTAGAGGAAGAAAATAGTGTTTGTGAGGCCTGTAAGGTTTGACCAAATGCTAATGGGTGGCTGAAGTAGAATAAAAATAAAGTTATCAGAACGAGAGATTTAAGTCTCTGTACATCAGAAGAGCCTTGCATATGGGGACATCTTTGCATAGACTGCTACATAGACGGGCAGGAATGAATGGTGAAGCAGCCAGGGAGAAGACAGGTGGTAGGCACAAATAAGAGTCAGCCATACCGACTAAGCAGAGTCTGTATATTCATCATTTTAAACATGGTTAAAAATTAAATTGTGTATAAAGCTAACTGAAGTTTATAGATTATATAAAGACAATTCAGCAAATTCTATACATCACACACTGAACAAAATACCTTTTCTTCCATCTCGTAATCCACTCCAAATATAGGATTGGCAGAATAGACTTTGTGAAGTGAGTTGATCTCCTTAACTGATTCTTGTAGTTTTTCCACAGGATCTATTTTAAAGCCAAGAACATATCCTCCACTCTACAGGAAAAAATAATGAAAAACCAGAAAACAAGCCTGAGGAATCATATTTACAACATATGATAAACTACAGTTCTAACTGTTCTTATTTCAGAACACAATATGTAAGCTGATTTTTTAAATTAAATTTTTTACTATAAAAACTTCCAGCATACACAAAAATAGAAGAATACAATAACTGTCCATGTAGCTATCATCCAGCTTCAAAAAGTAACAACATATGGCCAACTCTGTTCCATCTTTAACTTTCCCATCCCCCAAATCTCCTCCCCTTACCCACTCAGAATTATTTTGAAGTATCCAGATATCACATAAATTCATCTGTAAATATCAAAGGTAATATTTCAAGATTAAAAAAATACACTACTGTAGATTATGAAGGTCAAGGGAATTAAGTTTTTCCTGAGCTTGACGTTGAAAATGAATAGACTATATATTAAAAGACAAAAGGGAATGGAATACCTGTTGTTGGAGAAAAAAGTATTAAAAAAATTACGTACCCATATGGTGATGGTTGAGAGCAATTTGCTCTGGGGTGAGAGTATATGTTTTTGGGCTCAAATCTTGGTTTTACAACAAACTTCCTAGCTGTGTGATGTTGGGAGATTCTTTTTTTTTTTTTTTTTCTGCTGTGCCACGAGGCTTGCAGGCTCTTAGTTCCCTGACCAGAGATTGAGCCCAGGTTGTGGCAGTGTGAGAGTGCTGACTCTTAACCACTGAACTGCTGGGGAATTCCCATTTAAGCTTTAATTTCCTAACCATAAAATGGTTATCATGTTGTTGTGAATATAGTAAACACTCAATAAATGGCAGCTACCAATCTATAGGCCAGGGGAAAGGAGCAGACATTCCTGTTTAAATTTAGAATTCAGAAGAGAAACACCTCTTTCAAAAAATTTATAAGTATAAATTACGCCTGGCATAATGGGGCGCAGCAGTTTCTAACTAGATACAGTATAACCTGTGTTTGGTAGTATAAAATCTCAAATAGGGTGTGTGTCTCTGTGTATACCTTTGCTGCTCAGTCTTGTGAATCAGTCAGACCTAGAAGCAAAAGCTAGCTCTACCGCTTACTACTTATAAGACCATGGACAAGGTTCCTAACTTCTCCAAGCCTCAGTTTCCTTGACTGTAAAATGGGGAAAAATAGTAACTGTATCATAGGGTTGTATAAAGACTGAAATAATGTCACGACCATAATCATAATTAATATGTCTGCCCAGTAAAGAAACATAAGCAGGAGTCTTTCCATGGGAACAATTAACCTCATGTTACAGCTAATATTCTTCTTGGATATAAACTGGTTGCTATATAAATAAAACTAAAAACATAGACTGTCATACAGTTTTTAAAATCTATTAAAGATTAATAAAAATATAAAACATCTTACCTGCTGAGAGCTTTCTATGACAAGAGCTAAACCAAATTTTGAATCTCTAATCTTTATTGACCGCTAGATGTAAAACAAAAAAGAAAAAAAAATGTTTGTTTTTATCTGACAGTAGTGACGTTTTAACAGCAGTTTTCCAACTTTTACATAGTAACTACTTTTAATAGTTTGAAAAACAGAATTCTTCCCTTTTCTTTTTCCTCACGCTCCCATGGAGATCAAGTAAATAAAAATTCTCATATTGGAAACAGGCAACAAATTTGTAAAGTAATACAAAGACAATGCTGCTGAAATATGCACAAAATTCTGACTTAAATGTTCCCTGCTTCAGGGAGTCCACAACTTCCCTGAATATTTTAAACCAAAGACCAACAATCTTTTAGTTATGGAGAGCCAGTGTCTTTGGTGGTTTCTAAGGCTAGGTTAGTTTTTAAAAGTCACATGTGCCTCCTGTTTCTTACATCATAGATGGCTAAATTCTAAAAGAACTCCCATTCCATTTACTGAAGAAAAAAGAGAAAGTATGGGTATTCATCACTGGGCATCAGGGAAGCCTGGGATAGGTCACACGTTAAGTGTGACGTGAGGATGAAACCTGGCTCGCAGAGGAGCAGTGACACCAGTGACCTGGAAGAAGGGTAGAGGGACAGAAGCATAACGACAGGCAGGACCGGTAGAAAGTGACACAGAATGTACTCACTGGTAGGGTTAGAGAGAACCATGCAGAATCTAACATTATGACCAGCAGACCAAAGGCCCTAGAAGGACAGTGTCTGTGGTAGGTGATGGGGTATCATATACCCAGAAAAAGATGGGTACTGTAAGGTGAGAAAGAAAAAGAGACAGAGAGACAGACTAAATGGTAACTGTAATGAAAACCTGGCCTTCCATTTAGATTACTTCATACCCTGCCAGGCGTATACAGAGTCCTGGTTAAGAACCATAGAACAGTGGCATCCTGGTTATGAACAGCTAATGTAACCAGGTGACTGAGGTTGACAGAGGCTGTCAAGAAAGAAACTGGCAAGAAGATGTGTGTGTGTGTGTGTGTGTGTGTGTGTGTGTGTGTGTGTGTGTATACATCTATAGGAATGGAAAAATCATAGCTTTGACTAGACGGACCTTTGCTGGCAAAGTAACATCTCTGCTTTTTAATATGCTGTCTAGGTTGGTTATAGCATAAAGAAAGCTGAGCACTGAAGAACTGACACTTTTGAACTGTGGTGCTGGAAAATACTCTTGAGAGTCTCTTGGACTGCAAGATCCAACCATTTAGTCCTAAAGGAAATCAGTCCTGAATATTCATTGGAAGGACTGATGCTAAAGCTGAAACTCCAATACTTTAGCCACCTGATGTGAAGAACTGACTCAATGGAAAAGACCCTGATGTTGGGAAAGATTGAAGGTCGAAGGAGAAGGGGATGACAGAGGATGACATGGTTGGATGCCATCACCAACTCAATGGGATATGAGTTTGAGTAAGCTCCGGGAGTTGGTGATGGACAGGGAAGCCTGGCGTGCTGCGGTCCATGGGGTCGCAAAGGGTTGGACACGACTGAGCAATTGAACTGATAGGCGTGGAGTCAGGGCAATGGCTGAGGCACAGAGCTGAAGTTAGAAAATGATTGCCTCAGTGACAGACTGGCAGTATCAGATTGCAAGTTGTTTAGGCCAGGCTGAATTCATTCCGGAGTCCATATTTGGCAACTGTATTCTTAAAAAAACAAAAAGTACACTACTTGAAGAACAGAAAGCACAGGTTGTTTACTACTCAGTAATTAAGTTTTCAGCATAATAGAGGCTGAGCAAACTATAGCATATGTAAATACAATGTAAAACAGCAATGAACAATACTAACATCAATTATATCAAATGCCTGTGTAGACTCTCACATTTTCCTAGCTATGGTGTTAATTCTTATATTTCTTTAGATGACCAGAAATAATTTTCTTCCTATCAGATCCTACATTTTTTTGCTTAATGTATTGCTTTTCTCCACCAGACTGGAAGCTTCTTAAAGGCAGAAACTGTGTTCTGGTTCACGACTTTCATTACTGAGCACAGGGTAAGTGCTCACTATTTGGCAAATCAATGATCAGATACTTTAAAGTAATTCACATATAAAACAACTTAGCAAAAGATAGGCTTGGGAATATTTTACAAATAATTATCTTTCTCACAGGTCAAGAAATCTTTCATAAAAATAAACTTTCCAGGTATCACATACATTACATCTAATACTCAATAAACATTTATTAATGAAACTGTTTAGTCTTAAGACTACTTATATTCTACAATAAGGGTGATCATCACAGGATAACCTTACAGGGTTTTTATTAACTATTTTTATGTTTCATCTAATTTGCACTGGGATCTGATGAGCAGTTTTTTAAATATATAAAATGAAATCCTTCAGCTTACTGGAGTTTACGATTTGTTTCACTGAATCACACACTTACCATTAAAGCAGTGCAGAGTTAAAAGAATCACTTTTATCCACTCCCAAAACAAACTGATCTCAGATGTAAATAGTTCTTATTCTAAATTCTAACAGCTTTAATTTAATTTAAGCTAAAATCATTATCAATAAAAGCCATCTTGATTCCTTTCACCAAACCTGTGGTATGAATCCAACTTATACTACAGGCTGTATCTGAATACAATAAAAACACTTCATTCACAGAATCAATGAATCTATTCTGGCTTTAAAAGGGTTTGAGCAGAAAGTAGCAAGCCATAAAGTGTGTGAGTCAGTGAGCCATGCCAAAGAACACTATATATTGGGTTGGCCAAAAAGGTTGTTCAAGTTTTTCTATAAGCTGCCCTGGAAAGTACTTTGAATAAAATCTAAGAAAAATCACCTTAATCTGTGTGATAAGTATCTAAAATTAAAAATTTATTGAGAAAAAAAATTTATTGAGGTATACTTAATTTACAAGGTTGTGCCAATTTCAGGTACACAGCAAAATGAATCTGCCATACAAATACATATACCCACTCTTCTCCAGATTCCCTTCCCATATAGACCATTACAGAGTACTAAGAGTTCTCTGTACTATACAGTAGGTCCTTATTTATTTTATATACACTGGCGGCTTCCCTGATAGCTCAGTTGGTAAAAGAATCTGCCTGCAATGCAGGAGACCCTGGTTCAATTCCTGGGTTGGGAAGATCCGCTGGAGAAGGAATAGGCTACTCACTGCAGTATTCTTGGGCTTCCTTTGTGGCTCAGCTGGTGAAGAATCCACCTGCAATGTGGGGGACCTGGGTTCGATCCCTGGGTTGGGAAAATCACCTGGAGAAGGGCAAAGCTACCCACTCCAGTATTCTGGCCTGGAGAATTTCATGGACTATATAGTCAATGGGGTCACAGAGTTGGACACGACTGAGCGACTTTCACTTCACTTCACTTCATATACATTAGTGTGCATGTGTCAATCCCAGCTTTCCAATTTGTCCTTCCCCCTTACCTTCCAATAACCATAAGTTTCTCTTCTGCATCTGTGCTATTTAAGCTTTCAGAATCCAGTATGTGCATGCATGCTCAGTTGCTAAGTCATGTCCAACTCTTTTACAATCCTGAGGACTGTAGTCCACCAGGCTCCTCTGTCCATGGGATTTTCCAGCCAAGAATACTGGAGTGGGTAGCCATTTCCTTCTGCAGGGGATCTTCCCGACCCAGGGGTTGAAACTACGCTTCCTGCATTGGCAGGTGGATTCTTTACCACTGAGCCACCTGGGAAGCCCAGAATCCAGTATATTTTTCTCTTAATGAAGAGAGAAATGTAAGCTGATAATGGTGCTGTTTCCCTTGATTGTAAATACAATTGGGTCTTTTCTGATTATCAACATTTAAAAAGTATGCTCTCAGCTAAACTGCTGTCACTTAAAAAGGGGAAGAAAGAACTCATCTAATCCCCAAAGTCCTGTTAACTGTTGAATAGAAATTATTTATTCTACATTAAAATAAGGTCATCGAAATGCATGTACTTACAATTTGCAGATATGGTATACTGACATTAAAACTGTCATTCATATTTGCATGCCACACAATTCTCACATTGGTAATAAAAAAGGTTCCTAAATTTCCCTGTGAAGGAGAATGATGAGAGGGACATCAGTGATCATGTCTGAATACTTACTCTTTATTTTCTAAACATGAGAATAATTCTGATTGTCACAGCAGCATAAAATACCAGAATTGAGCATTATGAGTTACTCAGATGTGGAGCTGTCTATATCCTATAACATATTTATCATAGTCCACAACTAGAACTTTTCAAGTGAGCAAAGCTTACTCACAATTTAAGCTTATGATTCCATGTTTAGCAAGAGCTCTTCTATCACAATGTTTTACCACAGTGGTTATCAGCTGAAACTAGGCTGTAACACCCATGAAGGCTGGAAACTATTCTTAGTAAGAGACAATTTTTTTCTAAAAATGGATTTGTTTCTTGTTCCAACTATTAGTTGCTTATATGTTTCATCTGGTTATAATTTCAAGAGGAAATGAAAAGTTACAATAATGGATGTAGGAGTCACCAAGTGAGTTAACACGTTTAATTCCATAAAGACTGGATTAAAAGGCTTCCATGACAGTCCACCCTATGACTCACCTCAATTAGCCTAAGTTTTGCTGTGGAGGGTAGTGTAGTAAGGGAGAAAGAGCGAGACTGTGGAAGTCACCTTAGTCTTTAGGGCCTAAGTTCTTCATCTGTAAGTGAATAGTAAGAGACTGGACTAGATGATCCTCTAAGGTCTATTTAAGCTCTAAAGTTTACATAAAACAACTGTTGCTAAAAAGAGTATAAGATTATGAAAATCAGACTATATTTATATCAAGAGCTATAATGCTAATATTAAGAGTTAAATAATATACAAATCCAATCATAAATGGAAAAATGATTACCAAAGAAAGCACTGCCCCAAAAAGTTCATTAGTTCTTTGCATGGTACCTGATCACTTGATAAATTCCATACTCCATTGATTTTATTATAGACATTTTCTTGTGGTAATAATCTTAGTTGCTTATTTTGAATTAGAGCACTTCTCAATTTAAAATCACGATACATTTTAGAAGTTTCATATGCTCTATAAAAAAAGAATAAAAGATTAATTCAAACTGAAAATGTGGTTTTCTTAGATTATGCCTATTTATCTACAAAAATACACATTTGTACATCACTCAAATAGCTATTAAGGTAAGTTTAAAAAATTGCTTTTGGTTGATAAGTTTTGGTGATTATAGTCTTTTGTACTATATTTGTCATTTCAGTGTAGTATTTACAAATTTTATCTCAGTAACCTAAATTCGAGATGTCTAATAGTATGGCACAAATGAGAAGAAGCAAATTTTTTCTTTAAGCTGAAAAACAATGCTTGTAAAAATAGACATGAATATTAATTTTTCTATCAAAAAGCTTCCCTTCATTTCTCTGTTTTAGGTAAAAGCACAATTATTCTCTTAACATAAATAGGAGTACAATTACTTTTCCACTGAAACCTGAAAATTTATGCCCACATCTACCTATATACAGAAAATCAGAATGAATCTGTACCAACTCCAAAAGGAACTCTAAGACAGAGTATGTATCTGTGTGTGTCTGCATAATAAATTCCTAGACTTTTTCTTTCTGTGTTTCCCTACTGATAAATAATAAAAACAGAAGAAAATTCTGATTAACTTTTGGTTAATTCTAATTTTAACTCCACAAAATACAAGCTAATTTACCCTTTTATCAAAGCTAAAGTGTTTTCCTGGCCTGAACAACTTTAAATGTCATTTATATAAGTTATAACATGTATTGTTAAACTAATGAGTGTTACTTTAATCTTCTAATATATGAATTATGAAAAAGCAGAATTTTAGCATTTGCCCATAAATCTTAATTTCCTTTAGGACTGTAAACAGCAATATTTAACCAGTGGAAAAAATGGAAATTATTTATCTATAAATTGTTTTGGGGAAACACCCAACATTTTTATACTATTAAGAAAAAGGAGCTTCCTGGCTCCCTTCATACTCCATTTCATATTACTTCTCTAAGTGAAATAAAGAGATATGAATCAGGTATGTGCTCAAGAGAATTTAAAAAAACATGCTTTCACACAAAAACTTGTACATGCTTGTTCATAGAAGCATTATTCCTAATAGCTAAGAAGTGGAAACAACCCAAATGTCCATCAGCTAATGAGTGGATAAACAAAACATGTGTCCATAGAATGGAATCTTATTCCACTATAAAAAGGAGAGATGTACTGATATATGACACAGCATGCAGCATGTCTGAAGACATCACATAAGTGAAAGGGGTCAGACACAGAACGCCACTATGTTATGTGATTCCATTTATATGAAATTCCCAGAATAGGCAAATCCACAGAGACAGAAAGTAAACCAGTGGCTGCCAAGAGCCACAGGGAGGAGGGAATAGGGAGTGACTACTATGAGGGTTTCTTTTGGGGGTACTGAAAATATTCTGGAATTGAGTAGTAGTGAATATACTAACATTACTAAATTGTAAACTTTAAAATGGTAAATTTCATGTTATGTGAATTATATCTCCAAGAAAATCAAACCATTATCCATTAAAAAGTCATCAACAAAATTTTAAAAAATAACTAGGAAACTAATAAATTTGCAATACACATAACAGTAAAATTAAGAAATTTACAACAGAAAACTATATACATAGCCAAAGAGTATGAAAAATTTCAACATCACTAGTAATAAAAGGAATTCAAATTAAAACAACAGTATATATGTGTGTGTGTATATATATATATATATGTATATGTATGTATATATGTATGTGTGTATGTATGTATGTATATGTATGTATATATGTATACACACACACACACACACACACACACACATACACATACTATATATCTGCATGTAAAAAAATATCTTGTGTATATACTTTTTTTCTCCTGGCCTGGCATCTTAGCCAAACTTTTAAGAAAACCACACTAATTAGGGCTGGTTCAAAAAAAAAAAAAAAAAGAGCTGAGGTAGTAAAGAAGAGAATAGCTAAACAAAAACCCAAAACTCTTTAGAGAAATCACCCAATCATGCCTTCTACTGTTAGAAAAATAATCTTAATTCCTTAATTGAATTATTCAATTTACCAAGATTATTTGGAATAATCTTAATTTGATGAATTAAGTTGAATGAACTCTCTGTTTCATTTTTTAACTATCTTGGTAGCTAATTTAACAGTTTTATGTGTTTTATAAATAACTTCAAAGTGAAAGTGAAAGTTGCTCAGTCGTGTCTGACTCTTTGCAACCCTAAAGTCCATGGAATTCTCCAGGCCAGAATACTGGAGTGGGTAACTTGTTCCCTTCTCCAGGGGACCTTTCCAACCCAGGGATTGAACCCAGGTCTCCCACATTGCAGGCGGATTCTTTACCAGCTGAGCCACCAGGAAAGACCTTCAAAGTGTTTATTAAACAGTAATGCAACATGTTCTATGTATCTTTGGGAAGTCTGCAACAGACCTTGGAGGAAGGCAGCGCTATATGTCAAAACTTTATCCTCTAAACCTTTATACCATAAAATTACCTTAAAAATATTCAATAATCTATCAAGTATTACCATACCTGTGTACTGCAATCAGAGAAGTATAAAGTCTAGGACTTCCAGGAACCAAATTCGTAAATATAAACTCAAAACGAGTATTGTTACATTTTGTTAGTACATAAAGAGCTTCAGTTTGGCCTCGTAATTTCTGTAAGGACAAATTTTAAGAGCAATTTCTTATTTACAGTGAAAACAAACATCAATCTCAGATATCTACTATTTCCTCACTATATATATTTCAATAAGATTTTTCTGACTTACAGAATTAGCAGTCCTTGTTGTAATATTCAATATGCAGTTGTAACCAATAGCTAAAATTCAAAAGTAAAGAATTTAAAGAACATGATACAATGAACTAAGGGGAAAAAAACATATATATATATATATATATATACACACACACACACACACACACACATAGAACTCTAAGCTTAAAAATTCAAATATATATAAAAACACAACTTTAAAAAATTTTAAGAAATATCTACAAATAAGTTAAATAATTAAAAGAAATATAAAGCTAATTCGGCCTCTTTTGAACAAACAAAAATAAAGTCTAGCTGGATAATCTACAATAGTTTAAAAAACAAGTGAAACACAATGAAAGGTTGTCCTTTTTATTAGAATTTAGATCTCCCTTGAAACAGGTTATAGAAAACTTCAAAGCAGAGGAAAAAACAAAACCAAAAATCAATGTAAAAGCATTAATCTTATAAGCATCCAAGAGACAAAGCGGACAGATGGCAAAAACATTTCTTTTGCATTCTCATGCAGTCTGTGGTTAGTCTAGGATTTCTTAAGTTTTTATCAATCAAAACTTTTCACATATTTCATGGTATAGCTTTTTTTTTTTTTGGTTTCAAGAGCCACTGTGCAAGCTGATGTGACAAGTTACTTTTTCTTGCATGCTTTCTAACAAAGATACTTACAGAGATTGACTCTGGGTAATGCCAAAGAGTGCCAGATAATTCTTAAATTTGTTACTAAGAGTCTACCTAAAAGCAAACAAACAGAACATCAGGTTACCTTACCTAAAGACCCACTTCTGCAATACTGAATGAGATGGACATGAAACTTCTGGCCCAGCAACAACAGCAACACTTGTAGATGTTTTTCACACATTTATTAATTGACAATATTGATTGAGCATATAGATTCTAGGTAAGGTATACAATATGTGATTGAGAATCCCAGAGAAACAAAATCTGACAGTTGACAGAAAAAATACAGGTATTCACTGCCAACAGCTTGGTTTGACTCAACTGATAAACGAGAAAAGTTTGTACTTTTTCTTTTCTTGATAGAAGCTGTTCCGGGGGTCCTAGCAGGTCATATGCGTCCAACTGAGTATGTGTGAGAGACAGTATAATTACTAAGCCATTCAGTGAAATTACATTTCTCAAAGAACTCTCATATACACATGAATCCCTGCCATATGAGTGCTCTCTTAGCAGTTCTCATTTAAATGAGCCTTTTTTTTCCCTATGAACAAATTTTTTCCTCATATGTAGTTATAGCTAGGCTGAAGTCTGTTAAAGGCTTATGCTTTTCATCTTTAGCCTCAAACTGATGTTCTTACACTGAAATATGCTCAAAGTTAGATAAGCTTCATTTCTCAAAGTATATCCTATAGAACAGTAGTCCCTATAGATGCCCCAAGGCAAAAAAAAAAAATCAAGTAAATCTATGCATGGTAAACTATATGTCTTAGAAATATAAAATACCATTGTGTGTGTGTTATGTTGCTTCAGTCATGTCTGACTCTTTGCAACCCTATGGATGGTAGCCCACCAGGCTCCTGTCCATGGGATTCTCTAGGCAAGAATACTGGAGTGGGTTGCCATGCCCTCCTCCAGGGGATCTTCCCGACCCAGGGATCAAACCCACACCTCTTAGGTCTCCTGCACTGGCAGGCAGGTTCACCGAAACAGAGGATGCGATGGTTAGATGTCATCACCAACTCAATGCACATGAGTTTCAGCAAACTCCAGGAGATAGTGAAGGACAGGGAAGTCTGCCATGCTGCAGTCCAAGGGGTCGCAGAGAGTCTGATATGGCTTAGTGACTGAACAACAACAACTTTGTTTAACACAGCATTTCTTCACCAAATTATAACCATGGGATTCTTTTGATGAGTAATCTATAGCCATGACATACTCCTTCCTCCATGAAAAAACCCCTAGACTATCTAAAATCAGAGAAACTAAGCATGGGGTCGCAAAGAGTTGGACACGACTGAGCGACTGAACTGAACTGACTGAAGCCTGTGTGAATGCCAGAATGAGATGCAATAGGAGATTCTAAAAACAAAGGAAGGCATCTCAAGGGAAACTGGAGCATTACATGATATGTTTGACAAACAGTAAGTCACCCAGCATGGCTAGAGTGTAAAGTTCCCACAAGACCACAGAAGAATGGTCTTCCGGACTGCACCCATCAGCTGGGGTCAAACAGAAACGAGATGGATCACTTGAACTAGGTTAACTGAGATCTGTTCACAGAAGAACTTACTACAATAGTATCAGGAACCATAAGCAACATATAATGCTGTTTCATGTCTTATTCTCCAGCTAATACAACTTAACATTTTACATTTAAACCAGAAACATAAAATACATTAGAAATACACTCACCTCTATCCCCATTATTTCCTTTGGTGTCTTCAACTGAATCTAAACAATCAATAAGGACTTCTCCAGGTCTTGTTTTCATTTGTCTAAAATAAATATAAAGGCTTTAATATTTTAGCTACAACATCCGCTTACAATCGTGGGAGGGAAAAGACATCTGTATATAAAACAGGCAAAAGTGTAAACGATACAGTACCGAATGCTCAGCCATCTGAAAATAAGCTTTGCAAGAACTTTAAGGACCTGGTGACCAAGTGGGGCCTGGAGTGACCAGGGACATGCAGCGAAGCCAGAAATAAAGAGAGAGCATTTAGAGAAATAAGAGAGAGAGAAGAGAATCCATGATTAAAGACCTTAGAAGTAAGAAATGATAAGAGAATGTGGGGAGACTGGCCTGGCTGGGGAAGAAGGTACATGTTAAGAGAGAGTGAAAAATACAATAGGATAAGTGAGAACAAACCAGATTATGGAGAACTAGAATGCCAGTCAGACAGATATGGGTTTTACCTGGTGTACAGTGGAGAAGCCCCAGAGGTTTCTGTATAGAGCAAAGAGGTCATGTAGTTACAGAAGGAATGGATTAAGGCAAAGCAACATTCCTGCTGCTGCTAAGTCGCTTCAGTTGTGTCTGACTCTGTGCGACCCCATAGACGGCAGCCCACCAGGCTCCCCCGTCCCTGGGATTCTCCAGGCAAGAACACTGGAGTGGGTTGCCATTTCCTTCTCCAATGCATGAAAGTGAAAAGTGAAAGTGAAGTCTCTCAGTCGTGTCCAACTCTTGGCAACCCCATGGACTGCAGCCCACAGGCTCCTCTGTCTATGAGATTTTCCAGGCAACAGTAGGACTTGGTAAAAAATCAGATAAAGGAGACACAAGAAAATAAAGAACGAAGAATAGGTTGCTGACTGACAGAATGCAATCTAGAGTGTCCATAAAAAAGAAAAAGAAAAACTCAGCAGAATATGTGGTGGAGCTTTGTAACACATTCTCAATAAAGCTAACTCAATTATCTATTGGAAATACAGACATGATCATATCAAGTTCCTGCTTCAAAGACAAGTAAGTTATCCCAATGCCTAGAAGAAGGAAGTCCAAAATCCTCAACTGAATATTTCATAATCTGGCTAATTTACCTTTCTATTTGCACCTCTTCCCTCTACTTGCCAGATCCTGCCTTCTAGCCAATGAGATTTTGGAATACTCTCCTCCTGTCTCCTCTAGCAAGGCCCTGCTCATTCATCAGGGCTCAATTCAGATTATTTTTTGAGGCCTTCCCTAGGAATAATGGACTTTTTTGTTTCTATAATCTTCCAGCTTTTTGTTCATTTTTTTCAATGATGGTATTTACCACATTTCAAATAGTTGTCTGTATGTATCCCTGCACTAGAATGGTGGGGTGGGGTGGTGTCATTTCCTATTATTTTGTATCTTTATATTTAAATTTTTTGCATCTCCCACCATGGGATTCTCCAGGCAAGAATATTGGAGTGGGCTGCCATTTCCACCTCCAGGGGTTCTTCCCCACCCAGGGATCCAACCTGCTTCTCTTACATCTGCGTTGGCAGGCGAGTTCTTTACCACTAGCGTCACCTGAGGAGAAGGCAACGGCCCCCCACTCCAGTACTCTTGCCTGGAAAATCCCATGGATGGAGGAGCCTGGTAGGCTACAGTCCATGGGGTCGCTAAGAGTCGGACACAACTGAGCGACTTCACTTTCACTTTTCACTTTCATGCATTGGAGAAGGAAATGGCAACCCACTCCAGTGTTCTTGCCTGAAGAATCCCAGGGACGGGAGAGCCTGGTGGGCTGCCGTCTCTGGGGTCGCACAGAGTCGGACACTACTGAAGTGACTTAGTAGTAGTAGTAGTAGTGCCACCTGGGAAGCCCCAGTTAACAGCACAGTAACCAGCACATACCAAGGATTTTATAAATGTTTAATAAACTGAAAACGTTCATGAAATGGACCTTTGCTTGATTAAGAACTTTCCAGGGTAATAGAAAAAGTCAAAGAATGTGTGCAACATATTACTGTCACATAAATTCCCTTCTCTCACAACTGTCTTAAACGATCCAAGACCATCTCAGTAATAGACATCTAGCCACAACTAAGTCTGGGAAATTAATATTTCATTTTTTCCACCGAAGAAAATTCTGTTCATAATAAAGAACATAAGAAGTGGCTAAAAAGCAGCAAACCATTACTAAAAACCTTAATTTTACTATTTTTCAATACTTAACACTCAACGTTGGATGGCATCACCAACGCAATGGACATGAGTTTAAGTAGGCTGCGGGAGTTGGTGGTGGACAGGGAAGCTTGGAGTGCTGCAGTCCATGACGTCGCAAAGAGTCGGACGTGACTGAGCGACTAAACTGAATACCCAATGGGCATTTTTTCCTGGAATGCTGGTAGGAAGTTTCTAACTATTCTTTAAAACATTAAATTTCCTAAAACAGGATTTCTGTTTGCGAGACTTCAAAAGGAGGTTCCTTCTTACTGTTGGTGATTTGGAAGCTTACCATGGGAATAAAGTTTGCATGCTGGGGGATTCTGGAGAATGCTTACTCCCTCTTCCTTCGGAGACTCAAGCTTTAGAATGAAGTCATTTTTCTAAGGGCCCACAATGTATGTCCTTATTTTAGACCTAGTTTTAGAATCCTCGTTTCCTGAGTCGCTGCCCCAGGTTCCCTCCACCATAAGAAACTGGCACGGCAAGTTCACTGGGGTGTTCTAGACGCCCAAGCCCTCGGCGGTCCCGGCCGTGTTTGGGCTAAGCTTCCTGATAGATTACCCGGGCCAAGCCAAGCCCTAGGATTTTACGGGACCGAAACGGCGTACAACCTAGAAGAGCCCCGGCTGTGGGGCCTCGGGAGGGCCGCAGGGCCCCGGTCAGTCTGGGGTTTCTTGAGGCGAGCCCAGCAGCGACAACCTCCTCCCACCCTCGATAGGCCCGTGAGCCGCGGGGTCGTAGACTCCGTCCGCGGGTCGGGAAATCGCGTTGCGACGCCTCCTACAGGCTCCAGGCCCCTGGGGAATCTTGGCGACTCACTGTGAGGAAACGTCGAAGCGGACATCCCGGTCCTCCCAAAGCGCATCCAGCACCGACATGCTGACCACAGCGGTGGAGGCCGGGTGGCGTCCCGCCGGCTCCAAGGCAACCAGTCGCTTCTGTCACGACGTCTACGGAAGGCGCCGAGGCCCAAACTTCCTCGAGGTAACGTCGCGCTTTCCCGGCCTTGTCGGATTTGAGGATTTGAGGCTCCAGGCAGGATTCTGCGACTCAAAGAAGCCGAGCTGGCCCCTGGCCAGGAGCTGGTGCTTGACTTCTGAGTGACCTTCCTCGCCTCCTTAGAGCTCGTCGCAACCACTCTTTCCATTTCTCTACCCTGTCAAAAAATTCAAACTTAAGAAATTTCCCTGGCCGTCTGCTGGTTAAGACTTTGCGCTTCCAGTACTGAGGGCCCCGGGTCTGATCCCTGATCGGAGACCTATTAATAAGATGTTGCAAGCTACAGGACGTGGCAAAAAAAAAAAAACAACTTTTTTTTTTTTTTTTTTACTCACCTGTAAACATGTGCTACATTTAATGAAAAAGCAAGGATAACGTAGAAAGTCTGAGAGCCCTGGAAGATTATTCCCAGATCTTAAAACTTAAGCAATAAAACCCCAACATTTGCACAGGTGGATGTCAGAATTGTTATATGCCCGTCCTTCACTTGTACCTTCCGCTCTAACCCCCTGTTGAAGTGGAATGTCTCTGTTCTCCTCTGACTGCCCCACCGTTGTATGATGGGAGTCTTGGGAGCGCTGGTGTCTTAAGTTTCACAGGTCACCAAGGGGAATTGTGCTTCAAGGAAATGTACTTAATGGCTTATAGCCAGGAGCTTCATTTATTGTTATTGTCGTTCAGTCCATGAGTCCTGTCTGTGTCTTTGTGACCCCATGGACTGCAGCATTCCAGGCTTCACTGTCCTTCATTATCTTCCTTAGTTGCGCAAACGTATGTCCATTGAGTTGGTGATGCCATCCAACCATCTTTGTTCTGTCACCCTCTTCTCCTTTTGTCTTCAATTTTTCCCAGCATCAGGGTCTTTTCTAATGAGTCGACTCTTCACGTCAGGTGGCCAAAGTATTGGAGCTTCAGCTTCGGCATCAGTCCTTCCTGTGAATATTCAGGAGCTTCATTTGCTCAGATGTAAATGATTTCGAGGATGAGATCCTGGATTTTTCTTTCTTTTTTTTTTTTTCACTTTACAATACTGTATTGGTTTTGCCATACATTGACATGAATCCGCCACAGGTGTACATGAGTTCCCAACCCTGAACCCCCCTCCCACCACCCTCCCCATATCATCTCTCTGGGTGATCCCAGTGCATCAGCCCCAAGCATCCTGTATCCCACATCAAACCTAGACTAGCGATTCGTTTCTTACATGATAGTATACATGTTTCAGTGCCATTCTCTCAAATCATCCCACCCTCTCCCTCTCCCGCAGAGTCCAAAAGTGTGTTCTTTACATCTGTGTCTCTTTTGCTGTCTCGCATACAGGGTTATCATTACCATCTTTCTAAATTCCCTATATATGTGTTAGTATACTGTTTTTTTTTCTTTCTGGCTTACTTCACTTTGTATAATCGGCTCCAGTTTCATCCACCTCATTAGAACAGATTCAAATGTATTCTTTTTAATGGCTGAGTAATACTCCATTGTGTATATGTACCACAGCTTTCTTATCCATTTGTCTGCTGATGGACATCTAGGTTGCTTCCCTGTCCTGGCTATTATAAACAGTGCTGCGATGAACATTGGAGTACATGTGTCTCTTTCAATTCTGGTTTCCTCGGTGTGTATGCCCAGCAGTGGGGTTGCTGGGTCATAAGGCAGTTATATTTGCAGTTTTTTAAGGAATCTCCACACTGTTCTCCATAGTGGCTGTACTAGTTTGCATTCCCACCAACAGTGTAAGAGGGTTCCCTTTTCTCCACACCCTCTCCAGCATTTATTGCTTGTAGACTTTTGGATCGCAGCCATTCTGACTGGTGTGAAATGGTACCTCATTGTGGTCTTGATTTGCATTTCTCTGATAATGAGTGACGTTGGGCATCTTTTCATGTGTTTGTTAGCCATCCGTATGTCTTCTTTGGAGAAATGTCTATTTAGTTCTTTGGCCCATTTTTTTTATTGGGTCATTTATTTTTCTGGAATTGAGCTGTAGGAGTTGCTTGTATATTTTTGAGATTAGTTGTTTGTCAGTTGTTTCATTTGCTATTATTTTCTCCCATTCTGAAGGCTGTCTTTTCACCTTGCTTATAGTTTCCTTTGTTGTGCAGAAGCTTTTAATTTTAATTAGATCCCATTTGTTTATTTTTGCTTTTATTTCCAGTATTCTGGGAGGTGGATCATAGAGGGAGATCCTGGGTTTTGAACTGATGCTGTAATGTGATGAGAGAGAAACCCTGGGAAGGAGAGAACATTTTTTGTTGTTGTTGTCTTTTGTTTTCCTTTGCGAGAGGCATGAATTGTTGAGGGCCATAGGCATAGTCCCAGGTGGCCTCTAAGATTCCCACTCCTGGTATACATACCTTATGTAATCCCTCCCCCTTGAATGTGGAAGAACGCATGAATATGAAAGGGTATCAGTTCTATGGTTAGACTGATGTAGCAAAGATGAAAGAGTTTTGCAGACGCAATTAATGCTCTTTGAATTAGGAAAAAGGGACACTGTCCTTGGTGGGCCTGAACTTATCAGGTGAGCCCTGAAACTAGATTTTCTTGCTGGCTTTAATGAAATAGTCTCCAAGTTGTGATAAATCTACATAGCTAGGAGCTGAGGGCCACCTTTAAGAGCTAAGAGCCAGCAAGAAAACAGTAACTCCTGTCATCCACCCACAAGGAACCAATTCTGCCAAGGAACCTGAATAAGCCCCGAAGAGGTCCCCAAACCTCAGATGAGATCACATCCCTGCTGACATATGATTTCAGGTAAGACCCTGAGAAATAACTCTGCCAAGATTCTTGACCCACAGAAAACACTGTGAAACATTATGTTTGTATTGTTTTAAACATCTAGGGTGGTGACAGTTTATTATAGCACTATTAAATTAATACACTGACATCTCAGTAGGACCTTTGAAATGAAGTTTGAAATGACTATTTTTTGGTCCTTTTAACTGGACCCTCATATTCTTTGTTTCCCAGACTCTTTTTTTCTCCTGCCTTCATAAGTAAAGTTTCTTTTGTGTGTTTTTACGTTTAAAATCAATTTTATTGAGATATCATTTACATATAATAAAATGTACCTATTTTAAGTGTACTCTTTGATGAATTTTGACAAGTGTATGCATCCATGTAACCACTTCCATTATGAAGCTACAGACCATTTCCATCACCCTGAAAAGTTTTTTCTTGCCCTTTTGAAATTAACTTCAAATCCTGGAAACAAGTTGTTTGCTTTCTATCACAGCAGATTTTTTTTCATTATTTTTGTTTTGGTTAAAAAATATAGATATAGATATAGATATTAACTTCTTATTGGTTATATCTCTGAAAATATTTTCTCCCATTTCATAGATTGTCTTTTTGGTTTTTGGATGGTTTCTTTTACTGTGCACGAGCTTTTAAGTCTAATTAGGTCCCATTTGTTTATTTTTGCTTTTGGAGACAGATTCACAAAAATATTGCTATGATTTATGTCGATCAGTATAAATGATAGGAGTTTTAGGAGTTTTATTGTTTCTGGTCTTAAATTTAGATCTTTAATCCATTTTGAGTTTATTTTTGTATATGGTGTTAGAGAACGTTCTAATTTCATTCTTTTACACGCAGCTGTACAGTTTTCCCAGTGCTACTTATTGAAGAGACTTATGTTTCTCCATTGTATAGTCTTGCCTTCTTTGTTGTAGATTAATTGGCTGCAGTGTGAGTTTACTTCTGGGCTCTCTATTCTGTTTTGTTGATCTATGTGTCTGTTTTTATAATAGTACTATACTGTTTTGATAACTGTGGCTTTGTAGTATAGTCTGAAGTCAGGGAGTGTGATTTTTCCAACTCTGTTGTTCTTTCTCAAGATTATTTGGCTATTCAGTGTCTTTCATGTTTCCATACAAATTTTAAAATTATTTGTTCTAGTTCTGTGTAAAATGTCATCGTTATTTTGATATGGATTGCACTGAATTGGTAGATTGCCTTGGGCAGTATCTAGCACCATTTGTTGGACCACTCTTGCCTCCCTGCTCCTTTTAAAAATACCTATTAAGGCCTTAGGGGGAAATGTGTAACATTAGAGCCTAGTGAAACAATGAATATTCTGGATAGCAAAGGAGCACAGAAGAGTCAAAACAAGAATAAAAAACTAGTTGTTATCCGTATGTCACTGAGTCATCTCTTCTCCCTACTCCACCCATCTCCTTTTAAAAATGGTTGCCTTTATTAATGTTGAAAGTTCATGGGTAATAAAAAGAAATTTTCCTCTGAGGCAGGGATACCCAACCTTCAGGATCTAATGTCTGATGATCTGAGGTAGAGCTGAAGTAACAGTGATAGAAATAAAATGCACAATAAATGCAATGTGGTTGAATCATCCTGAAACCTCCCCCCACTCCTGATCCATGGAAAAATTGTTTTCCACAAAACTGGTCCCTGGTGCCAAAAAGGATGGGGACCACTGCTCTAAGGTGTCAGCTTTCATCTTCATTGAGTGTCTACAGTATTTTAGATGTCCTAAGATGTTGTCTTTTCTTTTGTAAAGAAAAGATACAACTTATTAGGAAGATATTCACTAAGCCAAAATATACTTTATAATCTTAAGATTTAAAAAATCTAAAATCTAGATTTTACATAGCATAAAAATATGCTTCAGTGCAAACATTTTACTCTTTGTTCAGTTAAATAGCAATTGATGTTATTGAAATATATTCCTATCTTGAAGCAAAATTATTGCACTTAGCAACAACTTTCCAAGTACAACTACTAGAAAATTGATCTTAAGCAAAAAGGCTTTAAGGAGAGGAATAATTATATTTGTCCTATTCCAAGTGTTTGATTTATTCCTTAACTCTGCCTTTTCCTTAATTTCTGTGTGAAGACAATTATTAGATACATGTCACAAGTTCCTGAGCAGTGTTTATTATGCTGCTGCTGCTGCTGCTGCTAAGTCACTTCAGTCGTGTCCGACTCTGTGCAACCCCATAGACGGCCTCCTACCAGGCTCCTCTGTCCCTGGGATTCTCCAGGCAAGAACGCTGGAGTGGGTTGCCATTTCCTTCTCCAATGCATGAAAGTGAAAAGTGAAAGTAAAGTTGCTCAGTCGTGTCCAACTCTCATTGACCTCATAGACTGCAGCCTGCCAGACTCCTCCGTCCGTGGGATCTTCCAGGCAAGAGTACTGGAGTGGGGTGCCATTGCCGTCTCCATTAATTTACTTTAAAATATAGAGGAGCTATAAGAGAGTTTTAATGTTACTATATAACATTTTATTTTAAAATATTTAATCTGTATACTGAAATGTTGAATTTATGGACTCCTTTGTTCTTTGTTGAGCAAGGATTTTCTTATCATAAAGAAGTTATGGAGTCCACTTCAGATTTCAAGCTTATGCAAAATAAAGTGAAACATTATGGCTTATATACAAGATGTTCTGTAGGATGTTTTCCTAGGCATCATAAAGAATGCATTATTAAATGATGTTTTATTCTGTCACTGAAAAGGATAACGCTGCTCATGTAACCTAGTGAAACACAAAAATTCTCAATTTGTGACTAGACTCATGAGCAATTAATCTATGCCATTAGGAATAGTATGCTATCCTCAAAAAAAGTTCATTTTCTTAAGGTATCACATCCAAACTATATGCATTCTTGCTCGATTGGATTGAGCTGATGTTTTGTATATGAGTTTGGCAGCGGATTATGCGAAGTGGGTGAATCCCAGTTTTGATGGGGACGGCAAAGGTTAGTGGGGCGTGAGAGGAAGGCTATGTACCCATCACCTCATGTCTTCCTACTGAGACGCCTAGATTTCTTTGTAATAGCTTTGGCCCCTGTGTTTTGACGGTAGTCATGGGAGAAATCAGGTCACTTTTCTTCTCAATGACAACAGCTCCACTGGTCTCCAGTCAGATCAAATTAGAAACAAACTGATGACTCCTAAGTGTATCACTCTGGTTACATTTACCTTACTTCAGTGTCTCTTCCCTAAACTTTAAAAGACTTCAGTATCATTATTGCTGCTGCTGCTGCTAAGTCACTTCAGTCATGTCCGACTCTGTGCGACCCCATAGACGGCAACCCACCAGGCTCCCCCATCCATGGGATTCTGAAGGCAAGAACACTGGAGTGGGTTGCCATTTCCTTCTCCAGTGCATGAAAGTGAAAAGTGAAAGTGAAGTCGCTCAGTCGTGTCCGACTCTTCATGACCCCAACAAAGCCAGGTTACCCCAGAACTCTAATGTTATATTGCGTTATTTGCCAATGGTCAGGAATTCTGAACTACTGAATTCTTGATTCCCAATATGTGTTCATGCTTTTCTTTTTTCTTTTTTCTTCATGATTTTCTTTATGCTGTTCTCTGCCTGGATAGAACCACCTCCCTAATCTAAACCTATTAGACTATCAAGTTATACTCCTGAATTTGTATATATATTACTTCAAACCTCCACTAAAAAATGTGCAAGCTTTTGCGTATTGGTCATCATTGACAAAATGATTGACATTTCTGTGACAATAACCATACCAACAGTAAGTCAGTCATTTATATGTATATTATATTATCATAATATCCATTACACTCAACACATTGTATGTCCTTGATCTAAGTTGATCTACATCATGGCTCCTGTGTATCTTCTGTATAAAAAAGGACAAAGAAAATGTAATTATTTATATTTCATTATTAGTCATTTTTATAAAACCTTTTACAAACAATTTAAACTCATACCTGCAAAGTAAATCTACTGTGATGCCCAAAATTATTTTAATAGTATGCCATTAATAGTACTAGTAACACATTTGGAAGGTTATTATTTTGTTTTACAGTATGATTTATATACTCAAATTGAGGTTCAGTGCTCAATGGGCTGATAAAATTGCAACTCCTCACAGCATTAAACATAAACATTATGAATGGAATGGATTTAATCATTATTGTTCTTTCATGCAAATCTAAAATACAAAAACAATCTGATGATATTGAACTATTTACAGTACATTAACCACTGGGTTAAATTTTAAAGATTAAAGACGTTATAGAAAGAAGAAAATAGTTATTGTCTATTTCTTAGAATTTCTATTATCTGCTGATTGCAACATAACTAGTAAAGCTTAGAAAATCCATTTTAACAGCTATAATATTATCTGTACTAATAAAAAAGCAAATAGTACTAAAAATATTTTCCAGAGGCTCTCAGGTTATATACTTTTAGAATGTTCATAATGTGAGGGGAGGAGGAAAGTGAGGGAGAGAAGGGGTGAGGCCTGGAGGTAGGCTGAAGTGGAAATGGCAGTTTTAGTATAATGGCAGAAGGTAATTTGAATGGCATGGACATCTAACTCTGTATTTTAAGTTACCTGTAGAATTGTGAAGTAAACACCATTCATCTCCAACACAAAGCCTTTGTGGGAATGTTTTCTCCCCTGTAGAAATTAGAAAGTGGTGCTAAATTTCATGGTTCAGAACAGGGTCAGGGAGGTGTGCAAATACAACAATGCATAATGTGAACCCCTTAGTTCAGGGAAAGTGAAAGCTCAGAGCTGTTGGTAACTGTGAGAAGATATCCCTCTGGGATATCAGACATCTTGGGTACATGGTTGGATATTGCAGAAAACCTGGAGTAATGTTTTAGCCAGTCTTATCTCAATGTTATAGGCAAGGTGATACAGCTGACATCTGAGGTTCATATAGATTAATACCTATTTTCATATATGAGTATAATGATATCTTGGAAATTCAATGAAGAGGTAGGATGGTCTTTCCCCTTATAGTTATTCTCATAGGTGTCATATTCTAGCTATAGTGATTCTTTGGTCTGTAAGACGTTTGCTTGTTTTTTTCCCTTACTTGGCTGCCCCACATGGCTTGCAGGGTCTCAATTCCATGACCAGGGATTGAATCTGGGCCATGGCAGTAGAAGTGCCAAGTCCTAACCACCAGACCACTAGGGAACTCCCCTGGTCTGTAAGGCAGTATTCTCTTCTTCACATACTTGCTGCTTGCATCAGCTGGGAATGGCAAAGATTAGGACTTGGACTCCTTGCGAGTGCCCTGGGAGTTCCTATTTATCTTTTCCAATAGCATTTGCCATATAACACTATCTTGCATTCAGTGCAGTATTATTTTTCAGTTAATTAACATATTTATTCAGCTTTGTGAAAAAAAATAGCCAAAAATTCTATCCATATGACATTAGAGGGAAACATAAATTCACACTTTACCATCTTGACATTGAGAGACTTTGATGTTATATAATCACATATAACACAATGTGTCATTTATAGTTCACTTTTCTTTCATTTGACATTATTTAGATCTTAGGTACTTCAACATCTGATGTATATCGGTGCCTCATCCTGGATTTGCCAAAAGAGGCCTGTAGAGCAGTTTAGACATAGGCACTTTCTACCTAACTAAGCCTTAATATCCTTGGTAGAAAAAACATTAAAATTTATACTTGTGAAATGAACATTCAGATTTAAAAGTACCATTAAAGTGTGTTGGTGGGAGTCAGGGGTTTTGAAAATAAGTGAAAGTAAAGAATGACTAATCGGGAAAGATCTTCAAAAGATCCTTTATGAGAGAATTTCTTCATACTTAGGCGGGAACAGGAGATAATAGAGTAAAAAGTTGCAAACTCCTCCACAGAACTCACACTCTCTCTTTGAGAACACCTCTATTTTTTTTTTAATTAGTAAAAATGGCAAAAATGATTGCTCCAACATCATAAAACAATACAGAAAGGTAGAGAATGAAGAGTAAAAGTACTTCTTCATCTGCCCTCTTTCTTCCAATAGCACTTTTCGTCCCCAAAGTAACCATTGTTAATAGTTTGGTCTATTTCCTCCCAAAACTCTTTTATATATTCCTGAATATTCTTACACATACATATCCCTAAACTGAGGCAAGTATATAGATAAAGAGAAGGGGTCATACTGCATATACTGTTCTCTGTGTAGGTATCAAATCAGAGGGAATATAGATATCAACCTGACTTATTACTAGTAATGTCAACCTTGATCACTAGGTAAGGTGGTATCTGGCCCAGGTTTCTCCACAGCAAAGCTACTATTTTTCCATGCTGTCTTCTTTGGAAGTGAGTTGCTAAGTCCAGCCCACACTTAAGGGAAAGAGAAGTAAGGTCCATATCCTGGAGGAAAGTGTTGTTAGTTGCTCAGTCATGTCTGACTCTTTGTGATCCCATGGGCTGTAGCCTGCCAAGCTCCTCTGTCCATGGAATTCTCCAGGCAAGAATACTGGAGTGGATTGCCATTTCCTTCTCCAGAGGATCTTTCCAACCCAGGGATCTAACCTCAGTCTCCAGCACTGCAGGCAGATTCTTTCCTGATGGAGCCACCGGGAAGCTCCTATCCTGGAAGAGGAAGTATCTAAATATATTACTTGGAATTCTGTAAGAAAGATTTTCCTTCTATTCCATTTATTTGATTAGCCAATAATTTATATGTGTCAATATGGACACATGGATACTTAATTTATTCTTTGGAGTATTAACAATCCTGTAGAGGTTTATTTTGTTGCTCAAATTCACATGCATTTAAGTTCATTCACTGTCTCACTCACTCTCTCTCACTTTCTTCAAAGATATATTTAAAAGAGGAGCAGTCATAATAGGATTCTATTTATGGTTTTAGCTCCTTACTCATTCCTTTCTCAGTGAGTCACTGGTTTTTAATGTCTGCCTCCTAATGGAGTGAGAGTCAGGTGGATGATGAGCTGTGTGTGAGGCCACAATCTAGGCTGAGCGGAGGCAGCTTAGTGAGGGAGGGATTGGAGCTCTGTGTTCCTTACCAGCTCATACCAAACACCTATTATTGACAATATTAGTGACTTTTGGACCCTTCAGCACTGTCCATTCCTAATCAAAAGTCAGAAATAACCAGGTTCCCAGAATTAACTAGGATTAATTTATAAAAAATTCCTCTCTCAAAGACTGGACTGGAGTAACCAGTGAGTTATATGTTTTTACTGGTTTGGATGAAATTGAAAAATTGACTAAAAAGGAATCTACAAGTTTTGGCAAAAATTACCATCGCTTTCTTTAATTAGATTAATTATAATGTTTATTTTAAAAGCATTTTTAAAAAAGACAAATTCAACTCAGGCCATATTTGATTTTTATTTATTTTTTATTTTTCTATGTTTGATTTTTAGATGACCAAGGGATTGTAAATTTTTTTTAATGTACATCTTTATCTCAGGTAAGAATAGGCCTTATTGGGCCTTGCTTGGTGGTGTAGTGGTTAAAAACTCAAGACTTGGGAACTAAGATCCTGCATGCCATGCATAGTGCCGCCAAAAAAAAAGAAGAAAAGAAGAAGCCTTATCAGCCTCTCATGTTTTCAAGTGAAACACTTTCACTGCAGTTCAAGACTATGCGTGTGTGCATGCTCAGTCATGTCTGATTCTGCAACTCTGTGGACTGTGTCAGGCTTCTCTGTCCATGGGATTTCCCAGGCAAGAAAACTGGAGTGGGTTGCCATTTCCTCCTCTTTGGGTTGCAAAGAGTCAGACACAACTGAGCAACTTTCACTTTCATAGTTGATTTACAATGTTGTGTTAGTTTTAGGTATACAGCTCATTGATTCAGTTTTTGGGATTCTTTACCATTATAGGGTATTATAAGATATTTAGTATAGTTTCTTGTACTACAAAGTACATCCTTGTTGGTTATCTTTTCAAAACTGTATTTTAATTGAATCCATGTTTGGGAATGTATTTCAGATAACTATTGAGCAGTGTTTATTTATTTATTTATTTGTTTATTTTTGGCTGTGCTGAATCTTCATTGCTACATATGGGCTTTCTCCTGTTGTGGTGACGGGGTCTGCTCACTGTAAGGGGGCTTCTCAACGTGGTGGCTCCTCTTGTGTGGCTCTCAGGCTCTAGAGCACGGGCTCAGTATTTGTGGCAGAGCGGCTTAGTTATTCCACGGCCTGTGGGATCCTCCCTGGCCAGGGATTGAACCCAAGCCTCCTGCTGTTTTCTAAGTTTATCGTCAACCTCTTTCTTCGGATTATCTCTGAACTTGGATAATTATCAGGTTCCTTTCAGTTGAGATTATAAGAAAGTTAACAGTCACTATTTCATGCCCACTTAGGAGACCTGCCTTGGAGGTTTGAGTTGGGATTGTCTAGCGTAATTCATGGATCATGGGGTGTGTAGAAAATGAAAATTCACTTGGTCATGGAGGGATCTCTGAGAAAATCTGAAAAAAATGTTCCATAACAGCTGAAACTAAGGCACGACCAGAGGTTGTGTGACTGCCAACTGAACATTGGCTCTCAAACTCAGCTATCTATAACTCTGGAGTCTTTAAAATTCCTAAGATCCAAGCTGGACCCTGGACAAATGGAGTGAGAATCTCTGGGGACACAGCTCAGGCATCAGTGGTTTTTAAAGCTCCTCGTGTGATTCCAACGTATAACCAGGGTTGGGAATTCCTGCAACAGAGGGATGCCCTAGGTAGTTACAGAATAGCTGGGTACTTGGAGAATGATGAAACAGAGGGTTCAAATGTGTAGTCACAGTGGCAGGTGTTCAAAATTGTAGGTAGTCCACTGTTAAAATGAGCTTCTATTTAAATGATCAATCCCGAACAGCAGCACTAATGTTATAAACAGCAGGGATTTATTTGCTTATCACTATTAATTCTCCAGAATGATCCCGTGGAGGCAAGCAGGCAATTATACAGATAAAGAGATAATGCAAGTTACTAAGAAAACTTAAAATTCAAGTTTCAGATGTTGTCTGGCACGTGAACAGGGTGGCACCACCAATGTGCTCACTGCACCAGGCCAGGACCGGCTGAGATTCCACATCCTGCAGCACTACCAGATCAGCTCAGGCTACAGGCCGCCTCAGCCACCTTTTAAACTGGCAAGAATAGAGGGTAAGCATGATCAAGGTCAAGGACTTTAAATCCAGGCAAATCTGGATTCTAATAACAGTTACTACTTATATAGGGTTTTCCATATGCCAGACACTGTACTAAGTGCTTTAGGTATTAACTTATTTGAATCTTACAATCTCTCTAGAAGGTAGGTATTAGCATCCGTTCCTTACAGAGGTGACCTGAAGCACAGAGAGTTTAAGGAACTTGTCTGAGGTCTTACAGGTAGTGTGTTACAGAATTCAGGATTTGAACCCAGAAAGGGTGGCTCTTGAGTCTGTACTTTTATCTGTTACTCAACACTTCTGCATACCAGGGAGGCAGCCTGCCTTCGGTATGTTATTGAGTCTCGCTGTCTCATTTTAATACTTATGTTACAGGATTGTTGGGAGGAAAACAGCTGGTATCATGCTTGGCACAGTTTTCTTTCTGTTGATGTTATTCTCCACTGCCAGGCAGGTTATTGTCAGCTCCTTCTGCCCTGTGGGCCTGGGTGGAGAACTTATATGTTTACTTAATGATTAACTAAGAGAGACTAGCAGAGCTTTGCAGTTAATTTTTCTCGTCTCTACTTCAGAATACAAGATAATAGATACTAGTATTGTACCCAAACAAATTCCACATTCTCGCAGACCACACTTAAGGCGTAATGATTTCATTTTTGCACCTTGTTTTATGTTCCTGGATATGTTTCAGTGTCTCCTGGTTTACAGTCTGTGGGAACTTGAATCGCATTTGTATCCTGCTGTTGTGTGAATCATGGTGCTGTTCAGGCCTACTTTTTTTTCAGGTCTCCTTTTGCTTTTCTGTGTATTCATTCTATTGATTTTTGAGAGTTTGATATTGAAACTCCAACTAAAAATCTTAATTTCTCTGCTTAAAAAATCATTGTAATATATAGTGAAACTATATGTAACTTTGTTCTGTATTTTCCAAGCCTCCTGTAAATATGGTATCATACTTTCATAATTTAAAAAATAAAAACTAAAGAGAAAAAAAGAACTAATGATTTCAGAAGATGATTAATTTCAGCCACTTTTGTCCTGAGTAAAATCAGCTTCACTACAACTTGGCTGTCCAGTTTAGCTAAGTTAAGAAATCCACTCCGCCTTCTCCTGCCACCGAGGGAGTCATTACGTATTGGGCACTACTCTTTAAACACTTTTCTGGAAGCAGAAATCCAAAAATCCAGTCTTGGTAGTTGAAGTGGAGACGAAAGAATTGCTTTCCTTTGCCATTTAAAAAGTTTACATGTTATGGCGCCATTTACATGAAATTTCCAGAATAAGGGAATCCGCAGAGACAGAAAGGAGAAAGACTGAGAATGGGGAGTGACTGCTAGTGGGTGTGGGTTTCTTTTTGATATGAAAACAATGTTCTGAAATTAGATAGTGATAATGATGGCACAATTCTGTGAACATACAGAAAAAGAAACTGACTTGTACAATTTAAATGAGTGAATTTCACAGCATGTAAGTATCTTAAAAATGCTGTTATAAAACAAAATCATTCATGTGAATGGTGTTCACTTTGTCTCGTATGCCTTCAGTGGTGCCGAGAAGGAGGAAGGCACCAGCTAGATGGATGTTTTACAGATGACTGCTGCTCACCTTAGCAGTGATAGATGGATAGCACTGCTCACAGAATGTAGGATTTTGAGGACAGTTTTCAGGTTGAGTAACTGAGAGGCTATTTGGGGTGACCAAGTTCTCTGCAGGGATTCTAAGCCAAATTCCTAATCTACTGCTATCCTAAGCAAAGCCTGATTATCCAGAGCTATGATGAGAGTGATCAGGTATGTCCAAACCTCTTGCATATTGTGATTTGCATGGTACCTATCACATGGTCATTAAATCTGTGATAAATGAATAAATGAGTGAGACTCCCTAAAAGCTGGCTTAAAACTCAACATTTAAAAAGCGAAGATCATGGCATCTGGGGAAACAATGGAAACAGTGACAGACTTTATTCTCTTGGGCTCCAAAATCACTGCAGATGGTGACTGCAGCCATGAAATTAAAAGACTCTTGCTCCTTGGAAGAAGAGCTATGACCAACTTAGACAGCATATTGAAAAGCAGAGATATTACTTTGTCCACAAAGGTCTGTCTAGTCAAAGCTGTGGTTTTTCCAGTAGTCATGTATGGATGTGAGAGTTGGACCATAAAGAAAGCTGAGCACCAAAGAATTGATGTGTTTGAACTGTGGTGTTGGAGAAGGCTCTTGAGAGTCCCTTGGACTGCAAGGAGATCAAACCTCTCAATACTAAATGAAATCAGTCCTGAATATTTATTGGAAGGACTGATACTGAAGCTGAAGCTCCAATACTTTGGCCACCTGATGCAAAGAACTGACTCATTGGAAATGACCCTGATGCTGGGAAAGATTGGAGGCGGGAGGAGAAGGGGATGACAGAGTATGAGATGGTTGGATGGCATCACCAACTTCATAGACATGAGTTTGAGTAAACTCGGAGAGTTGGTGATGGAGAGGGAAGCCTGGTGTGCTTCAGTCCATGAGGTCGAAAAGAGCTGGACATGACTGAGCGACTGAACTACTGAACTGATGGATCCTTTGGGTTGGAGTTAAGTCTCTGAACACAAATAGTTCTTTTTTTTTTTAACACCTGGGACAACTGCAGTGTGCTCTGAATTATATTGATACAGTATTTAGAACATCTATACACAATGAATTATATTAATATATTTACCTTCTGAAAGACTTCAGGATACAAAAATAATGCCCTATCCCTCTCTCTCCTCAGTACTTAGGCATTACTTAGTCTTTTAAAAAAATTGTTTTAATTGAAGTATAGTTGATTTACAATGTTGTGTTACAATGGTTGTTTCAGGTGTACAGCAAAGTGATTCAGCTATACATATACATACAGACATATATGTGTGTGTATACGCACACACACATAGTCTTTTTCAGATTCTTTTCCATTATAGGTTATAATAAGATAAAGAATATAGTTCCATGTGCTATACAATAGGACCTTGTTTATTTATTTTTATATATAGTTGTGTATATCTGTTAATCCCAAGTCCCTAATTTATCTCTTCCCTCCTTTCCCTTTGGTACTCATGTGTTTTTTGAGTCTGTGAGTCTGTTTATGCTTTGTAACCAGGTTACTTTGTATTTTTTAGATTCCACATATAAGTATAATATCATATGATTAAAAGGAGGTGAGGGTGTGGGTGTGGGTGGATGGGTTGCGGGGAAATGATTCTATTAAACTATTCCTTAGAGCAATAGTGACACCCTGTGGTAAATTCATATTATAGGCTATAGTATACAGTGGATGGGTGTGGGTTCCCTACTTGTCTACTTGAAGGCAGAAAGTACTGTCAACCAAACTAATCAGACTTCAAATTAAATGAGAATGTACTGAGTGCCTCCTATGTACAGGAACTATGCCAGTGCCTTCATAGATATTATTTCTTTCTAGTATTCATCCAGATGACCAGATGCTAAACTAATTTTATATATATCTGTGTTTCAGCTGGCTAAGTGGTAAAGATCTACCTGCCAATTCTGGAGATGTGAGTTTGATCCCTGAGTTGGGAAGATCCCCTGGTGAAGGAAATGGCAACCCACTCAAGTATTCTTGCCTGGGAAATCCCATGGACAGAGGAGCCTGGTGGGCTATTGCCCATGGGGTGGCAAAAGAATTGGATACAATTTAGCAATCCAGAACTCCTAAAATTGTGTGGAAAATATGTGTATATGTATTTCTAGGGAAATGGACTCTTACCTTTAGTAATACACTCCCATGGGTTCCTTGCTCCCATAACACTTGACATTGCTCCCTTAGAGCATGTCTCTAACAATGCCATTATGATATCTTTGAACTAGCTTCATCAATCTCTTTTTCTTTGTAAGCTGCCATTTCTTCCAGCAAACCGTGCTCACCCTAGGCTTAAAAGCCAACTTAAAAAAACTTCAAAGAAAAAGGGAAAGAGAGGCAGAAAGAAAAAAGGCAAGAAGAATAAGGCTAGATAGCAGCACAACAGTGTAGAGTGAAAAGAGCCCTGGAATCTGTCAGTTTCAAATCCGTCACTTCTGCCCATTTGAGCTTAGCCACGTTAGTTATTCTTTGAGTCTTAATTTCTTCATCTGCAAAATGGAGAGAATAATGTCAGAGAATTATTCTAAGAATCAATAGATGGCGACAAGTTTTTAGTAACAATTAAATGTATAATCCATGAGAGAAAAAAGTGATAAAATGAACTTTATTAAAATTTAAAACTTCTGTTGTGCAAAAGAGACTAAGATAATGAAAAGATTCTGGTGGTCCAGAGGTTAGGACTCAGCTCTTTCACTGCCATGGCCCCAAGTTTTTATCCCTAGTTGGGGAACTAAGATCCCACAAGCTGCGCGGAGTGATCAAAAAACAAAAAGCCCCAGACTGAGAGAAAATACTTGCAAAACAGATGTCTAATAAAGGATTTGTATTCAAAATATATAGAGAATCCACTGAGAAAACTTATGCTTTTAAATTTGAAAGTGATAATCTATTATACAAACATACATTTTTATTTATAACACATATTTTTCTGATTATAAAATAGTGCAATCGGCATAGAAAACATAAAAATGAGTGAAAAGGATAAAGAAAAAAAGTTAGTGTATCCTATATCTCAGCAATAACAATTGTTAACATTTTGATGTTTTTCTTTCCTTTTTTGCAAAGCATTCATGCATATATTCATGTGGTATTATTAGTTAACTGATGTTTAAAGTTATCCTGTTTGTTCCACCTGTGGGCAAGAGGGGTCTGGATTTCTATGGAGAGGAGGAGTGCCTTTCCAACACAGAAGTATAGAGTGTCCAATCCTGGTTTATTGGGTGACATCAGCTGAGCTCTGGAGCTGCATCCGGGTCAGGGTTGAGAAAAGGTAGATGTTCTCCTCAGGTATGTGCTTACTGCCTCTTCTGTCTCTGAACAGATGCAGTCTGTGTTTGAGTGTGCATGTGTGAGCATGCACACACAGGGAAAGGAAGAAGGTAGAGAGGGCAGGGCTGACCCTGAGTGCTTGCCCTGCTGGCTGCTCATGGGCTAGGATGGTTTCAGAAAGCCCCTTCTCAAGGACTTTTTCCTTGAGAGCATTTCTGTCGAGGGATAATATAAATACAGAAGTGTGCAAGTCATAAGTATACAACTAGAATTTTTAAAAAAATGTCGATGCACCGAGATCTAGAAATACAACCAGCACCCCAGAACTCCTCCTAGTATTCTCTCTTCCAGGGATTATCTGCCACGTAATTGACCTGACTTCTAATACCATAGGTCATTTTTGTCTGCCAAACAGATTTTTTTGATTCTTTAATGGATTCATAAAGGGAACTATTGTATCTTCATAAACACTCCGAAAAGAGTAAAGTTGCACTAATGTCGATAATTTGGAACCAGAGTTTCGCTAAGGCAAGGAAGCCAATCAGATGATAGGCCGGTGGCCTCTGATGCGGGAAGATATCACAGCCTTGTTTACTAGGCTATCACGGAGCCTGTCTAACCTGTGCCTGATCTACTGCTTTCAGTCTTTCTCTTCCAATTTCAGATGGTACCAGTACCATCCAGCTGCCCTGACTCATGCCCTGCCAGACAAAACTAACCCCCATAGCCTTCCTCTTGTCCTAATCCTTGGCAGCTTGATATCTGCTAAGCCTGCTATTTTGCCCAGTATGACTTTAACCAGGCATTCTTGCTCCTCCTTTTAGGAGAATTTGGAAAGATCTAGGCCTAGGTAATACTGGAGAAGGAAATGGCACCCCACTCCACTGTTCTTGCCTGGAGAATCCCAGAGACGGGGGAGCCTGGTGGGCTGCCGTCTATGGGGTCACACAGAGTTGGACATGACTGAAGCGACTTAGCAGCAGCAGCAGCAGGCCCAGATAATACAGACTGAGAAAACAAAAGAGTAAAATATAAAGAGTAAGTTCAAAGAATTGAAAAGAACAGGAAAGAATAGAGGCATTTTTTTTCTTTTGTTAAATTTTATGACATAAAACTTGCTAGAAGTCGCCTGTTTGTTCTCTGTGCAGGTTTAGTTTTTGTTTGTTTGTTTGTTTGCTTGTTTTTACATGTTCTGCACATCTTCCCTGTTGCTGGTTGGAAATCATTACAACATCCTGGAAGTCTGTTTTGGGACCGTTGGTGTGAGCAGGAGGCCACAGAGATTTTGTGAGCACTCTGTATGTAATGTACAATGTAATGAGTTGTAGGGAGTTGGAGATACAAACTGGGTGATGGTGAGTTACAATACCCTTTATAATTTAGAATAAAGAACGTGAGTTTGGAGAGACCTTAGAGATTAAAGAGATTAATCCTTTACTCAGTGAAGTAGTCCCTTTGACAAAAACCTTGATAGATGATTATTTAACATCTGCCTAAACATTTTCAATGATTTCCAGTGACAAGAAGCTCACTGTTTTTCTAGGCAAGTCATTTTATTTATTCCCATCTTGAACTATCATAAAGCTTCTCTGTATAATGATTTGAGGTCTCCCTTCTTGCAACTGCTTCCTAGGGAACCCAGTTATTTCCTCAGGAGTAATAAAGAATTAGATTTAGTAATCTAGTGGGCAGTTTTCCTATGGTGAGAGAGTTACCATGTCATTCCTTCCGGTTTTCAAGTTAAATATCTCAGTTCTTTCCACCATCCCGTAGCCATCTTGGTCTCCTTCCTCAAGACGGTGTTAATTTTATCAATGTCCAACTAGAACAGAATACCACAGACGTGGTCAGATCAGTGTAGGGTCTAATGGGTCTATACGTTTCTCTGATTTGTATTCAATTCTCCCATTAATGTAGCCAAAGCTGGGTTTTTTGTTTGTTGGCTGGTTGGTCTGGTGTTGGTCCTCAAGTCACACTTCTGGCATATATTGAGCTGTAATCAATAAAAATGGTCATATCTTATTTTTTAAATTTATATAGTTAAAAAATTAGCATACAGTGAAACTAACATTTTCTGTGAACAGTTCTGTGACCCTTACACATGTATAGATTTGTGTAAGCACCATCACACTCAAGATACAGAACAATTTCACCCCCACCCCACCCCTAATTTCCTCCTATTACACCTTTGTAATCACACCCTCCTCTCGCTCCTAAGCCCTGGAAAGTACTAGTCTGTTTTCCATCAGTTATAGTTTTGTCTTCAAGAATGCAGTATAAGCAGAATCATTCAGTATATAACTTTTAGACTGGGTTTTTTCACTCATTAAACTGCCTTTGTGACTCATTCAGTTTGTTGCATGTATCATTGGTTCGTTCCTTGGTGCTGAATAGTATTACATTGTATGACTGTACCATTGTTTGTTTATCTATTCACCGGTATGAAGATATTTAGTTGTTTCCAGTTTTGGACAATTTTTATAGAGTTACTATAACCGATCATGTACTAGTTTCTATCATAGGTAGTTTTCATTTCTCCTAAATACTGAGATGTGGGATTGTTGAGAAACACCTTTAAAAAAAACCCATGAAAACCTTCAAATGGCTTTCCAGATTAGTTGCACCATTTTGCTTTTCCATCAGTGATATTTGAGAGTTGCAGTCGTTCTGCATACATGCCAGCACCTGGTATTGTCAGTATGTAAAATTTTTTAGCCATTCTAATATATGTTTACTGATATTTCATTCTAGTGTTAATTTACATTTCCCTATCAAGGCAAATTGGAAGTGGTCAAACGAGATGGCAAGGGTGAACGTCGACATTCTAGGAATCAGCAAACTAAAATGGACTGGAATGGGTGAATTTAACTCAGATGACCATTATATCTACTACTGCGGGCAGGAATCCTGAAGAAGAAATGGAGTAGCCATCATGGTCAACAAAAGAGTCCGAAATGCAGTACTTGGATGCAATCTCAAAAACGACAGAATGATCTCCGTTCGTCTCCAAGGCAAACCATTCAATATCACAGTTATCCAAGTCTATGCCCCGAGCAGTAACACTGAAGAAACTGAAGTTGAATGGTTTTATGAAGACCTACAAGACCTTTTAGAACTGACACCCCAAAAAGATGTCCTTTTCATTATAGGGGACTGGAATGCAAAAGTAGGAAGTCAAGAAACACCTGGAGTAACAGGCAAATTTGGCCTTGGAATGCAGAATGAAGCAGGGCAAAGACTAATAGAGTTTTGCCAAGAAAATACACTGGTCATAGCAAACACCCTCTTCCAACAACACAAGAGAAGACTCTACACATGGACATCACCAGATGGTCAACACTGAAATCAGATTGATTATATTCTTTGCAGCCAAAGATGGAGAAGCTGTATGCAGTCAACAAAACAAGACCAGGAGCTGACTGTGGCTCAGATCATGAACTCCTTATTACCAAATTCAGACTCAAATTGAAGAAAATAGGGAAAACCGCTAGACCATTCAGGTATGACCTAAACCAAATCCTTTATGATTATACAGTGGAAGTGAGAAATAGATTTAAGGGCCTAGATCTGATAGATAGAGTTCCTGATGAACTATGGAATGAGATTCATGACATTGTACAGGAGACAGGGATCAAGACCGTCCCCATGGAAAAGAAATGCAAATAAGCAAAATGGCTGTCTGGGGAGGCCTTACAAATAGCTGTGAAAAGAAGACAGGCAAAAAGCAAAGGAGAAAAGGAAAGATATAAGCATCTGAATGCAGAGTTCCAAAGAATAGCAAGAAGAGATATGAAAGCCTTCTTCAGCGATCAATGCAAAGAGATAGAGGAAAACAATAGAATGGGAAAGACTAGAGATCTCTTCAAGAAAATTAGAGATACCAAGGGAACATTTCATGCAAAGATGGGCTCGATAAAGGACAGAAATGGTATGGACCTAACAGAAGCAGAAGATATTAAGAAGAGGTGGCAAGAATAAACGGAAGAACTATACAAAAAAGATCTTCACAACCCAGATAATCATGATGATGTGATCACTAATCTAGAGCCAGACATCTTGGAAAGTGAAGTCAAGTGGGCCTTAGAAAGCATCAGTATGAACAAAGCTAGTGGAGGTGATGGAATTCCAGTTGAGCTATTTCAAATCCTGAAATATGATGCTGTGAAAGTGCTGCCCTCAATATGCCAGCAAAGTTGGAAAACTCAGCAGTGGCCACAGGACTGGAAAAGGTCAGTTTTCATTCCAATTCCAAAGAAAGGCAATGCAAAAGAATGCTCAAACTACCGCACAATTGCACTCATCTCACGCGCTAACAAAGTAATGCTCAAAATTCTCCAAGCCAGGCTTTAGCAATACGTGAACCATGAACTTCCTGATGTTCAAGCTGGTTTTAGAAAAGGCAGAGGAACCAGAGATCAAATTGCCAACATCTGCTGAATCATGGAAAAAGCAAGAGAGTTCCAGAAAAACACCTATTTCTGCTTTATTGACTATGCCAAAGCCTTTGACTGTGTGGATCACAACAAAGTGTGGAAAATTCTGAAAGAGATGGGAATACCAGACCACCTGACCTGCCTCTTGAGAAATCTGTATGCAGGTCAGGAAGCAACAGTTAGAACTGGACATGGAACAACAGACTGGTTCCAAATAGGAAAAGGAGTACGTCAAGGCTGTATATTGTCACCCTGCTTATTTATCTTATATGCAGAGTACATCATGAAAAACGCTGGACTGGAAGAAACATAGGCTGGAATCAAGATTGCCGGGAGAAATATCAATAACCTCAGATATGCAGATGACACCACCCTTATGGCAGAAAGTGAAGAGGAACTAAAAAGCCTCTTGATGAAAGTGAAAGAGGAGAGTGAAAAAGTTGGCTTAAAGCTCAACATTCAGAAAACGAAGATCATGGCATCCGGTCCCATCACTCCATGGGAAATAGATGGGGAAACAGTGGAAACAGTGTCAGACTTTATTTTTGGGGGCTCCAAAATCAGTGCAGATGGTGATTGCAGCCATGAAATTAAAAGACGCTTACTCCTTGGAAGAAAAGTTATGACCAACCTAGATAGTACATTCAAAAGCAGAGACATTACTTTGCCGACTAAGGTCCGTCTAGTCAGGGCTGTGGTTTTTCCTGTGGTCATGTATGAATGTGAGAGTTGGACTGTGAAGAAAGCTGAGCGCCAAAGAATTGATGCTTTTGAACTGTTTTGTTGGAGAAGACTCTTGAGAGTCCCTTGGACTGCAAGGAGATCCAACCAATCCATTCTGAAGGAGATCAGTCCTGGGTGTTCTTTGGAAAGACTGATGCTAAAGCTGAAACTCCAATACTTTGGCCACCTCATGTGAAGAGTTGACTCATTGGAAAGACTCTGATGCTGGGAGGGCTTGGAGGCAGGAGGAGAAGGGGACGACAGAGGATGAGATGGCTGGATGGCATCACGGACTCGATGGACGTGAGTTTGGGTGAACTCTGGGAGCTGGTGATGGACAGGGAGGAGTGCTGCGATTCATGGGGTCGCAGAGTCGGAGACAACTGAGTGACTGAACTGAACTGAATGACTAAAATGTTAGACTATACTAATTTGCCTTCTGTATATCCTTTCTAGTGAAATGTCAGCTCACATTTATTTTTTTTCAATTTTTAATTAAGTAGTTTTATTATTGAATTTTGAGAATTAAAAATATCTATATCTCTCTATCTCGATATGTATTTATAAATATATGGACTTCCCTGGTGGCACAGTAGATAAGAATCTGCCTGCCAATGCAGGGGACACGGGTTTGATTCCTGGTCTGGGAAGATCCCACATGCTGCAGAGCAACTAAACCCGTGTGCCACAGTTACAGGGCCTGGGCTCAAGAGCCTGAGAGCCACAACTACTGAGCCTCAGAACCTAGAGCCTGTGCTCCCCAAGAGAAGCCACTGCAATGAGAAGCCTCCGTACTGCATCTAGAGAATCAGCCCGTGCACAGCAACAAATAAATGCAACCCAACACAGCCAGAAATAAATAAATAAATACAGCAATGTGTGCATGTCAATGAATAAATAAATATAGCGGTATGTACATGTCAATCTCAGGCAAGAGTTTAAAAAATTAAAAAAATATATATATATATTCTAGACACAAGTTCTTTATCAAACGTATAACTTGCAAGTAATTTCCCCCAATCTGAAGGTTGTTTTTCATTCTCTTCACAGTGAATATCTTTTATAGAGGAAAAGTTTTTAACTTGGATGAAGTTCAATTTATCAGATTTTTTCCTTCTAGAGATTGTGTTTTTGGTGTCATTCATGTCCAAGAACTCTGCCTAAACCCAGGTCATGAAACTTTTCATTTGTCTCCTTCTAACTATTGTATAGTTTTGTTTTTTTACAGTTAGGTCTATAACATACTTTGATTAATTTTTGTATATGATTTAAGATATGGGTTGTTGTTGGTTTTTTTTTGGATGCCCAATTGTTCAAACACCATTTATTGAAAAACATCATCCTTTCTCCATTGAAATGTGTTTCCATCTTTGTCAAAATTAATATATGTGTGATTTTATTTCTGGACTTCATTCTATTCTGTTAATTTATGTCTATTCCTTTGCTAATAATATACTCTCTTGATTATTGTAGCTTTGTAGTAAAACATAAAATAGAGTAGTGTGATTCCTCCAAATTTAAATCTCTTTTTTAAAAGTACTATGGCTATTCTACTTCCTTGGCTTTCCCATATATTTCCTATATTTATGATAAAATCCTGCTAGGGGAATTCCCTGGAGGCCTAGTGGTTAGGACTGCAGCAGGTACAGGCTAGATCTCTGGTCGAGAAACGAAGATCCCACTTGCTATGTGATACGAACCAAAAGAAAAAAATCCTGCTAGAATTATGATTGGAATTGCATTAAAAATTTTTTGAAAAAGATAGTTGATGTAAGATCAGTTGACATCTTTACTGTGTCAAGTCTCCCAATCCTTGAATGTAGTATGTATCTCCATTTATTTATCTATTTTAAACCAGTGTTTTGAGGTTTACATCATATAGTTCTTACAAACATTTTGTAAGATTTATACCTAGATACTTCATTTTTTGGAGCTACTGTAAGTGGTAATGTGTTTTAAATTTCAGTATTCAATTGTTTATTGCTCCCAAATGAAAATATGATTGGTGTTTTTCTTTCGGTTTTGTAGCCTGTGATCCTGCTAATCTGGGAGGTTTTTTGTCAACTCCCTTGGGATTTGCTACACATTGTCTGTGAAACAGTTCTATTTTTTCTTCAAATCTGTATTCATTTTATAGTTTTTCTTGCTTTATTTCACTTGTTAAGCATTCTACTATGATGTTGAATTGGTGTGGCGAGAGTGAATATCCTTGTCACGTTTCTGACCTTAGAGGGAACACATTCAGTATTTTATCAGTTAGTATGATGTTAGCTGTAGGTTTATTTGTTTTGAGGGTGCCTTTCTCAATAGGTTGAGAAAGAACTCATCTGTTTCTAATTTGTGGAGACTTTTTATCTGGGATGGAAGTTGAATTTATCAAATGTTTTTTCTATATCAATTGAGATGATCATGTGGCTTAAAAAAATTTTTTTAGGCTATTGATATGATGGACACATTTCTTTTTTCCTAATATAAATCGTTATATAATTACCCATAAATACTGCTTCCACTGTATCCCACAGTTTGTTGTATGTTAGTATTTTGTTTCATTCAATTAAAAATATTTTCTATTTTCATTGTCTTTGAATATATACCCAAAGAGTGGAATTGCTAGATCAGAGGGTAGTTTTATTTTCAGTCTTTTGAGGAACCTCCACACTGTTCTCCATAGAGGCTGCACCAATTTACATTCCTACTAACAGGGTATAGGGTTCCCTTTTCTCCACATCTTCGCCAACATTTGTCATTTGTGGTCTTTTTGATGAGAGCTGTCATATCTTTTTGCAAAGTAAATTACTTCATGTTAGGAAGTAATAGTAACCTCCTCTCCTTTTGTGCATTGTTTGAATTCACTGGTGGCACAGCTGATAAAGAATCCACCTGCAATGTGGGAGACCTGGGTTCGATCCCTGGGTTGGGAAGATCCCCTGGAGAAGAGAAAGGCTACCCACTCCAGCATTCTGACCTGGAGAAGTCCATGGACTGTATAGTCCTCGGGGTCCCAAAGAGTCGGACATGACTGAGCAACTTTCACTTTCAAACTTTGTCATGTAGGCATTGACCCATGTCCTTTCTGTCCATTGTATTTCATGGATTTGTTGTGCTCCGTTGCTTCAGTCGTGTCCGACTCTTTGCTACCCCAAGGACTGTAGTTGCCAGGCTCCTCTGTCCATGGAATTTTCCAGGCTAGAATACTGAAATGGGTTTTCATTTTCTTCTCCAGAGGATCTTCCCTACCCAGGGATCGAACTGGTGTCTCCTGAGTCTCCAGCACTGCAGGTGGATTCTTTACCACCTGAGCCACTGGGGAAGCCTCTTTGTTGTTTTAATGTGTACAGTTGTAATTAATCCCTTATTTTGTTGTATCTTCAACCAATTTATTCTTTAAAATATTGACTAGGTTAAGACTAAGAAAAGAACTTTGTAAGAATATTATAAAAGACCTATAGGTTTATTCATTTATCTGTTTCATTTTATTAAATGCCTACTACCATATACCAGGTACTTTCTAATGTCCTGGGTACATGGAGAAAAAATAAAATCTGTGGACAGAGATTCAGAAAACAATGTGCTCTGATACATCAGTGGATAAACTTAACTAAGTCAATGCAGATTTTTTGAACCTGAGTCAGGTTTTTGGTGCACAGAGAAGACATCAGTTCAGTTCAGTTGCTCAGTTGTGCCCAACTCTTTGCGACCCCATGAATCGCAGCACACCAGGCCTCCCTGTCCATCACCAACTCCCGGAGTTCACTCAGACTCATGTCCATCGAGTCAGTGATGCCATCCAGCCATCTCATCCTCTGTTGTCCCCTTCTCCTCCTGCCCCCAATCCCTCCCAGCATCAGGGTCCTTTCCAATGAGTCAGCTCTTCGCATGAGGTGGCCAAAGTACTGGAGTTTCAGCTTTAGCATCATTCCTTCCAAAGAAATCCCAGGGTTGATCTCCTTCAGAATGGACTGGTTGGATCTCCTTGCAGTCCAGGGGACTCTCAAGAGTCTTCTCCATCACCACAGTTCGAAAGCATCAATTCTTCAGTGCTCTGCCTTCTTCACAGTCCAACTCTCACATCCATACATGACCACTGGAAAAACCATAGCCTTGACTAGACGGACCTCAGTCGGCAAAGCAATGTCGCTGCTTTTGAATATATTGTCGAGGTTGGTCATAACTTTTCTTCCAAGGAGTAAGCGTCTTTTAATTTCATGGCTGCAGTCACCATCTGCAGTGATTTTGCAGCCCCCCAAAATAAAAGTCTGACACTGTTTCCACTGTTTCCCCATCTATTTCCCATGAAGTGATGGGACTGGATGCCATGATGTTCATTTCCTGAATGTTGAGCTTTAAGCTAACTTTTAATGACAATCCCTTCCATCTTAAAGTTGTCAATCTTATCTATCCTATCACATTGCTTTGATTTCTCCATTTTGCCTACAAGACTATCATGAAAACCCTTTGACACATGACTTTCTGAAATCCCTAACTTATATCAGATATCTATCTCTGATCTACCAATATAGACATCTTATCAGAAAAAAAAGAAGATAAATTTGTGAGCCTTGCTCCAGTTTCTTTTCTAAATGCTAATCAACTCCTTTAATCCACTTTATATTTTCTGGAGCTTGACATCAGCTAATGGACAGAATCTAGAGCCCAGTTTTTCCCTTTCAGAAAGCAAGCTGAAGACTTCCCTGGTGGTCCAGTCAATGCAGAGGGCCGGGATTTGATCCCTTGTCAGAGAACTAGATTCTATATGCTGCAGCTAAGAGTTTGCATGCCACAACTGAAGATCCCGTGTGCTACAACTAAGACCTGGTAAAACCAAATAAATAAATGAATAAAATTTTAAAAAAGCCAAGCTGTTTGTCTATATTAATTCCTCTCTACCAACCTAAAAGTCATCCAACGTCATCCAACGATGGACCATCCTCTGTTTTCTATGATCAGACTCTAACTCCTCCTTTTCCTGTGGTTATATTTTCACTTACTTCTCTTAGAAGCTTTCTGGAGGGAGGAGATGGGTAATCACCATCAGAGCAATTGATCTTTAGAGAGAGTGGAGGAGAGCGAGCCCAGAAGATGATGAATCCTGGTGCTGTTGTCTGTGCTTAGGCCTTAATTTGGAAGGCACCTTTGCTCATCACTATATCACCAGTGCTAGGCCTTATTTTGAATGTAGATGTTTGGAATTAGAGTGATATTCACTGGTGGTATATTCATTACTATAAATCAGTGATATTCACTAGTGGTTAGTGATATTCATTCACACTCTTGATTTGACAGTATTTCAAGGATAGGAACGGAGAAGACAATGGCACCCCACTCCAGTACTCTTGCCTGGAAAATCCCATGGATGGAGGAGCCTGGTAGGCTGCAGTCCATGGGGTCGCTGAGGGTCGGACACGACTGAGCGACTTCACTTTCACTTTTCACTTTCACGCACTGGAGAAGGAAATGGCAACCCACTCCAGTGTTCTTGCCTGGAGAATCCCAGGGGCGGGGGAGCCTGGTGGGCTGCCGTCTATGGGGTCACACAGAGTCGGACACGACTGAAGCGACTTAGCAGCAGCAGCAGCAGCAGCAGCAAGGGTAGGACAAGTGGATGCATATGGCATTATTAGCAGAAAGGATTTATTTCAAGACACAGAATGATTTAGCAGACATTATTTACATTTTCAAAATATGATTGTGCCTGTTCCTATTATGGGCACTTTCTCAGCACCCCTGAAATCCAGGTAACACTAATTTTGGAAAAGTAGTTACTGTTAAAGCCAAAAGCTCTTCTTTTCACCTCTCATAATGATAGCATGATAATTTGTATACAGGAGACCTGATTAATACCTTCTACTGTTGGAGTCCAGTAAATCTTGTGATCCAGTCTCTTCCATGACAAATATAACTATTGCCTTACTACCAGATACTTTAAAACAACACAAACAACAGCAATAAGAGCAAGAGAAGCAGCGACAAAACTGCTCTTGCAAAATCCTGATTCAACATCTAAGTTGCACAGATTCAATACTTCCAAATAATTGCCTTACGCTGCCCCCCTCCTCTTGCTCTCTCATTTCCCAATACAGAACTTTCCCACTAAAATCAATCATTCTTTGTCTTGGCTCTTATTTTCCTATGTACGGGAGTTAGAATGATTCTAGACAGTTAATTAGCCATAAATTGTTCTCTAAAACATAGAACATGTCAGCTGCTTTTGTAAACCTCCTATGTTCCATTTTCCTTCAGTGCTTTTTAAAAAAATAAACCTAATTGTATTAATGCAGTGGCATATTTATTACTCACCTTTTCACTCTTTATGCTGATCCCTGGCTGCCCATGGGGTCCTTTGAATTGACCAAAACCACAATCCCCTTTGTAAGAAACCACAATCCCACATTTACTCTAACAATGGGAACCCATAGCCATGTGTTGCTTCAACGTGGGTCACCAGGAGCACATCAAAGCAAAAGCTGTGACTTGCTTGGGTCCCTCTTGAGTTTTCACTTTCCCAGCTTCAGAGGCACAGGAGTGACTTTAAAAAAAAAAAAGACTGCCCCCCTCATTCTCATTATGTGTTTTAGGAGGGAAAATGGAAAATCTTATTAAAAAGAAAAAGATATCTCTTTTCTCCACTCAGACCAGAATTTTTCTGAACATGTCCCAGGACAAGAAAAGAATAGAGAAGGAGAATGACTAGATATGAGAATTGAGCTGTCAAGCTCCCTGGAAAGCAGGAGTTATGTGAAAGATGTGAATTTTGCCACATGTTAGGTTAAAGTGAAAGTCTCTCAGTTATGTCCAACTCTTTGTGACCCCATGGAATTTTCCAGGCCAGAATACTGGAGTGGGTAGCCACTCCCTTCTCCAGGGGATCTTCCCAACCCAGAGATCAAACCCAGGTCTCCCGCATTGCAGGCAGATTCTTTACCAGCAGAGACACCAGTGAAGCCCAAGAATACTGGAGTGGGTAGCCTATCCCTTTTCCAGTGGATCTTCCCAATCCAGGTATTGAACCAGGGTCTCCTGCATGGCAGGCAGATTCTTTTTAGGTAGTTTGTTCATTTATCTTTCCATCCCTCCCTCCATCCATCCATCCATTCATCCATCCATCCATTCATCCATCCATCTGTCCCTTAGAGATGTTAGAATCAGAGACCATGATCTCAAACACCTTCAGAGTATGAACAAGGTTTAAAGACTGAAAGATGGGAATGTGGGTGAACTGGAAAACACACATCTCATCTTAAAGAAGGAGTTAAAGCCTTAGCATTTAGGAAGAATACAACTGCAGTGTGAACTGAATTCAGTCAAATGTAAACTGAATTTTCAAGAAAAGCAGGAAACCCAAGTTTTTATAAAAAAATCTTCCAACTTCTTTCCTTGATTTGTACATCTTTTTTAAATAACTCTTTTGAACTTTTTATTTTATGCTGGAATATAGTTGATTAATAGTGTTGTGATAATTTCAGGTAAACAGCAAAGGGGGTTGACCATACATATACATGTATCCATTAAAAATCCTCCAACTTTTAAATGTTGAAATCAGCTATCTCATAATCTTAAAATCACTGTACAAAATTCTGAATTTAACTAGCACTTCAAGACATCCAAAGCTCCACTGTCCTTTTGATGTTTAGAGACGAAAGAGGTCAGAAGTGATTATGCTACAAAGCATATATATTAAATATTTTGTAATAACCTATAATAGAAAATCTGAAAAAAATATGCATCTATATCTGTTTCTGAATCACTTTGCTGTACACCTGAAACTAGCTCAGAATTATAAGTCAGTTATAGTTCGATTTAAAAAAGAACAGAAAATTAATATTGTAGCTATAATAAAGAAAAATATCCTGAATTCAAAAAAAAGTTTTTGCTCTGTCTTTGATTCTAATTTCCCAGTTGTTCCCTCATCAGGAGCAATTTCCATTACCAGTTTGTTTTTTTTTTAAATACTTACTTGTTTATTATTTGGGCTTCCCAGGTGGCTCAGTGGTAAAGAATCCACCTGCCAATGCAGGAAACGCAGGTTCAATCCCTGGATGGGGAGGATCCCCTGGAGAAGGAAATGTTAACCCACTCCAATATTCTTGCTTGGGAATCCCCTGGACAGAGGAACCTGGTGGGCTGCAGTTCATGGGATTGCGAAAGAACTGGACAAGACTCAGCAACTAAACAACAACAACATTTTTTATTTATTTGGCTTTGCTGGATCTTAGTTGCAGCAGGTGGGATCTACTTCCCCTACCAGGGATGGAACTCAGGCCTCTTGCATTGGGAATGTGGAGTCTTAGCCCCTGAACCACCAGGGAAAGTCTCATCAGTTTCCTATGTATGTTCCAAGATATATCCTATATGCATATATATATTCTTTAAAAACAAGCACAACAATAAAGGGATAAACATTGTTTTGCATTTTATTTTCCCATTTACGACTTTTGGATATTACTTTTAATCAATATGTATTGGTTAAATATATATTAATATTTTATAAATATGATTAAATGTTTTATATGTATCATATATAAAAACTCATTATTTCCTTGCTATGTAGTACTTTATTATATGGTAGTACCATAATTTATTTAATTCTCCTGAGTGATTTTAGTATTTTTTTCTATTCAAGCAAAATCATGAATGTCCTTGTATATGAGTCTTTGAATATAAATAAAAGCGTAACAGTAGAATAAAAGTTTAGATGTGAAATCGCCAGGTGAAAGAGTATATGCATTTAAGTTTTGACATATTTTACTTACTTTATTTCAAAGAGATTGCCGACCTACGGCACTTCCCACGTGGGCTACCTGTAACAGTGTAGTCTTGCTGACAACACAATGTATTATCAGATTTTTAAACTTTTCATTTGATAATTCCATTGATATTTTCACTTTTATTTCTTATCTATGAGCAAGGGCGAACATCTTTTGAAAATCACTTGCTTTCCTTTTTTCAGTTATTCATTAAACATTTATTGACCATGTACAGTATGCTATGCATTGTGCGAGGTACTGAAAATCTGAACCAAATACACACAATTTGTGATTCATGGAATAGATTGTCTACTAGGGGTGACAGCCATGAAACAACTAATTACAGAAATAACTATTTGAGTACTGTTGTGATGAGGGTATGGTGTTCAGAGGGTGTGTAACAGGGCGCCTATCCTGGTCTAGGAGGATAAGGGGAACTTCTGGGAGAATTAAATTGAGACTGGAAGAAGGACAGGAGTTAACAGGATGCTAATAGTAACATCACAATGCCTTGGTCTCCCTCTCCTGACCCTCCCAGGCACTGGGGAGTGACTGCACTTTCTTTTTATTTCAGACTCAGGCCCACCTAAGAGGTAAGCAGAGAACAGAACAGGAAAACAAACCTGAATTAGTTTATTTTCATTATTCTGGTGAAAAGTGTGGTGGCTGAAATCACTGACCAAATTTTATCATTTTGAAATAAGTGTTATATATATATTTTTTTCCTGCTGTGCCATTTGGGATTTTAGTTCTCCAACCAGAGATCAAACCTGTGCTCCCTGCATTGGGAGTGCAGAATCTTAACCATTGAACAGTGAGGGAAGTCCCTGAAAGACTTGATAATTTTAATATCCTATTTGTTAGTCAAAAATCAAGAGATAAAATAATTGAGATTGTTTGGGATATTTGACAGAATGACAAGTTTTGCACCCCCTCCAAATCTTGGACTGGTTACCAAAAATTGGATTCCTTTACCTAAACTTAATTCTGTCTAACAATTGTTAAATCATGAAAGTTTGCTAAAAAGATCTTTTCTCAATTATAGCCATTTATAATATTGAGACCTTGACAATAAAATTTCATATTAAAAAAAAAGAAATTAGCAGTCAGCAAATAACTTGGGGAAAGACTACTTGGAATTCATGTGACCTCAGCCTAGACCTCATTGTGTCACCTTGTTATCATAATATCGTCTTATTTTAATCCTGTCTGAAACTATCTGAGGTTGGTATTATTGGGAATTTGCTCATGGTTCCGTAGTTAGGACTCTGCGCTTCCACTGCTAAGGGCACAGTTCTGATCCCTGGTTGGGGAACTAAGATCCCCTATCCCATATATTGTGTTGCATGGACCAAAAAAATGAGAATGGCATTATACTGATAAGATTCAGGTTGCTTTCTATATTTGAGCTGTTGGTACCCTCATACTGTAAAGTCTGTATGGTTGTGATAATTCCATAGGCATAATTCAAAGATATTGTAGGTTTGGCTCCAGACCACCACAGTAATGCAAATATCACAATAAAATGAGTCACACAAAGTTTTTGGTTTCCCAGTGCATATAAAAATTATGTTTACTTTTCTATAAAATCTAGTCTCAGTTCAGTTCAGTCACTCAGTCGTGTCCGACTCTTTGCGACCCCATGAATCGCAGCACGCCAGGCCTCCCTGTTCATCACCAACTCCCGGAGTTTACTCAGACTCACGTCCATCGAGTTCGTGATGCCATCCAGCCATCTCATCCTCTGTCGTCCCCTTCTCCTCCTGCCCCCAATCCCTCCCAGCATCAGAGTCTTTTCCAATGAGTCAGCTCTTTGCATGAGGTGGCCAAAGGACTGGAGTTTCAGCTTCAGCATCACTCCTTCCAAAGAAATCCCAGGGCTGATCTTCAGAATGGACTGGTTGGATCTCCTTGCAGTCCAAGGGACCCTCAAGAGTCTTCTCCAACACCACAGTTCAAAAGCATCAATTCTTCGGCACTCAGCCTTCTTCACAGTCCAACTCTCACATCCATACATGTCTACTAGTGTGCAATAATATTATGCCAAAAAATATGTATATACCTTAATTAAAAGATAACATTGTTAAAAAATGCTAACCATCATTTAGGCTTCCAGCAAGTCATAATCTGCTGGTGGAGGGCCTTATCTCAGTGTTGATGGCTGCTGACCGGTCAGGGTGGTGGCTGAGGATTGGGGCAGCCGTGGTAATTTCTTAAAACAGCAATGCCATTTGCCACATTGGCTGACTCTTCCTTTCAGGAACGATTTCTCTGTAGCATGCAGTGCTGTTTGATGGCATTTTACCACAGTAGAACTTTAAAAATTGGGAGTCGATCCTCTCAAACTCTGCTGCTGTTTATCAGCTAAGTTTATGTACATTCTGGATCCTTTGTTGTTATTTCAATAGTCTTCACAGCCTCTTTACCAGGGGTAGATTCCATTTTCAGAAACCACTTTGCTCATCCATAAGAAGCAATTCCCCATCCTTTAAACTTTTATCATGAGGTTGCAGCATTACAGCCACATCTTCAGGCTTCATTTCTAATTCTAGTTTTCTTCCTTTCCCCATCATATCTGCAATTACTTCCTTCACTGTAGTCTTGAACTCCTCAAAGTCATCTATGAGGGTTGGAATCAACTTCTTCCAAATTCCTGTGTATGTTAAGATTTTGACCTCTTGATACGAATTGTGGATGTTCTTAATGGTGCCTAGAATGGTGAATACTTTCTAGAAGGTTTTTGGTTTACTTTTCCCAGATAAATCAGAAAAATCTCTTATCTATCACAGCTTATAGCCTTATGAAATATACTTAAATAATGACTTGAAAGTCAAAACTACTTCTTGATTCATGGGCTTCAGAATGGGTGTTTTTTTTTTTCTGTGCAGTAGGACCCAACTGTGGGCTTAAAATAGTCAGTAAACCCACAGTAAAGCTGTCATCCATGCTTTGTTGTTCCGTTTATAGAGCAGAGGCAGAGTAGATTTAGCATAGCTCTTTTTTAAACAATTTTTATTTATTTATTTATATATTTTGTTGTGCCACGCTGCATGTGGGATCTTAGCTTTCTGACCAGGGATTGAACCCATGCCTTCTGCACTAGAACTTGACATCTTAACCACTGGACCACTTGGGAAGTCCCTAGCATGGTTCTTAAGGGCCCTAGAATTTTCTGAAAAGTAAATGAATGTTGACTTCAACTTAAAGTCACCAGCTGCATTAGCCCCTAACTAGGGAGCCTGTCCTTGAGGCTTTGAAGCTTGACATTGTCTTTTCTCTGGCTGTGGAAGTCCTAGATGACCTCTTCTTCCAATATGAGGCTGTTTCTCCCACACAGAAAATTCCTGATTAAGAGTAGCCAACATCAGTAATTATCTCAGCTAGATCTTCTGGATAACTTGCTGCATAACTTGATAACTTCTATATCAGCACTTGCTGCTTCACCTTGTACTCTTATGTCAGGGGGATGGCATCTTTCCTTAAACCTCATGAACCAACTCTGCTAGTTTCAAACTTTTCTTCTGCAGCTTCTTCGCCTCTCCATCTTCACTGAATTGAAGTAAGTTAGGGCCTTGATCTGGATTAGGCTTTGCTTTAAAGGAATGTCGTGGTTGGTTTGATCTTCTGTCCAAACCACTAAAACTTTTTCCATATCAGCAATAAGGCTGTTTCACTCTCTCATCATTCATGTGTTTACTGAAGCAGCCCTTATAAGTACCTTCAAGAACTTTTCCTTTGCAGTCTCAACCTAGCTAACTGGTACAAGAGAGCTAGCTTTTGGCCTTTTCTTTTTTCTTTTGACATGCCTTCTCTCTTAAGTGTAATCATTTCTAGCTTTTGATTAAAGTGAAAGACTCTCCTTTTCACTTGAATACTTAGAAACCATTGTAGGGTTATTGGCCTAAATTTTAATATTTTGTCTCAGGGAGCAGAGAGGCCTGAGGGGAGAGAGGACAGAGACAGAGAGACAGAGAACGGCCAGTTGGTGGAGCAGTCAGCACACACACAACATATTGATCAAGTTTGCTGTCTTACATGGGCGTGGCTTGTAGCACCCCTGAAACAATTGTAATGTCACAGATCACTGTAACAAATATAATAATAATGAAAAATTTGAAATATTGTGAAAATTACCAAAATGTGTCACAAAGACATGAAGTGAGCAAATGCTGATGGAAAAATAGCTCTGTTTGACTTGCTGGAGGCAGAATTGCCACAAACCTTCAATTTGTAAAAAATAAAATCTTCGAAGCACAATAAAATGAGGTAAGCCTGTTAGTAGCTTCTGGAAGAGTAGTTGGTTAGTTTTGTAGGGTCATAAAGTCAATAGCCTTATGATAACCACATGGGGGAGCTCAACCTTTCTTAACAGTTACCTTAGAAAATCACATTCTTTGTTTTTGTTTGCATATTTATTTATTGCAATTACTTTTTATTTTTATCAATCACCCACAAAATTAAAAATATTCAGTTGGTGTTACCTCCCTTCTCTGCAACTTTTAGTCTTATTCCCTAGAACCACTATTTTTTTTAGCTGTTTTCACAAGTATTTGGCTCTCTGTTTCTAAATGTGGACTTAAGACTATTGTATCTTGATTTAACAACTTTAGATAGTATATTATATATGTTCTGTTATGGTAGATGTGGATTTACAGTCAAGCACTCTAACCACCAGGCTACACCAAGCTCCCCCCCACCATCTCCCATCCCATCCCCCTCCCACCCCTGCCCTTGCCACACAGACACACAGCAGTTGTGTAATTAGAATGCTTTCAAGTGAGAATTACAGAAAACCTTGATTCTACTGGCTTAATAAGGGAATTTGTTATCTCCACTTAAGTCTGAAAATTGTGTTTTTCAAGGTTGCACAAAAGGTTGCACAATTCAGTGAAGCATTGAAACCTGAGAGCTTTTGTTCTTTGCTCTGCTGTCCTTGAGGTGTTGACTTTATCTTCAGGTTGACTGCCCTCATGATTGATAGATGGTAGAAGCATATTTATTTGTCTTTTCCACATGTCCAGAGGAACATGGACAGGGCAGTGTCTTTGTCCTTCTGTTTAAGAAGCCTCTCAACAGAATCAGATCTATGTTTCTTCCTAAAACTATCACAATTAAAGGCATTGGGACTAACTAGATTTACCCTTTAGGACTGGTGTTGGGATCAGCCTCCCCTTAAGCACATTGCCAAACAGAAAATGGTAGATACTAGAACAAAGTCTAGGTGGAGGAAGGTGGGAGATGGAGGGAAGGGATGTTGGAGAGGCAGTAACACTCTGCCATAATAATAGAATTATGTCATAATTTTTGGTTCAATTGATAGTCATGCATAGATCATATATTATTCACTTCTGGGCCAAATAATGTTTTATGGTTTAATTTATGTGCTTTTATTGTTGTCATGCTTGCTTTTCTGAAGTTGATGATTATAATATTCATTTTACTTATATACTTTTCAGTACTCCTCCTTATTTTTTTCCTATGAGATTTGTCCAACTCCCCTCAATACTTTCCCAAATGCTGAGCAAGTCAGATAGTTTATTAACTTCATACCTTTTTCTGGGAGCTTATCTCCAGGAAGCTCCCTGGGGATCACTCTGGACTGGTTGTTCTCTAGGTCAGTTGTCAAACTGTGGTTATTCTGTAACTCATTCTTAAATTTGACATTCTGTTTTGGAGATCCACAAATTTTCTTTTTCTTGATTCATTTGGTTATTTTTCTGAATTCTTATTAGCTTTCTAAGGAAGGAAGTTTGTATAACTTTTGTGTATCTGTAAATGCTTTTCGTTTACTCTAAACCTTGACCAGGTATAAAATTCTAACTTGAATTTCTTGCCTGGGGCACAGGTCATGAAATCCTTATTGCAAAATTCAGACTTAAATTGAAGAAAGTGGGGAGAACTACTAGGCCATTCAGGTATGACCTAAATCAAATCCCTTAGATTATACAGTGGAAGTGACAAATAGACTCAAGATTAGATCTGATAGACAGAGTGCCTGAAGAACTATGGACGGAGGTTCGTAACATTGTGCACGAGGAGGGGATCAAAACTATCCCTAAGAAAAAGAAATGAAAAAAGCAAAAATGGTTGTCTGAGAAGGCCTTACAAATAGCTTACACAAGAAGAGAAGCAAAAGGCACTGGAGGAAAGAAAAGATATACCCATGTGAATGCAGAGTTCTAAAGAATAGCAAGGAGAGATAAGAAAGCCTTCCTAAGTGAACAATGCAAAGAAATTGAGGAAAACAATAGAATGGGAAAAACTAGAAATCTCTTCAAGAAAATTAGAGATTTCAAGGGAATATTTCATGCAAAGATGAGCACAATAAAGGACAGAAATCGTATGGACCTAACAGAAGCAGAAGATATGAAGAAGAGGTGGTAAGAATACACAGAAGAACTATATAAAAAAGATCTTAATGACCCGGATAACCACAATGGTATGATCACTCACCTATAGCCAGATATCTTGGAGTGTGAAGTCAAGTGGGCCTTAGGAAGCAACACTAGGAACAAAGCTAGTGGAGGTGATGGAATTCCAGTTGAGCTCTTTCAAATCCTAAAAGATGATGCTGTGAAAGTGCTGCGCTCAATATGCCAGCAAATTTGGAAAATTCAACAGTGGCCATAGGACTGGAAAAGGTCAAAATTTATTCCAATCCCAAAGAAGGGCAGTGTCAAAGAATATTCAAACTACTGCACAATTGCATTCATTTCACATGCTAGCAAAGTAATGCTCAAAATCCTCCAAGCTAGGCTTCAACAGTATGTGAATCAAGAACTTCCAGATGTTCAAGCTGGGTTTAGAAAAGGCAGGGGAACCAGAGATCAAATTGCCAACATCCATTGGATCATAGAAAAACCAAGAGAATTCCAGAAAAAAATCTACATCTCCTTCATTGACTATGCCAAAGCCTTTGACTGTGTGGATCACAACAAACTGTGGAAAATTCTTAAAGAGATGGGAATACCAGATCATGTTACCTGCCTCCTGAGCAATCTGTATGCAGGTCAAGAAGCAAGAGTTAGAACTGAACCAGTTAGACTGGTTCAGTATTGAGAAAGGAGTACATCAAGGCTGTATATTGTCACCCTGTTTATTTAACTTATACACAGAGTATATCATGCGAAATGCTGGGATGGATGCAACACAAGCTGGAATCACTATTTCTCCAACACAAGCTGGAGAAATATCAATAACCTCAAATATGCAGATGATACCATCCTTATGGCAGAAAGTGAAGAAGAACTAGAGAGCCTCTTGATGAAGGTGAAAGAGGAGAGTGAAAAAGCTGGCTTAAAACAACATTCAAAAAATGAAGATCATGGCATCCAGTCCCATCACTTCATGGCAAATAGATGGGGAAATAATGAAAACAGTGACAGACTTTATTTTCTTGGGCTCCAAAATCACTGTGGGCAGGGACTGCAGCCTTGAAGTTAAAACGCTTGCTCTTGAGATTAACTTGCTCCTTGGAAGAAAAGCTATGACCAACCTCAGTTCAGTTCGGTTCAGTTGCTCAGTCATGTCTGACTCTTTGCGACCCCCTCAATCACAGCACGCCAGGCCTCCCTGTCCATCACCAACTCCCAGAGTTCGCTCAAACTCACGACCATCAAGTCAGTGATGCCATCCAGCCATCTCATCCTCTGTTGTCCCCTTCTCCTCCTGCCCCCAATCCCTCCCAGCATCAGAGTCCCAATGAGTCAACTCTTCGCATGAGGTGGCCAAAGTACTGGAGTTTCAGCTTCAGCATCATTCCTTCCAAAGAAATCCCAGGACTGATCTCCTTCAGAATGGACTGGTTGGATCTCCTTACAGTCCAAGGGACTCTCAAGAGTCTTCTCTAACACCACAGTTCAAAAGCATCAATTCTTTGGCGCTCAGCTTTCTTCACAGTCCAACTCTCACATCCATACATGACCACTGGAAAAACCATAGCCTTGAGTAGATGGACCTTAGTCGGCAAAGTAATGTCCCTGCTTTTAAATATGCTATCTAGGTTGGTCATCAATTTTCTTCCAAGGAGCAAGCGTCTTTTAATTTCATGGCTGCAGTCACCATCTGCAGTGATTTTGGAGCTCAAAAAAATAAAGTCTGATACTGTTTCCACTGTTTCCCCATCTATTTCCCATGAAGTGATGGGACCAGATGCCATGATGTTCATTTTCTGAATGTTGAGCTTTAAGCCAACTTTTTCACTCTCCTCTTTCACTTTCATCAAGAGGCTTTCTAGTTCCTCTTCACTTTCTGCCTTAAGGGTGGTGTCATCTGCATAACTGAGGTTATTGATATTTCTCCCGGCAATCTTGATTCCAGCTTGTGCTTCTTCCAGCCCAGCGTTTCTCATGATGTACTCTAGATGCATATTAAAAAGCAGAGACATTACTTTGCTGACAAAGGTCCATCTAGTCAAAGCTATGGTTTTTCTAGTAGTTGTGTATGGATGTGAGAGTTGAACCATAAAGAAAGCCGAACGTCAAAGAATTGATGCTTTTGAACTGTGGTGTTGGAGAAGACTCTTGAGAGTCCCTTGGACTGCAAGGAGATCCAACCAGTCAGTCCTAAAGGAAATCAGTCATGAATATTCACTGGAAGGATTGATGCTTAAGCTGAAGTTCCAGTACTTTGGCCATCTGATGGGAAGAGCTGATTCATTAAAAAAGACCCTGATGCTGGGGAAGATTGAAGGCAGGAGGAGAAGGGGATGAAAGGATGAGATGGTTGTATGGCATCACCGACTCAATGAACATGAGTTTGAGCAAGCTCTGGGAGATGGTGAAGGAATGGGAAGCTTGGCTTGCTGCAGTCCATGGGGTCGCAAAGAGTCAGACACGACTGAGTGACTGAACAACAGCAACAATAACAACTATAAAAACAACAACAAGGTCATTACTGAGAAGTTCAAGTCATTCTCATTCCTGTTCACTTGTGTGTGATCTTTTATTCTCTCTTCTGAAGACTTAAAGGATTTTCATGTTATTCCAAATGATCAGTAACTATAGGATGCTGTCCTTGGAGTGAGACATCTGAAATTAATAGTCCTAATCATTTGGTGAGTCTTTTAAAGCTATAGATTTGGGTCCTTCAGCTCCACTGAAAAGTGAAGTGAAGTGAAAGTTGCTCAGTCATGTCCAACTCTTTGTGACCCCATGGACTGTGGCCCACCAGGCTCCTGTCAGTGGAATTCCCCAGGCCAGAATACTGGAGTGGGTAGCCTTTCCCTTCTCCAGGGAATCTTTCAACCTGAGGGATCAAAATCAGATCTCCTGCATTGCAGGCGGATTCTTTACCAGCTAGCCACCAGGGAAGCCCTGAGCTCTGCTAGTTATCTTGAATTATTTCTTAGATTATCACTCTTTAATTTTTTTTCTTTTCTTCTCTTTCTGGCACTTAGAATGATCAGATTCCATAATCTGGACTAATATTCTGATTTTCTTATCTTTTGTATTTTTCATCTTTCCCTTATTCCCCTGATCTCTTTTTTTCATACTTTCTGGGAAGACTATTTTCCAACCTTTCTATTTAATTACAACTTTTTCAGTGTATAGATTTTAAGAGCTCTTTCTTGTTCCTGGATTACTTGTTTTTGATGCATTGTTTTTAAGGATACCTTCTAGCTAAGGTTATTCTCTTTGTAAGTTTTTATCTCTTCCCTGTATTGTTTATCCCCTTTTCCCTTTCCACTCCTTGAATTTTTCTGTTGTTTCTCCCTTTCTTTTCATGCTTGCTTGTTGTGAATTCTCTCTTCCATGTTGTTGTCTTCCAGAAATAGCTGTTTAAAATCTGATAGAGCATTCAGTTATATTTAAGGATGGAATCCCAAGCAGTTGGTTGGAAGTTTGTTTGTAGCCACTTCTCCTATGGAATCTTTCATGATTCCTCTAACCTCTGCGCTTTTAGTCTTTTAATCCCCAAAGCACTCTGAATCTCTCTTATGGCATTCACTTTCTGCTTTATATCAGTTACCTCTAACCTAGTCTTATACATGTAAACTCTTCTATGAGATATGGATTCATTCTCCTGGGATAAGTTGCATTAAACCAGCCTGGATAACTTTGGAACATTTTCTTTCTTCTATTTCACTGTCAATGCTATTTATTATTGTCAATTCTTGTTAATCAGGAACATGGTTGAAATTCCTGGACTAACTCTGCACAATCTGGGAAAAACAGCCATAGAATTGTTTGACAAATTTAATAAGTAAAAATTATCTATCAGTATTTTAGTTTTGTATTTTCACTGATTTGTGGGCAGCATAGTTATCCTCCAAGGTGTCGGGTCTGTCAGTCATCAGGGAGATGATACCCCAAGAACTCACAAAGAATAGCTTGGTAAAACCTGGAGTGATTTGTAAACATCTACTGAATCAAAGAGTGATGTGTAATAAATGACTCTCAACTCAAACTAAAGTGTGATTAGAAAAGGAATATTTATTTTAAAGATGGTGAAGGGCTTCCAAGAAGTATAGTGAAAGTGAATACGTTTTTGTCAACTTCCTTAGCAATAGTCATTGTTTAATTAACTATCAAGAATATATAGTTTTTAAGAAGATAATTATTTTAGTGTTAATAGATTATATATTTTACATCTCTGTTATGAACTAAAAAGAACATTTACCTTGAAACATTGCCATATAATTATATATCATGAAACAATTGCTAGTGTGCAAAATGATGATTTTAAAAAAATCAAGTGAACTGATATAAAAGAGTTGATGCAAAGCTTACTAAAATTTCTGAAAGGTGTAAAAATTGAAAGCTTAATTTATGTTGATGGTGAACAAGTCACAGTTTGTTTCCCTTTGCAAGTAAACAAAAAAAAGTTGACTCTGACAATTTTCCTAAATCTTAAGTGTAACAGAGATTTGTTTGCTTAGTTAATTCCCTGAAGGGCTTCCCAGGTGGCACTTGCTAGTTACTCAGTCATGTCCAACTCTTTGTGACCCCATGAACTATAGCCTGCCAGGCTACTCTCTTCATGGGGTTTTCCAGGCAAGAATACTAGAGTGGGTTGCCATTCCCTTCTCTGAGGGGATCTTCCCAAACCAGGGGTTGAACCCAGGTCTCCTGCATTGAAGGCAGATTCTTTACTATCTGAGCCACCAAGAACCTGCCTGCCAATGCATGAGACATAATAGACTCGAGTTTAATCCCAGAGTTGGCAAGATCCCCTGGAGGAGGGCATGGCAACCCACTCCAGTATTCTTGAGAAGATGAATTCTCCTTATTCTGGAGAATCCCACAGATAGAGGAGCCGACAGATAGAGGATGTGGCAGGCTACATCTATAGGTCACACGGGTTGAACACAACTGAAATGACTTAGCATGCAAGCACGGACAATTCCCTGAAATCTGTGGTGAGTGAGTATGTATGTTTCTGTGCTTGTGTGTGTACTTGGCTTGGTGAAGTGGTAGAAGGGGAAGAAAGCAGGGTGCTTGATCCCAGAGAAGACTTACCTTTGCCTGATAACCCCAAATGGGAAAATAATGGCAAAAAGTAGAGGCGTACTTAGAACATTAATGTGGGTACTAAAAGAATGGTGAAAAAAGGTATGGTAGTTTTAAGAATTGGCTGCTATTTCTTTGACATGCCTCCCAGCAAGGAGTATATACCCTCTCCCTTTGACTCTCGGCTGGCTTCTGACCCCCTCAATAACCCATAGATGGAGCAGAAGTGATGCCGCGTGCCTCCTGAGGCAAGGCGAGAAAGGTGATATAGATTCAGCTTTTGGAACCCTGAGCCACCATGTAAGTTCCCATACTGCCATACTGAGAGAAAATTCATATCACACAAGAGGCCATGTGTAGGTGCTCAGAACCAGTAAGGGTCTCAGCTGATAGGCGGTGTCACCTATTAGACATTTGAGTGAATATACCTCCAGATGATTCCAGCACATCTCTTCCTCCCATGCCATAATCAATGCCAGCTGTTGAATCTTCCCGACTGAAGCCTCAAGTGTCACAGAGCAGAGACAAGTCATATTTGCTGTGCCCTGTTAAAATTTCTGATCCACAGAATTCACAAGCATAATGAAATGGTTGTTGTGAGCCTCTAAGTTTTAGGGTAATTTGCTACGTGGCAATAGTGATAAAAAAGAAGGGACAAAAGGGAGTAGATTAGTCAGGTTCTAGGGGAAGAAAGCTGGGTTGTGAGATGACTGTGCTGAACAGAAGCGAATTTTCTAAACACACAGGTAGATCGTGAGTGAGCCTCAGGTGACAGCCCTTAACTGTTCTGGTATCACCCTAGGAATTCTTCAGATATAGTAACAAACACAAGGATGTAATAGAATTAAAATACTAACGTTTTCTTATTATTTTTTTTTTCCTAAGAGGTAAGAAACGGATTTATTCAGATACAGAGGGACGCACACTCCAGAGTGCGGGCCACCGCAGAGGGCAAGTGCGCCCGTCCTCTTATTCTGGGCAGTCTTTCATGAGTTCCTCCAGCTTCGATGGAATATTGCTGGGTGGCACAGTCCCCTTTCCTAGTACTCTTGGTGACACCTGAAGTATGTTATTAATAATACTGACATGAAGTTGTGTTAAGAAGATTAGTAAAAGTAACTACATCAAACATTAGAAGTTAACTTCACATAGAACGTGCGTGACTACAAACTCTACACCGTGGATCTAATTTGCAAATATTCGATAATACCACTTAACTCCTCTTGTAGGGGGTAGCTAAGCCCCTGAGCACATTTAGTCTGTGCTCAGTCATCTTGCATTTCCTGAAATGTGGGGCAAGCAGCAAATCTTCGAGTTCAAACCCAGGTGAGCTATTGTCTCTCTTCACCATTGCCCCCACCTCCTCTGTCTGTTTTTTGGCTGTGAATATTTTTACCTCTTGCTTCTGATCATCTTCAGTGATACAGACCAAGCAGTAGCCATCGACTGTTGAAATTATTCTCTGTATAACTTTCTGAGGCTGCAGAGCCATGGGTGCACAAACTTCTTTAAATATGTTTATTTGGCTGCGCTGGGTCTTAGTGGCGGCACACAGGATCTTTGGTTTTCTTTCAACATGCACATCTTTTAGTTGCAGCGTGTGAACTCCAAGCTGCGGCATATGGGAGCTAGTTCCCTGACTAGGGTTCTAACCTGGGCCCCCTGTACTGGGAGCTCAGAGTCTTAGTCACTGGACCACCAGGGAAGTCCCTACACAAACATTTTTTGATATTGATGGGGGAGAGGAAACCTGAAGTTTTTGCAGATGGTTGCCAACTTGTTTATCCCTTCACTGTATTGCTTTCCTTTCTTGGCCAAAGAGTTGCTCTTGTTTCCATTGGGTTCTTTGGGGGAAGAAAAACAGGAGTCCTGTTTTTCAGGACTCTCTTATGACATGCATGTATTGTACTGAGGGTAAATAAGAATCAAGCTGGACCAACATTTAATGATAACTTAGTGTGAGTGAAGTCGCTCAGTCGTGTCCGACTCTTTGCGACCCCGTGGACTGTAGCCTACCAGGCTTCTCCGTCCATGGGATTCTCCAGGCAAAAATACTGGAGTGGGTTACCATTTCCTTCTCCAGGGGATCTTCCTGACCCAGGGATCGAACCGGGGTCTCCCGCACTGGAGGCAGACGCTTTAACCTCTGAGCCACCAGGGAAGCCCATTAAATGAGTTAAAATTGAACTTTCTTTTATTCTCCGTAACTGAACCTATGTTGTTGATGAGTCCTTATTCCCTCTGATAGTAGAAAACACTTGTAATGGGATCTATAAATGAAAATTTAAGCTAAGATCCTAAGATGACAAATGCCAGCTGTCGGAGTGGATTGTGAGGATTTGTAAAATTTCAAGGGAAATTTCTAAATCTTTTTCATATCCCAGTTCTAAAGGATAGGGTTGGAGATGGGAAGAGAGGATTGGATGGAGGATGTCTTTGAAGAGAGCTCTGTTGTGAGCCCTCCCTGCCTCCTTGCTGTTCAACTAAATCTGGTGGGAAAAGTTCCTCAGGAATCTTGCTATGAGATTCATGTAGCTGAAGGTGGGGTGAGGCAGAGTGTAGCCCTGTGAACTGAGGTCTGACTTTTGAGGGAAAAATGTAAAAGACAGGAATGTGGGCTATCCAGCCGATCCAAGGTGGGAGCAAAGGATGTGTTTGTGTGTTTTCTCAATCAGATGTGATCATTGGGAGAAAAGACAGGCCTGAGGCTCCCTGAGGCCTGAGGCCAGGGAGGCCTGGTGTGCTGCAGTCCGTGGGGTCGAAGAGTCACGACTGAGTGACTGAACTGAATTGAGGTTCTTTGAAATCCCAAGCCTGGACTGAACGATGGGAACCCAAGGGAAAGAATGGACTGTGGAATGTCAGGGGGAGCAACTAGCAGGGTGGGGGGTGGGAGAGATGCATCCACTAGGACCAGAAACAAAATAGAATGTTCCCAGTGAGGATTTCTAGAGTCCTAAAAGGGACCATACAGTTAAAGCCAGCTTTAAACATCTATCGGATCAGAGGGCAAGGACCATTTCATGACAGTTTCAATTAGCTAATAACTTTCCTGTTCTCCCTCCCTGCTCCCCTTTTCCTTCTCTCCTCCTGCTTTGACCCTTGAGAAGTTGAATAACACATAGCAAAAGAAGACATAGGTGAGAAGGAGTAAAAGCTTAGGGTGGAGAAATGAAATCATATTCCAGTCGTTGGTTGACTTACCTACAAAGACCTCAATTGGAAGAGAGGAGAAGTTAAATTTAATGTTTTGGTAGTTACTTGAGATTGCATAGTTTCTTATTTCTCGTGAGACTTTGTTTGCAATTCAATGTGACCATTTGGGGTTTTATCACCTAAGAATGACCAGAAAAGTCTAGGACTACCTGAATTTCATTCTGGGTGAAAGGAGGAGGGAACCAAGGAGCAGACTCTTCACTTGCAATTTTTACTTCCCATCTTGTGCCAACCTAGAAAGATCTTGTATCCTTTTAGGGTTAAAAAGATGCCCTTTCTTTCAATATGGAACCATTGCTATGGGTATCACAAAATTCTCTGATTAGTCTTTTAGGTTTTAGCTGAAATCTTGCAAGTCAAGTCCTGTTGCATTTCAAAACAAGTTAATCACTATTTTCTCAAGGACTTGTAACTCAGGCCCTTTGCTTTTGTTTTCAGACTGTCTCTTCTGTGAGCTGAGGGAGCAACTTAATTAGTTTCCTTATTCTAGGCTAGGTAGATAGGTAGCCTCAGGGAAACTAGGAATTGCTACCAGTTAGGCTGCAGTCCATGGGGTCGCTGAGGGTCAGACAAGACTGACCGACTTCACTTTCACTTTTCACTTTCATGCATTGGAGAAGGAAACGGTAACCCACTTCAGTGTTCTTGCCTGGAGAATCCCAGGGACGGGGAGCCTGGTGGGCTGCCGTCTATGGGGTCGCACAGAGTCGGACACGACTGAAGCGACTTAGCAGCAGCAGCAGCAGCAGCAGCAGCAGCAGCAGGAAACCAAAATTGCATTTGTTTACTATTTAAAAAAATGTTATCCTGCCTCACACCAATATTAGTCAGGCCCATGGCATGTAGTTCCACTGGTCTCCATTTGGCTTATAACGTACTAAGGTAGGGGCTTCCCAGGTGGGCTCAGCAGTAGAGAATCTGCCTGCAAAAGTGGAGAGGCAAGTTTGATCCCTGGGTCAGGAAGATTTTCTGGAGGAGGAAATGGCAACCCATTTCAGTATTCTTGCCTGGAAAAGTCCCATGAACAGAGGAGCCTTGTGAGCTACAGTCCATGGGGTCACAAAGAGTCAGACTATACGGACCTCTGTTGGCAAAGTCATGTTTTTACTTTTTAATACTCTGTCTAGGTTTGTCATAGCTTTCCTTCCAAGGAGCAAGCATCTTAATTTCGTGGCTGCAGTCACCATCTGCAGCAATTTGGGAGCCCTAGAAAATAAAGTCTGTCACTGTTTGCACTTTTTCCCCATCTATTTGCCATGAAGTGATGGGACCAGAAGGTCGGCGGTACCATGTGATGTTTCTGAGTTATACAAGCAGGTGTAGAAATATCAGTTGAAATATCAGGTATAGAAATACCATTTCAGCAATTGTGGTGACTCATTTCAGTTCAGTTCAGTTGCTCAGTCGTGTCCGACTGTTCATGACCCCATGAACTGCCACACACCAAGCTTCCCTGTCCATTACCAACTCCCGGAGTTCACCCAAACTCATGTCCATTGAGTCAGTGATGCCATCCAACCATCTCATCCTCTGTCTTCCCCTTCTCCTCCTGCCCTCAATCTTTCCCAGTATCAGGAAATTTCCAATTCAGGTGACCAAAGTATTGGAGTTTCAGCTTCAACATCAGTCCTTCCAATGAACACCCAGGACTGATCTCCTTTAGGATGGACTGATTGGATCTCCTTGCAGTCCAAGGGACTCTCAAGAGTCTTCTCCAACACCACAGTTCAAAAACATCAACTCTTCGGCACTCAGCTTTCTTTATAGTCCAAGTCTCACATCCATACATGACTACTGGAAAAACCATAGCCTTGACTAGACGGATCTTTGCAGACAAATTAATGAGTTTAAACCAACTTTTTCACTCTCTTCTTTCACTTTCAGGAATTATTGCTTCCTTCAATTTGTGGATTTGTGAGATCTCAGCTGGTAAAGCAAAATAAAGTAAAATCAAAGTCAAATGGCACTAGAGGAGGTGCTAGGGAAAGACCTTTATTATTGGTCAATATGATATGGCAATTTTAAATCTCACCTCAACTTGCAACGTTGTATGTTAGAGTCATCATTATCTGAGTTATGGGGCCAGAAGCTCTTTTCATATTCAGTTCCACAAATCTTACCCTTGTGGTTAAAAAAAGAAAAAGAGTGAAGTTTAGGTACAGATGGAATAATATCTCAAATAAAGTTTTGGACTGCCGTTCCCCAAGGAACATGGAAGAACACGATTCAGTCAGTATTCTGGAATCAACTATATGCTCCACATAGTATAGTATTTGCTTTTATTCTTGAAGATGGGGTAACATTTTAATGACTAGAAACTGGGAAAATCTTATTGGCCACACTCCTTGCAAGATCTTTGGTAATTTGTACCATTCTTCCAGGCTATTCATTTATGGTCACTTATTGGTTGATTCCTTAAACTCAATTTGTTATAAATACAGATACTATATTTATATCTTTGTGCTTCAGTGAAAAACAATACATTCTCTAGGGGATATCCTTCCATGTTTTCTGGTTTTGTTTTTATGAGCTTTTCACAATTCTATAAATTATTAAAAATTGATTGTAGTGTAAAACAGTTCTTGTCTATAGACATGCAAATTCTATCCTGTCTAGTAGAGGTGCAGTTGACTATTCTCTCCCACTGCAGAAAAAGCTAGTTTTGCCTCTGTTTGCATGTTCTTTTCACCATTTCTTTACTCCATGGAAATTTGTGCTTTTTCACTTCTTTGAATTGGTTGTAACACCTCCTCACTTTCCCCATAGAGTTAAATAAAATCTTTAACACATTCATTTTCATAACTGTATGAGATGATTTTACCTTAAAAATTATCTTTTGACAATGTATTGTCAAAAATTTTAGTGTCTGGCAATCCAATGGTGATTATTGCAGCAGAGATTTGATATGGAACAATAAGTTTGAAATCATTTATCTTGGAAAATCGGTGGCTTTGGAGATTATGCTGTGTAGCCTGTTATTTATGGGCAACAGATAAAAAGGCAAGGAATGTGGATGTTTGGGGCAAGAGAATTCTGATGACTGTGAAACTCCCTCTGGTCACCTTTCCATTACTGAACCAGAATGAAGGCACCAAAAAATCAACATCAAATTACAGCAGGCAAGGCCACCCATACATCTCTCTACTTCAGGGCATCCGGAAGTTCTTTTCTGATAATATCAGTGGAGATCATCTCCTAGAAGCTTAGAAAAATGTAAAGGCTGGTTTCTGTATTTAACTAGGAGACTTCTGATGTTTTCTGATGGCAAATTAAAAAAAAATCAGAGTGGTTCCCTGGCATGAAAATCTTCTCCAAACACAGAATATTATTATAGCAGCAAGTCATGAAAAAGGTCTGACATAGGTTGACATCCATGACCTTGTCAACATTGATGGGAACTTGTGTGGAAACCAACTGTTGTCCTCTTTGAAGTCTGAAGGTTTGAGTAGACTCTAGCTGCTTTGCTAGGGCGCTGACACTGATTTGTTCTGATCTCTCCCCTTTAAGATTCTCTTACCAATTTGGCTGCTGCACAAGTGCTTCCAGGGGCATGTGCTACCATTCCTCACAAATACAGTCGCACACTTGGCTTTATAGTTTTTGACACAGAAGAAAACAATGCCAACTAAAGTGTAGCATAGTCTCTTGTTGAAGTATAAACACATTCTAAGGAGGTGTGTTTTCCCCATCTATTGGCCTCATCTATCAACTCCACTTTTGATACTACTTGGTCAGTCCTCGGACAGGAAGGGAGAAAGTGTCATGCGTGGTCACCTTAAAGTCTAATTAGAGCAGAGATGTCACATAAGCCTGACACTTTCTTGGTGATGAGAAGAGAGTTACCCCCATCTAACCTTGATAATAATTATTTAAATAATTGTTGCACAGTTGCTTCATATGAAACACATTCATGTTTCATTTGTTAATCTGGAAGTTGAAGCCACTTTGTAAGAGCCTTGTGCCTATCTTCTGCTACGGCTCCAAATTTTGATTAAATGATTCCTAAATTTACATGATTGGGATCATCACTGAAGTTCCTACGTTGGAGGTGGCTTTGTTTACCACCTCAGTTTCCATAACTGTAAAGTGGAATAGTAATCACCACTTCATAGATTGCTTTAAGTGTTTAAAATATTGTATGTAAACTACCCAGATAGTAGGCCCATAATATGGAATCTACTCTAAACTGGTTAAGACGTAAGTCCCAGTAAAGGACAAAAGCTCCAGCCAGGTGAGCCAAGACAGATGCTGTCTGAAGGACTCCCATGACTTGGGTCAGGGAGAGGTCAGATAGATCCTGGCTACTTGAAATTCCAGGGCTCATGCCTAGCAGAGTACACCTGGTCTACAGGCTGAAGGGCCTGAGGCTGCTGATAAGGACTGGCTCAAAACAGGCCTAGGACTGAGGCTACCTCCTATGGAGGTCAGAGGACAAAAAGGGCATTCGGAGAAGGCAGAAAATGTCGGTACTCTTTGTTGGTAAGATTCACTTGTGATCTAGTGGAGTGGTCTTTGGTCTTTTCTCTAAGGAGACCTGATCTTTTGGGAGGATACTGAATTCTCGAATGTGTGTGGGGGAGTTATATGCCTTGCAGTTTTACTGTTGCAGGAGGAGAGGACATTAGCAAGCATGACATTTATTCATAGAATCCTTCCACTAACCTGTATTATTACATGCGATTCTGCCGCAAATGTGAATATTGTCACTTTTGCTTAGTACATGAGGAAAAGAATGTAGAGAGTAATCAGATGACTGGGCCATGTTACATTTGGGACTAGAATCTAGATAGCCTTTCTCCTAGGCCAGAGCATTTCCCATTTGTATAGGTTTAAAACTAAAATGTGTTGAAGAGATTTTCGGTACTGATAGTAGGGCTTATTTTCCTCTGTGACTTGTGGGATATTTTAAAAATTTGTTTCTAATTGAAGGATAATTGCTTTACAATGTTGTATTGGTTTCTGCCATATATAAACATGAAACAGCCATAAGTATGCATATATCCCCCGCCTCCTGAACCTCCTTCCCAACCCCCACCCCACCCCATCCCTCTAGGTTGTCACAAAGCACCTGGCTGAGCATCTTGCACTATATAGCAATTGCCCACTAGTTTCACTAATAGCTTAGTTGGTAAAGAATCCATCTGCAATGTAGGAGACTCTGGTTCAATTCCTGGGTCGGGAAGATCTCCTGGAGAAGGGATAGGCTACCCACTCCAGTATTCTTGGGCTTCCCTTGTGGCTCAGCTGGTAAAGAATCCGCCTGCAAATGCGGGAGACCTGGGTTCGATCCCTGGGTTGGGAAGATCCCCTGGAGAAGGGAAAGCCTACCACTCCAGTATTCTTGCCTGGAGAATTTCATGGACTGTAAAGTCCACGGGGTCACAAAGAGTCGGACACGACTGGGCAGCTTTCACTTTCATCTGTCTTACATATGGTAACTTACAGGTTTCAGTGCTACTCTCTCAGTTCCTTCCACCCTTTTCTTGCCCCTGCTGGGACCCACAAGTCTGTTCTCTGTGTCTGCGTCTCTATTTCTGCCCTGTAAATCGACTTGTGGGATTTTTAAAGCTGTACAACAGCATATGGGTAACTTTAAATTGTACCTCTATGTAGATGACACACGGAATAAAATTTTATGGCAGAATTTACGTACCCAGTCCCAGGGAAACCTTGCCCAACTGTGCACGTTTTGACATAGCAAACAGTTCCATAAACGGGATGGTTCTGGATTTGTCTGACGCTAGCTGTGTGGCTTTAGGCAAGTTTCCTAGTCTTTAAAAAGACTTGTCATTCTGTGCTCTTCCCTGGTGGCTCAGACGGATTTATTGCAAAGAATCCATCTGCAATGCAGGAGGTCTGGTTTGATCCCTGGGTCATGAAGATCCTTTTGAGGAGGAAATGGCAATCCACTCCAGTATTTTTGCCTGGGAAATTCCATGGACAGAGGAGCCTGGTGGGCTACAGTCCACGGGGTCACAAAGAATCAGACACAACTGAGCAACTAACACACACACACAGTCATTTTAGCCTTAGTGTCTTAAGTGATCTGTGAAGAGTTCCTTCAGCTCTGAGTAATAATGATACTGTGCTCCAAACACTGTGTGTTACAGATGGTATCATTTGTGGGTATCGCCCTCCTTTGATAGCAGAGGACCCTGATGCTCAAAGAGATGAACAGATTTGCCAAGGTCGCAAATGGAAGACCAGTTTTCAGTGCAGGACGGGAACCTCAAAGTCCTTGCTGTTCTCCTGTGCCAGGTCACCCATCAGTTTGTCTCTCTTTACTGGTGAGAAGTCAAAGAATTGTCAGGGTAGCAGCCTCTAGCATGGAGGTTCCCCCTCAGGCATGCATAGGATACCTATTGAGGAACACGGAAGAATGTCTCCACTTTGATTTACATTTTTCTCATACTTGAAGCTTTTCTATTTTGGGGGTGTATTTTTAAAATGTGTATGATGTATAAATACATTGATTTACACACATCACACATGGAGGTTTGTGGGGTAGTCAGTAAACTTGTTTTTTCTCTGCAAGAAAAAAATTTTAGAGAGCCCTGATTGTCAATCTAATTTTAATTTTTCATTAAAAAGTTATTGTGAAAATAAATAGGCCATAAAAATATTGTCTAATAGAAACGCAGTTGCAGATAGTTCTAATTTGGATTATTTGACCTTTTAGATTATTTATACTTTTAGATTATCTGGGGCCACTATTTTACATCAGAGCAGATGCCAGAAGGCTGATTGAAGCAGAGATGTCTGCTTTGTGTGCTTTGTGTGGGTATTATTTGACTTTCTATTTTTTTTTTTTCCTTTTGGCCTCACTGCTCAGCATGTGGGATCTTAGCTCTCTAACTATGGACTGAACCTGTGACCCCTGCAGTGGCGTCCTACCCACTGGATCACTGGGGAAGCCCCTACTTGACTTTCATAATCTTGCTTTTATTATAGTAGTAATAATAGCTGCTGTTTATATATCTGTGCCAGGTATAGTCATAAGAATTTAAAGTTGTACCTTATTTAATCCTCACCATGGCTCTGTAAGTCAGGAATAATAGTTCCATTTTATAGAGAAGAAAATTGAAATTTAGTAAAGTGCTGAGACTTGCTCCAGATTACCCATTTAGAGGTTGGACTTTGATTTTTCTGACTCCATAATTCACTTCTTTCTTGTTTGGTAATCTCTGTTAAACAGGTTAGATATATTTGCTAAAATATTAATTTTATAAAAATCAAGATTTTTTTGTTTCTCCTTTAGAGTCATTAAAATGGATCCTACAATACACATCTCATCTAAACCTTAACAAAAAATTTCCAAAGTACTCATATAAGAGATCATTCTAAAAAATTATATATTTTATTTCTTTTTCTACTCCTTAAATAGAGATAAAACTAACTCTGAAAGGGTTACGTAATTAGCATATTTTATGAACAACTATATCACTCTCAAGATTCTAAAAATATTAAATATTGAATTATTAGAAATAACTTAAAATAGGTAATTTTTCTGTTTGATATAGGAAGAGTTAAGGCTGTAAATTATTTTATTGTCTTAAGGTTTGCTACATAATTTTAATTTGTCCCATTAGTTTCTATCAGAAATTGAATACATTGTTTTGTCAACAGAAGGCAAATTACTTTCTAATGTTAGGTTAACAAAAAGCAAACAAAGATACAGAAAAAAAATCTATTAATTATGTGTGAAGTAATATTTACTAATTTAATCTGGCTTTGTAAGATATAATTCACTTTCAGTGAACAAGTCATAGACTTCAGTAATACTCAATGGAGATTTTGGAAAATGGCAAATCACATAGAAAAGAATTTCAGGGATAAAGAAAATTAAATTTGGCCACTGGGTGTCCATGTTGATCCATATTCACTAGTAGTTAGGGCAAGAGAAATGAATCTTTTAAGTGACTTCAGCTTTTCTTTGTAGTTCTCTTTCCAGAGAGTTAAAGGAATGCTTTTATTTAATAACTAATCCAGTAACACATTTTCTCTTTCAAAGTCTTTGTGATTTCTTTCACCACCATGAAGAATCTTCATAAAATCCGAAGAGAAAAACAGACTTAAAAAAAGCACCAAAAGAACCCCTTTAACAAAAATGGAATCTTTTGGGGGCTAAGCTGTGTCTTGACTGACTGTGTAAGACAGCCCTGGGTCACTTTATTTCTGCACACTACTCTCACCATATAAAATTTCTAAGTCTTATAGGTCATATATTGGTCTGGAAAATATAGTTTCTTAGTGAAATGGTGCATTTTTTTTCATTATTACTTTTCCAAACTTGGAAAAAAGTAGAACTACAAAAGATATATAGTGTGAGGGAGACATATCGCCCCCACAATTGCCTTACATTTGCCTCTTTCTAATGTATCCTAGGAGTACATCAAGGCTGTGTATTGTCACCCTGCTTATTTAACTTCTATGCAGAGTACATCATGAGAAATGCTGGGCTAGATGAAGCACAGGCTGGAATCAAGACTGCCTGGAGAAATATTAATAACTTTGGATACGCAGATGACACCACCGTCATGGCAGAAAACGAAGAGGAACTAAAGAGCCTCTTGATGACAGTGAAAGAGGAGAGTGAAAAAACTGACTTAAAACTCAACATTCAGGAAAGTAAGATCATGGCATCCAGTCCCATCACTTCATGGGAAATAGGTGGGGAAAGAGTGGAAACAGTGACAGATATTATTTTCTTGGGCTCCAAAATCACTGCAGATGGTAACTGCAGCCATGAAATTAAAAGATGCTTGCTCCTTGGAAGAAAAGCTATGACCAACTTAGACAGCATATTAAAAAGCAGAGACATTACTTTGCTGACAAAGATTCATCTAGTCAAAGCTATGGTTTTTCCAGTAGTCATGTATGGATGTGACAGTTGGACCATAAAGAAGGCTGAACACTGAAGAACTGATACTTTGAACTGTAGTTTTAGAGAAGACTCCTGAGAGTCCGTTGGACTACAAGGAGATGGATATAAATCAGTCCTGAATATTCGTTGGAAGGACTAACACTGAAGCTGAAGCTCCGCTACTCTGGCCACCTGATGAGAAGAACTGACTCATTGAAAAAGACCAAAATGCTGGAAAAATTGAAGGCAGGAGGAGAAGGAGATGACAGAGATGAGATGGTTGGATGGCATCACCAACTTGATAGACATCAATTTGAGCACGGTCCAGGAGTTGGTGATGGACAGGGAGGCCTGGCATGCTTCAGTCCATGGGGTTGCAAAGAGTCGGACATGACTGAATGACTGAACTGAACTGACTTGAATGTATCCTAGAATCTGGATATACTCTATACATACATAAACACTTTCTGTATATATCTCCTTCCATTTGCGGTACACAAGATACAAAATACATGCGGGTGCACAAAATACATGCCATTCTGAAACTTAAAAAAAAGTTATTAGTGTACCTTGGAAGTTGCTTCAGGTTAGTTAATATAGGTCTGCCTCATTCTGAATTGAGACCATACTTTTTAAAAGATGGGGCTTCCCTGGTGGCTCAGATGGTAGAAAATTCACTTGCAGTGCAGGAGACCAGAGTTTGAGCCTTGGATCGGGAAGATTCCCTGGAGAAGGGAATAGCTACCCACTCCAGTATTCTTATCTGGAGAATTATGGGCAGAGGAGCCTGGCGGGTTACAGTCCATGGGGTTGCAGAGTCAGACATGACTGATTGATTAACACTTTTACTTTTCAAAAAAAAAAAAAATAGTAACCAGTGCTCTGATGTTCTCATCTCTTAGGATTTAAAAGTGGCGCTGAAGGCAAGAATCTGGTTGGATGTGCCAATCCAGATTAGAGGAAATGGAACGCAGAAAAGTTCGAAACCCTTACCTCGGATGGTCTGCAAGTCTTTGATGCCCCTTTTCCTCCTCCTCCTTCCAAACCCCTCCAACAATCCTGAACAGAACTCTGACTTCTGTTATCTTACACTCCCTGATAAGTCTTTTTAGAAGCTGATGGTCTACTTATGCCAAGCCACATCCATATGATGGTCCTCAAGACACACCATAGCAGAAGAAAAGATAACATAAAATTAAATAAAGCTAGATATTTGCAAATAACATTTTTAAAAGCCCTCTCATTTGCATTAAAACAATGGAGCTTGATTTCATTCATCTCTGAACTGCTGAACTAGACTGAGCATTTTCATCTTCTCAAATTTAGTAGTTTGACTTAAGTCTGTTATCCTGTAAACAGGGTTATCCAAAATGAGTCTCTATAATTATGGTGGGTTGCTGTGGCCCCAGATTTACCCTTTCATTAAGTTAGACTGACATTGAAACCATTCTGGACAAAGTGTCAGTAATATTTCCAAAACCAGTGGAATCGAGATGTGTTGAGATAGAGCCTTAACAGGTAGTCGATGATTCCTGACTTTCTGGCCTTGCTGTACTCAGTTCTTAGGTTTCAATATCCCCTCCCATCCCAAGCTCCTTGGGAGACTGTCTCTAGGTTTTGAATTCATTTGGTTTTGAGCACTTTCAGTCTTGTTCCGTATCCCTTGGGATCATTAGAGTACCCTGGGAGTTAAGTACTGGAGCGTACTTTTTTACCAAGCTGTGTTCTCTTTCTCAGTACAGGTCCCTTGGTTGGTAAAAGGACCTTTGAAAGGACTCAGGGCTTCCATAAATGGTATAAAACTGGCCTATTTGGAGCAACGCTGTTGCTTTGCCCTCTAAGAATTAGGACACATGGTCGGCTCTTGTGTCCAGAGGGGACTATTGGATGTTTAAGGCCCTGGAGAAGGAAATGGCAACCTACTCCAGTATTCTGCCTGGAGAATCCCAGGGACGGGGGAGCCTGGTGGGCTGCTGTCTATGGGGTCGCACAGAGTCGGACATGACTGAAGTGACTTAGCAGCAGCAGTAGCAAGGCCCTGTTAGGATGTTCAGAGGCTGCCCTTGATTTGCAGCTAAAGTCTCTAGTGGCCTCCAAAGCATCCGTTACACCTTGACTGGGAATAACTTTAAGTCAAGGCAGCCCAGTAGGTTGATAAGCAGGCTTCCGGAGCAGTGTTTCAATGCATCTTTAAACTTTGCTACTGTTTAACTTATCAGACCTTGAAAGCATTAACACAGCTTCTGAAAGAGTCTAGCATAAATGAGGAGGGCCAGAGGTGCCAGCAGCACAGAGTGGCTCTCAGGTCCCCACCACCAGTGATGCAGAAGAATGAGTTTCCTTTCTGGATTGCTCAGGGGAACTTTGGTCTCTAGCTTCTACTTCTGCCTTCAGCTGGTAACTGCTGCCAAAACCAGGGTCAGATTAGCCTTTTGGAAAGACAAGTATGAGAATTAGTGTCATTTCTTACATGCCTCTGGGCTAGGTGGTAACAGTTTGTTCATCTGTGAAATAAAAAATGATAATTGCACTGTCCGTGGAAGCAATGGGATGTTTGTAAAGAATTTGGCACAACTCAACAAATAGAGGTCACTGGCATTAAGAAAGTTGCTTTAGTAGTTACCTGAACAGGGTAATTTTAGTTGTTCCTTGTCTAAAAGAGGACCTGCCCTCCTGATGTGATGCATAACGTTTTATAACTAAAAATTCACTTTGGGGGCTTCCCTTGTGGCTCAGGATCCCTGGTGGTGAGCAGGGTCCTGGGCAAACGGGTCCTGGGCAAACCAGCCCTTTTCGGAGGGAGTAAAGGAGGGAAGAGAGGCCCAAAAAGGCCACTGATGTGAGGGAAAGAGGTCCTCATAGCCCGTGGGAAGATCCCTGGGGATAGATGCCTCCCCCACCTTTGAATGGCCTTGTTCTTTCAGCTTTTGGTGGAAAGATCTCTGGCCTGGAGACCATCTCTAGTCCTCATTTGCTTTATGACCTTGGGCGAGTCACTACTTCTCTCTGGGCCCCAGTTATCCCTAAAACTTCCACCAATGCTAAAACTCTTTAATTTTCCAGAAAAGCTTGTGCAGTTACAAGACTGGTCGATCTACTCAGGCCACTTAGCCGAGGTGACCGGACTTGAGTGAGCCTTTCTTCAGTCATGGGTGGAATGAGGCGACCTATTTATTGAGCCACTTGTATTCCTTTATCATCAGTTGCAAATTGCATGACTCAAGGCTCATTAATGTTTTTCTAAAATTATCATGGGATTCCTGTCCTAATTCCTGGCTGTCTTTAAAAATTAGAGATGGGGTGAATGCTGAGTTTGTAGGATCGTCTCCAGTCTCGTTACTACTGAGGCTGTCTTTCCTTTGATCCAGATGGTGTGGTGGCTCGATTCTCCCAGTGCCTGGCTGAGTTTTGGACGTGGTTAAGAACCAACTGGTTGAGGTTCAAAGCAGACAAGATGGATGTGATGCTGGTAGGCAGGGGCATACTCGGAGATTAAGGGACGGAAAGTCCAAACTCACTCAAGTATATAAATGTCACATTACTCTTCCAGTGTTTGAGAACACTGGGCCAGTAATTTCTAGAGTTTGGATGAGATAAAAAAATCATGTCAACAATATAAAAACTATCAAAATAACAATTTGTGATAATTTGATAAAATGGAGCCACTGGATAAAGCTGTATGTAAAAATTACAAACAGGAAAACCAGAACTGTTCTTTGCAGAACCAAAAGGCTATATACATGTTTTGGGGTAGTGTTAATAAAAATCAAACTGAGAAAAAGATGACCCAAATTGTCGCATAGATGGGGGACTTCCACAGTAATACATTACTGCTTTGTAATTTACATGCTGCCTGCTACAGTAAAGGTAAAACTCAATTTATCTAAAACTTCATTTTTAAAAATAGGTGAAGTTTTTTGACATTTAGGTATTCTCAGTCTAATTAGTAGTTACCCATACATTTTTACCTGCATATCATGTGCAGGCTGTCACTTTTAAATAAAAGTTTAAGGAAATAGTCTCAAAAGGGACTCTGAAAATTTTTAGATACAGAATTTGGTTTTAGGGTTTTGAATGTACTATATTAATCTATTTCATTCAAACAGCCCAGAGTCTAAATTGTTGCAAATATTTTCTTGATGCATTTTGAGAGGTACTTTTTTTAAATTTCATAACATGTGTATATAGTATTCCTTATATCTGAATCAGATATTGGTCCTGAAAGGTTATATTTCTTAGGTACACGTAAATTACCAGGTTTATTTATTGGTTAGTTTGAGGTACTGGTTGAAGAAAAAATGAGACCTTAAAATGCTTTTATTAAAAGCAAAATAGTAACTTTGAGGAGTTTGTGTGTGTGTATATGTGTATTGCAGCATCTATAAAATTGTTAAATAACTTTTAAAATGGAATATGAAGTAAATTGCTTAAAAATAGTTTCCCAATATAATAGCAATTTTGAATAACTTAATGTGGTAAAAGTTAATGTAAGTTTGCCTGAAAATAAGGAAGCCTTTAGATGGGGAATGGGAGCTAAAAAGGCATTTATTCAGGCTTTGTAGTGATTTTTGTTTCATTTTGGGACATTAGTCACAAATCTCACATATAATTAGAATTAACCACACCTTTTTGCTTAACTGTAAACATTTTACAGAACTACCTGACAGAATTCTAACAGAACTACCATTTTGGATATCGCAATAGTAAGGACTATAAACTATAATAACTTTAAACAGCTCATACGTAAGGGTGAATTTTCTCACGCCTTCAACTCTGTAACGTTCCCTTTTCTGCTCCTCTAGTATCAGTTCAGTTCAGTTCAGTCGCTCAGTTGTGTCTGACTCTTGGCGACCCCATGAATCGAAGCACGCCAGGCCTCCCTGTCCATCACCATCTCCCGGAGTTCACCCAAACTCATGTCCATCGAGTCAGTGATGCCATCCAGCCATCTCATCCTCTGTCATCCCCTTTTCCTCCTGCCCCCAGTCCCTCCCAGCATCAGAGTCTTTTCTAATGAGTCAACTCTTCGCATGAGGTGGCCAAAGTACTGGAGTTTCAGCTTTAGCATCATTTCTTCCAAAGAACACCCAGGACTGATCTCCTTACGAAAGGTTTATTTTTTGGTAACCCAAGTATAAATATGGAGTGTATTTGGATACAAAGAAGATACCTATTGAATTAATCCAAAGTGCTGAAGAACTCAGGGTAAGGGACGACAATAACAAGGAGGTAGATTCTAATAAAAAGAAGAATGTTCCAAACATTAGAGGTTTTTTTGGAGAACAGCCTTTTTATGAGACACTGAGTGCATTGGAGGTGTTTAAGCATAGGCAGGAAAGCCTGGTAGTGGGGAACCAGAATGAGGGATTCCTGCCTAGACAGTTTAGGGACTGACTAAAGACCTCTATGGTCCCATCCAACAGTAAAATTCTGTGACTAATAAATTAACTAATTCATACATATTTGATATTGAAGAGGTATACAAGAGTTTTGAGAAAGACTTTGCGTTCTTTAAGACCCAGGTTTGATCCATGGGTTGGGAAGATCCCCTAGAGAAGGAAATGCCAGCCCACTCCAATACTTTTGCCTGGAGAATCCCATGGACAGAGGAGCCTGGTGGGCTACAGCCCAGGGGTTGCAGAGAGTTGGACACGACTGAGCGACTAACACATGACATGTGACTGGTGGCTCGGTGGTAGAGAATCCACCTGCCAGTGCAGGAGACATGGGTTTGATCCCTGATCCGGGAAGATCTCACATGCTGCCGAGCAATTTAGCCTGTGCACCACAACTGTTGAACCTGTGCTCCAGAGCCTGGCAGCTGCGACTACTGAAGCCCGTGCACCTTGGAGTCCAAGTGCTCAGCAACAAGAGAAGCCTCTGCAATGAGAAGCCTGTACATCACAACCAGAGAGTGGCTCCCACTCACTGCAACTAGTGAAGAGCCTGTGCAGCAACAAAGACCCAGTACAGCCAAAAAATTACTTTTAAAAATCAAAATGTCTTGGTAAGTGGAAACACTTCCGTGAGAGAGGACATGGAAAACTGGCAGCCATTTACACGTTAGTCAGAGTAAACTAATCTTATTTTGATAGGGAGTGATAGGGGCACTGGGTCCTTTGGAGAAGAGAAAAGATTTCCCACTGAGTAGAGGCAAAGCAAAGATTATTAAGGCTCTGGTCCCTACAGACAAACTTCTTCGACTTTAGAGTTATATGCAGAGTTCCTCTATTTGCTTGATGTCTGTGCCCCTTTGAAGAGAAATGTCATCGAGTGATCTACGCCTATTTAGTCTCATGGTTCCCTCGCTCCATTATTAATCACTCATTAACCTATTTGCTGAACTTAGAGCAAGACTGGAAACAGTGTGGGAGCATGGAGCCCAGATCTGCTCTCATTAGCACAGGTATAATGTCATAATATTTGTCTTTGAAGGAATATAATAGGTGTTATGCTGCTGCTAAGTCGCTGCAGTCGTGTCCGACTCTGTGCGACCCCATAGACGGCAGCCCACCAGGCTTCCCCGTCCCTGGGATTCTCCAGGCAAGAACAGTGGAGTGCGTTGCCATTTCCTTCTCCAATGCGTGAAAGTGAAGTCACTGAGTCGTGTCTGACTCTTAGCGACCCCATGGACTGCAGCCTACGGGCTCCTCCACTCATGGGATTTTCCAGGCAAGAGTACTGGAGTGGGGTGCCATTGCCTTCTCCAATAAGCATTATATATATACATATATATATATATACACATATACACACACACATATACATATATGTACACAAACTCTCTCCCTCTGTCTCTATATATGTGTTAGTCACTCAGTTTTGTCTGACTCTGCAACCCTATAGACTGTAGCCCAACCAGGCTTCTCTGTCCATGGAATTCTCCAAGAAAGAATACTGGAGTGGGTTGCCTTGCCCTTCCCAATCCAGGAATCAAACCCGGGTCTCCTACATTGCAGGCAGATTCTTTAATGCCTGAGCCACAGGAAGGCCCCCTTTTGTTCCAATATGGTGCTTATTGAATAATATTCAACATAGCTGAGTTGTCAAACAATAAATGCCTGGGATAGCAGATAGGTAAGACCAATACATATCTGCAGATTTTATCTGGAGCTAATTACTTAGGAAAGACACAGTTCAATTGCATGAATATTTATACTTCCTAAAATGAACCTATCTGATTAGAAGTCAGAATAGGAAGTTACCCTTGGGGGAAGTGACCGAAAGCGTTAAAGGGGAGCTTTCTGTGATGTTGATAACGTTATATTTCTTGGTCTGGTGCTGACTACATGAATTAACTTATGAAAAATTCATCTAACTGTATACTTAATGATTTTGGTGTGTTTTTTATTCTTTAATTTAAAAAAGTTTACTTAGAAGAATATAGATTGTCTAGTTACCATCTATATGAAAGACCTTTGGGTGCTATATTTTATACTTTCATTAAAGTAAAAATTGAAGCAAGTAGTGGGAAGGCAGAGGTGCAATGACTGTATTTAATCCTCCACTGTTGTTCTTTTATTGTCTCCTGGAAGTCCATGCATGCTTGCTCAGTCGTGTCTGACTCTTTGCAATCCCATGGACTGCAGCCCACCAGGTTCCTCTTTCCATGGGATTTTCCAGGCAAGAATACTGGAATGGGTTGCCTTTTCCTCCTCCAGAGGATCTTCCCAACCCAGGGATAAAACCCAAGCCTCCTGAGTCTCTACATAGGCCGGTGAATTCTTTCACCACTGAGCTACCTAGGAGGCCAAAAGAGCTAAATTTATTTAAGAAACGTAACAGATAAAAATCTACCTCTTGGGCATCTTTTGACTAAATTGCATTGGAAGATACAGCAGGTTTGTAGGTTTATGATTATTACCATGAGCCACAGGTTAGAAATGTTTATCGTCTTTTTAAGTGCACTTCTCTGATTGTCTTTCCACCCCCTCAGTAAAGGACATGACAATTCCTCATCCGATCCTTGCAAGGACATCGCTTACGGATGGAGGAGGGCCAGAGGTGCTAGATGTAAAACCCTGAGTTGAGCAGAGCTCTTTGAGGTGTTCAGCACGTTTCTCTGCTTCTGCTCCTCACAGTGAGAAGGCTTGTACAGGGCAGGTCCAAGCATATTTTTCTTGAAATGAATGTTAGCATAGAAGGGAGTGGGAATTAATGGGTTTTTATCAAGAAATAGGAGGAGGAGGCGGCTGAATGCTATTGATGTGGAGCTGACTATGGCCTGCCACTTATTTCTCATCCTTTGATCTTTTGCCATGATTTCCACCTTTAAAAGTTTTAATTAAGGCTTTGCCATGGAAAATATGGCAACCTTATGGGCCCACTGGAGTATGTTCAATCCCCGAAGTTTTATAAATTTTACCATCTAAATTAATTGTAGGCAACCTGGGACATTTTATATTTAAAAATAATTATCAGTTTTCTAGAAATGTAATGACAATTATCTCCAGGTTCTGTGTTCTCATGCGTTAGCTACATTTTTGTTAATATGACAACTCGCTGTATGATGATTTTTTTTTTCATCCAGAGTTGCTAAAACATTCTTTTGAAATGTAGTGGGAATTCCCTCAATTTCACTTTCCTTTTTTTGGTTGAAATAAAAAACATTAATTTAAAAAATATACATGTCAGCTTTAGCAACGAAAACTGTTCTTATATCACTTGAAACATTCAAAAATGGCAAGAACCTTGTCAACATTTTAATTTGGTTCATATAATCATTTGCCCCCTTTGGCTCCCTATATTTTTTCAGTTTTCTCCAGGTATGACTGACAAAAAAATAATAAGATATTTAAACTGTGCAATCTAATGATTCGATACATGTATACATTGTGAAACCTATATGCAGGTCAGGAAGCAACAGTTAGAACTGGACATGGAACAACAGACTGGTTCCAAATAGGAAAAGGAGTACGTCAAGGCTATATATTGTCACCCTGCTTATTTAACTTATATGCAGAGTACATCATGAGAAACACTGGGCTGGAAGAAGCACAAGCTGGAATCAAGATTGCTGGGAGAAATATCAATAACCTCAGTTATGCAGATGACACCACCCTTATGGCAGAAAGTGAAGAGGAACTAAAAAGCCTCTTGATGAAAGTGAAAGAGGAGAGTGAGAAAGCTGGCTTAAAGCTCAACATTCACAAAATGAAGATCATGGCATCTGGTCCCATCACTTCATGGGAAATAGATGGGGAAACAGTGGAAACAGTGTCAGACTTTATTTTTTTGGGCTCCAAAATCACTGCAGATGGTGATTTCAGCCATGAAATTAAAAGACACTTACTCCTTGGAAAGAAAGTTATGACCAACCTAGATAGCATATTCAAAAGCAGAGACATTACTTTGTCTACAAAGGTCCGTCTAGTCAAGGCTATGGTTTCTCCAGTGGTCATGTATGGATGTGAGAGTTGGACTGTGAAGAAAGCTGAGCGCCGAAGAATTGATGCTTTTGAACTGTGGTGTTGGAGAAGACTCTTGAGAGTCCCTTGGACTGCAAGGAGATCCAACCAGTCCATCCTAAAGGAGATCAGTCCTGGGTGTTCTTTGGAAGGAATGATGCTAAAGCTGAAACTCTAATACTTTGGCCACCTCATGCGAAGAGTTGATTCATTGGAAAAGACTCTGATGCTGGGAAATATTGGGGGCAGGAGGAGAAAGGGATGACAGAGGATGAGATGGCTGGATGGCATTACCAACTCGATGGACATGAGTCTGAGTGAACTCCGGGAGTTGGTGATGGACAGGGAGGCCTGGTATGCTGCGATTCATGGGGTCGCAAAGAGTCGGACACAACTGAGTGACTGAACTGAACTGAACTGATGCATTGTGAAAAAATGCATACACTGCATTAATTAACACATCCATCCTCTCTCTCTCTCTCTCTTTTTTTTTTTTTGTGAGAACATCTAAGTTTTACTCTCTTAGCAGATTTCAGTTACACACTAAAGGGATCATGTTACACATTGGATCATTTGATCCTCTGACCTCATTCATGTTATAACTGAAAATTTTAATCTTTTTATCAGTCTTTCCTTATTTCACTTTTCTATTCTTTGTTTCTCTGAATTTGACTTTTTTTTTTTTAAGATTGCACGTGTAAATGATACCATGCAGTATACTCATCCTCTAACTGGCTGATTTCATTTAGCACACTATTTAGTTCCCTATTTAAAGTGTGCTAAAACTCCTTGGTCTCAGCTCTGTGCATCTCAAAGTCAGTCCAAAGCCATTTATGAGTAAATAAAAACAGATTAAAGTTCAAAGAGTAAACATCTTGACTTAGTGCTATTTAAAGTTCAGATTTTACAAAATGTAGTTTGCCATATAGTTCAGCAGTCCCACTTATGGTCTGTTCATTATGTATCAAGCTCCAAGTCAGGCATTACACAACACAATGACATTCAAAGTTGCATTTGGATAGAAGTGGTGTGAATCTTCCTCAGTTTGAGAATGAAACAGTTGTATCAGACAGAAACTCACCAGAAAATGGTCTCTGAGATTTGTTTTGTGCTGCATATTCACTCTTTTGATCTTTCCATCTTTCAATATGTTATTTGAAAGCCATGTCTTTAGAAATGCAGTGATGCATTCAAAATAAATTAAATGACAAAGCTGCAAACACAGCCACTATTTTAAAAATTATATGTAGCTGAGAGGAGAAAACAAAAACACACAAGTGAAACACTGTAGTTGCTATTGTGAAAGACTGATGTAAGTGAAATTAAGACACAGGTATTGACTCAGTACTTATTTTGAGACCCAGATATTAAATGAGTAAATTTTTTCCATTGACTGATATCAGGAAACTTCTTTTTAAAAAATGCCATGCTTAGGAGGACTTCCATTGAAAAGATTCCGACGCTACTATTCCTGCCTGCAGCCACATTCCAATCCTATCTCTAGTTCAGAGATCTGAGAGTCTGAGTTAAAGAGATTTTACTTAAAGAGATTTTACAAAATTATAATTTTTTTTTCTTTTCACTGTAACTCAACCTGAGGGCTTTTCATCTAAGCTGTCATTCCTGGGGGAAAACAAAGACCTACCTTCAAACCTGGTAATACTTCCTTGGCTGACTGCAGATAACAGTATTTTTGCCATAAAGTTAACTTTGATTAGTTTAAAATTACTCCAGTGAATTTGTTGTCAAAGGAGATATAATATCTTTGCATAAATTTCATATCTTTATTTTCAATAATTGGCATATAGCACTTTTACATATTTACCCTTGTTGTCAAGGAATGAAGTCTGATTTAAGATCACCAAAGGTTGTTTTCATGGTATATATGTGTAAGTGAGATTCTGATTAATTAATGAACTGACTGTTCTTTTTCCCTACCATGGACTTATGGGCATGCTCTTCTCTTATTTTGTTGTCTAGAGAGTCATTTACTTGTACCTAAATTAACTAACATCTATAGGAAATCAGAAGATAAGAGTATTATATGAGTCTCTCTTTTCTCCCCTAATAGTGGCTCATATAGTTTAGCCTGCTTAATGCAGTCCTGTGTAGCCATGCCATGCTAAGTCACTTTAGTCATGTCCGACTCTGTGAGACCCTATGGACTGTAGCCTGTCAGGTTCCTCTGTCCATGGGATTCTCCAGGCAAGAATACTGGAGTGGCTTGCCATGCCCTCCTCCAGGGGATCTTCCCAACCCAGGGATCAAACTCGCATCTCTTAGGTCGCTTGCTTTGGCAGATGGATTCTTTACCACTAGTGCCACTGGGAAGCTCCTCTGTCCATGGAATTCCCCAGGCAAGAATACTGGAGTGGGTAGCCATTCCCTTCTCCAGGGGATCTTCCCAACCCAGGGATAGAACCCATGTTTCCTGCATTGCAGTCAAATTCTTTACTGTCTGAGCTACCAGGGAAGCCTGGTCCCATCTAGTGTTCTTTCAAAAATAGATATGTTTATAGGGACTTCCCTGGTGATCTAGTGGTTAGGACTTGGCCCTTTCCCTGCAGAGGCCTGAGTTTGATCCCTGACTGGGGAGCTAAGATAAGACCCCACAAACTGCACAGTGTGGCCAAAAAACAAAAACCGGGTACATTTAAACATACAGTTATAAATAAGTAGTGATTACTTGGAATGTAGTGTACCACATGATAAATACAATTAACACTGCTGTTATATATGAAAGGTGTTGTGAATTCTCATCACAAGGAAAAATATTTTTTTATATTTTTTAAATTTTATTTCAATATGAAATGAGTGTTCACCAAACTTTCTGTTTAATCATTTAATCATCTCATGATGTAAGTCAAATCATTACACTGTACACCTTAAATGTATACAGTGCTATATGTCAATTATATCACAATAAAACTGGAAGAAAAAAACATTTGATGACATTTGATGACATTCAGAGGGCAGACAGACTGAAACCACAATCACAGACAACTAGCCAATCTGATCACATGGACCACAGTCTTGTCTAACTCAATGAAACTAAGCCATGCCATGTTGGGCCACCCAAGACGAATGGATGGGTCATGGTGAAGAGGTGTGACAGAATGTGGTCCACTGGAGAAGGGAATGGCAAACCACTTCAGTATTCTTGCCTTGAAAACTGCATGAACAGTATGAAAAGGCAAAAAGATAGGACACTGAAAGATGAACTCCCCAGGTCAGTAGGTGCCCAGTATGCTACTGGAGATCAGTGGAGAGATAACTCCAGAAAGAATGAAGGGATGCAGCCAACGCAAAAACAACACCCAGTTGTGGATGTGACTGGTGATAGAAGCAAGGTCCGATCCTATAAAGAGCAATATTGCATAGGAACTTGGAATGTTAGGTCCATGAATCAAGGCAAATTGGAAGTGGTCAAACAGGAGATGGCGAGAATGAACGTCAACATTCTAGGAATCAGCGAACTAAGATGGACTAGAATGGGTGAATTTAACTCAGATGACCATTATATCTACTACTGCGGGCAGGAATCCCTCAGAAGAAATGGAGTAGCCATCATGGTCAACAAAAGAGTCTGAGATGCAGTACTTGGATGCAATCTCAAAAGTGACAGAATGATCTCTGTTTCCAAGGCAAACCATTCAGTATCACAGTAATCCAAGTCTATGCCCTGAGCTGTAATGCTGAAGAAGCTGAAGTTGAACGGTTCTATGAAGACTTACAAGACCTTTTAGAACTAACACTTAAAAAAGATGTCCTTTTCATTACAGGACCTGGAATGCAAAAGTAGGAAGTCAAGAAACACATGGAACAACAGGCAAAATTGGCCTTGGAGTACAGAATGAAGCGGGGCAAAGGCTAATAGAGTTTTCCCAAGAGAACGCACTGGTCATAGCAAACACCCTATTCCAACAACACAAGAGAAGATCTACACATGGACATCACCAGATGGTCAACACTGAAATCAGATTGATTATATTCTTTGTAGCCAAAGATGGAGAAGCTCTATACAGTCAGTAAAAACAAGACTGGGAGCTGACTGTGGCTCAGATCATGAACTCCTTATTGCCAAATTCAAGCTTAAATCAAAGAAAGTAGGGAAAACAACTAGACCATTCAGGTATGACCTAAATCAAATCCCTTATGATTATACACTGGAAGTGAGAAATAGATTTAAGGGACTAGATCTGATAGACAGAGTGCCTAATGAACTATGGATGGAGATTCATGACATTGTACAGGAGACAGGGATCAAGACCATCCCCAAGAAAAAGAAATGCGAAAAAGCAAAATGGCTGTCTGAGGAGACCTTACAAATAGCTGTGAAAAGAAGAGAAAAGCAAAGAAGAAAAGGAAAGATATACCCATCTGAATGCAGAGTTCCAAAGAATAGCAAGGAGAGATAAGAAAGCCTTCCTCAGCGATCAATGCAAGGAAATAGAGGAAAACAATTGAATGGGAAAGATTAGAGATCTCTTCAAGAAAATTAAAGATACCAAGGGAATATTTCATGCAAAGATAGGCTCAATAAAGGACAGAAATGGTATGGACCTAACAGAAGCAGAAGATATTAAGAAGAGGTTGCAAGAATACACAGAACTGTACAAAAAAGACCTTCATGACCCAGATAATCACGATGTTGTGATCACTCTCCTAGAGCCAGACATCCTGGAATGTGAAGTCAAGTGGGCCTTAGGAAGCATCACTATGAACAAAGCTAATGGAGGTGATGGAATTCCAGTTGAGCTATTCAAATCCTGAAAGATGATGCTGTGAAAGTGCTGCACTCAATATGCCGGCAAATTTGGAAAACTCAGCAGTGGCCACAGGACTGAAAAAGGTCAGTTTTCATTCCAATCCCAAAGAAAAGCAATGCCAAAGAATGCTCAAACCACTGTACAATTGCACTCATCTCACATGCTAGTAAAGTAATGCTCAAAATTCTCCAAGCGAAGCTTCAGCAATACGTGAACCGTGAACTTCCTGATGTTCAAGCTGGTTTTAGAAAAGGCAGAGGAACCAAAGATCAAACTGCCAACCTCTGCTGGATCATTGAAAAAGCCAGAGAGTTCCAGAAAAACATCTATTTCTGCTTTATTGACTATGCCAAAGCCTTTGACTGTGTGGATCACAAGAAACTGTGGAAAATTCTTCAAGAGATGGGAATACCAGACCACCTGACATGCCTCTTGAAAGTGAAAGTGAAAGTGAAGTCACTCAGTCGTGTCCAACTCTTTGAGACCCCATGGACTGTAGCCTATCAGGATCCTCCGTTATGGGATTTTCCAGGCAAGAGTGCTGGAGTAGATTGCCATTTCTTTCTCCAGGGGATCTTCCTGACCCAGGAATCGAAGCCAGGTCTCCCACATCGCAGGCAGATGCTTTACCATCGGAGCCACCAGGGAAGCCTGACCTGCCTCTTGAGAAACCTGTATGCAGGTCAGGAGCAACAGTTAGAACTGGACATGGAACAACAGACTGGTTCCAAACAGGAAAAAGAGTACGTCAAGGCTGTATATTGTCACCCCGCTTATTTAACTTCTATGCAGAGTCATCATGAGAAACGCTGGGCTGGAAGAAGCACAAGCTGGAATCAAGATTGCTGGGAGAAATATCAATAACCTTAGATATGCAGATGACACACTTTAGATATGCAGATGACACCACCCTTATGGCAGAAAGTGAAGAGGAACTAAAAAGCCTCTTGATGAAAGTGAAAGAGGAGAGTGAAAAAGCTGGCTTAAAGCTCAACATTCAGAAAACGAAGATCATGGCATCTGGTCCCATCACTTCATGGGAAATAGATGGGGAAACAGTGGAAACAGTGTCAGGCTTTATTTTAGGGGGCTCCAAAATCACTGCAGATGGTGATTGCAGCCATGAAATTAAAAGACACTCACTCCTTGGAAGGAAAGTTATGACCAGCCTAGACAGCATATTCAAAAGCAGAGACATTACTTTGTCTACAAAGGTCCGTCTAGTCAAGGCTACGGTTTTTCCAGTGGTCATGTATGGATGTGAGAGTTGGACTATAAAGAAAGCTGAGCACCGAAGAATTGATGCGTTTGAACTATGGTGTTGGAGAAGACTCTTGAGAGTCCCGTGGACTGCAAGGAAATCCAATCAGTCCATCCTAAAGGAGATCAGTCCTGGGTGTTCATTGGAAGGACTGATGTTGAAGCTGAAACTCCAATCCTTTGGCCACCTGATGAGAAGAGCTGACTCATTGGAAAAGACCTTGATGCTGAGAGGGATTGGGGGCAGGAGGAGAAGGGGATGACAGAGGATGAGATGGTTGGATAGCATCACTGACTCAATGTACATGAGTTTGGGTAAACTCTGGAAGTTGGTGGTGGACAGGGAGGCCCCGGTGTGCTTTGGTTCATGTGGTTGCAAAAAGTTGGACATGACTGAGTGACTGAACTGAACTGAACTGAACTGATGACATTCAAATGCCAACATTTGAAAATTGTTTGTAATGAAAACCCAGATTTCTGGCTTCTGTTACAAAATTAGGCACTGAGAATAACAGGACTAACTTGCAGAACAATAGTTGGCTGTATAACGTTTCTAGGGTTATCTATAACAATATGAGAAACATTTGAAGCGCACTTTGTACTTTACACAGTATGTCTCATTAGATCATATCAATAGCCTCTGAAATGGATGTTATTAACATTCCCTCTTTATGGGAGAATAAAGCAATCTATAAGAGGTATGATTTTTTCCATAACATCTTGCCACATTGTTTTAATTTTAAAAATGTATTTATTTATTCGCTATGCCGGGTCTTAATTGTGGCATGTGGTATCTAGTTCCCCGGGCAGGGCTCGAACCTGGGCCCTTGCATTGGGAGCTCGGAGCCTTAGCCTCTGGACCACCAGGGAAGTCTCTGTTTTAATTTTTGAAATAAAATTGAATCTGTTTCAGAATTCTTGTTTGCCGAGGTCAGTAAACAACTCAAAATAAAGCACTCACCTTGGCTTGCAAGTACTCTGGTCTTGTGGACAGGATGGGAGGGCTGGGTCTTTCAACTATGGTGGTCGCTATTATCAGTCTACTCCTCCCGCTACATGGTGCCCTGTAACACCCAGCCCATTCACTGTTCCGCTCCGGGTAGACGACATCCTTTCCCAGGGTCCTCTCTAACTTTTGCAGGCTTGGCCGTGGACAGCCGCATTCCTTTTCCCAAGGCTGTGGCCCTCCACAGGTATCCCTGTACCTTTCGACATTCAGGTTCCCTGTGGGGAAGCTAGTGGAGGCTTCCCTTCCTCAGAGCTCCACCCCTATCCTCTCCCTGTCTTTCAGGGATCCAGCAATGCTTGGGGGCCCAGGCAAACCCTCTCCTTTACTTGCATGGGCTGAGCCTTCCTGAAAGGAAGCTTAGGAAGCTTGTTATCTTTCCTGAGGCAAATGAACCCCAAACTTGGACCATAGGGGCCTGGCTGTATTTTTTGAATGGGAAATAGGAAAGGAACATTTGTTTTCTTTTTTGTTGATGAATTCACAGCAGCCCCCCAAACACTAATTATTTATAGTCCATGCTGGAGCAGTACTAGAAAGCTTTCAAAGCAAGTGAGACTTGCTTTCTGGGGGTTTCTCTTTTCATCAGAATTAACCCATTGCCATTTCATAGGTCCAAATAAAATAAAAACTGATAGCTTCACTGAACACATCTGAAATTGGACACTCTAGTAGGTCTTTGATAGTAGTATCAGTAGTGTTAGATGCTCAGTCGGGTCCGACTCTTAGACTCCACAGACTGTAGCCTGCCAGGCTCCTCTGTCCATGGGATTCTCCAGGCAAGAACACTGGAGTAGATTGCCATTCCCTTCTCCAGGAGACCTTCCCAACCCAGGGATCAAACCCAGGTCTCCTGCATTACAAGCAGATTCTTTACCGTCTGAGCTACAGGGAAGATCAGGTCTTTGATAAGTGAAGATAAAACTTCAGTCTTTAGTGAAGGTCCTTTGAAACAGCTGATTTCTCATGGACAATTCTTCAACAGTACCCCATTCCCCATCTTTTTGGCTTTGTTTTTATGAGACATTTTGAGTACTAAGAGTTAGTGCTTTTTCCACTGATTCTTGTTCTGATAGTCACATACCTAGTTCTTGGGCCAAAAGAGTATCTTTAGATCTGAGGAGAACCCTGGACAATCTAAGGGCTTCTTATGGCCTTGCTTTCAGCTGTGGAGACCTTAGCTGTAAATATAATAGCGTTCAGATGGTCTCTAGTTCTACCCTCCAGTAACAGATACTTCTAACAGTAGAGTTCTACCTGTTTATCTTTCCTGCAAATTAAAAAGATAGGCCTTTGTGAGGCTGAAGTTATTACATCTCATAAAGAACCACAGTGGACTCTGATGAATGATGGTAAGAAATGAACGTACACAGCAGTGAGGTTTATACTACATGGTGAAAAATGTGAGGTCATTAATTGCATGGACTCTGAGAAAGACTGAAGAAGAGAAGAGTGGTATCTTGATTTTCTAGAGGAACTTCTACCTTGTAGTTGTCCATAAAAATAACTGATACTTACTGAACATTAATTCTCACAAAAACTGTATGCTGTAAGCACCATTATTAGTCCCACTTTGCAGAGGAAGAGACTGAGTCCCAGGGACGTTCCAAGATAAGGTTGTGTTGCCAAGGTTACATAGCGACGGTGAGGGGAGTAGAGGGGAAGTATGAACTCAGGTAACGTAGCTGTCAATTATGATGGTTGCCCGTGTTAGGCTCATTGGCTTTATTATTGGAAGAATCTGAGGGGAACTTGCTAATAATACCATCTTTCTGTAATACCAGCAATGCTCCCCTGGTAAGTGCTGCCAGCCCTAAAGTTGGTTGGCAGTGTTGCCCAGCCAAGATTGCCCGTGAAACCTCTTATGCATTGAATGTGTACAAAGACAGCAGTAAGAGCTAAACATTTCCTTTTCTAACCTCCCCCAGGGTTTATCAGGTAAAACAGTTACCTTAATCATCTCAAGGTCCAAGGGTTGGAACTTTGCTTTATCCTAAAAGATGATTTGTAGGAAGTTCCCTAACTAAGAAAACACCTTGGCAAAAGGGTAAAAAATTGACTATTTAGTGACTCTCAATCCAGGAGGTTCAGGACTTTTGGATTACTGACAAAGTTCATCTACTTTGACAGTCATATAGGACTTTGAGGGACTAGCACATTTTTATTAACTGTCTATTAAGCCACCAGACATGCAAATGTAGACTCGACATACCAAAATACAGTCATAAAATGCTGGGGTGTTTTGGGTGTAGAGGGGCACATCTGAAGAATAAAATCATGCAAGTTTATGTCTGTTTTATTCAAAACACCAATAGTATGACTATGACCAATCTAATCCAAATATCTTCTACTTGTCAGGCTATATAATTTTTTAACACGCTTTGCTCAGTAGTTTGTGCAGTGTACTGAATTCCAGATGAGAGTGTGGAGTAAGATTTAAAGTATTACTGTATTTAAAATTTGATGTTTGTGATTATTAATGATTTTTAGCATGTAATTAAGAAGAAGCAAAAAAAAAAAAAAAAAAAAGAAGAAGAAGCAACCACTAGGTTATTCATATTCTTTGCTCCCAATAATTCTTTTTGACTGTGGCATTGAAGTGTCTTATCCCCTAAGCTATCTCTTTCTAATACCCTTTCTCTTCTAACTGAGTTCAGTTCAGTTCAGTTCAGTTCAGTCACTCAGTCGTGTCCAACTCTTTGCAATACCATGAATCACAGCATGCCAGGCCTCCCTGTCCATCACCAACTCCTGGAGTTCACTCAAACTCATGTCCATCGAGTCAGTGATGCCATACAGCCATCCCATCCTCTCTCGTCCCCTTTTCCTCCTGCCCTCAATCCCTCCCAGCATCAGAGTCTTTTCCAATGAGTCAACTCTTCACATGAGGTGGCCAAAGTATTGGAGTTTCAGCTTCAGCATCATTCCTTCCAAAGAACACCCAGGACTGATCTCCTTCAGAATGGACTGGTTGGATCTCCTTGCAGTCCAAGGGACTCTCAAGAGTCTTCTCCAACACCACAGTTCAAAAGCATCAATTCTTTGGCGCTCAGCTTTCTTCACAGTCTAACTCTCACATCCATACATGACCACTGGAAAAACCGTAGCCTTGACTAGACAGATCTTTGTTGGCAAAGTAATGTCTCTGCTTTTTAATATGCTATCTAGGTTGGTCATAACTCTCCTTCCCTAGGAGTAAGCGTCTTTTAATTTCATGGCTGCAGTCACCAACTGCAGTGATTTTGGAGCCCCCCAAAATAAAGTCTGATACTGTTTCCCCACCTGTTTCCCGTGAAGCGATGGGACCAGATGCCATGATCTTCGTTTTCTGAATGTTGAGCTTTAAGCCAACTTTTTCACTCTCCTCTTTCACTTTCATCAAGAGGCTCTTTAGTTCCTCTTCACTTTCTGCCTTAAGGGTGGTGTCATCTGCATAACTGAGGTTATTGATATTTCTCCCGGCAATCTTGATTCCAGCTTGTGCTTCTTCCAGCCCAGCGTTTCTCATGATGTACTCTGCATATAAGTTGAATAAGCAGGGTGACAATATACAGCCTTGATGTACTCCTTTTCCTATTTGGAACCAGTCTGTTGTTCCATGTCCCGTTCTAACTGTTGCTTCCTGACCTGTATATAGATAATTATCCAATTATTGATTGAAATAACCATACGAACAAGAAAGATAATGGAAGTCTCCCCATGATTGGTGAATGAAGACGGGAGACCAAGTGAAAATCTGCCAACTCTGAGGACACAGAGGCAAAAGCACTCAGGTATGGAAGATATACTTGTCTTCATTCACCCTCTGGAGTGGGCTATGCTGGAAGAAGAAAAAAATTGCAAATTTCTCTTCTAAAACTTCTGTTATAAAGTACCTCCAATTTTTCCAGTTTGAGAAATAGTAATGGTTTTATTAGAAGGAGTCACATAAGTAGTAAATTGGTTTTTAAAGAATGATTTTTGAAGCTACTAGTTCAACAGGTTTCTGTCATTTTACCCACAGTTATCACACTCAGTAATCAGAAGGCAGCTGGATCAATGTCCCTCTGCTACTCACCAAACATTGTTAATGGTAGGTTGTATTTTTATTTTTACTGTAATTTTAAAACCTTTTCTATTTAGCATTATTTGCCTTTCAGATTGTGGTATTTCTAGGTTTAAGTATTATTTTATGAGACTGTCACCTTTATGTTGATAGAACATACAAGTTCTGAAGAACATAGGTACATTTTTATTTCTACTGTTGATGATATATCATCCAAATGTTGTCTTGCAATATATTCAAGTATAACAAGTTATTCTTCTTGTGACATATTTGTTACTAAAGAAGTTCCTGTAACAATAGGGTGCCCTGCAATCATTAGGTAGAACATACTCTGCTTTCAGCTAAAATAACTTGTATCTGTCAGTGGAGCTTGATAACTTAACAGTCCTTTATTTTTGCTTGAGTTTTGTGGTGATTCTAACCAATGTGATTAAAAAATTCTGTAATGAAATATATCAACTTTTAGAAGAACTGAGTAACAGTAAGTTGGTATTTTTCAAATGACTAGTGCATAATTTTACAAAATCAATTCAAAAGTGTAAGGTAGACCAACAGACTTTAATATAACCAAAGATGAAAATTTCACTAATATGGTTTCAGATTCATTATTTGTAATTGACCTTTAAGAAACTACAACTTGTTGAGTTTTGGTGGAGCATCAGAGAATAGTCACAAGTATATAAAAATATATTAAAATTTTTTAATTATAAAAGAACCATTTAAAGGCATTGGAGAGCACTGAGATGTTCAACAACTTGAGAGACTGAGATATAAAAAAGAAAGAAAACATTGAGGTAAGCCCCCAAATCTACTGCTTTTCTTCTCAAGGCATTTCCACTTTGTAAGTTGCACTGAACTAAAAGGTCTAATGTAAAGTGGATGCTAAGATGTTAAAGATCACCCAGAGCTTTGGTAATATGATGGTGCTGATGAGGTAAATACCGGAGTTCATATCTCATATATTTCCATTGAGATACCCGAGGGGCTGCACCCTAGCAGTAGGACAGAGCAGCACCAGCTCAGCTCTCAAGAAGACTTAAATCTCGTCTTGAGACACCTCAGTCTAACTGGATCAAGGATTCACCCCTATTCTAACTGCCTACTTGAAGGAAATAAATCCCCTTTGGAGAAGATTTCATCATCTACAGCCTGCACAATGTTTCATAGTCAATATAAAGTATTCAATTAAAATTTGCCAGCCACACCAGGAGCTAGAATGGAAAGAGACTGAAGACAAAAATATAATTAATTAAAAACAAATCCAAAGTTGGTTCTTTGAAAAGACCAACAAAATTGATAACTGACAAGGATAAAAGTGTTAGTCACTCAGTCGTGTCTGACTCTTTGTGACCCCATGGACTGTAGCCCTCCAGGCTCTTCTGTCCATGGAATTCTCCAGGCAAGAATACTGGAGTGGGTTGCCATGCCCTTCTCCAGGGGATCTTCCCAACCCAGGGATCGAACCCAGGTCTCCTGCATTGCAGGCAGATTCTTTACAGTCTGAACCACCAGGGAAGCCCCATGCAGTAATGAAGAGAGAGATCATATAACAAATCATGCAGATTCTAAAAAGATGATAAGAGGATGTAATGAACAAGTTTATGCCAGTATGTTTAAAATTTTGAATTAAATGGAAAGATTCCTGGAAAAGCACAAATTGCTAACACCAACATGAGGGAAAAACAGAAAAATCAACCTCTTGGTGGCATGCTGATTACAATGGAGCTTTTCATATGAAGGGAGAAATGATTTGTCCTTCCTAGAATCAACAGATCCTCTGAGTTTCTTTTCCTTTCCCAAACTGCCCCACCAACACTATAATTATGATGATCTATTAAATTCTCATTTAAATGATCAGCTCAATAACAAAACTATGGGATTGGGGTACTGTCAGCTAAGATGTAGTATGTGCAGATAGATGATACTCCGTCCCCAAGGAGAGGAAGAAAAACTGGTGTCTCTCACCATTATCTCAAGAATTTGCTAAATGACAGAAATGTAATTAAGCTCTGCTGGTTTAGAGGAACAAGACCCTCTAAACCAGCAGAGCTTAATTACAGTAACGATTCCACTAAGGGACACAATAAAAGTACCACAAAACATTAGGTATGACAACTGCCTGGGCACTTGGCTCCTCATCCAGGCTTCACCTCACCTTATACTGGAAGAATTATGCTCCAGGAATCTTCTGCAGCATGCCTTTTACTTTTTGCCCTGGAGCTTCTCCATTGCTGCAGACATTGGCTGGCTCAGCAAGCATACATGCAGATTACAGGTTAAAGGGAAAGTAATGCCCATGAATATAACTTTTTACCAACAGCAACTGGAAGCTGATAGAGAAATACTTCTGCTTGGGAGTCAGGTGGATAATTCTGAAAAGCCTTTCCTACTCTGTTTAGAAGGCTCTGGGAGAACTAAATGCCAGACATCACAGTGGTCACATTGGTATAGCACCTGTTTATAGCTTTCCTCCTTGAAGTTATTTCTCAAATAAATGACTTGCACTCAAGTGTTTGTTTCAAGACTCTTCTTTCAGGGAAAGTACAAGCTTAGGTGAAGCTGATCATACTGGATTCAAGTTGTAGGTCTAATAACTGTGTGACATTTGGAAAATCACTTAACTTCTCTGGGCTTAGCTTCCTTTTCTGGATAGTAGGAGTGATTATAGTAACTACTTCATTGAGTTGCTGTGATAAAATAACCTGATGTTCCTAAAGCACTTTGAACTGTGTTTAGCATGTAGTAAACACTACATAAATGTTAGCTATAACTTGCTCAAGGATCATTTTTTTCCAATGAGGTACTCAACTTTTTATTAATTTCTAGGAACCTTTCTATATTATTAAATAATGTTTTTGGTCATGGGTGTGAATTTTCCAATTTGTCTTTAAATTGTTTATTGTGTTATTGTGTTTTTCACTAACAAAATCACTTGATTTTTATAGGTAAAACTATTCCTATAGTTTTACTATAGGTGTCAATTCTTTCCATTCTATCTTCATGTTTTATAATATTAGGCTTCCCCATTCTATTATTATAAAAATAAAATGTAATAAAAATAATTTCTCCAGGCAACTCATTCAAAACAAGGTGTGTCAGTATTTGCATGCTAGTTAGCTGGAACTTTGCTTGATGTCAGCAAGTTTTCATATGCATGTAAGATTCTTTCATGCTCACTCACTCAATCGTGTCCCATTCTGTGTGACCCCATGGACTGCAGCACGCTAGGCTCCTCTGTCCATGGGAGAATAGAATAGCAGAGTGGATTGCCATTTCCTTCTCCGGGGGATCTTCCTGACCCAGGGGTTGAACTCCTGTCTCCTGCATCCCGTGCATTGGCAGGCGGATTCTTTACCACTCTTAAATAATTTCTGACACACATTGAATATTCAGAAAATTTTAGTTACTAATTTTATTCTTTTTAAAAAATGTGTTCATAAAACAAAATAAAGAGGAGATCTTGACTGATTATAGGACTGAGTCAGAGATTTTAGAAGCTGAACCTGAAGAATCTTGTGGGGGCTGAAAAGTAAGGAAGTGCTCAAAACAAACAAACAAAAAAACCCCAAACCCCATGATGAGAGTATGTTAAAGGGACACAGGAATGAAATGAAAGAGTTCCAAGAGACCAAACAACCTAGAACAGTTTGAGCAATAAAATAATACAGTATTGGATTATGATCCAAACTATAAAATAAATATCCATAATTCCATAGTGATATAAATAAATAATTGAGTGAAGAAATAATTAGGTTGGCTTTACCCCAATACAAAATGGCTTTGGTGCTAAAAAAATTTAAAAAACAAAAAAGTACATAACTAGGGACAAACAGATAAATGCATTCATGCAGAAGAATTCCCTTACTTTGCCCTTAAAGAAGTGGAGTGTGGGATATGCATAAATACTTCCTTCTAAAGAGGACAGGATGAAAATCAGGGAAAGGAGAGATTGCTGTATAGTAACATGACAAACATGACTTCAGCCAGATGGTCAAAATTAACATCAGCATAAGTCATGTTGACAGTACGTACTGTTGATATGGTGTGAGGATTATGGCTGTTTACCTCTGTCATCTTGCCCCCGTGAAACCCTAGTCAAATAATGAAAAAAAAATTAGACAAATCTTAATTGAGGGGCATTGTACAAAGCATCTGACTAGTACTCTTCAGAGCTGTCAAAGTCACCCAAACCAAAAATAATGTCTGAAAAACTGTCCCAGCCAATGGGTGTTTAAGGAGACCTGATGACTAAGTATAATGTAACCCTAGATGGGATCCTGGAATAGAAAGAGGGCATTAGGTAAAAGAAAATCCAAAAAAGTATGGACTTTGGTTCCTAAATCAATATCAATAATGGCTCATTGATTGTTACAAATGCACCATACTAATCTAAGTTGTTTATAATAAAAAAAATTAGACAAATACGCTAATATGCATATTATAATACAAATATGCATTTTATAATATGCTAAAATGGTTGTAGGATGTATGGGAGCTCTCTGTACTATCTTTGCAATTTTTATGTAAATCTATTCTACAATTAAAAAGTTTATTTTAAAAAGACTTTGAGAAATACAAAGTTTATTGGAGGAGTTATGACCGTAATCAAAGACCTAACTACCACGAAGTGAAAATGTTAATGAAGGTGAGTGTCTGATAGAATAGGATTACAGGAAAGAAAGAGAAGCTCTGAGAAAGAAAGAGGTGATTTTCTCACAAAAGAGAAAATATTTGAGCTGAGGCTTGAGGAGAAAATAGCAGTTGGTCAACTGGAGAGAAGAGAGAAATTAAGTACTTTCCTCGTTCAGTTTGCATCTACTTAAACATTGCTGAAGCATAAGAACTGAGATGCATATTCTGCACTTTGAAATACTTCTTAGCATGCCCCATCTTAATGTCTGTTTCTCTTGACTGAACTCTTATAGTCCTTTGCCTATGGCATTGTCCAGTTACTAAGAAGATGATACTAGCAGAAGTAGGTTTTAGATGAATTTTTGATTCTGTTCTTGATCTAAAGGCCTGAATTCTATCTTCAAGCTTTAGTTGCTACAGACCTTTTGATTGCACTTTCAGTTTCTCATCCTTGAACTAGTGAAATTTGAGAGCAGATGATTCTTTGTTATGAGATGGGAGAGAGGATAAGGTGGAAGGAAAGGTTTGTCCTGTTCCTTGTAGGATGTTGAGCAACATCCCTCGTTTCTACCCACTAGATGACAGTACAACTTCCAGTTACAGCAACTAAGTGAAGAAAGTGAAATTATCAGTTGCTCAATCATGTCCAACTCTTTGTGACCCCATGGACTGTAGCCCTCCAGGCTCCTCTGGCCATGGAATTCTCCAGACAAGAATACTGGAGATGGTTGCCATTCCCTTCTCCAGGGGATCTTCCTGACCCAGGGATTGAACCTAGGTCTCCCACAATGCCAGGTAGATTCTTTGCCATCTGAGTCAGCAGGGAAGCCACAGCAACCAAAAAGATCTGCAAATATTGCCAACTTCTCAGGTGTCACTAGCGGTAAAGAATCCACCTGCTAATTCAGGAGATGCCAGAGATGCTGGTTTGATCCTTGGGTCATGAAGATCCTTTGGAGTGAGAAATGACAACCCACTGCAGTATTCTTGCCTGGAAAATTCCATGGACAGAGGAGTCTGGTGGATTAGTCTGTGGGTCTGCAAAGAGCTGGACATGACTGAGTAACTAAGCACACACCCCTGGGACATTAGAGAAATAATGCTCATTTTATAACTCAGATTGCAACTTTAATTGTAGGCCTTCAAGGCAAGGATAGCTAGAGAGGTTAAAACTCTGATATACCTTGAGGATGCTTCTAATAGCATGCAAGATCTCAAGATCTCTTCAGAGTAAGTTGCATCTTATACTGTTTTATTTCATTTGTTCACTTATTTAATCTGCATACATTTATTGATTGGCTTGCCATGTATCAGATCCCAAGTCAAGTTCTGAGAATTTGGTGTTGACTAAGACAAAGCTTTGGATACCTGATGCGAAGAACTGACTCATTGGAAAAGACGCTGATGTTGGGAAAGACTGAAGGCAGGAGGAAAAGGCAACGACACAGGATGAGATGGTTGAATGGCATTTCCAGCTTGATGAATATGAAGTCTGAGCAAGCTCCAGCAGATAGTGAAGGACAGGGAAGCCTGGTGTGCTGCAGTTCATGGGGTTGCAAAGAGTTGGACATGACTGAGCAACTGAACAACAACAGGCTATAAAGGAGTTGGATTGTCTTCAGTTCAGTTCAGTCGCTGTCATGTCCAATTCTGTGACCCTACGGACTGTTGCATGCCAGGCTTCCTGACCTTCACTATATCCTGGAGCTTGCTCAAACTCATGTCCATCAAGTCGGTGATGCCATCTACCATCTCTTTTCCAATGAGTTGGCTCTTTGCATCAGGTGAACAAATTACTGGAGCTTCAGCTTCAGTATCAGACATTCCAATAGATATTCAGGGTTGATTTCCTTTAGGTTCGACTGGTTTGATCTCCTTGTAATCCAAGGGACTCTCAAGAGTCCCTTAATAGGGAACCTGGCTGAATTCTGAAGCAGGTCTCCAAGCAAAGTTGTTTATGGAAGACTGGAATTATGTCTAATGGTGATACTGAGATAGTTGTCCTACTTGATTTCACCTGAAGCATGATGCATGGATCCTGACTTTATATAGGCTCTTTCTTCATGCAGGTAGTACTCCTTATCACAGACCTCTCTGTGGCCCTCCAGCCCTTTCATAACCCCTGAGATTAGAGATGCACCTTGGGAATTGTATTGGTCTTGGGTTTATTCAAAAGCAGAGACATTACTTTGCCGACTAAGGTCCGTCTAGTCAAGGCTATGGTTTTTCCAGTGGTCATGTATGGATGTGAGAGTTGGACTGTGAAGAAGGCTGAGCACTGAAGAATTGATGCTTTTGAACTGTGGTGTTGGAGAAGACTCTTGAGAGTCCCTTGGTCTGCAAGGAGATCCAACCAGTCCATTCTGAATGAGATCAGCCCTGGGATTTCTTTGGAAGGAATGATGCTAAAGCTGAAACTCCAGTACTTTGGCCACCTCATGCAAAGAGTTGACTCATTGGAAAAGACTCTGATGCTGGGAGGGATTAGGGGCAGGAGGAGAAGGGGACGACCGAGGATGAGATGGCTGGATGGCATCACGGACTCGATGGACGTGAATCTGAGTGAACTCCGGGAGTTGGTGATAGCTAGGGAGGCCTGGCGTGCTGCGATTCATGGGGTCACAAAAAGTCGGACACGACTGAGCGACTGAACTGAACTGAACTGGTCTCTCAAGAGTCATTATCCAGGCAGCTGTTTTCACTGACCTTTTTCTATGGAAATTGCTCCTGAGAGAGAGGAATTTGAAAGTGGGAGGCTAACCAAGTTGACCCTGTTACTGTATTTCTAGCCCTCCTCACGATGCACTATCAAGTACCTCTGCACATACTCTTGACTGGCGCTTGTGGTACCACCACCATCTGAACATGTATGCCTGCCTTAGGCCCACCTGATTCTCAGGGCTTCCAGCCATCCTGTCTTTAAATCCTAAATTTTTCAGGCAAATCCTAATTCTATTGAATTTTTTTTTTAAATCAGTGAGACTCATTAGATTCTCAACTGTTTCTTTAAACCTCTGCCAAGATGTTCCCTATGACTGTATTTTCAAAGAAAGAGGATTGCCTTGTCATATTATACCTGGTATCTCTGTTTTTGGTTTAGAAGACATGGCTGCTGCCTTAGTTGTCCTTTTAGGTCTTGCTGTGGCTTTTCCAGGCCTGGTTACCCACAAGGAAAAGTGTTGGCTCAGGACTGCTTATGGCTCATGGCTCAGGATGCAGTTCTGAGACTGGCAAATAAAAAGTTGGAAAAAACAAATGAACGATGTCCTTTCTTTGTGAGTGGCAGTTATTATTACATCAGAAGCATACTGGAACTGCTTGATTGGTGAGATACCTGTGGTGTCTTTTTGGCACTTTTGTATGGTTTTGGTCTGGCTCTGTTTTACAGAGGGCAGAAATCCATTCAAGCTTCCTCAGGGAAAAGGAGGATGATTTTAAGGGTAATCTAGGTTAGGAACTAGACCTGGAGTGCTGTCAGGAATTTAGATAGCCCCGTGAAACTCTGCCTTATCCCCCTTAGGCGCCTTAATCTCACCCTCAAGGGTGGGAAAGCAGACAGTGTGTTTGCGAAACCAGGTGGAAGCCAGTGTGGCTATGGACAGATTGTCACATGAGGGTCACGAGATAGCCAGTGGCCAGATCATTCAAGAGCTTGTAGCAATGCAAAAATCTTTGAATTTTATTCAGTGAGAATGGGGAAACTATTGAAGTGTTAAGACCAAGTGATTGATACAGTCTTGTGGAATTCGCTCAGTCGTGTCCAATTCTTTGCGATGCCCTGGACTATACAGTCCGTGGAATTCTCTAGGCCAGAATACTGGAGTGGGTAGCCTTTCCCTTCTCCAGGGGATCTTCCTAACCCAGGGATCGAACCTAGGTCTGCCGCATTGGAGGCAGATTCTTTATCAGCTGAGCCACAGTGGAAGCTGGTATGGTCTGGATGACTGCAAAAAATTACTCTGGCATCAGAGTGAAAAAATTTGAGGAGGCTGAGGGAATACAACAAGTGTTGTGTCAAAGAGCTGGGCTGGGGAAATCAAGAGCGCTATGAGGGGGTATTGAAGAGTCTCCTAAGGCAGTAGGGGTAGTTAGGGAAGGCTTCCTGGAAGAAGAGATATTTCAGATGAGACTGGAAATTTGAGAAAGTCGAGTAAGACCTAACCAGATGAAGGGAAGGATTGGTAGGAGAATAATACTTTAGACAGAGGGAATAGTAGGAGCAAATCCTGGGAGACAAGAGAGGAATTGTCCTTGTGGAATTTCTGACTTGATGCAAAGTTTTTAAAACTTGAAAAAAAATCATTTGAATATAATTTTAAGCTCACAGAAATGTTGCAGTAGTGCAAGAGACATTGCCCTTTGCCCATGTGCTCACTTTCTCTCTTCCTAATTTATAAATTTTGAAATTATGTTTCTGGATGTATTTATATTTTGTCTGTGTCTCTCAGGTGGGATCTTACTTCCCAGACCAGGGATTGAATCCCAGCCCCAGCAGGGAAGGTGCAGGGTCTGAAACATTGGACCACAAGGAATTTCCATTTCTGAACCCTTAAATATTTTAGGATATGTTCCCTATAAACAAGGACATTATCTTTTACAACCAATATGAGACATTATAGGATATTATTATTCAATCTATAGCCCACGTTAAAATGCCTCTGATTTTCCCAATAATGTCCTTTGGAGCTATTTCCCCTGCTCGTCCAAGTCCAACCCAAGCCTGTGCATTGCACTTAATTGTCTTATCTCTAAAAATCCCCTCAGCTTACAGTATGTGCCTGTTTGGATTCTTCTGATGCTTTCTCATGACTGTTGTGCATTTGTGTAGGTATACCCTGTGGTATCTGCTTTGTTTACCCTATGTCTAGCTTCTGTAATCTTGATGCATCTGCCCTTGCCTGCATTTGCTGGATACACCTTGTCCTAATAATATACGTGAGTCACCTTGCCTTGATCTCCTGCCTCCTCCAGAGTTGGGGGTGGGGGACGGTGTTATGTTCAAATACGAGGACATTATGTTCAAATACTAACTATACTATCCTAAACCTGCTTACTGGCCTGTCTATTCCCTGTTCCTTCCTGTGGAAACAGTAAAGGTGCTTGCCCCCAGTTCCCTCCTTTTGCTCTCGGAGTGATGACTTTGGCGGTTGCCTGGATGGGTTCCAATGTCCTGACCTGTATTCCCTCTTCTGGGATCTGTGAGTATAATAAACTGTCTTTTCAATGGCTCTCTCCTGATCTGTTGACCTTAACATACCTAAGTAATGGTAGCTTAGATGGTAAAGAATCTGCCTACAATGTAGGCAACCAGGGTTCGATTCCTGAGTCAGGAAGAGCCCCTGGAGAAAGGAATGGCAATCCACTCCAGTATTCTGCCTGGAGAATTCCATGAACAAAGGAGCCTGGTGGGCTATAGTCCATGGGGTCACAAAGAGTTGGACATGACTGAGTGACGAACACACAACACATACACGTTAAAACACCTGCCAGGTTCTAAACTTGTTACTATTACTCTAATTAATAAGTAGTTTATGGAGAGATACTTCAAACTTTTTTGACTGAGATGCATAACAAGAAATATATTTTACATTGTGGAATGTCTGTTTCACAAGAGTTTGTGAAACAACACATATCCTCTCCATATGAAAGTTATTTTAATTTCTATTCTGCTCTGTTTTATTTGAAAATAATTCTTGTCTGACCTACTACGTTGATTTCATAACCCTCTAATAGTTAATTACCTTTGTCTGAAAGCACTAGTCTGGTGGAAGTATCACTCTGATCATCTGCTTCCATTCCCATCTGCTTCCATTCCCATCTGCTTCCATTCCCATCTGTGCAATGGAAAATAGATGTGACAGGGCAGACTGATAGCAAGGACTCCATTATAAGGATCTAGCCATAATTCAGGTGAGAGAGTTGTGTTATTGGCAACGAGATTGAGAAAAATGATTGATTTGAGAAGAAGTGATTGGATTGAGGAACTTGTATATGGAGTACAGAAGAGAAAGGGGTCAAAAAGAACAATTTCTCGGACTTCCCTGGTGGTCCAGTGGCTAGCACTGCAAGCTCCCAATGCAGGGGGCCCAAGTTTGATCCCTGGTTGGAGGAACTAGATCTCAGAAGCCACAACTAAAAAGATCCCACATGGTGCAATTAAGACCTATCACAGCAAAATAAAAATAAATATTTTTTAAAAATGACAATTTTAGCCTTGGCCTGTGGGGTGGATGGTGGTGCCCCTTACTGAGATAAGAAACACTAAAGGTTTATAGTTCAGGCTCCATCATGCTGTTTGAACTCTTATGGACATTGGATTGGAACTGTCCAGTGAACAGTTAGCTCTGTGGCACCAAGAGGCAAATCTGGGTTAGATTATTAGCAAGCTGTACTCAAGAAGTTTTTCCACTCCCTGTCCACTACAGGAAGCAGAAGTTAAGTCAGAATAGTAACAAATGCTTTGAAAATATTTCCAGTAGTTTGGCACTGAGATGCATAAAAAATAAAGTAAAAAATATACTTAGGAAATCAATGAATACAAATTTAGTAGAATAAATCTCACTTTTCAGCACTTTCCTCTCTTTTGGTTAATGGCACTGTAAAGTCCTCTTTGTACAGATGTAGAGAGAGATGTGGAACATAAAGAAATTTTGCATTATATAGAAACTTGTGTTCTATGAACCAGTGCTGCCATAAATCAAAAATGAGCTAGCCTGCGCTTTCCCGGATGCTAGTCCTTAGTTTTAATCCCCCAAATCTAACACCAGGCATTCTCAGGTATAGATACCGAGATAAAAACTGGCGCACGGTGCAGGCTGTAAAAAGATGTCTGGTTTTAAGTGGCATGAGTTTGGTATTGCACTGAAAAATTGGGGTTTTCTAGTGGGAAAGAGTGTAGATGTGCGAGTTTACATACAGTGTTGGGATTGATAGGCTGTGTTTCATTATTGGTCCCTCATCCTCTATCCCCACCTCTTCATCTGCTCCCCTCCCTCCAGTCCTCCCTCCATTCTTCCCCTCTTCTCTGGCGTTTTTCTGGGATTAACGGCGGGGTCGGCCCTATACACAAACGCAGCTGGTTCGTACGGTCAGCCTGAGCCCTGCTGTGCAACCACGTCAGGAATTCCAGTAAGTTGGCAACACTGCAGCACAAAGACAACAACAATGAGGGAAACCCTTCAGTGCAGAAAGGAATGTTTGGGGCCCGCGCTGCTACACAGAGAAAGGACACAAACACCGCCCCCACGCCCGCCCCCTCGCCCCCGATCGCGCCTGCGCTCCCTCTCCCGCACCTCCAGCACCCCACGCGCGCCCAGGGCTGGACGCAGCCCCTCCGGCGCCCCGGGAGCCCCCACCCGCGCACCGCCTGGGGCGCGCGCCTCCCCAGCGCCCGCAGCGGCTCTTTGTAATTGTAGTGCGGGGACGCTCATTGACTATGCAGGGCGGCCCCGGCGGGCGTCGGAGTGCTCTGACCCCGGCGCGGTCTCGTACCATCGCCCCGGCCGCCCGGAACCGGCATAAATCACCCACCGAGACTAAAATGCAGCTTCTCGCCCCCTCGCCGCCTCCCTCCTCCCGCTCGCCTCGTCCCCCTGACTTCCCAGCCCCCCATGCCCTTCGGGTCCCCAATCCTGCCTCCTCCGCGGCGCCGCCCAGCGCCAGAGGCTGCGCAGGGAGGCAAATAGCGTCCCAGTGACTTCGGTCGGAGCCGAGAACTCTGATTCCCAGTTCTTGAGAAGAAAGCTGCTAAATCTCTCCCGCCCCTGCTCGCACCTTCCTCTTTTTTAAGTCAAAGTTTTCTCTATCTGGGTCTATTTCTCTCGTCTTGTCTTTCAAAAGTAATATCTATTTCCCCTTCCTCTTCCGCTCAAATCTTCACCAGCCACTAAGTCCTGGACTGTTTGGGGTCAGTAGAGTTCCACAGAGTCTCTCAAGATCCAGGTTCGGGGAGAAGGGGTGGCAGTATCTGGGTCGGGGACTACGTGGGTGCTGGGCTGTCGTCTTGACGGCCATGGCTCCTCCGAGAGAAAGGGCTCCTGACTGAAAGGGCTCCAGGACCAGGGCCTGGCTCCGGGGTAAGGAAATTCCGGGGTGACCCTTGGCCTAGAAACGGTTCCTTCTCACATAGGGCTCCACGTGGCCAGGAAAGAGGTTGCACGGATCCTCCTTTCTGTGGGCACTGGAGCCACGTATCGGCTGAGGACGATGCTCAAGTTTCTCTCACAGTGCTCTTTGGGGCTCCCTCCTCCAGGCCCCGCCAGCCTGGCTAACGCTGCCCCCAAAGAAAGGAGTGGCGGGATTCTCTGAACCCTTTTAGTTTCTCCCTCACATGAAACGGCACCTGCACCGTCGAGAAGACGTTCATTCTTTCAGTTTTGCTTCAAAATGATCAGATTTGTAAGAAGCACGACCTGGCCGTGACACCTGTAGACGTGGTGCGTAAGAAAATCTAAACAAGGATCCGACGCGCCCCCATCACCCCAACATTGATCTAACTCCCCCCGTAACTCGTGAAAACATAGCGCACGCCATCTCAGCGCCCAGCTCTACAGGGGAAACCCGGGTGTCTGAGGGAGCTTGAGGATTGTAGACTAGAGAATAAAATAGCCACAAGTCTCGATCGAGCAAGCTCTCCATTCCTTTTTCCCCTTCCCTCCTCCTCCTTCCCTTATTTTCCCTTTTCAAAACCTGTATAGGTGGCCGACATCCTTGTGGACCGCCTAGCCTACTTCTGTGAGGAGACCAATCCTGCCCGCGTGTGATTGTGTCAGTGTAAGTGTGTGACGGTGAGGAGCGTGTGTGCGCGTATGAATGAGTGTACCTGGGAAGTGTGCGTGCACGTGTGAGCGGGTGCGTGTGCGCGCGCGGCTGTGTCTGTAGGAGTGCATGCGTGAGAGTGCACCCGTGTGTTCGGGTCCCGACTCCTCTCGAAGCTGCAAAGTGCAGGGGGCGGGCCGGGCGGCAGGGGGCCTGCCCCGCGGGATTCCCGCAGGCTAGTTCCGGGGCGGGCGGGTCTAAAGGGCTTTATGCATGGTCTGGAGGGTGGGGACTGGCGCCGGTAGAAAACGCGATTCTTCGGGCGCGGGTCCCAGCTTTCTGCCACTAGAAGCCCGCAGAGGTGCGGCCCTGAAAGAGCGCTCCCCAGTGGAGGCGCTGCAGTGCCGAGTGCGACGCGCGCCCACCTCCCGGGGAAGGAACGGCGAGGCCGGGGACCCGGACAGTCGCTGGGATGGAGCGCTGGGCGGCGGCGGCAGCGAGCACGCTGCTGCTGGCTTTCGCCGCCTGCCTGGCGCCGGCCAGTGGCGGAGGTAAGCGCCCACCGGTCCGAGCTCCGCGCCGAGTGCGGGACTTCCCTGGCTGCGGCAGGGTCGGGTCCGCGGGCGAGCGGAGGGGGCTGCGGCCGGCAGAGGCCAGGAGCGGGAGGCGGCCGGACAGCTCCCTGTGGGGCACTCAGGTTGCCCTGCGTGGGGCCAGCAGGAGCGCACCTCCTTCGCCCGCCCCGGCAGTGAGCTGTCCCAAACTTGAGAAAGCAGCCCCTGCGGTTTCGGTGACAGCACACCCCACAAGGACCCCGCCTTTGTTCCCACGGAGGTTTGTCCCAACCCTCCTGGAAGGTCCTTTGCTGCTCTCCCTGTGAGTCCGCAGCCTGCTCCCCGCGCTGGTTTCTTCTCTCCGGGGCCAAGCGGTCTTCCGCGCTGCTCGCTGCGCAGTTTTCCACCTGCAGCGCCCCGCCCGGGAATCCCTTCGCGCGCCCAGGCTGCGGGCTCGAGCACCCCGCCTTTCCGCAGCAGCGAAACTTGGTCTCGCGGTGACCCCCAAGAGACCGCATCTCGATAAAGATCATTCACTAGCCGAGATAAGGTCGGGAGGTGGGATTGGCCGAGAGAGCGGCTGATACGCTGCAGCATTTTCTTGAAGGTTTTCCCTTTCCAGCCGGGAAGTGGAGGCTTTTGTGTTGATGAATGGGGCTCGTCTGCGCGGCCAGAGTTTTGAGGGCTCGAATGGAGAAAGTTTCTGCGATGAAGCGCTGTAAACTTCTCTCAAGTTGTCGGGAGAGTTTTAGTTTTTCACAGGAACGGAGGCGAGGGGAAGAGGAGGAGGGAGTAGTGGAGAGAATAAAAAGAGTAAGACGGGAGGAGGAGAGAAGACAAGTAGAGAGTAAAAGGGAGAGAAGGAGGGGAAAGAGAGAGATCGGGGGCTGGGGTCGGGGAGAAGGAGAGAGAGAGAGGAAGCTAGGGATGAATGGGAGAGGCGAGGAGGCAGGGGAACAAGCGAGCTCTCTCCCTGGCTTTGCGTTGCTAGGTAGCAGCGAAGAGCTGCGTGTGACCGACCACCAGACAGACAGAGCGGACGCTGCTGCCTCCAAGGGGACTAATCTGTCTGTGGGGACGGGAGACCACCCTCTCCCCCACCACCCCTTCCTCCCGCTTCTTCCTTCTCGGACAACTTAATTGCCCTACAATGAAAATGAAGCCCCTATTGTTGTAGGATTAACCAAAGCAATACATTGATTTTCCTGGATCACATATTAGGGTTGAAGAGTGGGGACTGCAGAAGCCCCCATTTATGGCAGAGAGAGGGGATGGGCCAGTGGCATGTATTCAAATGGTTAATCTGCTTTCTTTCCTCAATTCTTAGAGTAAGCTCCTTAGAGGGAATCAACTAAGTAATTATACAGCAACTCCTAGCAGTACACATTGCAGACTTCCTGGGAAGAAGTTTGGAAACGCCAACAAACCTCACTGGTCGTGTAAAAATCTTTGAAAAAGGAGGGGAGGCAGGAAGAGAACGTTAATAATTATAACTTTGAAAACCTTTTCTCAGGGTTGGTAACAGAGAAAGAGAATTTATTATTATTGTGGAGGGTTTGTCCTAATTACAGCCACAAGTTTTTCTATGTTCTTGTCAGTGCCTGGCAAAAGGAAACCTTGTCTGGATTAAACTGGGATACATCTGGGTTGTCCACATACAACCCAAACAGATGTTTTCATCGCTGTGTTAATGCTTAGTCATCAAATAACCTGTACTTACTCTTCTTGGTAGTTTAGACCCATCCATCTTTCATTCTATAATAATAATCACATAATAATAATATGTATAGTATATATCATATACTTTTATGTGGCAGGCCCTGTTCTAAGTATTTTACACTTGTTGAAATTTAGTCTTTTATCATGCCCCTTTTTAAGTAAGCACTCTTACTGTTTCTATTTTACAGATGGGAAGTGAAGGCATAGACCAGTTAACTTCCCTAAGGTCATATGGCTAGAAAATCACTGTGAGACAATTGCCAGAGATTCTGATTCCAGAGGCTTTAACTAAACTGTTCTAGTATATGGCTCTTTGGTACTAGAAATGTCATACCCCCTTAGTTACTGTCCACGTGTGAAGTTACTAAAGAAGCCAAGGGACTTTTTGCAAGCACTGTAGAATTTGCTTGCTGCTCATAACTGGATATTTCCAGAAACTCTTTGCATGTTTCTATCCTCACTCTTAGTCTTCCCAATTGATCATTTTTACATACATGTCCTCTGAATATTGTCAACCTGGGGCTTTAACATTTCTAGATTCCTGTTGTATTAATTTTTGACTTAGATGAAGAAGTATGATGACATTGTAAATGCCCTTATTTTAGCATAAAATATTTTAGGTAAGATCACCCTGTAAACTTCATCTCATTAGAAACTGGAAAGTGTTTTGCAATTAGTCTTTTAAAAAATGTTGCATATCTGTGGCTAGAAATTATTTGCACTGCCCTCTCTTTTGCATAATGCTTTTTAAAAAATACTGGAGGGCCTGAAGCAATGGCTTCACCTCATTCTAGCTGTGTGACCTTGGGGAAGTCCTTTAACTTTGCATGGCTCAGATTGCTTATCTGTAAAACTGGTATGATAATGGGAGAATCTATTCTGTGACATTTTATGAACATAAGTGGTAAGTGTGCCTTAGCCTGGTGTAAGGCATTGTGGACAATGATCATGAACTAATAGCTCTTTTTATTACTTTGATTCACAATACCTTTTCTTGCTTACTGATCATATTTCTAATTTCAAAATGCACATGAGAATATCTTTAAGTATTTTCCACCTAACATTTCTCTGAAGAATTCCCAGATTCCAGGATGTGATTTGAAGTTTTTCAGAAAATGTTATGGTTTCTCAGGACAATGATATTCTTTCATCCAATAGAAGTTTGATTGTGCCCTTAATAGGATCAGGTTTTATGACAATTACATCTTTGGGTGCAGTTTATATGCTTAGAATTGTTGTGTGGCCAGTAGCAAACAGGCAACATTTTGGTTCTATTACGTCTCTATTATCTGTTGCTGCTTTTATTTCACAGCAGTTGGCTTTTCTTTCTCTTAGTGAAGTTCTTCCTTGCCAGTCTTTGGGGCTTCTGCTTAAACTTCCTGTCCCTGCCCTATTTTAATATAAACTTTTATAACCTTTAGATATATATCATTTGGACTGCTTGGCACTATTTTATAGCTAAGTAACTAAACCCTGGTGGAGAAGGAAATGGCAACCTACTCCAGTGTTCTTGCCTGGAGAATCCCAGGGACGGGGGAGCCTGGTGGGCTGCTGTCTATGGGGTTGCACAGAGTCGGACATGACTGAAGTGACTTAGCAGCAACTAAAGCCTGGAGGGAGACTGAAAGGAGTGAAAGGGTGGGGATTAAGTGCCTTACCTAAAGGGCATTGATAGAGCCAGGGTCTGAACTGGAGACTCCTCATTCTTCTACAAGACCTTTTTTAGATGCATGTCCTCTAAAAGTCCCCACATTGAGATCTCTAGATTCCTTTTGTGTTGATCCTGAATTATCAGTTGAGGCAAAGTATGATGAAAAGATGATCTTGGGTGAATCTTTAGTTGGGTGGGTTACCTGTCTCAAGCCTTTGCTGAATCTTATGATAGATTGATATAACCATGTGTTTTTAGCTTGATCCAGACCTCCCAAAGTCTGTGCCTCTGGATCCATTTTTTAAAAATTGTGAACCATCAGAGTACATTTCTGAAGAGCTGATAAAACTCAGATATTAATAGTTATAGTCTATTAATTTTGTGATCTTGAGGAATTAAAAAAATCATTACACTGTGGCAATCCACAAACATTTATTAATAAGCATCTACAGTGTGCTAGTAAGACAGCAGTATCAATAAAACAGAAAGGTTAAGGATGATGAGAACTGAAAAGAGGAGTCTAGATTCCACAGTTAAAATGGGGGGCAACTTTGTGTTTAAGATTCTGAGATAGTCATTTTCTAGTTCCTAATAACTCTGGCTAGGATTTCACCAATATTAGATTTGACACATTCCAGCCTCAGTATTTTGGGCTGCTTTTAGAATGATCAGATTGGTAGATGTTTTGAAATGTCAGAGATATTTCTTTGATGTTTCCCATGTTTATAAAGGGCCCGTACAAATGTTCCCTAATTGATTTCTTGACCATCTTAGCATCGTGAGACAAAGTAGGAAAAGTGTAAATTTGGGGATTAGAGGATGTGGATTTGAAAGTTGCCTCTGCCGTTTTCTATCTGGGAGATTCATTACAACATACTCAACTGCTCTAGGTTGGTTTTATCTATAAAATGGGCACATGTTTACCTCATAGGGTAGTTATGCCAGTTAACTGAAAAGAGTGTGAAATGCTTTTTAGACTGTGAGGTCTCATGTATTTCTATCTATCATGAGTGCCCTTTTCAAGAATTTAACTTTTTCTAAACTTGCGGAGAAGATATTGTATCTTGGTATCAACCCCCGCCCCCTTTTTAGTACAAGGGACCTTTAAATGATTTTCTTGTGCATCTTTGACACAGTGCTTTATTGGCTATAGCAACTTTACACATTAGTCTGAATTCTCATATTTGTAAATGACAGAAAACTCAGTTAAACTGCTTGAAGCCAAAAGGAAGGAGTATTGAAATATATAGTTGAAAGATAGAACTGTTAGGTTGAATCATATGGGATTGTTGTTTTCCTAGGTCAGAAGCAGTCAAATTTGGCAATTTGGTTCAACCTAGTATAGTTGGGCCGGAGAAGGCAATGGCACCCCACTCCAGTACTCTTGCCTGGAAAATTCCATGGACGGAGGAGCCTGGTAGGCTGCGGTCCATGGGGTCGCTAAGAGTCGGACACGACTGAGCGACTTCACTTTCACTTTTCACTTTCATGCATTGGAGAAGGACATGGCAACCCACTCTAGTGTTCTTGCCTGGAGAATCCCAGGGACGGGGGAGCCTGGTGGGCTGCCGTCTGCGGGGTCGCACAGGGTCGGACACGACTTAGCAGCAGCAGCAGTATAGTTGGGCGCTCAGGCTACTCCATGTTGATTGGTTTCTCTGTCTCCTGGTTCTGAGATGACTGTATTCTCTAGCGTGTTCTTCTCTGGTGCCACATCCTTTAATGTTATGTCCGATGGGAAAAAAAAAAGTTTTGTTTTAATTATACTCTGCAAAAGTCTCAATTGCATTTCAGGGACTCCTCTTATGTCATAAGCTCATTGGAGAACCAGTCACTATATCCAGGGATATGAAATGTGCCTCTGGCTTAGACTTGAGTCACATGCTTGATCTCTGAAGTCACAGACTGAAGTCTAGACCCCAGAGGGAAAATGAGGTAAGGCCCTCAGGAGAATGGTGAATAGATGTGGAGTTGCAGAAACAACAGATATCTGGAACACCTTATCAGATAAAACCAGTTTTCCATTTTGTGTATGAAGACAGACTTGAAATTTCTTAAGAGTAGGGGATCCTGGGATAACTCAATAATTGAAGAGGTAAAAGTCTTGCAAATATTAAAGCAAGACACTTACATGGTGTTGTGTTCTTGTGATCATGTGGCAACTAGAAGGTTGTTTTGTAGCCTAAGGGATTCTTATTTGGAGCTTGACTTTGTGATGGACTGGAATGTTCTGGAAAATGATCTGAGAGATCAAAGTATGGAAACTCTTGAGTCCTTTGTAAGATTTCATTTTTCAGCAAGTCCTAGGCCTTTGTCCCTTTTCCAACTTACTTCATTTGTTTTTATTCCTAAAATGTCCCTTTTCCAGACACTAGAGCTAAGAGAAAGGAGAGAATAGCTGTGAGAAAGAGCTAGAGAGAAAGGAGAGAAGAAGGGTTTGGAGACATATGAAGATGCTTCAAAGGAGACAATGCACTTTGGTGCTCATCTAAGAATCCTTAGCATATACCCTAGGGAACTTCTTCTAGCGACAGTGGAACAGGTATCTTTCACACTTCACTGGGTTAATTCAGAAATGCTAAACATTTGCCCTCTATGCCAGTGGTTACTTTGCTGGTCTTTAAGTGTTATTTCTAATATCTCGGTATCATGTACTAAGAAACTGGAAACATCAGTTTTCAGAAAATTTAAAAGTCTCTCCAAGAATATAACAGATTAGACAATGTGAGGTTTCACGTTAAAATCTCTATGCTTTTGGTCATTAGCCCTCAGGTCATGCCTTGACCCCCAGTGTTATTGGAAATAGTGAGAAATGAATGAAAGAAGGAAATGTAATTACCACTCTGTGTGTTGGAAAGTTAAGTCACTGTTATTATGGATACAATGGCTTGTTTATTGTCCAGATCTTGAGATTCCAAGTTTGGAAGCAATACTAGAGGTCTCCTTTAAGTTTATATATCATTAGCCTCATGAAGATCAGCAACTTTGAAAATAAGCCTTTACTCACTGATTCACATTAATAGCATATCTACTTTTGAGTGCCCAGTGGGTATCGAGGAAACCCCTAAAAGAGGAAGAAGACCACGGCTACACTTCTGTTCTGCTGGACTTCCTTGGATTCTCATATAAAAACATCCTGTGTTATGGTGTCAGAGACTTGCTTGTCATTTTGAGCTCAGTTCTTTGATTGTTATTCTCATTAACAAGGAGATTTTCTTCGCAAAAGGTAAAAAATCGAAACTCATTTATTTTGATAAGGAAATCCTTAAGGAAAGTTGAATTTAGGGATGGAAATAGCTGAAATATGTCAATCTTACCTACCTGTTACTGTCACTAAAGGGAAGGAGAAAATGCTAGTGTGTACTTCCACACTGGTTTGATTTTGATGTGGGAAGGCTGTGGAGGATACTTTTTGTTGTTAAGAAACAGAAAACCCACCTCCAATTGGCTTAAACAATTAAGGGTATTTATTGACTCATGTAAGCAAAAACTTCTGAGGCAGAGTGGGATTCAGGTAAGGTGCATTCAGGGCTCCAGTTCTCTTTCTTTGTGTTCTTCTTGACTCTACTCCCCTCTGGGTTTCAGCTTTGTTTTCAGGCTGGCTTCCCATATTGTTATATTAGAGCTGCCAGGGCAAATGGAGCTACATGTTTTCTTGATCCTATCTAGGGACAACTTTGAGATTTCAGCTGTGTTCTCAAAAGTATTACTTCATCACAATTTATAGACTGTGATAATCTCTAGGGTCCCTACATGGAAATAAGCTAGATTCTTAAGCTTGGCATATCATAAAAATTACCTGGGGAACTTTAAATATCTATTCTTAGGCCAAAACTCACACATACTATATCAGGAGTATGGAATCTGCATTTTAAGTAATTCTGAGAGTCAGATGATTTGGAAACAACTGATCTGGGTAACCTGTCTCATGTTTAGTTTTGTAAACTGAAACTAACTTGCCGTGGCAAATTCCTTCCACTAGCAGTGAAGAGTACTCCAGTTATATCTACTCTTTCTTTTGGATGGGGATGTTACAACGTAGCTACGGTAACAAGGAAAACTACTCATTTACATCCAAGGGTGATATGAAGTACTGCCCCCATTTCTGGCAGTCTCCTTTCCTGGCCAATATGACAGTCCCTCCCTGCAGCCACTGTTTGTGTCTTAATTGGATTCTTTGCTTTCTCTGCTTTTTCCTTGGACACCCTTGATGTCCTTCCTCCCACTGTTAAGAATCTGAGATTCTTTGAGCTGACCCAAGTCAGGAATTCATCTCAAGAGCATCCCCTGGCAGAGCTCATTGGCATCTATCCCATTATGGCATTGGGAGTTATTAGAAAATCTTATTGCCCAACTCTTTGTTGATCCCGCTGGGACTTAGAGTCCATTGATCCTGCCACCTCTTCACTGTCCCTCAAATCCTTCAGTTATTTACCTCCTTAGCTGATATGGCCCATCGTTAGCATCACTTCCTTGCCTCCACCCTCAGCAGTCTGATCCTCTTTTCTCAGGCCTCCAACACCACCTGCTCAAACAACATTGCTTCTTATAGATATGAAAACAGAAGCAATCAACAGCAGGATGCAAATTCTCATAACTCAACCATCATCATTTGCACCTCAGCCTGTATATGGAGAAGGCAATGGCACCCCACTCCAGTACTCCTGCCTGGAAAATCCCATGGATGGAGGAGCCTGGTAGGCTGCAGTCCGTGGGGTCGCTGAGGGTCGGACACGACTGAGCGACTTCACTTTCACTTTTCACTTTCATGCACTGGAGAAGGAAATGGCAACCCACTCCGGTGTTCTTGCCTGGAGAATCCCAGGGACGGGGGAGCCTGGTGGGCTGCCGTCTACGGGGTTGCACAGAGTCGGACACGACTGAAGTGACTTAGCAGCAGCAGCAGCCTGTATATTTTGTCTTCCCTCCTGTTCCTCGGGACAAACTCTCCATGCTGTGTAGTCCAGCCAGTTCACTCACGTTCTAGATCATACTCTGTCTCACCTTTCACCATTTGTCTCCTCTCATCAAATCTTCATTTTCCCCACATTCCCTTCTTGCTGTCACCTATTTCCCCTGTACCTTGGCAAAATTCCGTGGCAGATTTATCTTTATCCACTGTAATTTTGCTCAGTTTTTCTCATATCCATGCCTGTCAAGTGTTTTTTCCCCACCACCCTTGACCAAGGTGTTTCTTTGGCCAGGGTCACTGGTGACTTCCATTTTGTTAAATCCAAAGACCCATTCTCAGCTCTCATCTTGTTTAGCTAACTAGCAACACGCACACAGTGTATCCTGCCTTCCACCATGAAATAGTTTGGCTTCCGAGAAACTGCATTCTCCTGGCTTCCTTCCTTCCTTGTTGGCCTCCCCTTGTTCCCTCATGCTTCCTTCCATCCACCTTTCTGATTACTTTTCATCTCTATCTGCATTGCTTTGGGCTCATTCTGTCTTGTGCACTGACAACTTATACATTTAGGACGATAATCCAGGCCCTACCCTAAGCTCTAGTCCTGTATGTCCAACTGCTTATTTGATAACCTGGTTGTACAAGAGTCATTTCAGACTTACATCCAAAATCTGAACTCCCGATCTCCACTAATGCCCCAAACCTGCTTTATCCACTGATTTCCCCGTCTTAGAAAGTGACTACTCCATCTTTGCTTAGACTCCAAACTTTGGACTCTTTCTTTTTATACCTTACATCCAACCCATCAGAAAATCCCATCATTTCAATCATCAGAATATATGTAGAATCCAAACAGTTTTGAAACTGGTAACTGGTCTTTACCACTGCTGTGTTGATCCGGGTCATGATCACCTATTACCTGGATTATTGCAATGCCTTCCCTAACTGATCAGCGGGTGCTCTTCGGTCCCCCTCCTGTCAACCCTCAGCCCCCTTTAAAAACCAGTTGGATCTTGTCACTCCTCTACTCAAAAGCACCAAAGGCTTCTGTCACGCATGAAGTGGATTTTTCAGAAACAGATGCTGAGATGGACTTTGGAGTGCGAGATGTTAATGAGGATCAGTGTCTGTGGAGGGAAGGGGAGGAAGCGGGAACAGGCAGAGGAAGAAACTGAGGTGGGTAAGGCCTCGATTGACCCAGTGGGGAGTTCTGGAGCTGCAGCTGGCAAGAAGAATGTTCTGTGTCAGGCTGAATTGGCTTTCCTCAGTTGCTGGATGTGGCCTACCCTAGCAAGGTACCTTTCTATTGATACAACTGAGGTGGACCTTGGAGGAGTTGAGTGTAGGCAGAGAGTCCTTCCTTGCAGCTGGCCCTTCCTTGAAGGGGAGTCTCGGTGGTGCATCTCTGCATCTCCCTGGCTACCATTGCTCCCCAGCTCATACAGAGTCAGAGTCCAGGTGGACCCTAACTGTTAGCTTGGACGTCCCCTGAACTGTCTCCTCTCCTGCCGCTCACAGTGCAACAGTTATTGTTCAGTTGCTCAGTCGAGTCCAGCTCTTGGTGACCTCATGGACTGAAGGACGCCAGGCTTCCCTGTCCTTCACCATCTCCTGGAGGTTGCTCAAACTAGTGTACGTTGAGTCGGTGATGCCATCCAACCATCTCGTCCTCTGTTGTCCCCTTCTCCTGCCTTCAATCTTTCCCAGCATCAGGATCTTTTCTAATGAATCAGCTCTTTGCACCCAGTGGCAAAGTATTAGAGCTTCAGCTTTAGCATTAGTCCTTCAAATGAGTATTCAGGGTTTATTTTCTTTAGGACTGCCTGGTTTGATATCCTTGCAGTCCAAGAGACTCTCAAAGAGTCTTCTCCAGCACCACAGTTGGAAAGCATCAATTCTTTGGCACACAACCTTCTTTATAATCCACCTCTCACATATGTACACGACAACTGGAAAAGCCATAGCTTTGACTAGATGGACCTTTGTCGGCAAAGTAACGTCTGTGCTTTTTAATACACTGTCTAGGTACAATGGTATTCTTGCTTTATTCCCAACATAGTGAGCACATTAAGGCCTTCGTACTTGTTTCCTCTCTTCTTGAACACTCTTGCCTCAGACTGTGCATGACCTGCCCCTCGCCTTGTACAGGTCATTGCTTATAGGTCACTTTCTTAGTGTTGATTTCTCATATTCTTTGCTCTTTCTTCATTGCACTTATCACCCTCTGACGTAATGGACATTGTTTTGTTGTTGTTTATTTACTTTGTTTCTCTTTTCTAAGATATAAATTCCAGGACCGCAGACATTTTTGTCTCTTATTCATTGTCCTATTCCTAGTACCAAGAATTGGGCTAACTAAATAAATCTAACTTGAATGAACGATGGATAGATGCCACCATGGGTACTAAAACTAAGAAGGGCAGCCTCCGCTCATCACTATGTCCCTGGTATTGCCAGCCGTTAATTCCGCCAGGCTCCTGGAGGCCCCATCAAGGTTCTGATGGAGGAAAAAAGAAAATTGCTGTCTCTATCAAAACAAGTGGCTTAGCAACGCTATTTCTTTCCATTTGACTCTCCCCCTTCCTCCGCCTCACTGCCCCCCAACTGCTGATGACTCCCAACACATTTGATTGTAGCGTATTCTGCATCGGCCTTTTTAACTTCCACCCCAGACACTTGGCTACTCTGTGAGAATCCCCTGTACATACAGAATGGGTCATTCTGCTATTTTAAGGACAGATTTGATACAGTAGCTTTTACAAAAAGATAAGCCAAAGTTTTTAGACTTTATGTTAGTGGACTGTCACTCTGTGTTTAAACAGAACACAAAAGAAATCTGTCTGAGACCACGGCCCAGTGAAAACAGCCTTGATCAGACAAAAGGCCCTCTGAAGAGGGGAGTGGTTTCCCAAGTCGGGGAGGCGGCGTGGACTGGGGAGGAAAGAACATCACATGTCAAGTCAGGACATTCATGGGTCTTGTTCCTGATGAATGAAGAAAAAATGGGCCCAGTTGAAGAGGGCCAGACTGCTGAAAACTGCCCATGGCTGCTCGTCCCTGGGTGCAGTCTTTCTCACTTTAGACCCTTTTTTAAAATCGAAACAAGTAATTTATTTGGCTATGCCTGGTCTTCGTGGTGGCATGTGGGATCCAGTTCCCTAACCAGGGATTGAACCCAGGCACCCTGCATTGGGAGCACAGAGTCTCAGCCACAGGACCACCAGTGAAGTCCCTAGACCCCATTCTTTTGATGGCTTTGTAATGCAAGCATGACCGAGTAGTTCAGAGGCAGAGGAATGACTCAGTGACATGCATGTCAGTTGTTGGCATACAGATGGTATTTAAAGTCATGAGATAGGATGAGACTACCAAAGCGACGCAAATAGAGATGAAAAGTAATCAGAAAGGTGGATGGGAGTAAGCATGAGGGAACAAGGAGAGGCCAGCAAGGAAGGAAGGAAACCAGGAGAGTGAGGAAGTTGGGAGAATGACCTGAAATAATTATTGCTAAAATTTTTGAGTGTTTTCTATGTGCCTGATACAGTCCTAAGTGTTTACAGGTGTAACTTTACCCACTTCTTTATTAATAACAGTTTGAATTCTATGCATAAAGAACTAAGGCAGGGACTTCCCTGGTTAAGACTTGGTGCTTCCAATGCAAAGGGTACAGGTTTGATCCCTGACTGGGGAACTAAGGTCCCACATGCCTTGCAGCAAAAAAAAAAATAAATAGATAAATAAAACAGAAGAAACAAGACAAAGATAGGGTAGGTAGTTTGCCCATTGCCATCTAATTAGTAAGTGGTGAAACCAAGATTTGACCCCAGAGTGCTTATTCTTTTGTGTTATCACTGGGTAGATAGGATCAAGTGAAAGATAGTGCCTCTGTGTCCATCAAAGCCTCATTTAATGGCATATATTATGATCAGGTGACCTCATTTCAGAAGCTGGTACCTTTGCAACTCAACTCTTGGACATTTTTGTGCTATTTTTGCATTCATTCCTTGTTGATGGAGGCCATATCATGTTTTGACATCAAGCAACTGGAAACAACAGAGGATAGATTCCTGCCACATGGGCCTGTCCAAAGCAGCTTACCCTGAAAGAGTACATTTCCATTGTAACCCAGTTTTCCCTCTGTTCTTTTTAGGTACTGGCTGATTCCTGCTTGCTGACTTTCTCCTCTGCTACCCTTCCGTTATCTAAGAATGTCTTTTCTATAATTACACATCTTTTAATTCAAAAGACCCTTTGACTATCAGAGAGAGTTCTATTTTAACTTCCTTTTAGGGATGGCAGTGCAGATATTGAAAGTTGTCTGTTGCTTCCTACTTGATGGAAAAATTCCTACTAAGTTCCCTCATTCAAAGTCCTAGAAGAAAGTAATGAACAACCAAGTGAGAACTGAGACTCTTGGCAGCCAAAAAGGTTGTTCCTGGAGAGATGGGGAAGGCATTTGCATATGGTTGGAAGGGCTGGAATGTCTCTTGGCTCCAAAGTGTCTCTCACCCTGGCCAGAGATGTCTGCCATTAGCACGAGTTCTTTAGAGGAATACATTCTTCCCCTTGAAACTCTGGTTAAAGTGCAGAAATGTTTATCCTTGTCTGGCCAAGTAGTTAGCTGAGATAATAATGCACAGAAAACATTCCTGAGTGAGGTTCAGAGAGAAGGAGATGCAAAGTTGATGGTTTGATAGGGGGTGGGGACGAAAGAAAGGAAGAAGGTATTTGAAGGTGAGAGTCTTGGAAGGGAGCTGACTTCATCTCCTAATTAATTGTTTTGCTTAAATCAGCTTTTCTAGATAACAGAGATGTTATTGCTTGTACTTTTTCCTTAGGATGACATTATGGGGAGTTTCTGCTGTAAATCTGTTCAATTGACATCAAAGATTGAATGTCTTACTTTCTAAGGCTTCCCTGGTGGTGCAGAGGTTAAAGTGTCTGCCTGCAACGTGGGAGGCCTGGGTTTGATCCCTGGGTCGGGAAGATCCCCTGGAGAAGGAAATGGCAACCCACTCCAGTATTCTTGCCTGGAGACTCCCATGGATGGAGGAGCTTGGTGGGCTACAGTCCACGGGTCACAAAGAGTCGGGCACGACTGAGCAACTTTACTTTCTCCTTCCTCTAATTAGCTTAGTAGAAATAAGATTGTTAGAACAAAAGGAAAGGTTGACCCTAAAAGCAACAAAGTCGCAGCGCTCTATCAGTCATTACTTAGGGATTCATTGGCATCAGGTAAGGTTGAGAGGAAGCTTTTGGATTTAGTGTAAATGGAAGTTACAATTTTTCTCGACCATAATGATGACTATTAATAGGAAATCCAGTTTTATTCCTTAGTATGCAATAAAACAACAGTTTTCATGTGGATAAGGTAAAAGCCACACATTTCTTAAGTCAGTTGCTAAATGGTTAACTTTTATGTACCACCTCTTTGAATTATTTTTCTAGTTCACTTCTGACATAAAAATTTACTTCTTCCCTAATATTTGGTGCAGTGAGGTGTTGAAAGAATTTGCTAAGTAATCACTGGAAGCTGAGATTCTAGTGAAAAACAAAATGCATGGTTTAAAAATTGAACGTACTAACTGGGAGAGAGCAAAGATTAGATGCTTCTTTCTGTAAATAATTAAACCCAGCAGGGCAGACAAGAGAGAACATGGGGCTTGAGCTAAGAAGGATGCATAGGGTATTGAACACTTTCACTTCCCTGTGAGGGCAATCAAAGAGGTCTTTAATAGTTGTTGCTGATTGTGAATATGTGCAACAAAATCCTTAATCCAGATTTACTTCTCAAGCATTTTGCTGTGATTGAAGGAATGAGAAAGGGAAGAGAAGAGGAACTGTTTGATTGAGGCCCTTTAGCGCTCTTTCTCTCTAGGAGGCCAAGTGTGGTTTGTCCCAGTGACCTGGGACTTTGGTTCCCTTCAGGACCACCACCTAGCACTGGGGGTGCACGGGTAGATCAAAGACAATTGGTTTTGCTTTTTCTTCCCGAGAAGCAGTGGATCTATGAATTGAGAGCTGGATTAACACAAGACACATAGGATGGATTCTTTCTGATTTTCTCTTTCAGAGTTGGTTTCCTTACACTTTCCACACCGTCTCCACTTTTTTGAGGTGGTTGGTCTTAATTTTTTTATCTGTAAAAAAAGAGAAAAAGATTTTACAGTTTTCCTGTGGGTAAACTTGAATATTAGCCTTAATGAAGAGCTTTATCATTTAAATTAATGTAGACTTAAATTGTGCATGTATCATTTTATAAATTTTCATACATGTATATATTTGTGTAACCAGCACCATGACTGGGATTAGAACAGTTCAATAGCCCCCAACCCCCTCGATTCCCGTATGCTATTGCTGTAGTTACACTCTCCAAATAAAGTTTCTCAGTTCTTTTTTTTTTTTGAAATCTCACTTTCCCATATGAAATCCTCAATTTCTGCCTTTCATTTGTTCATTTTAATGCAAGAAGTATTTCTAACTCATTTTTGAAGTAATTCAAAATGACATGGGTGAATGGTGAGGTTGCAAGCTTGGTTTCCCCCTATTACATGGAGGAAAAAACTCTGGAAAGATAGCTCTTTTCAGTATACTCTTTCAGTATAGCCATATAGGAAAAAAGTTGGCCTAAACTTGGCTTGTCGCTAGATTGGAATCCGCAAAGAAAACACACTCAAGAAGTCTCCCTTGAAGCAGAGGACAGAGGTTTATTTTATATTTAACGATTTACCCCTTGACACCTGGGAAATGATTAGTTGATGTTTTCAAAGAAGATTAAGTCAGTGTGGTTAATTAACTGTGGTAATCAGGTGACTTAACTTAATTAACTCCTTGTTAACAATTTCCATCAATTTTGTAAATAAATGACTGAATCAGTAAATTATACTCAAGATTAAAGGCTATATTTCCTGATTTATTTTATTGATGACAAATTAGAGAATTTTCTCATCTCATTCTCTTCCTGCCATCCTTACAAATGAGAACTAGCTGGTTATAGTTTGAGAGGAATGCACCAGAGTAACTTTTAATGTATGGCTTTAAGGAAAAGTCAGGTGAAAGGACACTTGAAAAGATTTAGGGGAATGAAACTTAACCAGCATATACATAGCAACATTAAGGGAGGATGGGGGTAGCAAGTAATGATAAAACTCACTTTAGGATAAGCTTTTAACTATGAAGTCTTTAATGTTTTGTTTTCTTTTTTCTAAGTGAAAAATGAATGAGTGATACAACAATTTGTTTTTTAGCTAGAAATAAATTTGAGTGGATATTTAGATATTCTAAATGGAGAAGGAAATGGCAACCCACTCCAGTATTCTTGCCTGGAGAATCCCATGGACGGAGGAGCTTGGTGGGCTACAGTCCACGGGTCGCAAAGAGTCGGACATGACTGAGCGACTTCACTTTCACTTTAGATATTCTATTGAGAAGGAACTTACCAAAATGTTGGGATGTAGTGATTGCATTAGTCAGTAAAGCTCGACTGCAGGTTTAAAGTGCCATACAAATATACAACTAAAATGTTTTTATTTTTAGAACCTTTATAGTTGAAAATTCTCTTCCTTACTTACATGATTATGTCTTGGTCTCCAAACAATGAGCTGAACATAACCAAACTGTCCCCCATCCCACTGCAGTTTCTGAAAGGCATTGAACACTCAGGGGATTTGCATTTGTAGGACAGGTGATAGAGGGTTATTTAGGATTCCTTCCAGAAGGAATATTTGGCATCTTGAATAATGTATGAGAAGTGAGAATATATTTATGAATTTGCAAAAATTCAGTGCTAACATCAATCAGATTTTATAAGGAGAAAATTCCTACAGTTTCCTTGAAGGCAGCCTAAATTTTGGGAATGAGCTGAAGCCACTGATATAAATTTACATTTCTGGCCGCTGAGCAAAATGTTGGGCTCTTTCCACTATTATGGAAGCTCTCTGGTCCCGCCCCCTGCCCCCTTCTCCACCCACCCAAGGATCCTCAGTCTGAAGGGTCTCCTCTGGACACAGTTCACCTGTGGTTGAACCCTGTCTGGTGCTGGAACACTGCCTGGTGGTAAGTTCCAGAGATGTACCTCTAGGCTGCTTGACCTCTCTGAGCTTCAGTTTCCTGGACTACTTAGTGATTTCTACTCCACAGGTTCCTGAGAATATTTAAAGGACATTATGAGCATGCAGGGTCCGGCACTTGGTGAGCATTCAGTAAACCTTTGGCCCCACAGGGAACCTGGTGCTAAATCATTCATAGTTGACCAGCTCTTGCTTAGGTCAGTGCAGCAGAGCAGCCACCATGCTGTGTCTTTTGAAATAAAGGAACCACTTGTCACATTCTCTATCCATAGAACTTGTTGGGGGAAAAATATTAAAAAAAAATTTTTTTATAAGGAGAGGGAAGTCAAGGAAGCATTAGAAGACAGGCATTGTACCTTGCCTTTATACCTCCAAGAACATTTATTTGGGCTTTCCCCTCTAGGGCTTGAAATCACAGACCCAAAATGTCATGTTACATAGTATTTCAAACTTCTCAGTGGGCTCAGTGTTTCCATTTTGTGTGTCTTGTACCTACTTCCTGTAAATCTGGTCCTCTGCAGAGTTGACTGGTGATGTCTTTGTAACTGTGAGAACAAGAGTGGTGGACGCATGGGTCTAAGTAGAGCTCAGATGTGCCCTCTGGTCAAGGAGAAAGATTTTCAGAGGGAGGAGTGTGTTCAAACATGAACCCTTGGCTTTTAAGCAGACCGTGTAAGGATCATAAATAGTGATTTTCCCCCCTCTTTTAATAGTTTCTTATTCTGTAAAAATAGACAATGGTCCATTGCTGCTGCTGCTGCTAAGTCGCCTCGGTCGTGTCCGACTCTGTGCGACCCCATAGACGGCAGCCCACCAGGCTTCCCCGTCCCTAGGATTCTCCAGGCAAGAACACTGGAGTGGGTTGCCATTCCCTTCTCCAATGCATGAAAGTGAAAAGTGAAAGTGAAAGCGCTCAGTCGCGTCCGACTCTGTGCGACCCGTTACTGCTCCATAAATGCCGGGTGAGTTGAATTGACAACAAGGAACCACTCAGTGGCTTTAGAGGTTGCCAAGATCTTACAAAAATTTTTTTTTCTTTACATCAAAGGAAACCTGCTTCAAGTACTCTCTTGGTAATTTGAAGTCATGTGTCAGTGACTTAGGGTGAAGCGTGTGTTTCTTCTCGGTCATGCCCTATACATTTCTGCCTCTGTGCCAGTTCCAGTTTGTTCCTTCTGCCAGGGACACCCTTCCCTCAGACCCACATGTCGAAGCTTAAATGCACCTTCCTCCACAGGGCTTTTCTTGGTCTCCAGTGAATGTTATCTGAGCCTCTCTCACAACACTTATCATCACACCATGAATTAAACTTATTTATGCATTTTATCTCTTTCTCTAGCACAGGACCACTGATGCTAAGAGTTATGCTTGCCTCCTCTGGTATCCTCTGTCTGGCACAGAGCCATGTGTAAGCAGGAAACTCAAGAGATCTTTTAGTGGAAAGTTCTCTGAGTTATAGTAAAGCACCTCTGTCCTCCAGGGTGGGTGACAGGCATGCTCTACTGCAGACTGCTGTTGCAGAGAGGATTGTGTTTGGCTTTGTTTCTCCCTTACATAACCAGCAGTAGGAGGCTGACTTGGTACTTCCATGGTATCATCAGGGACCTACGTACCTATCTTCCTGCTCCACCAGCCTCTGCAGGTGGCTTCCATCCCTAAGGTCACCTCAATGTCCAAAGTAGTGCCTATAGCCATGGCTACCGCTGCTCTATGTTAGGTGTGGAAATGGAGGAGGAAAAAGAAGGGCGTGCTCTCTCTCTTTAAAAGAGACTTCCCAGAAGTCCTGCACAACCCTGTTGCTTACATTTCATCTCATTGGTTAAAACTTGCTCCAGTGACCACACTTAGCTGAAGTCTGGGAAATATAGCCTTTTGGCCGAATACACTGTTCACCTGAATAAAACTGGGATTCTGTGTCTGAAGGAGGAAGAGGAATGAGCGTTGTGGTAGGCTATTGTGGTCCTGGCCGTGGACAGTCAGGTGACCCTGGGCATTTGCTCTACTTCGAGGACCACACTTTTGTTAAGATACTTGAACTGGATTTGGAGGATAGATGCAAGGAGGGTGAGAGAACTGGAAGCATGTTTTAGGAGAAATGATAGAAAAACTTGATGTTTCTTTCGGAGAAGAAAAGAATCAGAGGAACAACGGTTAGCTCTCTCTTCAAATATTCAAAGGACCATCATATGGAAGAAGGATAAAGCCTTTTTTTTTTTTTTTTTTTTTTTGTGGTTATGCTTCATGGCATTTGGGATCTTAGTTCCCTGATCACGGTTGGAACCTATTACCCCTGCCGTGGAAGTGTGGTGTCCTAACCACTGGACCGCCAGGGAGATCCCCTGGAGAGGTTTCCCAAGGAAGTCCCTAAAGCCTATTTCTAATGATTCTAAGGGGTAAGAAGGGAGTTGTAGGCACATAGGATGCACCAAAAGAAAGCTGGGGTTTTGAACCCAGGTGTAGACTTTAGGGGTTTCTCTCTAGAGTCTTTACGGTTTCTTTTAACCTTTGACCTTATTGAAATATATACTATATATATGCATCTGTGAGTCTGATTTTGCAGTTAGAAATAGTTCTTGTTCAGAATCCCCTTTTCTCAGTGGTTGCTGTAATGGTGCTACTGCATCGCAGTTTACATTTTGAAAAGCTCAGGACTCGTTTGCTTTACGCTTGATCTTTTTCAAAATGTCATTGACAGTCAGAAACAATTTCCACATGCAGGCTGAAATGAGAATTCTTAGACTATAGATACTAATCTCAGGGCTTAATAATTGCATATTGTTTAACTTAGTAATTCAGTAAATATTGTCACCAGCAACTTCTTTGGACTAAGATATCTGTGCTTAGGTGACTGGTTAATGTTATTAGTTAAACGTGAATTCTTTTAAATTATTACAAAACGTTTTAAACCCGAGAAATGTAATTGCTGCAATGTCTTTTAAAAAAATTGGGATATAGTTGCTCCATGAAAATAGAGACATTGTCAAGCAAAGAAATAAACTTAGAAGAGTTAATTTATCTTACGAAATAGATTTATTTTTGAAAGTGCATAGATTTCAATCTGAAAACTTGCCTATCTTTGTAAATTAAGTTCTGTTGTTCTAATTCAGTTTTATTTTGAATATATATACGTTCTTTTGTGAACCTCGGATATAAGAAATACTTAGTTAAGGAGAGAGTGTAATTTTTAAAAGGCTTCCCAGGTGGCACAGTAGTAAAGAATCCACCTGCCAATGTAGGAGACACAAGAGATGTGGGTTTGATCCCTGGATTGCGAAGACTCCCTGGAGTTGGAAATGGCAACGCACTCTAGTGTTCTTGCCTGAAAAATTCCATGGACAGAGGAGCCTGGCGGGTATATCCAGGGGATCACAAACAGACTAACTGAGCACACACACGTGTACTTTCAAATAGAAGTGACAATTTAATAATATGATATGAAATTTCTGTATTAAATCAGCTTTTTGGAGGGTATAAACTATGATTCTAATTAGGGTAATTTAGAACTGGGTTGCAGATTATGAACACAGAAGTGCTAGAGTATAAGCAAATATGTATGGAGCAAACAAACACTGAAAAATTCAAAGGGAGACCATATATAGAGTTTAAAGGGTCAGAAGACACCTGCTTAAAAATAGTAGCCATGGCTAACTTTTGTGGACCATGTCCTTATGTGCCAGGCCCATACTTTTTTAAAATTTATTTAATTATTATTTTTTTCAGGCCCATACTTTAAAAAAAATTTATTTTTTTTTTTTGTCAGGTTCTTAGTTGCCTCATTGTGGCATTCAGGTTTGGTTACCTCGGAGCATGTGGGGTCTTTGTTCTCCAGCCAGGGATCCAAGCCTGCGTCCCCTGCACTGTTAGGCAGATTCCTAACCACTGGACTGCCAGGAAAGTCCCAGGCCCATACTTCTTACCCTGTCTTCATTTTAACTTTAAGAGTAGGAGCTCTTATTCTCATTTTTAGATGAGGAAACTGAGGCATAGAAATTAAGTAACATGCTCATGTACCATAGTGTTAGTAAGAGGTGGAGCTAGAGGTTTGAACCCAGGTGTGGATGTCAGGGGTTTCTCTCTGGAAAGTCACTGGGTTTCTAATCTTCCTTCTTCTCTCCCTTTCCTCATCCCACTCCTCCCGCCCCCATTTTAGAGCAATATATCAAGCACACAGTCATCTGGTTATTCAGACTTTGTCTTTTAAACTTCTGTCGAAAAGCTGTTGGCTTTTACACATGCTGGGTCGAATGGAAGATGGGAAAAGTAGACTCCTCTACTTGAGATGCATTCCTACAGGTGTAGTGGAAGGTATACCTTCAGGAAAGTGTATCAGCTCCATTCCTTAACAGCAAGCTTTGAAACACTGGGCTTCTGTGTATATGTGTGTGTGTGTGTGTGTGTGTGTGTGTGTGTGTGTACACACAGATATACACATACACATCGGGTGGAGTTGGTAAATCTTACATTTCCAATGGAAAGAAATCTTTGAGTTACAAACAGTAGAGCAAGGGGTTTTGGTTTATAAAAGAACCAAAGCTACAGTATTTCAGTAAATCATATTCATTACTTGATTCTCTTGGGTTTTGGCATCATTCATTTTAAGGCCTTTTTCTAAATCTCAGATTAATCTAAAACACAATACAGTGATTCAGAGATGTTACCAGTTCTCCTGGGAAACCCTTGGACTGTATTTTTGATGGCCTGTGCTTTTATGGAAAAATGCTATCTCAGTGCTGATGACATTTCTGGTATCAGCAAAGATAGCTGACCATGTACCACATTTGGAGTCTTATTAAGATCCTAAAATCTGTGTCATCATTCTGGTGAAGAAGATATTTGGGCACTGAAAGTGAAAGTGTTAGTCGCTCAATCGTGTCCGACTCTTTGGGATCCCATGGACTGCAGCCCACCAGGCTCCTCTGTCCATGGGATTCTCCAGGCAAGAATATTGGAGTGGGTTGCCATTTCCTTCTCCAGGGGATCTTCCTGATCCAGGGATGGATCCTGGGTCTCCTGCATTGAAGGCAGATTCTTTACTGTCTGAGCTACCAGGGAAGCCTAAAATGCCACAATTAGAAATTTCACTTCTTTGAGGGCTTCCTGTTTTCTGCTGAAAGTACCAGTATCTACAGAAAGCTTTAAAACTCACTTAAACTTTGCTGTAAGTTCACTTAGGCGCAGGTTTTGAGGCTCAGAACACTTTGGCCACGTCATGGGGATCTAAAGCGAAGAGAAGGAAAGGGTTTTTAGACTTGGGTGGGGGAAATGAAGCAGAGGTGGGACTCTAACTAGATAAGGCCTTAATCGCCTCATTCCTGGACTATCAGAGGAACCTTTTAGGGTTAAGTTGCTTGTGTTGAGTGCTCTTAAACAGTGAACATACTCTTATTCAGGGAAGAACTGGCCTCACTTAGTCCTGGCAGGAATGGGCTGGTTGTATGGGCTTGACTGAGGACAGCCAAATTGTCCTGGACTTTCTGTCTTTGCTGTTGTGTCCTGACAGTTGTTATTCTGTTTCCTCAAGCATACAAATGGGTGTTCTGCCAGAGCCTCAACACATGCTGTTGGATTGAGTTGAGTTTGGAGTGCTTGCTGTATGAGGTGGAGACTATTTCGGAGGGTGATGAGAATTGTGTTCCATTACCAGGAAAGCCTGGGGCTGGGGTCATGGCAACGATGGGGTACTTTATTCCTCCTTTTGGAAGGGTTGGACCAGAGAGAAGGTAATAACTGAAGATGATAAAGTTTTCCTTTGGATATATTGCAAGTCATAAATCACATATGATTTTAGTCAAAGAATATGTACATTTGTAGCATTTTTATATTGTGTAAGTGAACATTTAGAGAATTCAGATACCGAGTATCTTAAGCATTCTAAGGAAGAATTTGGAATTTCATGTTTTTGAACCTAGGCCCTGGAGAATTTATGAACTTTCTCAATGAAAAGCTTTTTAGCTTAGCTTCAGTTGATTAAAATCCTGAATTTCTTTTATGTCCTCAGTTCTATGCCATATGTTGAGGGAAGTGCTGAGGTCAAGGGGAATACTTTTATGACCATAAAAACGTTGCTGTGTCCAAGTTAATATAATGATTTAAAATCCACTCTGGGAAAGCCTCTATATTTATCATCAAATTTTTTTGTGTGTGTTGAAATTATACACTTATGGGAGTTTGCATAAAAACTCCAGAGGCTCACCTGAGATTGAGTGATTTGAAATAGATGAAGAATAAAAATGTTTATTGTAGGAAAATGCATTGAGAATAAAATAGAAAACCAGTGGCAAGCTTGGTTTTGGCCCCAGCTTGACCTGTGTTTCCTAGGATAAATCCGGATTTTCAGTCTTGTCCTTGATCTCAGACTGGGCCAGTGGCTACTTTGTTCATGGGCAGGCAACCAACCACCTTGCTCTAAATGCTGAGCTTCTCACAAGCAAGGGGGCTCAGGCTCTGGGAGTTTTCTCTCAATTAGTTAGGGGAACAGACAGGTCTTATCTAGTGAAGGCACTGGTTCCTGAATATTTTACTTTGTAGGCTGTTAGAATATTTGAGATGGATGAGAAGTGGGTATGCCCAGGAGGGAGTCACCCTTCACAGAGGGACTGCTGTCCTTCAGGCTTTGTACTTGTGGTTTACAGGGACCTCTTTAATCCTCATCAGAACTTGGTTTTGCAGGTCAGAAATTTTGCAGGTAAGGTAACAGCATGAAAAAAGTGTGAAAGTGTTAGTCAATTGTGTCCAACTCTTTTCAATCCCATGGACTATAGCCTTCCAGGCTCCTTTGTCCATAGAATCTCCAGGCAAGAACACTGGAGTGGGTTGACATTTCCTTCTCCAGGGGATCTTCCTGACCAGGGGATCAAACCTGTGTCTTCTGCTTCAGCAGGAAGATTCTTTAGCACTGAGCCACCTGGGAAACCCAGGGAACTCCATATCAGAGTTTAAATCCATGTTCACCAACCTAAGTCAGTTAAGCAAGAAATCCTTACCGACTAAAAATTTAATAGTGAATAAAACAGAATTCCAGCCTTCATGGAACTTTTTGAATGATATGGGAACAGTAGTCTGTGCTACCCATGTGTCTTGGATCTTAGTCTGGTGTTTTCTCTATCACTATCTTATTTTAGCCCTAATTGAAAAATCTGACTTTCTTACTAAATTTAATTAAAACTGTCTTTAAATAATAGCTGTATTTGGAATCTCAACTTATTCATTCATTGTCTAAGTCAGCACTGTATAATTCTAGATGTCTAATTTTCAGAATTAAGATGATAATTAAAAACTCCATTCTTGACCAAAATTCCTAATACCAGTTTATTTTCTTGTAGTTTTTTAAAAAGTGTAATACAGGCAAAATTCCAATAAGCAATAGTTTTAATTTTTTGTGTCAGAGATTTTGTTGTATGTACTTCCTAGTATAGTTTATTACTGAAACCATTATTTTTTTCCATCATTAAAATTCTAAGTTCTATTTTATTGCATGGTTAACACTTTATTATGAAAATAGGTTCTTACGGTCATTACTTATTGATACTTAAATACAGATTAGGTGAAATCTTAGGAAACATATGTTACCTTTTTCTTCCTGCTTTTGACCATCACTGCAGATAAACTTATAATTTTATTTAAGCTTCTCTTAATATTGGGGAATTATAAGTTCACTGTATTTAGTCAGAAACCCAAATACTATTTCATTACACATGGATATTAGTGGGTGATAATATAATATTGTTGATTCTGTGTCAACAAGCTATTGAGTTTCACATTATAACATGAGGTGATGACATTTATGGAGCCTGGAAGTGATTTGGAGACCCATAAATGCTATTTAAGCCCAGGCATAACAAACCAGGGCCAAAGGACTCCTGGTTTAACAGATAGCCTGCTGGTGAGGCATGTCCTGAAGTTCTATTTGTTCAGTCTGCTAAAATCACTGTAGTAGAGGAGACACAGGACATTTTATATCATTCTACCATGAAAGTCTTTGCAAATGTAATAGATCCTATTTTATGGCTCCCCAAGTTACCAAATACACCTTTACCTTTGACTCTGCAGAGAAACTAACTTCATGCATAAGTTAGCAAATCGCTTATAATAAAAATTACACATTTTTAAAAACCTTTTTGTATTGAGGAATAACCGATTAACAATGTTGTGATCGTTTCAGGTGAACAGCAAGGGACTCAGGATTCGGAAACATGTATCCATTACCCCTCAAACTTTCCTGTGATCCAGCATGTACTATAACATTGAGCAGAGATCCATGTGCTATAACAATTACACATTTTGATTTGTGGAATCAGATCTTCTCTTGTGGCTTCCTTTTCCCCCTATTTTTTTTTGTAGGGGCGGGTACGGAGTACTCCAGAGTAATGCTGCACATAAACAGTTTGTATAATATGGGTCGAGGTCAGGGGAAGGGGGGAGTTCCATCGTTTATTGAATTAGCAGAGAATGACCCAGACACATAAAGAGGCTCCCAGGGGTTTGAGGTTGGCTTCTAAAGAGTCTTTTGGACTCTCAAGAGAGTCAATATGGAAGGTAATTGTTCCATTGGTAGTTAGATTGGAAGGAAAATGGCAGGATCCATTATAAAAGTACACAAATCATCATGATCTCAAGGCTTTATTAATCTTTTGGAAATCAGCTTCACCCACATTATTCTAATGCATCTCATATCATTTGTTTATTGATTTGGTTACTAGGAGGTTCTGTGCTAGGCTCTGGGATTACAGAGGTGTTTATTCCCGCTTTTAGGAGCTCACACTTTAGAATAATGTGCTGTTCTTGATAGAATCATAATAAATTCCTATCACCTTGGTATCACTCTTCTTTTGGTCTCTTATTCTCATTTACTTTTTCTGTCCTTTATTTTTCATATATATATCAGGTCATGGTGGGAGAATTTTGAGCTTCTTATAAAACCCTTTCTGATGGACATGGGGAGAGGGTGAGATGTATGGAAAGAGTAACATGGAAGCTTACATTACCATATGTAAAATAGATAGCCAAGGAGAATTTGCTGTATGGCTCAGGAAACTCAAAGAGGGGTTCTATATCAACCTAGAGGGGTGGGATGGGAAGGGAGGTGGGAGGGAGGTTTAAAAGGGAGGGAATATGTGTATACCTGTGGCTGATTCATGTTGAGGTTTGACAGAAAACAACAAAATTCTGTAAAGAAATAATCCTTCAATAAAAAAAATAAATTAAAAAGAAACAAAAAAAACCCTTTCTGAGATATAAGGTGACTAGAAGGGAAAAAAGGTCAGTGTTTGTGTAAACACTATAGTAAGCCCCACCATAAGCCTCACAATGATCAATATTTCTGGCCAGAGTTGTCATTAGACTTGCTTATTGATGTGTAAGCATTGGTTGCTTCAGAGTAAATTTCATGCATATATATACAATTATATATATTATACATAATATATATACAACTATACCTAATCTCCACTTTCTGAAAATGTACAGATTTCAAGTGAGAGCTCAGAGTTCCTAGCATGAAATTTGTGACCTATAAACCCACTTAGCAGTTACAAACCGGTCCAGCCTGGATTTGGGCCACTGTTAAAGAAGAATGAGTTACCATTTTGTACCACTGAGGTTAGGGTACAATACTAGGTCTCATTTTATTTAGCATTTGGACACTGATATTGGTTGACTTTGGTATCTCTCCTTTCCTCCCCCTCTCTCTTCCAATTTTTCTTCCCCTCTTCTCTTTCTTCCTCTATTTCTGCTTTTATCCCTTTTCATGTCTTGAGAGCATATTGGTGTAACTATTGTGAACAGTCAAGAACTAAATAGCATAGCGTAAGGGACTAAGTACAGCAAAGGGTTTGTTAAATAAAAACAAGGAAAAAGTGTACAGCACAAAAGAATATAGCCATTATTTTGTAATAAAGTGAAGTGAAGTCGCTCAGTCATGTCCAGCTCTTTGTGACCCCAGGGACTGTAGCCTGCCAGGCTCCTCAGTCCATGGGATTTTCCAGGCAAGAATACTAGAGTGGGTTGCTGGATTTTCCAGGCAAGAATACTGGAGTGGGTTGCCGTTTCTTCTCCAGGGGGTCTTCCTGACCCAGGGATCGAACCTGGCTCTCCCAGCATTGTAGGCAGACGCTTTACCGTCTGAGCTACTAGGAATTCCCATGTTTTGTAGTAACTTTATTTATTTATTGGTTGAGCTGGGTTTTTGTTGCTGCGTGCGGGCTTTCTCTAGTTGCAGAGAGCAGGGCCTATTCTTCCCTGTGGTGCTCGGGCTTCTCACTGCAGTGGCGTCTCTTGTTGTGGAGCATGGGCTCTCGGGCATGTGGGCTGCAGTAGTTGTGGCACTTGGGCTTACTGTGGCGCACGGGCTTAGTTGCTTCATGGCATGTTGGATCTTCCTGGATCTGGGATAAAACCTGGGTCCCCTACACTGGCAGGTGGATTCTTATCCATAGTACCATCAGGGAAGTCCTCTAATAACTTTAAGTGGAGTATAAGCTATACAAATATTGATTCACTATATTGAACACCTGAAACAGTATTGTCGGTCAATTATACTTAAAGTTAATAATAAAAGTTAAAAAAAAATAAGATCAGAATAAGAAAGTATTTGTGTGATTCAGTCCAGAAGACCTGTTTTGTAGTTACAAATGATTTCCCCTGTGACTGTAGAGAATCACCAAATCCATCAACTGGGGGTCAATTTCTTCTTCTCCTGCTATTGTCCTAACTTCCGGTTTCAAGCCATTGATCATTTGATAACCTGTGATCTCATTTACTTAAGATGACCAAAACAGCAATGACGCCTGTATCTTTACCACACGTGTATTGATTTGACTTATGGTTCAACACTTGGGACTGATTCATGAGAGAAACCCTGGTTTGGTGCTATTTATAAACTCTGCATTCGGCGTGAGAGTGGGTCTATCACACCCTATAAAAGCCTTAAGCAGGAAAGCAGTTTGCCTGGATCTGTGTAGTCCCTTATTTCTCAGAAGTGTGTGATTTTCCTTTTTAGTTTTTTATTCCATTGAACTATCTCCCCATTAATTTAGATTGCTAATCAATAAGCCAGGTAGGAATACCTTGGGCAGCTGGGGTTGGAAATCAGCTCTTAAATGGGGGTGATTTATAGTTTTTGTACAAGTCATGTTAAGACATGGTGTTGAAGGAGGCTGGACTCTTTCCTGATGGAGCTGGATTCACTGGGTTCTTATTAACCAGAGCAGGGGACTATCTTCTTTGGTTTGGATAGTGTTCTTTTAGCATCCTATACATGTAGCTCTTTGGCTATCAGATAACCAGTTAGTTCCTTGGTGGGGATTGGGGACAAAGTTCTTGGGCTTAGTTTTCTCCCAGGTGGAGTATGCGTCCCTCTGTAGGAACCTCAGTGACTCAGCTGCTAAAGAAAACAGCATGGATTATATGAGAAAATACAGGAAAGACTAAAACAAACACAGTTTCAGTGTTTGGTACTGGCTGGCAGGAAGTTTTCACTGCTGAGTGTGCTTGGTCAAAATAGCCTCTTTTGAATGTTTTAGGCACTCAGGTGATTGTCAATTAATATCTTTCTTTCTTTCTTTATAAGTGTGGCAGGGTGAGGAGAGGGTGTTTGAGAAAAGTATATATACATATATATTTTGTTCTGATAATTACACAGATGGGAAAAGGTTGCACCAGAAGCAGGTGTGTTTCTGACTTTGCTTTTCACAGCAGTGATCCTTTCCATTAGTGAAGAACAACTGCCTGAGGACTTAAGGTTTTGGCTTGTTTTTTTTTTGTTTTTGTTTTTTCCTGTGACTCCCCTCACCCTTGGATGGGTAAGTCTGTGGACTCCTGATAGAGCACTCCAGGGTGAAACAGGCTTTCCTGGAACTGGGATTCTTTATCACACTCCCATGGAAGTTCATTTCAACGTGCTGGTACTAGTAGCTGGGGCATGATATTGTCCAACCCCAGGCCCTCTTATTGATGGGTGAATGGGAGTATGATTACCAATAAAGAAATTTTATTATCTTTAGGAGGGAAGAATTTATTATAGGGGTTTTCTTAGATGATCTCTTTCATGTGGGGTAAGACATTTTGAGCTCTGAACGTCCAAGCCGCTTAGATGTTCTAAGTTGTTCTCCACCGGGGGTGGTACCACCACTCTCAAGGGTGTTTGGACATGCATGTTACATCACAGGGGATGGGCACTCTTGTCATTCCACTTGTAAGGGGCCATCTACTGTCATGGGAGGAATAGCTCAGTTAGAAAAGGTGGAAATGTAACTTCCCACTTCCCAGAATTGAGAGGCTTCTCTGATAGTGTATCATGTTATTCTGCTGCCTTTTGATCATTGAAAAGACACTTTAAAAATTACTAAATCTTTTAGCAGTCTTTGCAACCTGCTATCTCACAAGGACTGGCTGAATTCCACATGCTGGATGCTCAGACACATCCATTCAGCTTGGAAAAGACAGAACACTAGGAGGCCTTGGGTGGTACCTGTGGAAACTGCTGGCCATCTGCCAGGCATTGAATCAGTTGTGGGGCAACTGGAAGGGCTGCAGGGTGAGCCCCATGCCTACCGGAGCCTTTGAGTTAACCACCCACTGCCTTGCTCATTAAGCTCTTGCTCTGGGCAAGGTTCTGAGGAGCCCAAGGCCTTCTCATGGCCAAATCTGTATCTTCATTCAGATTTGCATCCACCCAGAGAGCCTTTTAGTTTTAATAGTTACTGAAGTGAAAGTGAAAGTGTTCAATTGTGTCCGACTCTTTGTGACCCCATGGACTGTAGCCCACCAGGCTCCTTTGTCCATGGAATTCTCCAGGCAAGAATACTGGAATGGGATGCCATTCCCTTCTCCAGGGTATCTTCCTGACCCAGGGATCAAACCCAGGTCTCCTGCATGGCAGGCAGATTCTTTACAGTCTGAGCCAGCAGGGAAGCCCAATAGAGTTACTTGCAGTAAAGATTTCTTAGTTTTCTCACTCTCAACCCACTTGACCATGTCACTCTGTTCTTGACATTCAAGGCCCTTTCTTCTCCATCACCCAGCGTCGTTGTCCCCCATGTTTGAAGAGGTTCCTGTGCTTGGGCTTTGGAGGCCTGCTCATTAGACTTCAACCAAGCTGGGCCTCCTTCAAGTTGTTTGGACCCTATACAAAGGCTGGTCTCTCCGACATCCACCCAAGTCCTGGTCTTTCACACAGGCCCAGTGCAGTCTTTTCTCCTTCAAGAAGCCTTCTTTCATCACACCATCTTATGGTGTTCATTTTTTTCCTCCGTGAGACCAGTTGGTTCTTACTATCTCTGATGCTTATTTGGAACCAAATCATCTACTGTCATATGGTACAGCTCTGGGGTCATACTACCTGCTGTGTGAATCCCTGCTTCTCCATCTACCAGTTGTGAGATTTGGTCAAGCCTCAGTTTTCTCATCTATGAAATGGGGCTATTAATACTATCTCATAGTATTATAGCAGTATTATCTCATAGTTGTGAGGATAAGTAAGATCATCTGTGGGAAACACTTAAAATACTGCTGGCACTTAATAAGTAAATTATGAGTAATTGAAAACTGTCATTTGTTTTGTGGGATGTGAGATGAAGAGTAGAATATAGGTCCTGGGTCTGAATCATTTTCTGCAAAAAAATTCATTTTCTGCGTCTGTGGGAATTTGACTGATGTCTCTGAGGTGCACGTTCTCCTACTAAGGAAATAGAACTCTCACTTCATCTATTTCTAAAATAATCTAATGGATGTGTATAAAGATTTTTATATCATCTATATCATCATTTTTATATCATCAGTACATAGTAGGTACTTAACAAATAGCAGCTATTGTTGTTATATGGTTATGTAATTTATAATGCATAAATAACTTTTGTTCCCAATAAATTTATAAACTCTATATAAGAAAGATCATAGCTTATCATTCTTTGTTTCTTTCACAAACCTTAAACAAAGTCTTGCACACAGTGGGTATAATTTTTTTTGTGGCTTTTTTGAATCTGACATCATATTCTTTTGGTCTTTTTTTAAAAAAGAAACTGCATTTAAATAATGTGTGTACATGATCACTCGTCAACTGGCTTTGTGGTTTTCCCGCAAAGCCCTTGACTTTTTGAAATATACTTTTTGCTTTGTTTTTCATTGTTAAAAAGACTTTATTACAATATTACTTCAGTTTTATGTTCTGGTTTTTTGGTCGTGAGGCATGTGGAATCTTAACTCCCTGATCAGGAATCAAACCCATACCCCTCTCCACTGGAAGATGAAATCTTAACCACTGCACCACCAAGGGAAGTCCCTTGAAATATCCTTTTAATACCAATATTGTTTCCTTCTATCAAAACGTCAGGGCTCTGAAACAATTTGAGGAAGCAGTCAACTCAATTTGTTTGTAAACTGGATTTAAAAAAAAGTAATTCTGGCCACTTATTTGGCGGCCTGTTCTGAAAGCCAGGCAGCTAAAATGCTGCACGTGAGTAGTAGTGTTAATAGGTTAGTTTGCTGTACCTGTCTTGCTTCAGTTCCATCAGTTGAGTTGGCTGTTCCACTAGTTGACATTAGGCAGGGCAAGGTCACCAGACAATTTGTTACCCTTGGGTATCACGGTTGCAGTGTCAAGTTTGGAAATTAGCAAGTGACTTTAAATCTTCCAAAGGGGACAGGCCTTGTTGCTATGCATAAGGTGTGAAAATTGTAGTAAACCATCACCAGTTTATAAACATCACAAATATGTTTGTCTGCACCAAAGGAGTAAAAGTAAATACCAAAAAAGTAAAGTAAAAATTATGGGTGAATTGAGGAGTGTATTTGAGTTCAGGGAAGGTAGGATTATTAAAATGCCACATAGTGTTAAATGCTTTTAAAAAGAGCGCATGTACCTCCTCAGGTAGACCAAAAGTGCCTGGATAGAACAGCATGTGTTAGAGGATCGAGTAGGAAAATAGGATTTGCCATAGAAATTACCTTACTCTGTTAACTTTGGACAATGTTCCATTGACTACAACTTGCCCTTTTCTTCTAAGAAGAGAATTCATGAGAGGAAAAAGAAACTGTTATAGGGAAAGAGCAAACAAATGAAACATTAATATGGTAATATTTTTCTCTTTCTTTTAAAACGTTTAGATAGTCCTCCTATTTCAGATTAAACCAGGTTTCATTTTTCTTTATATAGATTTAAGATAGTAAGTTTCAATTAAAAGACATTGTTTGCCTTGATGGTTTTATGAATCTCTTGTCTGTAATGATCCCAACAGACTGAATTTTACAAAGAGAAATCCTCATTTCCTGGTAAATATATGTTTACTGTCTCATGTGCCCAGCACTGTGCTTAGAGGCTGTGAAGGATACAGAAGTGGTGCTCTCAGTTCTGTGCTGTGCCCTTTTGGGAAAAACAAACTTCTTTCATCCTTGAGGCATTATCTGTTACTCTAGTATCTTATCTTAACACATTCTTAGCCCAACACTTAAACCAGGAAACTCTATGGCTATTTATGAAGAAAGGATTACTCCTGTTTTTCTCCAGCTTGGAGCTCTGTAAGGTTAAAAAACAGGTTATTCCTATGTCCACTGTAATTTTTCTTGAAGAGATTGAAACTTTAAAAATTTCCCTGCATTGCTTTTTAAAAAAATTTTTTAAATTGAAGTATATTTGATTTGTAATGTGTTAATTTCTACTGTATAGCAAAGTGATTCAGTTATATATATATATACACACACATTCTTTCTTTTCATATATATTTCATATATACACATTCATATTCTTTTCCATTATGTTTATCACAGTACATATTCCCTTTGTAATATTAATAGAATGGGTGACAGTTTTCTAACAATAGTGGAGCATTTGGTTGATAAGTTATCACCCAGCAATGACAGAGTACCCATTTGCTTTTCTTGAGAGGTGTTTCCAAATAATAGTCATTTGGGACTTATAACAGACATGGAAGTTGACATTGAAAAGATGAACTTGGTGAATTATCATGAATCTATTGTTATAAGAATTATCTATAAGTTGAGTGAATTGGGCTTCATATATTTAGATGATTGAGTTTTTGGGAGGTCAAATGTGAAAAATACGAACTAGAAAGGGTTACTTAATTGCAAAACTTCCCCTATCAATTAAAAAAATTTTTAATGTGTGATATTTAACAATTGCCTTTTAAGTGCTTAAGAAATTAATCTTGTGTATCTATTTTGTATTTTTTCATGATATGCTTAACTTCATATTTAGCAAAAACAAAGAACAACCTCAACATTTGACCTGTAATAAAAGTTGCTTAAATGAAAAGAGAAAAAAGGTTGATTAAGAAATAACTATGTATATATATATGTGTGTGTGTTTAAAACAGGCAGTACTGAGAATTTGCTTCAGTATGCTCAGTTTCTAAGTGTATGATTTTTCTAGCAATAGGAAACTCTTTGTAAGTCGACTGACCTTTAGACAGCTACACTTTTTCAACCAGAAATTATTAGATACTAAGGGAAACAAATGTATTGAATTTACAAATGTATTATGTTGGATTGCTAACAATAGACCTAATTGATAAAAGTGATTTAATATATGTTGTGTTAATAGCTAAACCTCCAAAGCCTCTAATCTCTCATGGAAATATTGCTTTGTAGAACAAAATCCAATGAGAAGTTCTGGGATTCCAGAGTGAATTTGTACATTCCTTAGGGGCATTTTTGCAAGGGAGGTTGTTGTGTTTTAAAGGTAGTTGATAAGAGACCTGCACCACCAACCCCAGACCTGCACCACCAACCACCATCATGCATTAGTCTATAGAAGGTATTTGGGTGTACGTATTCCTGTACCACTCGGTACCACCATTTAGTCAAGGAAAGTTTCTGACCATTTGCAGCATACATTATAAATCAGGATGTCACTACCAGACAATCAGATTTGAACATTCCATGAACAAAGTAGCCTATATCCCCTAGGAATAGATCACTTAACTATGTTTATGTCATGCTGTTGATATGCCTGCCTTTACACAAGACAGGATAGCACGTTGCTTATTTATTTTGGGAGTAGGTAATTGATCTGTATATTTACTTAATTTCAGGTAAGTTAGTCAAACATTGAAATGGATAATTTAGCATGATTGCTTAAATGCCTGGGGAAAGTATAATTATTCTTCCAACCCCCCAAATTATTCCTCTACCACCAAGGGCTTGTGAAAGAATAATTTTGAGTCTTCTCCAAGTTGGGCTGATGTTGGCTGCTCTCTTACAAAAAAACACAATAATGATACAGCACATAATGTATGGAGAGGTCGCTGGTCAGGTATTTGGGAAAACTCTGAGGACCTCCAACTGCCAGATCAGTCCCCCAGGGAGAAGTAGAAAAACTGCAGGATATACTGGTTGAATTTAATTAATTTCTTTAAGTTATATTCTCTTTCTGGTATCACCAGGGGTATCACTGCCACTTGGAAATGTGGCAACTTTGATGCCAAGTTTGTGTACTCAAGATTGGCTGCAGAGATTTTTTTGTTTTTTGGCCTTTGTTTATTGCCGGAGAAGAGCTGTACCTGACATCTTACAAATAAGTTACAAACAAAAAGCCAAGATGTTGGTCTGTATCTAAGAACAAAGAACCATAAATTGCTGTACATGATTTAGTAATAAAAAGGGACTTAAAAAAACTGTAGCGTGTGAAACTGAAAAAAAAAAGCACTATCACACATATGAAAAAGTTACTCATGACGTTATTAATCAGCGATAGCTACCCTTAGCATTCTGGTCTTTTCTGTGCTTTTTTTCTTTTATGTATACTTTTGGTAAAATTTTGTTCCTTTGTCTTTGTTACATTATATTACAAATATTTCTCCAAATCATTTAGTTCCTCATAACTATTTTAATGAGTTCCTAATGTGATATATAGATATAGATACATGAAAATTTAATCATTTTCACATTGGATATTTAGGAGGCTTGCAATTTCATTTATCATAAATAATACTAAGATGAAAATCTCCACACATAAATTTTTAAATTCTCTGCCTCGTTCCTTAAGGGATAAAAAAAGACCTAGAAGCTTGTTAAAGTGTAGAAGTAAAAGTATTAAATTAAATTAAAGAAGTATTTAAATTAAAGAATAAGTGCTTTTAAAAAGCAGGATAACTGTTGTCAAATTGCTTTCCAGATTCCTTACATCAAGGTGCCTTCTAGTTAGCTGTGTGTAAAAATGACCTTCCTGCAAACCCCAAAACAGAATATAATCATAAAAATGTTTTCCTAATTGTATATATAAGTAATTTACATCCTTTGATTACTAATTAGTGGGATACTTTTTTATTTCATCAAAAATTTGTATTTCTTTGGAATATCTGTGTGGATAACTTTTTAAACTGGCTTTCTCTGGCTTGTGGGATTACAGGATGTCGCAGTAATGAGTTCCTGTGCCAACCTGGGCTGTGTATTACTGCGTCCTGGCGGTGTGATGGGACTCGAGACTGCCCAAATGGCGCGGATGAAATTGGCTGCCGTAAGTGAAGAGGGGCGGGGCTCAGCGCTGTTCTGAGTGACAGAAGTGATTTCAGCTGTAACAAAGACAGAGTTGTGACTTTAATAGTTTGTACTGAGCTCCAATCTTCAGCGTTAAAGTAGCATTAAAATTCAGACCCTTTTGAGGAAGAGGTTCCATTCACATCAGTTTGTGTCTTATCCAAACACCTTGGTACGAAACCAACTTTCTGAGTTGTTTTCTGAAGCATTAAAGCATATAAGCATATAAGCGATTTCATATTATTCAATCCGCAAATTTTGTGCATGAACAAGAACAAAAAAATAATGTCTGTACTGCTGTGATTTGTAATTCAGGGAGTCTGTTTTCACAAACAGGATGTAGTAGGATGTGGAGGAACTTGTGTGAATTACTGTAAAGAGGTCATAGAAGTGGCTAGTGCGGCTTATATTCTTAAAAATTTCAGTTAAAAACATGATATAGACACCAACTTTAACTTTTTAACTTACAAGTAATTATGAAAATCATTTTCCACGTTATTTCTTCGTTTATTTCTATCCATAATATTCTGAAGTAGGCTTCAGATGAGGAAACTGAGGCATAAAGAAGCTGTTATTTACTGAAGGCTTCCTGCTTGCTGTACTAATCCTAACCCTTATATCCATTTTTCTCCCACCTCACCATAGGAGATCTATCACACGATTGCAGTTTCATCCATTTTGATAGGTGAATAGGCGATGATTATAATCCAAAAACCAAGAAGGCAGGTGAAAATTTGAGTTGTTTGCCATCCTTTGGCACAACAGAACAAACTTTGGTGTATTGTTTGGATGACAGTGCACTTTGAGAATGGGAGAAGTGTGGGGCATAGGTGTTCGAGGTACTTCTCAAATTTTCATGCAGTAATGGATCACCTTGAGAGCTTGTTAAAGTGTAGGTTTTAATTCCACATGCTTGAGGTGGGGTTTGAGAAGCATTCTGGAAGCTCCCAGGGGATGCTGACGTTGCTAGTCTGGAAACCACACTTTGAGTAAGGGAGTAGTTCTATTTGTAGAGACATGATCATGTGTTATCTATTTGCCTCCTGGGCTTACTGAGTTCATTTTAGGGTAAACACTAGGAGCAGAAAGTTAAGAGTGTATTCTGATATAAAGGAATAACAGTTACACCAACAGATTTGTCAATGTCCCAATGATAATAGCAACATACCAATGACAATCGTGATTGCAACTAATTTGCATGGCACTTTCACATATGATGGGCGGAAGCATCATATGGATCAGAAGGTGAAGGATCTGCCTGCAATTCAGAAGACCTGGGTTTGATCCCTGGGTCAGGAAGATCCCCTGGAGAAGGGAATGGCAACCCACTTCAGATTTCTTGACTGGAGAAGTCTATGAACAGAGGAGCCTGGAAGGCTGCAGTCCATGGGGTAGCAGAAAGTCAGACATGACTGAGCAGCCAACACTTCACATACATTACTCATCTTATTTTTTATAGCAGTGTGAGAAAAGTATAGACCCCATTTTATGATGCATACATTGAGATTCAGAGAACCTGCTCAAGATTTTAAAGCAAATAAATTGTGGAAATAATAAAATGATTTGATTTGGGGGTCTTATTTTCCAAATCTCATGGATTTTGCAATTTATCCTCATGCTTTACTATTGTTATTACAATACAAAACACTTCAAATAATGTAATAATTATAAACTAATGGTTGATTTTATTAAAATTAAAAATGTAATTAAAATTGAAATTTAATATTGTTTTGGTCATAACTTTGTATGTGTGTTTTTGTATGTATGTATGCTATTTGTTTTATTCTCTGGAATTTTGTATCTCTTTGGATCATCATTTGTTGTGATACCATTGAGATTATTTGACAGTGAACACTGGCTAAGGTCCACAGACTCTAAGGTTTTTTAATATTTGCCATCAAATATATTGAGCAGTAGTTGACATACTTCCTTTAAAAGGAGTATTGCTTGTTGGTATAATAGGGTGGATGTTTGACACAATGAGTTCTTTTCTGGTTTATTTTAGCCACCAGTAGTTGCCATTCCAACCAGTTCCTGTGTCCGAATGAACAGCTCTGTATCCCTGAGAGCTGGGTATGTGATGGGGAAGATGACTGCAATGATGGTGCAGATGAACGTCGGCATTGCCGTAAGTGCTTGTAGAGGAGTCTTGCTTTGGCCCTTTGGCCGCCTTAAATTCTAACCTTTACAAATACAAAATACAATGAAATGATTCTTTGTAAATGAAAGAAGTTGAACCTTGAAGGACAAGGAAACCTGTGCCAGCCATCTCACCCAGGGGTTGGATGATACTTAAAGTGTGAATGTGCTAAAGATTTATCAATACATCCCTGTGATTTAGATTCCCAGCGTTTAATTCAGGTTATGTTACACTTAAGAGCGAAACAAAACACTTTTTGGTGTCTATATTTGAGGGTCTTCATTTGTCTGGCAGTTGGATGTTTTGGCTGCAAAGAATGAAAAAATGTAACTCAAAAAATTTAAACAAAAAGGGAATTTATTATCCACACAACAAATATAAATGTAGCATTGTTCCAGGATTGACTGGAAGATAATGGAAAATCTCAGTTCCTTGAATTAATAACATCATCCAATTTTCTTCTAATGTTCTGCCCTCCTGTCTTTTTAGTCTGTTGGCTTTTCATGATTGCATGAAAGCTGTAGAAGTCCTGAATTTTACATTCCTATAATTCACATTTCAATATCTAGAAGAGAAAGCATCAACATCTTGATGGATTGAGATGGAGAGAAGATACAAGGCTGTAATGAACCTCTAGCTCTTGACCTCAGGTGTCCCCTGGAACTATCCAGCTCTGATTACTGTGTAGCATTCATCTTTGAACTTTCCCAAATTCTGTTTCATTACATGCACATCCCACAGATCAGTGGCCATCTATCATCACTCTGTGTTGGTTTTGAGATAACCATGATCCTGTTGGCATTTTCGCATAGTCATTGCCCGCAAACATCACAGAAGAAACAGATGTTTTGATGAGTACTTCATGTGACAGCTTGTTTAGTTGTTAGGTGACTAGCAGTGGAGATGCTATGAGCTTCAGTGGGTTCTGGGTGTATTTATTAAAAAAATGGAATTTAGTCCAGGAATTTTGAGGCCAGCGCGGAGTATGAACTCTTCTCAGTTGGGCCACTAGATGCCTTCTTTTGAGGAAAGTAATGGAAATTCTCAATACTCATGAGTTTGACTTTGGTGTAAAGTTAAACGTAGACTGTATTAAACAATCTGTTAGGGCTTGTCAGTGCTGGTCATGTGGTCTGCCATCCAGCAACAAAGAGATGGTGGTCCTTGGGACAAAGGGGTTAAGAAGAAACCAGTGAAATATGTATAACTGTGAACGGTGGTGGTGTGGTGGTGACAGATTGCAGTCGTGAGGAAGGTACAGACAGGAGCTGCTCAAGGCCAAATGGGAGCATGGCATATCTAAATCAGGTCCAGCTATGAGTCAGGACTTAAGGTGGATTAGCAAAATAGGAGTGGGAAAATGGTTCAGCAGCACTGAAAGGAGGAAGGAAGCATACCAGGGATAATGGGGAGCAGGAAGAAACCCTCGTTTCTAGGAAATCTGTCTGGGCTCTGATATTCTCTGACTGGCCTCTCAAAGGTCCTAGAGGAAAAGGATGACCTCCGTGCTTGGTTGTGACGCTCCCGAGAGCAGTGACTATGCTTTGGTCAGCTTCTATCCCTAAGGCTTGCTATTCTGTGTCACAGGTAGTAAGTTCTTGATAAGTGGACACTGAATGAATGAGTGACTGGTTATTTATCTTTTGGCTTCATGTGCCGTTTAGTTCCATTTCCCCTTGCTGCTGGCACAGAGTAGGAAGAAAGCTGAGCTGTAGGTTGTGATGCAATGTGTGGTGGATGACCTGTTGCTAATACTGCATAGAGGGGATGGGAACTGCCAAGGGCCACGGCTCAGGGAGATTCTATAATTTGTAAGCGGTGCTCCACACTATTTTAAATGGGTATGGATTTCATAAGGTAACTCTTACATTTAAAATTTTGTATTGTGTTTTCATCACATATTTCCCCCAGATGCTTCTCTTTTTATGTGGATAATTTTAAAAAGTCCCATCATATTTCCTGCATCAAACTCACAGAATAGAATTCACATGAAACAACCATTCATTCGATTTTGTCCGATTTATCCAGAGACAAATTTGATAAGCTACTGATGTTCTGCCTTCACCTACCATAATCACCTACCATTTAAGCCAGCTTAAATGTCTGTTTATAAAACTGACATATTCAGTGTAGAAAGCTTATAAAATAAGTCTTCTCTAAGACTCTAAAGAAAAACATCACTTACATTTCTGATATTCAGAAATAATTACTGTTCACCCTTTGGCATATTTCCTTCTGAGGGGAATTTTTGTTGTTGTTCAGTCGCTAAGTTGTGTCCGACTCTTTGTGATCCTATGGACTGTAGCATGCCAGGCTTCCTTATCCTTCACTATCTCCTTGAGTTTTCTCTAACTCATGTCCATTGAATCAATGATTCTATCGAACCATCTCATCCTCTGTTGCTCCTTTCTTCCCCTGCCTTCAGTTTTTCCCAGCATTGGGGCCTTTTCCAATGAGTCGGCTCCTTTGCATCAGGTGGCCAAAGTCCTGGAGCCTTAGCTTCAGTATCAGTCCTTCCAGTAAATATTCAGGGTGGATTTCCTTTAGGATTGACTGGTTTGATCTCCTTGCAAGGGGGACCTTGATTAATACCTATACTTGCAAAATTCTTATTTCATCCATCCTTTTTACTGTGTAGGTTTTCAAGCTATATTGTATTCTCAATACATGTTGAGAATATAATTGTCTACACTCACAAACTTGAGTGTTTTGGGTATTTTGATAGTATGCTTGTCCTAACACCCTTGCTTTCACATTGTAAGATGTCTCCCTTAGGGTAGCCAGGTACTCTACCTGGTGACCCTATGAATTTTATGCTCAGTGGTGTATGGGTTACTTGCCTTTACTTTTAAATTTCCTCATTCATATTTGTTAATGTTGTCACATTTGTTAATTGATTTGTGTTCTTCAGTAATTTCTTTTTCCTTTCACAGCTGGGATAACATGCTCCAGCCGTCAGTTTACCTGTGAGAATGGTGAATGTATCCCCGGGGAGTTCAGATGCGACCATTCCACAGACTGCTTAGATGGAACCGATGAGAAAAACTGCCGTGAGTTTCTTAAAGCCTTTGCCCTGTATTTAGTTTCGCCTTTGTCCCTTTGGCATTTTAATCAATTTGTTGATGGATAAAAATGCCTACAATATGCCTCTTGTTATTGAAATCTCTTGGCAGATTCTTTTGTGGATTAGAGGTGATGTTCTGATAGGAGTCTATTTTTAGCAAGACATTCCGAGTGTGTCCTGCCTTAGCACATTAAGTTTCTGTATGTCTTGAAGTAAGAAACTTTTAACTTTATTTTTTCGGCTTGTTTTTCTTTCTTTCTTTCTTTCTTTTTAACATAAACTTTAACATAGAGTCATAAAAAGTTGGTGAGTACAAAACCCAGTCTGATCAATTTTAACTTTTATTACATTACAATGGTGAGCTAGGTCAAATGTCTTTGGCCAATAAGAGTTTTTCCTTTCCTGTGGACTCAGTGTCCAGCTTACCTTTGGAAATGTGTTACATGTTGAAAATGGCTTTCTGTAATGGAAGAATGCATCAGTTTGTAACTGATCGCCACAAGATAAAGCCTACAAATCGCAGTGTTCTGCATATAATGAATGTTTAATTATTACCATAAGCAAAATAAGAAAGTGAAATCATGTGCATGATTTACTTCTTGCAAATGAGTGAAGAGTAATCTGCCTCTTTTGAGATTTATGTAGAATTTTTAGAATACGAGAATATACTAGTTATTCTGTCGTGTCCTTCCTCTAGTCCATCTAACTGTCTTTAGTCTCAGACATACCCATTTTCTCTCAAAGCCTTTATAAGGCTATCATTTCATACATTTTTCCAGAGCTTCCTTGAGTTTTTATGTCTTTTCTCCTGACATTCCTTCTGGTAGACTGCATTTTAAACTTCAAGGAGTTATTTAATATTTCGTATTTTAATAATCAGTGGATAGATTTTGCACCTTAGAAATCTTGATCATAAACTTTTTGGTTATTGTGTCTTCACCTAAAAATTTAAGTTTTAGTCTATTCTCCTGAGGCAAGTCTTCAATTATTTGCCCATTTTGATATGATTTTAGTTCTCTGGACTGTCCCTAAGTTCTTTCCTTTGGTAGACTGTATGAGAAGCGTACACTTTCCAATATGGCACCATGCCTGGAGTGGGAGCTGACATAAACTGGTTATGAGCACAGTGTTTGTATTTACTGTACAAACTGTGCTCTTGATGGAAGAAATACTGGTGTGTATGCCAGATCCATGCTTCAGCCTATCATCACACAGGACAATAAACAAAACAAAAAACTTCTCCAGTGCTTTCTTCGCTTGTAGGTTACTTTGCTTTCAGAGGAGGCTCTGCTATTTGTCTTTATGTCTCTATTTCCTAGCAGTTTCTGGTGAAGTTCTGTTGTAATTTCCAACTTACATGTTTTCTTTTGAAAGAGATTATGTTGCTTCTATTTCGGATCTTCTTTAACTTGAGAAAATTTATGTAAAATTTAGACTTAATTTGATACTGGCAGTTTTAGAGACAGCGGTGTATGTCTGGAGGTCACAAATGTAAGTCCAGAATCAAGGGCTCCCCTTTGAGTACTTTGTAAAGCAAACAATAAATCCTTTATGGTGGCAAGTGAAGAAAATATTTTTCATTAAGCATAGAGACAAATCATACATTATATTTTGCTGTATTGTGTAAACTTCAAAGTGTTATGTAAATTCCAGTGGTTACTCTTATTAGGCCGCTCACAGAGAACAATAGCACCAGTATTACAGTACTGTCTTATGAATAAAGTAACTGAACCAGCAAGGACAGAGTGGCTTGTTCAAGGGTAAGTGGTGTGTGGCAGGGCTAGAGCTCAGCTTGTCCTCTGGTCCAAGTCTGGTGATTGGTGTTCATGAAGGACTTTATTTACAGAAGGAGGAAGTCCTACCTTGTGCAAGAACAAAATGGGTGATCTGTGCCACCGGCCTGCATCTTTATCCCTTATTTACGAATGGATAAAAAATGAATGCTTTATGGCAAATGCAGTGGGACTTGCGGAAATGCTATTTTAGGCAAAATAAAAGGCAGCCAAAACAGACTATTTGGACTTATTCCATGTGAACACCCTGCAGCCAAGTCTCAAGTCACCAATACAACTGCCTCATGACTTTGCCAATGGGCCTTCTGGAAAAAAAGCTGGCAGGGTTCAGGTAGCTCTTGTAGGAATGAAGGAAAGGAAGTGAGTTTTGTAAAATGTCTGGGCTGGAGTTCATAATCAAGATTTTGTTTATATGTTATTTAAGTACATACAAATAATTGTCGAACTAGAGTTAAAGCTCATTGTTTCTGGAATCATACAAGTCATGAATCCTTCAGGGTTCATGGCCCTAAAGTGAATCTCACCACGTAAGGGGGTTTTGCAATGAGACTTCTTTCTTCCTATTTTTCTCTACCTTGTTTATTTATTGCTACATGTTATTTAAGGACTAGTATAAAAGAAATTTAACAAAGCAGAGGAAATGAAAAAAGAATCTTCCTACTTCCTTGTTAGTGCCTTGGTCTCCTGGCCATAGCCAGGTTCGTATAAGAAGGAAAGGAATGACCTGGATCAAAGTGTTTAATAAGTGCCAGCATGCAGGGGCAGGATTGGCCTTACTTTATTTTTCCTCTTTGTTTGGAGATCCTGTGGGAAGTGAGAGGGCATCAGCCACTATCTTATTCAGTTTTCACATCAGTACTACAAGGTACTTTACAGAGATCCTTAAAGATCATCAAGAAGTAAGGGTGGATGAACCAAGATATTAACCTAGGTCTAAATCCTGTGCCCATGCCCTTGGAATATTTGTCTTTGTATAAGATGTTTACAGAACATTTTTCCTCCAGATTACATAGCTATTTTATTATTAAAATGATACATTAAAAGCTTTTTATTATGGAAAGTTTTAAACATAATCAAAAGCAGAGTGATCGCATCAGCTTATAGCTAATTTTGTCTTAGCAGTTCTCAGATCAGTTTTGTCTTTAGGTAATTCCATATCTAATAGCTAACATTCAAGGAAAGACTAAAACGTAATGCTGTCAGCTCTGTGTGTGTACTCCATCATGTATGACTCTTTGTGACCCGTGGACTGTAGCCCACCAGGCTCCTCCATCCATGTCCATGGGATTTCTCAGGCAAGATACTGGAGTGGGTTGCCATTTCCTACTGCAGGGGATCTTCCCGAACCAGTGATAGAACGCACGTTTCCCACATCTCCTGCATTGGCAGGCAGAGTCTTTACCACTGCACCACCTGGGAAGCAAGTAATCAGATATCCATCCAGTTTTAAAAAGTTCTCCAAGTGGCTTATTATTTTTTATTTGAAATAAAAACCCAAAGAAAATTTATGTTTTCTTTAGACAAGTCAGTTAGCAACTGACTTTTCCTGGAGTTTCCTATATTTTTATTTTTTGCTCATTGCACTTTCTAATGTTTTTAAACTGCCCCAGAACTGTACTTCCTGAAAATTCGTAGTTAGATCTAAAGTAAGTTTCTTTAGTCTTAAAAATAATGACATTCGGGTCCAATAATTATGGTGGGGAGCTGTCTCGTGCATTGTAAAATGGCTCTCAGTATCCCTCTAGTGGCCTGTGTCCACTAGAAGCCAGTAGCACCTCCCAACTGTGAGAACCAGAAGTGTTTCCAAACAGTGTCAATCGTCCTCTGGGAGCAGAATTCCTTCCCCTGCTCTATCTGAAGACAGCACTATCTAGAAACTTGTACAGTGGCAAGGATGTGTATGTCTGTATGTGGGTAAGGGCAACAGCGCTTTGTATATAAAGGTATGTATTTCCATCAGAAGGCACCTGATGTCTAACTGTCCCTTTGTGAGGTTAGCAGCCATTGATGGTCATGTTAAGATCCATTTAGTCATAGGGGTACATAGCTATTTTAAACATCACTTCAAATATATAGCAGCTGTTGATTAGTTATTTTAAATTAGAATGTTTCCACATGATGAAGGATTAAGTGAGGCTTTGCCAGAAATCATTTTTGTGATACTTTGTTCTATTGTTTCTGCAGTCATGATGCATAGGAAAATTGCTCATGTACAGACAGAATCAGTTTATGAATATGGCTTTGTCTGTTTCTCAGGAATAATATTGTCTGTAGGAATGAGTGTTCTAGGCACTAGAAACACTTAAATATAGTGATGGATGTTGGAAGATTGCCAAGAAGGACTTATTTCTTTTCCCCAAATATTTGAAAGGATCAGGAAACTTGACTCTGTAGTTCATAGTCCTGTCAGCTCAGACCCCTAGGGATATAGTTCTTACTCCTTCAAACTTTTAAGGTCAAGATTTTGAGCTGTGTCCATTCCAGGCACTCTTTTCACAGAACAAAGAGTGGTGTATAAAGGTCCACTCAGGGAGGCAGGGAGAAGGGAGGGGAAAGAATGAGTGAGATGATGAGGAAGGCAAGGGTATGAAGGTCCCAATTAAAAGGGTTATCCTTGAAATAAATTGTAATAAGAAATAAATAAGTGAGTAAAATAAATAAATTTATAATAAATTTCTTATTATATCTGATCTTTTTGTCTGCTGTATTCCTATATGCACAAGTCACAGATATTTATGGTTATTCTGCTGTTTGGGAACTTTCTGAATTGTGTGTGTTTGTGTGTGTGTGTGTGCACGCGTGCGCTTGTGTGCGCACGTATGTGTATAGCTGTGAAATAGGTAAAAGTTCATTTTCCCTAAATTATTTTGCTCTTCAAGCTGGCCACCTGTAAAGTGGCACTTTCTATTAAACAGCTTATTAATTGTTATTTTTTAAGGAACAGAGATTCGAAACTGCCATCTATGTTGCTTTTAATGAGATTAGCATCAAGGGAAACCCAGTCACTCAGAGTCCAAGATAAGCATCAGAACAGTGCAGCAATTATGGGTCATTCAATCATGGGTCATGCACTGACTTTTGGTTGTTCAAAAATAGTATAATTTTTTTCTGGTGAAGTAAACAGATTATTTCATTTTTATCAAGTGCCATATTAGCATGCTTTTGGTGTAAAACTAGTGCTAATTATCATTGGTTTGCAGTCTTCTCTTTTGTTACTTAGGAATGCCAAAGAAAGGGTCAAATCCCTGTTACAATGAAGGCTTTCTTGCTGGTAATCAGCAGTGTTTGGTCTCCCTGCCACTGGGGTGGCTTTGTCTCTGACGTTTTATTTCCATTGACGTTCTGTTCTTTAGAATTTTGTATACTTTGGGCTTCCCACGTGGCTCAGTGGTAGAGAATCCAGCTGCCAATATAGGAGACACAAGAAACATGATTCAGTCCCTCGGTGGGGAAGATCCCAGGTGTAGGAAATGGCAGCCCACTCCAGTCGCAAAGAGTTGAACATGACTGAGCAACTGAACACATACCTTACTCTAACTGCTGAAATGCCAACTGGGGGCATAATTGAGGGTGGGTAGTGAAACAGAGAGGAGAAATCAATGGCACCCCACTCCAGTATTCTTGCCTGGAAAATCCCATGGACAGAGGAGCCTGGTAGGCTGCAGGCCATGGGGTCGCTAAGAGTCGGGCACGACTGAGCGACTTCACTTTCAGTTTTCACTTTCATGCATTGGAGAAGGCAATGGCAGCCCACTCCAGTGTTCTTGCCTGGAGAATCCCAGGGACAGAGGAGCCTAGTGGGCTGCCATCTATGGGGTCGCACAGAGTCGGACACGACTGAAGCGACTTAGCAGCAGCAGCAGCAGAGGTGAAGCAGAGAGATAAGTCATTCTGTGAACAGTGATACCTGGTGACAGACATGTTCATCAAATTCAGCCTTGCTCTTACTGTTTTCTCTACTTCAGGCGAGAAGGAAGAAGCAGAGAGATGGAGCCTTTTTTTTTTTTTTAATGATTCTCACAGTTTGAGATAGGATTCAGAACCCTGATTTCTTGTGGAAAGAGATCTTGCAAGCACATTATAAATATCTCTCATCTCTTAAAAGATGTTGAGATCTGTTTCAGCTGTTACATATAGAGTTGTGTTTAATAACTGTCTCCATTTCCTCTTTCTTCTTGGAACTCACTGAAAACTGTCCATCTCCATTCTCCCCAAAACATTCTTTTTAAAAAAAAAAATTTGTTTATTTTTTAATTGAAGGATAATTGCTTTACAGAATTTTGTTTTCTGTCAAACCTCAACATGAATCAGCCATAGGTATACATATGTACATATGTATACAAAAACATTCTTGAAAATGTCACCAATGACCTCCATTTTGCTAAACCCAATGGTTCTTGTTTGAACATCACCTTATCAGAGAGCTACTCCTCACTGTCACTCTTTCTCATTTATTTTAATGTCTGTCCTACTCTCCTAAATAAATAAATAAAGTTCTATGAGAGCGAAGATTTTATGAAGTTCATCACTTTCTCTCTAGTACTTTGCATGCATACGAAGTCATTCAGTTGTGTCTGACTTTTTGCAACCCCGTGGACTGTAGCCCACTAGATTCCTCTGTGCATGGAATTCTCCAGGCAAGAATACTGATCTCTCTTCTCCAGAAGATCTTCCCAACCCAGGAAATGGGTCTCCTGCATTGCAGGTGGATTCTTTATCATCTGAGCCACCATGAAATATTTAAAAAAAAGCTGTGCTACTTATAATTTCACTTATAATCTCTTTATCCAATTCTTATCATGGTGTCTAGGAAGATGGATTTCAATAAATATATGTTGCATTATTCCTTGGGACATTTGAGGCACAATTTTCCATTCTGTTTCTCAGTTATTCCAACCCCAGTGCTCATGTGAGATTTTTATTATTTAAAAAATTCCTACTCTGTCAGTCTTATCTCTTTTGCAGATTTCAGTGATAGCTCTGTGTATGAGAAGAAGGTACTGCAGATCCAAAATCTTTGGAGCAGCCCTCTTGGGTGCTTTTTAAAACTTAGGTCTGAGATCAATTCACCACGAACTGAAACCAGGTAGGGATTTAGGGTTTAGGACCTATTAGCTTAAAGGGATGGTGGTAAAGAAACTAGGTAAGTTGATGTCTTCCCTTTTTTTGCTTCAGGTTCCTAAAAAGCTGCTCAGACTAAACTTGATGTTAGCCCAATTTTAGTAGCCCTTGGGAAGATCATATTTGCTTTCTCTTTCCAAGGTACTGAATTGCTATTTCCATTTTATAAATATTACTATATGTATGCTTTTCATTGAAAGATGCTTCTAATTATTTTTGCAAAGAGGCAGGAAATGCTTCTCTGTTGCCCACTTGCACTCCCTTGTCCATGGTGACTTACTTCAGGGACTGGATTAAACTGACACAGGAGGTGGGAGGGGGCCAGGGAGGGGAGTAGGCTGGTCTTCTGCCACTTTGTGGTCTGTTTTCGGTTTTTTGACGTAGACTATTTTTTAAAAAATTTTTAATTTTATATTCCAGTATAGCTGGGTAACAATGTTGTGATAGTTTCAGGTGGACAGTGAAGGGACTCACTCATACGTATACATGTATCCATTCTCCCATAAAGTCCCTAATGTGGACCATTTTTCAAGTCTTTATTGAATTGGTTACAGTATTGCTTCTGTTTTAGGTTTTGGTTTTTTGGCCATGAGACATAGAAATCTTAGCTCCCTACCAGGGATCAAACACACGCCCCCTGAGCTGGAAGGCAAAGTCTTAACCACTAGACCGCAAGGGAAGTCACGTGGTCTGCTTTTTTGGTATGGACTCTCTTGTTTGTCCTGGTACTCTTGAAAAGCTGTTTCTTAGCGTAGGGTTTCCTGGAATCCCTAGATGATATCAGATTGAAGTCCTTAGTAGAATATAAAATAATCTGATGAAATTTATATTTGACCTCACTTCTCCAGACTTACCAAAGTGAAATGAGAAACTAAATGGGGAAAAGAAAAAAACACACAAACTTTTTTCTTAGGTTTTCTTCTCTTTCTTTTCATATGATTTTTAAAAATCTCTTCCTTTCATTCAGTTTCATTCTTTTCCCTATAAATTCCTCTTCCTATTACTCTGAAGTCTGTAAGTGCTAGAAGTACCTATTATAGTGGTTAGGAATATGCACTGTGGGGCCAGGTTGACTGAATTTGAATTCTAATTCTCCAGCTTACCAGTCATATGACTTTTTTTCAAATTGTTCAACCTCCTTATACCTCAGAGAGGCACAGATACAAGATCTATGAAATGGGAATAATAGTAGTAACTACCTCATTGGGATGTTACAAGGACAAAATAAGTTCATATGTATTGAGTACTTGAACAGGCTTCTGGCACATCATTTTCAATACGTGTTTTTGATGATTATTGTTGTTTTTGCTTATTTAACTCTGGGGATAGTACTTTTACTAAATGCTGGCAGTCAAACTAGTAAACTATTTCTGGCAAATCATTACTCTGACTGGATTATCCTGCCTTGGAACTGAACTAACAAAGTTACTTATAAAGGATGACTCTAGGACCTTGGAAAATCCCAGGTGCTATTCAGGACTTATTTCTTGTTTTCCTTTTAATCTTGGCTTGAGCATCATAATATACCTTTAAGATATCTTCTCTTTCTTTAGAATCAGTTTGTCTTCTTGGCTATTTTGTCAAATTCTGAGAATAGAATGTATTTAGAACCTTTCTATGAAGATAATGAAGAGTAGTGCCTAATATCTGTGTCTTACTCTGCTGTGGATGATTTTCATTCAGGAAAGTCAGTGAGTTTCTCAAACCACGTCTTCCTCCTTGATTATGCAAATAGAGATATAGCATGGAAATTTCTTGCTCCAAGCCAGATCATTAGCAGAGAAAACACTTAAAACACCGTCAAGTACCAATCCTACATGTATATTTGGAGGCAGCTCCCAATTTCGAGGAGCAAACCTGGACATGAATCATTTTGAAAATTGGAGAAAGGAAGGGAGATGAAAGAGGATGCATTTTTTGACACTTGGAATGAAGTATGAACAGCTTTCTTGTCTCTGACCAAGCTGATAATAAATCTGTCAATCAGCTGAGGATTTGCCCTGCACACCTTCTGGTCTCTGCTGTGCCTGACTAAATGTACGGGGACACCCATAGGAAGGACTGCACGGAGCCAAAACACAAAATATAAAAACACGGAGCCAAAACACAAAAAATGCAAGAAAAAATATTTGCATTTTTTGTATCAGGTCAACTTCAGTAGTCTGGGGCTTAGTTAATAGGTACTTGTCAATCTTTCCATTAAAACAAAACTTACAAGGATGATATTCTCCGGTATTCTTATACAGTATCTTCTCTCTTACTACCCTTCTCCTTTACTGGAAGTCCTGTAGGACATTTCAACTACATGATGGATTTGTCCCATGGGAAAAAGTTTACAGGGTTAGGCTCAGACTCCATCCAAGCAAATAAACCAAAAAGTTAGACTTCAGAGAGATACATTATCACCAAGTATTGTGACTTCCTGTTTTCTGGGGTAGACTGAAACTTAGTAATACTGTTAGCAGTAGAAATCTTTAAAGGAAATAGAATTTGCTCATTTCTTAACTTTGCTCAGTGTACAACTTGGACCTTTTCCCTCTGAGGGGTATTCAAAGAGGGAAAAGCTTTTAGAAACAGTTTGCCAAATCTTCTGTATATTTTGTGTTTTGGCTCCGTGCAGTCCTTCCTATGGGTATCCCTGTACATTTAGTCAGGCACAGCAGAGACCAGAAGGTGTGCAGGGCAAATCCTCAGCTGACTGACAGATTTACTATCAGCTTGGTCAGAGACAAGAAAGCTGTTCATACTTCATTCCAAGTGTCAAACTACTGACCTCTAACCTTAACAATATGGTTGACATATCAGCTTGATGACATCAAGCTGGCCTTGTTGTTTGTGGTGCTGATGTATCGTGTCAGCAAACTTTAGTTATATTAGTGGATACTAGTTTTCAGTGTGGGAATGGCCCTCAGAAAGGATGGGGAGAACAAGAGATCTGCCCAGGATATTGGCCTCAGTTCCTTCATATCTACAATAATCACCTTAAATGAAAGAGTCACAGTCCATGCCCACATAAAATTTCTTCCTGATAGATATCTCCGTTATTGTAAAGAGGTTGGGTTTTCTAAGATTTCCTTTCTGCTTGCTGCTCTCTGAATAGCCTAGATGGCATACTACTATCCAGTGCAAGGGGGAAAGGAATCACTTGCTGGACTCAGCTGGCTTCTAGGCATCTCTTGAAGGGAGAATGAATAAACTGAGCTATGTGACCCTTTGAAGATGCATTTGGGATGTGTGCCATCCTTATGATGAAAAGACAGCAATAACCCTAAACACTAACTGGTTCTTGGTTGATTAAACAAATAAAATTTGCAAAGAAATTAAATTTTATCAGTTATTAAATGCCTCCCATTTTAGTATACAGTTGTTTGTGTGCAACTTGGCAATTGAAGTATTTATAGACACTTAATAGACTAGTTTTGAGCTTCTGGAGGTGAGAATATTTGTGCTTACTCTTTTACTGTGGAACATCAGGAAGTGGGACTGCTGTCTGATCTTGGAGATGAACCCTTTTCTTACTGAAAAAGAAATTAGAGGAGAATCTGAGAATCACTATGAAAACAAGCTTTAATGAAACAAAAAATAGACCAAGAAAGATATCATACTTGTGAGAGGGAGACTCTTAAAAGACCATAAAGGGCAGAAGTTCACACTATTTTTAAAACCTTTTCAACCTAAAAAGTTCAGCTGTGATAACTCTGGTACTCCCAAGCATTTCTTGAGCGCAATGGGTAAATGACCTAGTCTCTGTACTGAATGATGGGGATCTGAGTAAGACAGGATCCTTGATCTCAGAGGATTTCATAATGTCATGGGGGAAACAGATAATCCGTGAATAGAATGGAGCCTATAGTGAGGGGGTCATGAGATATGTTCCAAGTCTGGGGAAGCACAAGGGAGGGGCTGATAGTACCTTTTTCCTTCAAGGGAACATCCTGATTTTTCCACTGAGAGAAAACCAGGGCTAAAAAGCATTTGGCTAATGGCAGTGAAGTGATCGTCAGTACATAATATGGTAACAATGATTTGGGCTTGTAGCTCATATTGTGCTTTTGTAGAGCACATTATGCTTTTCAGAGTGCTTTACTAGACATTGTCTTTTGGAGGTTCCTGTATGTGTGGATGAGAAAATGGTGACACAGAAAAGATGAATAATTCAAGTAAGAGTAAATAGGTGTGGAGTGGCACCCCAGGTCCCAGGTTTCCTGGCTTCTTGGCCTGTTTTCTTTCTTTGACCCTGCAGCCAAAGAACCAGCCCTTCATCTCCCGAACCATGTGTGATGGTACGTTGCTTTCCTGGGGTGTTATTTATATTATGTAAAAGAATGTTCATTTTGACAAGTTAAAATTTCTTCTCATTCTTCGGCTTGGAGTTCACAAGTCACTTTAGAGCCCAGTTCCCTGGGCTTCCATTCCCCCCTACTATGCCCTCTCAAAGCACTCTGTACTTACAACATTAAGCACATAGTCCAGTTTGTAATTTGCTGTTTGTGTCATTCTTAGGTTATCCAAATAATGTCTCTTTTGTTTACCAATATATGTTCAGCAGTTAGTGTCTAGGATATGGTAGTCATTCAAGAAGCGATTGCTAAGCAACATCTTCATTTAAGATTTGTGTGCTATTTCCATTCTTTCAGGATACCCAGTATGTGAGCAGCTAACTTGTGCCAGCGGAGCCTGCTATAACACCAGTCAGAGATGTAATGGGCAGGTTGATTGCAGAGATGCCTCTGATGAACGCAACTGCAGTAAGTAATATGCTGAAGCTGGTTTACTGGCCAGTTATGCACATTTCTTCTTAAGTTTTGTTCAGTGAATTCATGTTGGTGGCTTGAAAGTCAGCCGTGGTGGAGTATTTTACACTGTGGAAATTGGCAGGTAGAATAAGTGAGGACTTTTATGTTCCTGGAGAACTGGTTATTAAACATTTACCAGCACATTGCTGCGTGGTAAGAATCTTTTGAAACTTGAGATAGACTCTTCCTATGAAATTAAGTGGCTACAGTGAAATTGAAATTCTCTTTTCTTTTCCCTTTTAACCTTGTGTCCCAGCTCACCTATGCTCGCGCACTGAGTTTCAGTGTGGCAGTGGGCAGTGCATTCCTAGAACCTACGTCTGTGACCACGAAATTGACTGTGAAGATGGCAGTGATGAACGTTCTTGCAGTACGGTGACTTCCTCATTTTGGGGCATGCTGTTAGGAATGCTCTTGTCTTTGTATCCCCCCCCCCCCCCCCACTGATGTATTATTCTTTTCAAATGAAAGAGTCACCTCTGGCAGAGGAGGCCAGAATATCATTTAGGGCCCATGGCATGAGCCTCAGCAGTGTTGCTGAACTTAGACTCCTTTACCTTCCAAAGACATGTGCAGAGTTGAAGTGTTGCTCCTGGACAGTTTGCATTCTTTTCTTAGACCATAAAGATATAGGGCATATTGTATTACTGGATTTCCTTTCTGGCACCTGGGCTTATTTCAGTGCTAAACTGAGAGGAATGTGATATCATGGAATGAGTTACTCAGAATCATTGAGTCCTAGACAGCAATTACCGTGCTTGTGGTCAAGTGAGAGAATGTCGGCCATTGGCATTTCTGTAGCATCTTTGTCAGTCTGTATTCTTTGCTCTGTGTCCATTTATAGCTATCTTGTTTTTCATCTTGACGCACTTGATTTTCATGTCCTGAACCCAAAGCTACTGTTTTCTTCTCCCCCTTCTCTCTTCTTCTCTTTCTCTTTTTTTTTTTTTTTTGTTCATTTTTGTCAAGATAGTTAAGGGACTAAATGGGCGTAGAAATTTCAGTTTCTTGGAGCTCAGTTTAGGTGGCAGGGTGAGCACTTTGATTTCTTTGTATCTTTGGAGTGTAGCTGTCATTTTATTTTTTTCCAGGTGCTTATCGGACCTGCAAAGGCAACGAATTCACTTGCCCTAACGGCGTCTGCATTGCACAGAGTTGGGTTTGTGATGGAGACGGTGACTGTGCAGATAACGCTGATGAAGATGGGTGCGGTAAGGAGGGGAAGAGCTTCTGATTGGAAAGTATTTTCCAATTTTCAAGCAAGCGTTTTCCAGGTCTTGCTTTTCCTACTTTCCTTCTTAGAAATTATCTGTGTGACATGCAAGTTTCCAGATTGGCTGGACTGACAGGGTATTTTGGGTGAGGAAGAGTGATTCCCCCAGCTTTTTCTAAAAGACACAGAATTCAAATATAGCATAAATTGTAATCCTTTCCTAACAGTAAGGCCAAATAGATAGGACAGTCTCTCCCCCTTTACAGTCCTATCTGAGGTTTTCTTTTTAAGACTTTTATCTTAATTAGATTTATCTATATAAAAGAAGTAGTCTGGGGAAGGAGCGAAAATAAGGGAAAATGTGATTTGTCTTAAGACCTTACAACCATGAAGAACAACTGAGCTGAAGATTGGTAGATGTAGGAGAGGCCACTATTGGGAGAAGTGAGAAGGAAATTGCCAGTGATATTCATCCCCTTCACGGGGCAGTTATCAGCAGTACCTCCAACAGCTTGGAAACTGCTAACACCCACACATAAAGCAAGTTACCTTTATGATTCTAGCCCAGATATATTAATAATGTTGCTTGTTCTGGTTGGGAGCATCCATTGGTTTCATGTTTCAGTATTGCAAGAAGTTGTGTTCCAACTTCTGGGTTATAATCTTTCTTGTACTGTTGACAATTTACTAAAGAAACAGAACAAAACCAACCAAAAATCACACATACACACATACACAAACTCAGGAATCCTGGCATTAGATAGCTCTAGTTCTATTGTTCATAATTTAATAACTGAATGTTATCCTACAGGTTATTCATATAGTTTGTTGATAACTCAGGCCCATTTCTGCTTCTTACTCTTATAATTTGGCTGGGAGTTGCCTCCCCTAGAAAGACTGGAACCTAAATAATAACATTTACCATTCTTTAGAATCTCAATAAAAGGTCAGTTGTAGCACGAGAAACTACTTGTTTATTGTGAAATATCGGTCATTTGTAGGTTTCTTGTTTACCTGATCTCTATCCCCTCTTAACCATGTATTGAAAAATGGCTGGCTCTGCCTCTTATGTGGCCTATTGTAACTCTCTTTTTACCCCACAGAAAGCAAAATTAATCGTACCTTTGAATGTTACCCAAATGAATGGGCCTGTCCAAAGTCTGGAAAATGCATCCCAATTTCTAAAGTTTGTGATGGGACTTTAGATTGTCCAGGAGGAGAAGACGAAAGCAATATCACTGCAGGACAACAGTGTGGTGAGTATAGAAATTTATCTGGACATCTTTCAGATAATGGTGTCTCTGTTTTTCTATAACAGATTGCCATATATAGAGAGTATCAGTTGGTGTTTGCAGAATGAACAATTCCAAGACTTAGCAGCTCTAACCAACAAGCATTTGTTGTTTCTCACAGTCCTGTGGGTTGGCAACATTATTCTTTTGGCCTGAACCAGCTCACTCACATCTCAGGATGCTCCAGCAAAAGCATGGCTAGTCCAGGCGTGTTTGCCTGGTCGTGGAAAGGGCAAACCCCAGTGAACAAGCTCTTCTAAGCCTCAACTTATGTCATGTTTCCTGAGTGTTCTATTGGCCAAAAGAAGTCACACTGATCCCAGATTTAATGGACTGAAGAAATAGACTCCATTTCTTGATGGGAGGAGTTTATAAATATCTGTGACTCTTTCTTCCCCTCCCCCCGCATCTCCTTCCCAGGAAGAATGGTTTTAATGGTGATTGTGATTACTCTAAAAGTATTCTGGAGATTTTATTCCCTGGATTATACCTGGAAGAAGTGTTGCTGGCTTTACTCAAAAACTTCTGGTTTCAGGGATCTATACTTGGAGTTACCCACTCCCCTACCCCCACTCCGTAGCCGTAGAATATTTCCCCACTATAAGCCATCACTTCTGTGGACAGCTGGCTGTCCTGTAGGAAAATGCAATTAATGGCCTTGATTTCTCTCTGAATTATCTTGTAGTTGCCTGGCAGTGACTGTGAACTATAACCCGAAAGTTTTGGTGATTTCTTTTCCATGAAAAAAAGAGGCTTCTTTTTTATCCCCCCCATTTCTTTGGGAGCCCTTTTAAATAGTCCTAGTGCAAAAGTTAGAAAACAAAAATTAGTTGAAGCTAGCTTGGATTAATTAGCTTTTTAAGTTAAAAGTTTACTGTTTAGTGTTCAGTGGCTTGGAAATTGGAAATATCCTTCTATTCTTTCTAGATAGAAGAAATAGATATCTAGATAGATATCTTTCTATTTAGATATCCTAATATCTTTCTAGACACAAAGATAGACTTTTGACCAGATTTTTTTCATGAACAGCACTTCTGATGCCTTGTGCTTACACTTAGTTATAATGAATTTTAAAAAATATGTCCTGAGTTTTTATTGCATCATACTGCAGGCTTGAATGGGGACAGATTTTCTGTGTTACTGCATACTTACTGAGCTTTTACTTTGGAAAGTTCTTACTTCTTATAAATCAGCCTTGTCCAGAGATCACCTTTCATTTCAGAAAGTCTTCTTCTCTGTTTAGATGTGAATCTGTGTCCGTCCTTGGGATGTGAATACCAATGCCACAAGTCACCAGGTGGAGGGATGTGTTACTGCCCCCCAGGTTTTATTGTCAACCAAAATAGAACCAATAACTGCGTCGGTAAGTGACAGTCTTTCATCACAGTACTTACAGCGCTGCGGGCACTCCCTTTAACATCAAGGAGTTCGTATTTGTGGAGAGGAGAATCTGTTAACAAAGAGCAACACAGTCTTCACTGAAAACCTGGCCAATATGAAGTTTTAACTCTGAGAAGCTTTTGTGAGGTGCCCATGGCAAAAGAGTGGTTGGATGATGAGTGAGTAAACTAGCTACTTGTATGTCTGTCCAGTACCTAATGATGGAGCTTGTTCTTTTGATACATTGTGTATTGCTGTTTTATATATTTGGAAGCAGAATGATATAGCCATACTTGTTAAATACAGTTGGCCCTCCCTATCTGTGAATTCTTCAATCTCCAGTTCAGTCAACTGGGGAATCAAAAAAAGAAGGGGAGTAGGGTGGGACAGAAAGTTCCCAAAAGCAAAACTTGAACTTTCTGTGTGCAAGCAGCTATTTACATAGCACTTAGGGCTCCAAGCTTTCACTGCCAAGGGCCAGGGTTCCCTGGTCAGGGAACTAAGGTCCCACAAGGCATGTGGTGTGGGCAAAAATGAATAAATGAATAAATAAAATAAACAAGCACAACAGAAACACTCTGGTTTACAAACTCTGGAGAAAGTCTATTTCCTGAGTTTCTGACACGGAAACCTTGCTTACGCTCTCTTCTGTAAGTGTGAGACTGCTCGGGCTGTCTGACGCTTGTCAGGCTCCTCCTCCCCCTATACTGCCACCCAGCTGCCAACCTGATTTCCAGTCTTAGTTCTCCAGGCCTTTCCCCTTTCTCTTACTGGAAAAGGAATTCCTGTAGAGATACCGGAAGCCACATCCTCAGTGTTACATTTGTTTTTCTCTCTTTTTCCTCTCAATCCTAAAGAGAAATTTGGGCTGGGCTGCCTTGTAGTTGGAACTCAGTAGGCCATGAAATGTTTTCAGGAAAAGGGATTTGCTCTTTAAGAATCCCTGGTTCATTCTTGTGATACCTTGCAACCTATTCTTTAGTCTCTCCACAACCCCCCCTCCGCCCCCCCGCCCTCCTTCTAGAGCCACATTTTCTAACATGTTTTGCAACATCTTTTCTAATACTTAAGCCTGTGATGAGGTTTGAGTTGTAGGTCAGAGAGAGGTCCAGGCTGCTTCAATTTTTTGCATCCTTTAAGAGATGAAAAGCTTTTCATAACAAGATTTTTACATTTAAATCTATTAATGAACGTAACAGAATTTTGCAGTATTATGCTGTACACAGGATCATTTCAGAATTCAAGAACACATTTGGTTCTACTACTACTGGATACTTGGGCACTAATTCTAATTCTAATTCTAAGGTCCACAAACATCTTTCAGTCCTTTTATGACGTACCTAGACTTTAGTATAGATGACCTCTTTTGGATACAAGCTCAAAAGTCTGCAATTTTGAGTTTTGTGAATGTGAGGCCCTCTGCTACCTGCAGAGACTTTCGCTGTGACCTTTCTTGTCCTTTAAGAATGTACCTTTGCCTCTGAGTTTTGAAGCTGGATTAACGTTTATTTCACATTTCTTTTCAAGAAGACTATATTTTGCTTTCTTGGTAAAGAGAACCTATTAGTTTCAATACATGCCATTATGAAACCAGTTACACTCACTTCAGCTGAGCTTTTAGAGAATTGTTTAGGTCTGCTCTTTCAAGCATTTCAGTTGAACAAACACCCTCTGTATGCCTGTAATCCTCTGCATGCCTGAGTTACCACTGAAGCTTCAGGTGTTGGAAACCCATGCAATGTTTATCAGCTTAGCCATGGCTCCTCAGGGGATGCCTCAGTGATTGTTAAGAATAAAATGGAATAATCATGACAGGAAATCTTTCCTTCTACCATTCTCTGCTCCTGGTAGTCTTGACCTAGCTGTGGAGACTCTTAAGGCGAGCCACCAGAGCAATTTACTGGACTATTGTTTTTGATTGACAAGGACGTGCTGTTTGTTGAGGGAATGACATCGTGGTGCAGCCTTAGGGCAGGAAGGTCATTTAGCATGGTGGGATTGCACACAGCCAGCTGGATCAGAGGGTATCCGAGCAGGATTTTTTATTTTTTTAATTACTCTCAAAGCAGTATTTGTTGGTAAGAGGGGACAAAGTAAAAAAGGAAAGTAGATGAAGGTGACTTGGGCTGGGAAGGAGGATTTTGAAGCAGCATTTTATTGTTTTGTAGTTTCCATTACCTTTTCTACTCTCTTTAAAATCCTCAGGTCTCCCTTTCATTTTTCTTGTCTTTCTTTTGGCTGACAATGGATGGATATTAATTAGCCTTTATTCTTCTTTGTAATGATGAACAGAATCTTACTCAGTCTTTAAAAGTGACAGTGTTTATTTACTCATTTAAACCTGTACAGTACTTGTAACCCAGATGGTAGGAAGGGCATTTGCACCCAAGAATTCCTAGTTATGACTTCTCCACCCTCTTTTTGACATGAGAACTCCTGTTTCCAGGGTAACTCCAGATCCTTAGACATAGTCATAGTGTCTTGGATTCAGAATGAGGTCATGATACCCTGGGAGTTTGAGGGCGAATGTCCTGTACATTCCTACTGAAGCAAAGCCTCACGTGGTGTTTTCTCAGAAAGGAAGTGAGGGCACAGAAGAAATAGATCAAATGTTGGCTTTTGGTCTATACCCACATGTCCTTTTACCTTGTCATGTCCAAATTGGATTAATTTTTTCTTTGTCACTGTCCTGGGGATGAAAGATGTGCTGGTCTGTGTTGTTATACTTGATCTGGAGGGAAAACGGGAACCATTATCTTGATCCCAGGACTTTCTTGGTCTTTTTTTTTTAATTAAAATTTTTTTCTTTTTTAGATTTTGACTGTGCTGGGTCTTCGTTGTGGCACATGGGCTTTCTGTCTAGTTAATGGCACTCGGGGGCTTCTCTAGTTGTGGAGCCTGGGCTCTAGAGTGCAAGGGCTCAGTAGCTGTGGGATCTTAGTTCCCCCACCAGGCATCAAACCCATGTCCCTTGCACTGGAAGGCAGATTCTTAACCACTGGATCGCCAGGAAATTCCTTCTTGGTCTTTCTTGTTGGGGAGTCACAGGATGGTGGGGCATGCAGCAGGCGTGGTAGAATTCAACTCACAGCTTTGCAAATGTTCTCAGATCCCAGAAATTCTAGAGAACCCCAGACCTGTGAGTCTCAGGAGTTATAATTTACTTGAGAATTTTCTGAAGCCCTAGGGGATAGGAGCCTGTTGATTTAGGCTGTGGACCTCATTCTGCAAAGAAAGAGAGCAGGGCGAAAGAGGGTGAAGAGTGAGTATGAACTTCAAGGGTCAAATGAAATATTTGGCACCAGTTACCCAAGGATAGGACAATTTCTGTGCCCTTTAAGCTTTATAATCTTAAAGAAAGACATGTGTGTTTTTCTTCCCTGCCCCCATGTTGTATTGCTTATGTGTCAATTATATGGAAAGTCTTTTTACTATTTGATAGAACTGGGACTACTTGGCCATTGAACAGAGCTCTATTGTGTAATGGATTTTCAACAACTACATATTAAATGAATGAATAATGCTAATGAGTAAGCAGAAGAGAATGTATTTTTCATGACTTAAAAATGATTTTAATTTTGGTGATGACTTTTGACATCAGAGAAAAGGATAAACAGACCTTTCCAGATGCTTTATTTCATACTTTATTTGTGTCTCATTGAGCAGTGGGATATAAGGCAGTTCTTTCTGCAGTGATGGAGATGTCTGTGTCCTCCAGTATGGTAACCACTAATCACATGTGGCTGTCAGCATTTGAAATGTGGCAAGTGTGACTGAGAAATTGCATTATTAAGTTTATTTCAATTTAGTTCACCTAAATATAACTTAGAGAAGCTGCAGAGAGCTAGTGTCTACCACATTGGAAAGCACAATTTTAAAAGGATACATTTATACAAAAATTTTATATTTTTTTAATTAAAATTAAAATTTTGTATTATAGCAAAATTTTGTATCAGGTATTTTGTAAACCATCATTAGTAAATGAAATGCAAAGGCAATGAGTCCAAGCAGTGTTGTGCATCACCTGCAATGTTATCCTTTATGTAGATTTTAAAGAACTTGTGTTTTTCCTTAGTATGACAATGCCTATGGCCTGCCTCCCCAGGGGGTACTTTCTTAGGCAGTTGCATCACCAGATTCCTGTATAGCTTGTCCAAGATTTTTTTCAGAAAGTGCTCAACCCATGTTGTTCAACATGATTATAACTGGTTGTTTCCTATGTGGCAGATTTTGATGATTGCCAGATATGGGGAGTTTGTGACCAGATATGTGAAGACCGAGTTGGCCATCACCGGTGTCACTGTGTAGAGGGGTATGTCTTGGAGCGCCAGAAGCACTGCAGAGCTAATTCTTCTTGTGAGTAAATTAAAGACGCGCGTGTTTCTGAACAGTAAACGTCTATCCTCTTTGCATAGCAGAAGTCAAAAGAAATATCAGCATTAAGGCAGATGGCGGGTTTGATTACCACAAATCAGATGTGGCCCCTGCTGTTGGAAGAATGGGTCAACATTAATTTCGTGCTGTTAGGGACCAACTTGTGGATTAATCGTGGTTGGGTTTTTAAAATTTTATTGATTGCTTGTTCACTTTGGGCCTGAAATAGTATATCATCTACCACATAAATTTTATGAGTACATTTGACCTATTTTTAGTTAATGTACCTACCACAGGGTGACAAATATCAATAGGCACTGTTTATGCAAAATTTTTTTAGAGGTGGTTCAAAATGGACCTGCTAAATTTGGATTTCAGCTTGTGAAAATGCCTTCATTATAAGAATACTGTGGTATAGAAAAGTCAGGAAAATTTTTGTCACTGTGGATTTCTGGGTAATAAAATCTTGACTTCACTCTCTTTTCCCAGTTATTATTTTTTTCCCACACCTGTTTAAACTGCCGTTAGTATCTTTCTGAAACTGATTTGCCCATCTATGAGTGGACTATTTTCTAGTTGTTTTTGTGTAGAAAATACCTGATATGCTGTGGACTAACTTTAGTTACTTATTTATTTTTAAGCAGGTGCATACTCATATTTTCAAAAATTTCACATTATTGAGAAGTTATATGACCACCTCCCCACCCCCTATTACCCATTCCACTCTGCCCAGTTTCCCACTTCGCCTCTCCTATGGATAATCACTGTTTATTTTAATTCTAGAGATTATTAAATGCATAATTAAGAATATGCAAATATAGGCATTTAACTCTATTTTTACATTTATGGTAGTGAACTATACATACAGTTCTTCATTTTGCTAATGTTGCATACTATATTTTTAAGGGCTTACCATATCAATATGGAGATCTCTACTTAAATTTTGTTTTATTTTTATCTGAAGTATAGTTGGTTTCCAGTGTTTCAGGTCTACAGTGTTTATAAGTGGCAGAATCCGTTTTTTGGATGTATATAATTTATCTAACTAGTCCTTTAGTGATGAACTTTTATATTATTTCTTATCCTTTGACATTAGCAAATCAGACTTCAATGAATAACTGTATTCATTTTGCATTCTTGTAAGTATATGCGTGTAGCAGGTTTGGATCCACCATTGCCATGTTTTTCACATGGGGTGGTTTCCCATAAATCTTTAAAATGGGTTTTGTGTTTTACACAATCTTAAGTTGCACCTGGGGAAAGGTGCCCGTATCATCAAAGATACCTCAGTGTCATCGAACCAGCATTTAGGACACTTGAGTTCTTGACAGACTCTGTTCCTAACTTACTGTGATTTTGGACATTTCATTAAACCTCTTTGTGCCTTAATTTGCCCACCTGTAAAATGGGTAAAATGATATGTATTTCTACATACACATTCTGATATGTATTTTCTGAAGGTTTAAAACCAAATAAGAAAACATAGTTGTAAGTTGCTTCATCATCTCTGTTCACTTGAAGGACTGACAATGCCTTCCTTCTTCACATTTAGTTGGTGAGGCCTTTGTGATCTTCTCTGATGGTCGGGATTTGCTAAAGGGTAGCATTCATGGAAACAACTTTCAGATTCTGGCAGAGTCTCAAAATCGTGGATTGGCTGTGGGTGTGGATTTTCACTATCGGCTACGCAGAGTCTTTTGGACTGACATTGTGCAAAATAAGGTAAATAGAAATTTCTGGAGTATAGCTTGGGACCTGATAGAACTCCAAGCACTAAGTGTTGATAGTTTTTCATTTTGGGAGGAGTAGGGAGGGAAGTTCCTTTGTTTTCTAACAAAAAAGGCCCTTGAGATATTTTATGTTAATCAGCACCTTTTACAGCTATAGTATTACATGTGACCTATTAAACAAAGCAGTCTATTATATGGATTAGCCTTGAGCAACTTTTAATTTTATTCGAAATGGAGTCCAAAAGCCTAATTAAAAGAAATAGTAGACATTCTTTCACAACTGGATAGATATTTGGTAGTAATTTTTGAAACTTGATCATTTAAAATGTAAAAACTATTCTGCTTTCCTGGATGATAAAAATCAGATTTTACCTGCATCTTCTAAATGGAACTGTAATTGAGCATTGGGTAACAAATATTGACAGTATTTTGTTCAACAGCCAAAATTTCATTATGCTCTCTTATTTGGAAAATGTGATGGATCTGATTTCAACTTTGAGTAATGCAACGGAGATTTTTAAAACATAAATTTTAGAGATTCTTAAAGAGTTAAAGATATTTTATTTCTTCTTACATTTCCTTGTACGATTAATAAAATTTTAATTCGGTTAATGGATAAATTCCATAAATTTTCCAAAAATTGAAACTTTGGATTATTAGTAGGTCTGATTTAATAACAGCTAGCAATCAAAACAAACCATTTCCACCTGTGCCACCAAAAATCCACATTGAATTGAACTTTCACTAACTACTTAAGAATTAGAGATGCAGGCTTTTAAAAAAAAACTCAACTTTTTGTATACGCCTCACATGCTTTTAACAAAATGCCCCACCACCTCCTATTAACCCATGATGTAAAATAAAATGTCTCTAGTAAATTTTTTTTTAGTTCAAATGACTGATTTCTACACCAAAGATAAGTCCCTGGAAAACTCTCCCAACTAGTTATGCTTAAGAGGTTTAATAATTTTGGTTTTTCTTTCAGGTTTTTTCAGTTGACATCTCTGGTTCACGTATCAGAGAAGTTCTCGGTGTTTCTATCGAAGACCCAGAGAATCTGGCTGTGGATTGGGTAAATAATAAACTTTATATTGTGGAGACCAGAGTCAACTGCATAGATGTGGTAAATTTGGATGGAAGCCATCGGATTACCCTTATAAGTGAACATTTGGGACATCCTAGAGGAATTGCTGTGGACCCAACTGTTGGGTAAGTTATTTGCAAACATACTGATTTCAGCATTTTTTGAGTTTCATTTCTCCCCTTTAGATAAAACATCCATTGGCATAGTTGAAGATTCTTTATGCTCTGTACTGTAGAATCCTTGTTTATTTCATATCTCTTTTCATAGCAGCTTTAAAGGGGTTAGCTAAATATAATCCAATTTGAGGATGTGCAGTCCAAATATACCTACCAATGTCCTAAATATATGTAATGTTATTGGGGTATGAATTTTATGCTTAGTGTTTGCCATGTTTTCCTGGCTGAGAGATTGAATTCTTTCTTCTGACTCACTCTAATAGTATTGTCACAACTAAACCATTATTAATGTGATCACTCTTAAGTTGTGAAGTTGTTTTAAGCAGTAGATAGATCTAAAACCACTAGGTGGTGTTTTGGAGGGCTTTGAAGAACCCCAGTTCTTTATGCCTCAGTACAGAAAGAATTTAGCAAGAGGCAAAGTGATAGATAAGTGATTTATTAGCATAGGATGTTAGTGTTGCCCTGCCCCGAGTACTTAGTGGGTTACATTTTTATAATCAAAGGAAGAGAGAGGAGGTGGACAAGACCACCTTCTTTTTCATTCTTTGAGTCTTTGGTCATTAATTCCTCCTATTTGTTGGGTGGGAGAGTTTTTGAGATGTATCTAGGATCATCATGGCACTATGGAAAAAAATCAGATCTTAGTACGAGTGTCTTTCACTTTGAAATATCACCTTTCCCTAAATTAGTATTTTTGTACACACAAAGAACATGCCCTAGGTGTCATTAACTTGTTGACGTCACTGGGCAGGTTGTAGGCCTTATTTTCCATGATTGTTTTGCTGTTTTGAGGCATGTCTCATGCTTCTGTCGCATGGTTTTGTTGGTAAGCACACCAGTCTGGCTTTGATATGATGCCACTTGCTCTGCTTTATAAGTCAAGCAAACCCACATTGTTTGATGATTTTTCCACTACTTTCTTGAGTGCTCTTTAACTTACTGTGGTCTCCCAAAGCCTCCCTAAAGTTCCTTCTCTATCTGCAATCCCTAATGGAGTTTCTAAGCTAACAGTCTGAAGACTCTACCCTGTCCCTACCAGACCTATCCCTTTTAGTGATTTCCTGTTAGAGACCAGTGTTGAGATGTCAGTGTTTTCTCCAGGTATAAATTAAAATTTTCCTGATCTTCACATTTAAGACCAGTTATGTAGAGACTAGCTTTTGCCTAGATTTTCACAGTTGGGTCTTAGAAGTGTTGGATGAACTTGAGGCCGCTTAAGTGCTGGTGATTATTCATTTTTATTTCATGATCTGTCCTTCCTTGAAAATGACGTATATGATGTCTAGACTGTGCCTTAGAATGAGGAATTAAGGAGGGAAATGGCTTGATAGATTTTTTTCCTGGTAGCAGTTTTGCTGGCTGTAAATAGAGAAGTGAAAGATGGGGTCAGGGAACAGGGGAGGAAAATTAAGAAGGTTAGAAGGTAGATAAGGTTTTTTTTTTTTTTGCCTGCGAATTGTGCATTTTCATAGTTGCTATTTGGAGTTTTCAAACCCCCGCCTCCACAATTGGTCCTCACAGTCTCTGATTTTTAATCCTTTAAAATTTCTCTTTTGTTTTAAACCTCCATGGTTCTCTTATCAGCTAGAAGAGATTTCCATTGATCCAAACACACAATCTCAAAAGATATTTACTAAGTAAACTTGTAAAATAGCTGATTCTCTCATCTTTTGTTTTTCTTTTGTAGTTATTTATTTTTCTCAGATTGGCAGAATGTTTTTGGAGTACCGAGGATAGAAAGAGCTTACATGGATGGCTCCAACCGTAAAGACTTGGTAACAACAAAGCTGGGATGGCCTGGTGGGATAACCCTGGATTTGGTATCAAAGCGTGTTTACTGGGTTGACTCCCGATTTGATTACATTGAGACTGTAACTTACGATGGACTTAAAAGGTAAGAAGTTTGTTTTTTTTTTAATACACCTTTATAAGTTTGGGAGAAGTACGTAAAATTTATGGGGAGGGATACTGAAGAACTAGAATTAAAAAACTGCTTTGTTGGTTGACATAACTTGAATGATCTTTGTGTTGATATTTGCATGATGTGACCTGCGTGATGTGACTTGTTCCATGTTAACACTCAAATTTGATTTCTCTTCTCCAAACCCTCCCCCACTCCCAGATGAAGCACATTATTTTCTTGAAGTCCTGGGTTCATTTTTCTGGGTCCCTTAGGGTTTGTTTCGGAGAAGGCAATGGCACCCCACTCCAGTACTCTTGCCTGGAAAATCCCATGGATGGAGGAGCCTGGTAGGCTGCAGTCCATGGGGGTCACTAAGAGTCGGACATAACTGAAGCGACTTAGCAGTAGGGTTTGTTTCCAAAGATCATTTTATAGTTTAGTTTTCTATTTTCCCCCTAGTAAATAAGTTTAACATTATCTGGTGGGAATTAACTGGATTATACTGCTCTTATATATTTTTCAAACCTTAAAGAGAAATTCTGACTTTTTACCTGATATCCTTCAAAGGCATTTAAACAACATTTGAATGCAGACTATGGCATACTTTTTTCCTTCATCTTCTTAGTCAGATTAGAGTTGGCCATAGATTAATTTAATTGTTAACTATTTTACATCCTCTTCTTTTAAGTGTTTTCAAAAACTGGTTAAAACAGCCTTTAACTTTTGACCAAGAAAAATTACTCATGTCAATTTGATTTTTCCAAATGACTTGATCTTATTTTCTCAATTAAAAGACCATGATACTTCTGTTTCTCCTTTATTTGTAAGGATGGTATCACAGTTTGCCACAGTCTCTATTTGTTTAAATGAAGAGATTGAGTATTAAGGTTATGACTTTTTATTACTGAACTGGTTCTCAAAGTGAGAATATGAATTAACCTAATGACAAAAATAGTCATATAAATCAGATGACTGAGAAATTGCCTACCTTTTTTCTCGTTCATGAACCATCCTCCACCTCACTTTGTGCGGCCTCAGTGAATGACTGATTCCGTAGATGTAGTCATGGCAGCAATGTTGATTTCTTCCCCTTGTCCGGCACTTCTTACCTCTCTTGTCTTCCATTTAAACAGTTCTGGGCACTCTGTCTCCACTATCATGTGATTAGCTGACAGTTTAATCAAGCAAAGGCATGTCAGTGGTAGCCCTGTGCTTTCTGCTCTCTAGTGACATCAGAAATAGGTGTGTGTTTGCCATGTGTTGAATTTTCCAACTTGCTGTCTTGTTCCCTAGTGGCTGAGAAATTGTCAGTGGTGCAGTGTTGTGAGTGAAGTGAGTGTTGAAGGCATTTTCTACCAGATTTCCCATCCCTTGTTACACTCTTTCCCCTAGGAATTTCAAAATGATGTTTCACATCTTAGCCCTTTTATATGTGGGGCAACCTTAAAAGAATGAAGAACAGGTGGGAAAGCAGTAATTTCTCAAAAAATTTAGCTAGGGCAGGGACTGTTCTATAAGTGCCAAGGCTCTTTTCTAAGAGGCAACATGGAAGTCCTTCTAGCAAGTATTGACAGCAATACACCTGCATCTTATAATGTATCTTGACTATATATTCTATAGTAGTAGCTAGCAACTTTTTTTTTTTGAGACTTCCCTGGTGGCTCAGATGGTAAAGCGACTGCCTACAGTGCGGGAGACCCGGGTTCAATGTGAACTAATTCCACCTTTAATCAAAACTGTATGGTGTATCTCTTTTGTAACAGGATGACAGTAATTCATGGAGGTGCAGACATTCCTCATCCCTTTTCAATAAGCTTGTTTGAAGGACAGTTGTTCTTCACTGATTGGACAAAGATGGCTGTATTGAAGGCAAACAAGTTCAAGGAGACTAACCCCAGACTGTACTACCGCTCTTCCCTGAAGCCGTTTGGAGTGACTGTTTACCATGGCCTCAGGCAGCCCGATGGTAGGCTCCCCCCAACAGAGGAAAAACCCTGCTTGGTACAGGCCTTGGTTAGAAAGGTCTTCTCAAAGTTCTCATGAGATTTGGGAGGTGTTCTCAAATGTTTGATGGATTATCTAGAGAGTTAAACTAGCTGAAATTAGCTTTGCAGGTCATGGGTATTTTAGAGAAGTTGATGTATTTCAGAATTAAAATGCCCAGTCTACAAAGAACATAGAGATGTGTTTAACAGACATTTATTGGCATATGCAGTGTACCAGATCCTGTCTACAGGCTGGAGAAAGAGCAGCAAATACACCAAATACACTAAAATTACCCATCCTTTGTCTACTGGGAGCAATCTCCTAATTCAACTTTCTAATATTACAGTCAAAGAAGTCAGACCCAGACGGAAATGACATGCCTAAGTGGCCATTTTATTTGGGTAGTGCCAGGGCTTTTTTTTTTTTTCTTCTTCTTCCTTGTATGACACCTGTTTAGCATTGGGTTTGGTGTCTCTCAGGATAGTCACTAATCAAAGAAATGAAATATTTTGATTCAGACACTGTTAAGTCTTATGTTATTTTATAATAAGTTTTGTTTCAAGGTTTTAAACTGACATGACTGGACTGTGTCCATAGCTCTTTTCTGCATTTGCTTATGCATCAGAGGAAAAAAAAAAACACAAACTAGGCTACGTTGGAAGAAAGCTTAATATCAGTGAACAGTAATTCAGAGAAAGAAAGATTTAACTTTAAATCTCTAATGCTAAGTGATGAGTCTGGCTTTCTGGAGAAAGACTATAAAGTAATTAGGCTGATTTAAAAACCCAAACAAACCAACCTCTAGAACTGATAGTTTCGGATGACTACCCTTCCTACATAAACAAACACTTCATTGGAAAATATGTACTATATATATATAATATATATATAAAGTATATATAATATAGATTATATATAATCTATATATATAATATAGATTATATATTATATATATCTATATGAAAGTGTATACTATATTAGAAAATATCTATTTGGAATGATCAAATTTGGAAAATATATACTATATATATAAAGTATACATATACACTTTTTATATATATAGTGTATATATATAATATATATAATATATATTATATATATATGAAAGTATATACTATATTAGAAAATATCTATTTGGAATGATCAAATTTGGAAAATATATACTATATATATATAAAGTATACATATATACTTTATATATATATAGTATATATATATATGAAAGTATATACTATATTAGAAAATATCTATTTGGAATGATCAATTCATGGCTACTAAACTCACATCTGCCCTTGACCAAAAGTATAACCCAGTTTCATCATCTAAATTATATTATTTGCCTCAGTGTAATACCTGCCTGTGTTTCTCAAAATGAATCTACTTGAGAAGGAAAAGAGACTATTTTAAAGAGTAAGTTAAAGGATAAGAAAACAATTTCAAAAGCAGACATTTTTAACTTTGACAGCCTTGCGTACTATGAACTTTCTAAAGTCATTGCCTTGAGAATTGTTTTTAGATGTATAGACTGGTTTGTGTTTCAGACATGTAGGGTTTTGGAATTAGATCTGGATTTGAATATTAGTTTAGTTGTTTAACAACTAAATAATCTTGAGCAAGTTGTCAAACCTTTTGGAACTTCGGTTTCCTTTTCTGTAAAATTGAGATAATAATGTTTACCTCTTAGAATCTTTGGTGGTAAATTGTCTCACAAAGTAAGTATCCAGGGAGGTTATTTGGGGGAAGTCAAATTTTAATCACTGATGCTAGCAGACAAAGTGATACAGTTACTGGGAGGATAAGAACCCTCAAGGCTATTCAATTTCAATTTTTTGTGTGCGTGTGGCCACTATCAGTTTAAGAGTAGATTCAAGAGCAGCAATGGGATTGGGAGCAGTTAAATGGATGTGTACAGTAATAACCAGTAGTGATGTCTCCAAGGAGTTGCAAACCCATTTCACCCATAGGTTGCAAAATGGCTTCGCATGTCTTGGATAAATAAGCATTTCTAATTGAGATTTAACAGTGCACATTTTTCCTTCCAGCAAGAAATCCATGTGCACATGAAAATGGGGGCTGTCAGCACATCTGTGTCCTCAGCCACAGAACATTCAATGGTGGTTTGGGTTACCGTTGCAAGTGTAGGCTTGGCTACATTCCGGATTGGGATGACTATCACTGTGTTGGTAAGATCACTTTTGGACTATCTTTCTGACAGTCAGCACAGGGCTGTTCGTGCACTGCTTTGGGACTGGGCCAGCTCCCTGTAGCACTTCTTCACAGCGAATAAGCTTTTGGTAGCCCGTGGGCATCTTCCTTTGTAGGCACCATTCCTTTTGTACAAAGAACGTGTTTGAAGATGTAAATTTCCATCATTTGGGACACATTCAGGGTTTCCTTGGGTGACTGTCATTCCTGAAATCACTTTCTTTCTTTAAACTATGCTCTTGAAATTCATAGAATTTAATTTTGAACCTTTTACTCTACCGCATGTATACCTTTAGATGTTAGTCTTAACCCTAGTGGGAAGCACTTGCCATCACTTTTATTGACTTCTTTTAGCTCACCACTTTGCCAGTCAGGTAATCACATCTTGATCCCACCTCGCTTTACTGCTATATTCCAAACTAAACTCCTAAGTGTTGGGGTAGCTCATTTCTTCATCTGGTGTTTACTCCTCAGTTCAGATTTTCTCTCTATATCTGCTTCTATGCTCTGGTTTTCATTCGTGCCTTAAATGCATAGTCTTCTTCTTTGATCACCTACACATCCACTCACATTAAAATAACGCTACCTCGTTTTCATCTGATGATGAAATGCACTCCTACAATATTTGTTTCTCTCATTTATTGTCCCTTTGACAACTCTCCTTTTTAATTAGTGCTTTTGACACATTCTTACTCCCTGCTGTTACTTCTGGATTAGTATGTAAATTCTCTTATTTTAACTTGAACAAATTTGTTCACTTTGTAGGTCATCCTAGATTCAGATAAAAATCACCCTCACTGCAAAAACCATGTTCTCCTTTTTGATTTCCTGGCCCATTGTCTCTGCCTTCTTCTTTGATTTTACACATCATTTCTTCTTTCCTGTTTCCTTTATTCCTCTCCTCCCTTTCTGCTTTCCTTCCTTTGTTTCTTTCTAAATAATTCACCTGGTTGCTGTTAATCTTCTTTTTTGCTGGTCTTCGCATCTCCTAAAGTGCAGTAGGATTCTTGATATAGATCTCTACACAAAAGTTAATGTAACTTGAGAATTTTGATGCACTCATTATTCAGTTAATACCAATTTGGAAATTCAGCATATGGACACCGTGTGTTATATAAGTTTAATCCTAAGAATAAATTTCTCAGGGAGTAGTAAGATTGTAATACTTACTGCCTTTATAGTATTTTCCTTCTTTCCATTATTTCCGACTATGTTTTTTACTTATTTTTTGTACTTATTTCAGAATTATCAGATGTGACTTAGGGGGGTAAAAGTAATTTCTCTGGAACTGGGAGAAGGTAAGAACCATGCTGTGGTTGACTGCGTGTGTCCTTCTTTCTACAGCTGCTGAACGGTTTCTGCTCTTTTCATCTAATCTGGTTGTTCGTGGCATCCCACTCACCCTCTCTCACCAGACGGATGTCATCCTTCCAGTGGCAGGATCTTCTTCCGTCTTCCTTGGGATTGATTTTGATGCCCGCGAGAAGGCTATCTTTTTTTCAGATACGAAGAAAAACATTATTTATAGACAAAAGCTTGATGGTACAGGTAAGAATGGTTTTAAAGTTTTTTTTTTTTTCTCTCTTGTTCTGTCTGTTTTCAAAAATAATACAAATCATTTGCCCTGTAAAACTTTTGCATTCACTTCTTAAGCAGGATATTTTACTAAGCTTGCTAAATATTTTTAAATAGGGAAATCTGTAAATTAGGTCTAAGTGAACACTTCCTTTATTTTCAAAATAAGTTACAAATGAGAATGCATTTTAAAACATTTATTGATGTAATTGGACAGCTACAAATATTGCCATATTGATACTTCATAAAAGGAGGGTTAAATGTATGAAAGCTGTTAATGGGTTAATTGACTAGAGGCTGTTCCCTTTTCAAGCTGCCAAATTGAGCTAATGGAATGATCTCTGTCTAGGGTTGCTACACTACCTAAATGGAATAAGAATATTTATTTTTACAATAAATGATTTATATGTAAATATAGATTTACTGTAAGTTTCTAGTTAATTGGAATTCTGTTAAAATCTTCATAATCCTCACAGAAAGATAAATTATAGTCAGTCAGACCTTATCAGTTGGGTACTATCATGATCCAGTACTTTGATTTTACCATCCACTAATGGGTCGAAAACTGAAGTCTGAAAAAAAAGAGTAGCCAGAATAACATAGCAACTAAGAGGGCCAGCTCAGGAGCCCACTGCTTAGTTTCAAAACCTGACTTCTCACATTTCTTAGTTGTATAATCTTGGGAATGTTACTGTGAAATAGGAATAATAATAAAGGCACTACATAACTCAATGTTTTTGATAGGATTTTAGATTAATGCATTTAAAACACCTAGAATGATGCCTGGAATATATTAAATATTTTCAGTAAATGTTAGCTAGATAGTTGGATAGCATCACTGACTCAATGGACATGAGTTTGAGCAAACTCTGGGAAATAGTGAAGGCCAGGGAAACCTGGTGTGCTGCAATTCATGGAGTCACAAAGAGTTGGACATGACTTAGCAACTGAAGAACGACAAAAGCTATTATTGTAGCTGTTATCAATGAAAAACTCTATTACTCTGCTCCACCCTGCCCAACTCAGACTTGCTCACTAGAGGTAATTCCTTACCATTCTTTTATCCCCATGTTTCTAAATACTTACACTTACTAATACTTATACTGTTACTAATACTTACTAATACAATTATTAGTAAGTATTAGTAATTAGTAAGTTACTAATACTTACTAATGTTTATACTGTTACTGAGTCCAAGCTCATACAACTCACTGCAAGGCAGGCTAGTAAACCTAGAGATAAGTTGTTCCAGCCAGGAATAGCAACTTTATTTGGAAAGCCAACAGACCAAGAAATTGGTGGACTAGTATCCCAAAAAACCATCTTACCCAAGTTAGAATTCAGGCCTCTTTTATATTAAAAGCAGAGAGGATTTGGCTGGTGAATCTTTTGTCCTTGGAGCTATCCATGTAATCTGTTTACCATGTTGCTATAAACTACCAACAAAGCAAAAGCTGTTCTCTGTTCTGCAACTTTTTATCTCTACAGAAAGAAAGTAGAAAGTATTAGTCACTCAGTCATGTCTGACTCTGAGACCCCATAGACTGTAGCCCACTAGACTCCACTGTCCAAGAAATTCTCCAGACAAGAATACTGGAGTGGGTTGCCATTCCCTTCTCCAGGTATCTTCCTGACCCAGGGATCAAACCCACGTCTCCTGAATCACAGACAGATTCTTTACCACTAGAGCCCCCTGGGAAGCCTTTTATCTGTGTGTGTGTATTCAGTCACTCAGTCTTGTCCAACTCTTTGCGACCCCATGAACTCTGTCCAAGGAATTCTCCAGAAAAGAAGAGTGGAATGGGTTGCTATTTCCTACTCTAGGGTTTTATCTCTACATAAAAGGAAAATATATACCTTTAAATGTCACAGCCTTGAGAATGGGCTATCCTGTGTATTTTATCCCACAGGCAACATTCCTTTACAAAAGGTGCCGAGCCTGCACAACTAACCACAGGCAGCAGAGAACAAAGGTTAGAGCTAAAGGAATAGATGCAATATGGAATCAGGGTTATTCTTCTCTGTTGCAGTACCTTTTCTTGATTTGTCATTTTAGACATTTGTTTTCCTTGTTACAGATAAGGAATCAACTCTCCTTTTCCCTCCTCTTCTCCCTAAAAAGCTAGAACGTAATTTTTTGTTCACTGCTGAATCAAGTAGTCTTTCATAATGACATTTCTTGAACAATGTTGATCCTCCCCGCCCACCCCCCAAGTTTAACAATTGCTCCGTCTTAATTTGCTTAGTTTCTTCTGTAGCTATTATATTTTCCCCAAACAGATTTATTAAGTGCTTATCTGTGTATCTACATATTTATCAAATGCAAAATCTGATTTTTTTTCCCCCTGTATAGCTGTATAGTTGAATCTGGCACACAACTCTTCTGACCTCCATCTGCTGTTTATCTCTACTGGTTTTCCTATTTCTGGCAAGCCATTTATTTCTCTTTCCAGACTTATTCCCATACTTTGCTGAAACACGTTATATCATAGCTTTGAATGGGTAGGGTGGCATATAATTTGAGTCTGAATCTACTTTTATTTTGTACTGCAATTCAATCATTTGACAAGGTGTTGGGTGAAAGCAGTTTTACCTTAGAAATTTGAAGACACTGATGCACTCTCTTCTAGTAGCCCATGTTGGAAGGCCTATGCCGTCAGCAGTAGCCTTTCAGTGTATATGACCTTTCTGGGGGGAGAGTCTTTTTGTTTCTTTTTGGAAGCTTTTAGAATCTTTTGGTGATCCTTTTCATCTTGAGATTTCTCTCCTATTCTGGGAGTTTTCTTGCCCCTGCTTTTTCTATGCAAGCATGTTAGGTTACTCATCTGTTTTCTTATCTTTTCTTTCCTAGTTTTCATCTCTATCATTTCGTTCTACTTTCAGTGAGACTTTTTTTTGGCATTTTAGTTTTAGTCTATCAGATATTTAATTTTCAGTGTTGAAGAGCTCCTTCTTGCTCTCTGATTATCTCTTTTTAAAAATAAAGCCTTGGACTTCCCTGGTGGTTCAGTGGCTAGAACTCCATGCTCCCAAAGCAGGGGGCTCAGATGTGATCCCTGGTCAAGGAACCAGACCCCACATTCCTCAACTAAGACCCAGTGCAAATAAATAAATTAATTAATTGAAAAATAAATTTAATCTTTTCTTAGTCTATGAAGGTATTAATTACATTAAATGATTAATTTTTCTCTTTCCATTTCCTTTGGGTTGCTTTTTCTTTTGGGTTTGTTTTCAGATGTCCTTTTTATGAAGGAAACTCAAGTTTCTTTGAGCCTTGTTTGATAGTAAGAGCAAAGCTATAAAGTGGTGGCCAGAATGGTCCTCATCAGTTGGTTATCAAGCAGCCTTTTTGTTGAGAAGTTTCCAAATATCAGTATCAGCAAATCCTTTCTGGAGATAGTCAATTTCTCCTTCTCCCTGTTGGGGTGAGGAGTAAGAGGGGGAAGCTGGTATCTGTGTTCTGGGAGCAGTGCAGATGAGAGGGGTGGAGGCCCCTTCAGTCCGGTGTTCGCAGGCAGAATCCTCCTGTGTTCAGTTCTGCGCACATCCCAATCCTCTGTCATGCCACACGTCCTCAGCCCGCAGCCTCTCTGCTTGAGTTGCCCCCGAGGGAAAAAATTCTCAGATCTCTTAGAGGGGGCAGAGGAGAGGAGTGTCTCAGATGCTCGGGGTCTTGGGTTCAGCTGTTCCCTGTACCACCTGTTTGATTTATTTATTGGCTGCGGTGAGTCTTCACTGTTGCATGTGGGCTTTCTCTTGTTGCAGCGAGCAAGGGCTACTCTTGCTTGTGATGCGTGGGCTTCTCATTGCGGTAGCGTCTCTTGCTCCAGCACACAAGCTCTAGGTGTGCAGGCTTCAGTATTTGCTGCCCTTGGGCTCTAGAGTGTTGGCTCAGGAGTTGTGGCGCATGGGCATAGTTGCTCCATGGCTTGTGGGATCTTCCCTGACCAGGGCTCAAACCGGTGTCCCTTGCATTACAAGGCAGATTCTTAACCACTGGACCACCAGGCAAGCCTCTCTACCGGGGTAGTTACTCACCCCTGCCTTTTTCAGAATCTGCTGCCTCTGCATGCAGGTAAGCTGAGGCTTCTGCATGTGTGGGTGTTGGTGCTCACCTCTGCTGGTATATCTCACCTTTTATTTAGTTAGCTATCCCTTCTCCAGTTTCTTCCTCTTCATCTGTTCTTCTACTGGAAGGAAGAGGAGATAAACTTGTGGTTAATCTGTTATTTTGAACCAGAAGACCTTTTTCCTGGGGACTGGAATTACATCTGCAGAGCTACTGCTCACAGGCTGTCTCCCGTAGGTGCCTCCACGGGTCAGCTTCCTATAGTTTTGGCAACTGCAGTTCTCATCATGGTTTTCTTTCTTCTTTTTTAAAAAAAAATAAACTTCAAGTCCACATGCTGAGAAAATTGCCTTTTAAAATAGTGGTTAAACTCTTTGCACTTTGGTTAGGGAGATATTATGTTTGCTGTTTTTCCCAGTGAGAAGTGAAATTCAAAGAGTTTATGTGCAAAAACTGTTCGAAGTCAAATTGAAGTCAGTATGGGCTGACCCTCAGGGAACGTGCCCCATCAGTGACCCTTTCTCTTCTTCAACTTTTTTTGTTCTATTGACTTATCCTCATCAGATATGCTGAAGTCTCTCTCATCCTAAAAATCCTTCCACCCACCCTCTATTTCATGTTCCTCTTTGATTGCAGTCTTCTGTCCTCAAGTTTGTGGACAAGCACCTTGAAAGTTTGGTGTACATTTTTAAGCCCTACTTCCATATCTACATTTCTCACCTCTTTGCACTATGTCACTTTCTTGAAACCAATCTTATCCTAGTCATCTCCAGTCACTTTGTTATAAACTTTCAGCTCTTATCTTTGGCACCTTAGTCATTTTCTTAAATGTTTTTTCCCCTTGAAAACAAACACACTCCTGAATTTCCTTCTGTTTCTTGACCATTATTTCTACTGTTCCTTAAACATTTATTCTTTCAGTTCAGTTTAGTTCAGTCGCTCAGTCCTGCCTGACTCTTTGCAACGCCATGAACCGCAGCATGCCAGGCCTCCCTGTCCATCACCAGCTCCCAGAGTCCACACAACCCATGTCCATTGAGTCAGTGATGCCATCCAATGATCTCATCCTCTGTCGTCCCCTTCTCCTCCTGCCCTCAATCTTTTCCAGCATCAGGGTCGTTTCAAATGAGTCAGCTGTTCGCATCAGGTGGCCAAAGTATTGGAGTTTCAGCTTCAACATCAGTTCTACCAATGAACACCCAGTACTGATCTGCTTTAGGATGGACTGGTTGGATCTCCTTGCAGTCCAAGGGACTCTTAAGAGTCTTCTCCAACACCACGGTTCAAAAGCATCAATTCTTCAGCGCTCAGCTTTCTTTATACTCCACCTCTCACCTCCATACATGACCACTGGAAAAACCATAGCTTTGACTAGATGGACCTTTGTTGACAAAGTAATGTCTCTGCTTTTGAATATGCTGTCTAGGTTGGTCATAACTTTCCTTCCAAGGAAAGTGTCTTTTAATTTCATGGCTGCAATCACCATCTGCAGGGATTTTGGAGCCCCCCAAAATAAAATCTGACATTGTTTCCACTATTTCTCCATCTATTTGCCTGAAGTGATGGGACCAGATGCCATGATCTTCGTTTTCTGAATGTTGAGCTTTAAGCCAGCTTTCTCACTCTCCTCTTTCAGTTTCATCAAGAGGCTCTTTAGTTCTTCTTCACTTTCTGCCATAAGGATGGTGTCATCTGCATATGTGAGGTTACTGATATTTCTCCCGGCAATCTTGATTCCAGCTTGTGCTTCCTCCAGCCCAGCATTTCTCATGATGTACTCTGCATATAATTTAAATAAGCAGGGTGACAATATACAGCCTTGACGTACACCTTTTCCTATTTGGAACCAGTCTGTTGTTCCATGTCCAGTTAGTTCTAACTGTTGCTCCTGACCTGCATACAGGTTTCTCAAGAGGCAGGTCAGGTGGTCTGGGATTCCCATCTCTTGAAGAATTTTCCACAGTTTCTTGTGATCCACACAGTCAAAGGCTTTGGCGTAGTCAATAAAGCAGAAATAGATGTTTTTCTGGAATTCTCTTGCTTTTTTGATGATCCAGCGGATGTTGGTGATTTGATCTCTGGTTCCTCTGCCTTTTATAAAACCGCCTTGAACTTCTGGAAGTTCATGGTTCACATATTGCTGAAGCCTAGCTTGGAGAATTTTAAGCATTACTTTACTAACATGTGAGATGAGTACAATTTTGCAGTAGTTTGAGCATTCTTTGGCATTGCCTTTCTTTGGGATTAGAATGAAAACTGACCTTTTCCAGTCCTGTGGCCACTGCTGAGTTTTCCAAATTTGCTGGCATATTGAGTGCAGCACTTTCACAGCATCATTGTCCAGTATTTGAAATAGCTCAACTGAATTCCATCACCTCCGCTAGTTTTGTTTTTTCTTTATCTGTCCTATATGCAATTGTGATCTCTAGTGTTCAACATGGGTCCTCTCTTCTAATTGTGCGTTTTCTTCCACATAATTCTGCACCTTCTGTGTCTTTCATTACCATCTAATGTATTAAGTATAAATTAGTGTAGGGAAACATATGATAGGCCATTTCCTGAGTGCTTTTCCTCCTAACCTGGAGAATGAAGGGAAAGGTCAGGGAAGGATTTTTGCAGAAAGTGCTAAAAGTCTCAAACCAAGCCCACATTCTGGTGTTCACATCCATTGCACCAATTGCCTCTTGGATACTTCTCCTGGATATCCCACAGACCACCTGAAAACCAGTGTGTCTAAATATTCACCATTCTTCCTCCTCTCCAGACCTCCTGCCGCAAGGGAAAGGTGTTACCTCTTACCTGCTGCCCCACCCTCCCCAAATCTGGTGGTCACCCAAACTTCTTCCTTTCGTTTAGCCTCTATCATTAACTTGTTAACCTCTAGCCATGCTTCTGAACATGTGGAATCCTCAGGGTCTCTCCTTCCCACTTCCACATCTTTTCTACAGCCCTTCATTCACCACTTCCTTTGGGAAACCTCTCCGTAGGACTTCGCTGGTGGTCCAGTGGTTAACGCTTTGCTTCCACTTCATGGGGCATTGGTTAAATCCGTGGTTAGGGACTTATGATCCTGCATGCCATGTGGTTGGGTCAAGATAAGTAAATAAATAAAAGCAAAACACCTCTCTACACCTATTGTCATTGTTCAGTTGCTAAGTCGTGTCTGACTCTTTGCAACCCCATGGATTGCAGCACACCAGGCTACCCTTTCTTTCACCATCTCCTGGAGTTTGCTCATATTCATGTCAGTGATGCTGGTTAACCATCTCACCCTCCTGTACTTCCTGCCATAATTTCCGTACCATCCTGTGCATACCTCTATCACAGCAGCCGGTATTCTTCTATTGCTTTCCCTCTTGCCCTAATTGCCTCCCCTCACCTCTCCTACTTCATTATAGATATCTTGAAGACAGTGTCCACATTTCTGTCAAGATGCTTCAATTTTATATGACTCTGTTTCCGCATGTGGAAAGTAGAGATAACAGTAATTCCTGCTCTTGAGCTATTGTGAGGATGGATGAATTCATGTAAAGTACTTGGGCTCCTTTCAGGCTCATGAAGTGAAGCGAAGTGAAGTCGCTCAGTTGTGTCTGACTCTTTGTGACCCCATGGATTGTAGCCTACTAGGCTCCTCCATCCATGGGAATTTCCAGGCAAGAATACTGAAGTGGGTTGCCATTTCCTTCTCTAGGAGATCTTCCTGACCCAGGATTGAACCCTGGTCTCCCGCATTGTAGGCAGACTCTTTACTGTCTGAGCCATCAGGGAAGTGGTGGCTCATAGTAAGTGCTCAGTATAAGCTGCTGTTAGTAATACTATTAGCAATATCATGTTTCCTCAATGTCTAGTATGGTGTCTAGCACACAGAGGACTTAATAAATGGAAAAAAGACTAGACTTGTTCCGTCAAAAGAAAGAGGTGTGATTGTTTACTCTGATTCACTTTTTTTTTTTTTTAAGAAAAAGGAGGGGGAAAGGCATAAAAATTCCCAAAGGAAAAAGGGGTCTTTGTTTCTCCTCATACCCAGTTCTGATTTCCTTTCTGGCTGCTGGGCTTTCCCCAACTTGGCAACTTTGTGGCTATGAAAGGATTGTTGATGAGAAGGTTGGGCGGGAATGCCTCACAGATACCCCCAGTCGTACCTGGCAGTGTCAGCTTATCAGTGCTGTCTGTGGGTGGTGGTTGTGAGCATGTGAACTCAGGTATCTCTTCTTCAGATGTTCTGTACTGAGAAATTTTTTCTGAAAGGTTGAACAAGGGAGTAAATCCAGGCCATGCCACTGCTGGTTCTGCTTAACAGAATCATATCTATTCTTTGAGATCCAGACGTTTGGAGATGAGTAGATTCTAGGTTTATCTCATGTGTTGCTTTGCAGTTTACAGTTGCTTTATTTTCTTTTTTTAAAGAATTTCATGTTATTGAAATATTCTTTGCATGCTCACACAAAGTTTAAATATGCAGTGATAGGAAAATGTATATCATATAAAATATGCTTACTTTAAATCATGTCCATATTTTAATTTACAGGAAGAGAAATTATCACAGCTAACAGGGTGCCAGGTGTTCAGAGTTTGAGTTTTGATTGGATTTCGAGGAATCTCTATTGGACAGATTCTTCTTATAGGAGTGTCAGTGTCATAAAGCTAGCTGATAAATCAAGACGTACAATCATCCAGAATTTAAATAATCCACGGTCAATCGTAGTTCATCCTACTGCTGGGTAAGTATGTTCATGTTTTCTTAAGAAAACAAGTGATGCCATAGGTATTTGACCAATTTAGTAAATACAAGATTGAACCATGTAAATTGAAATCACCTTAGATTGTATCCTTTTAGCATATGCTGAAATTATCACTTTACCTCCTTTCAAACACTTTCTCCTAAGTTTAGGCTTTCCCAGCCTTCCCCGAACTGTGTATTTTTCATAGTCACATAGGACCAAACAGTGAGTCACAGATTCTGTGGAGAAGGAATGAATATGCAGCAGAATTATCAGGAAAGGCTCAAATTCCTTCCCAGCTTTAATGCATTGATGCAAAGCTTACCAAAGCTTTCTAAATCGTTCAGTAGTTTTCAGAACGAAAAGTCTTTCAGACCACGAAGTGTTTAACCACTGCATTGTTGATGGAGTCAGGCAGGAAAAGACAGAGCATTTCACATCATCCCTTCTAGTTCTTACCTTTTTTATTTAAATATGTTTGATAGTTTGATAGCGTACCATAAAGTCTAAAGCCAGGTAGTTATGTTTTAATTGAGTAATAAAAAAGTGATAACTGGTAACTTGCTAAAGCCTGATTGAGGGTACATAGCAAACACTTTACATAGTGCATAATCTCATCTAATCCAAAAGCTGGTTTGTGAGTGAGTATATACAAGACCTGTTTTGGACCTCAGAAAGATAAAGTAACTTGCTCAAGGACCCACAGCTATTAAGCAACAGTTAGTATTAAAATTCCAGACCTATCTGACTGCAAAGCCTGTGTGTCTAACATATTTTAAAACTGACGATGGTATTGATAAGAAGTTTCATTGCCCGATAGAGAGTTAAATGTTGATTTTCTAGTGAATTTATCTTAAGCTAAGTCTTTGGCAGTGGATTTTAAAAAGGCGTTAAATTCCTTTCCTAATCAGTCATTCATTTAAAACAATATGAAGTCACATTTCAGAAAGTTACCTTTTGGAAAAGACTCATTTTAGTTCTTAAGGCTCACATGAAACAGAAGAGCTTTCCTCCCCTATACTTATATTTTTGCTACCCTTCGAAATTAAAAAAAAAAAAGCATAAAAAAGATGTCTTGGGTAAGACATCTTGGGTACATTGATTTGGGTGCATTTTTAATCAGGAATGAAATGCTTTGTTGCAAATTCCTTGTGGAAGATGATTGAAGAGTCATCTAGTGGATCCTGGATGTTTAATCTAGAAAGAAAATGAGAGAATATAAAATCTGTTTTTGCTTTTGTTTTGCTCATCATTTATTTTATTTCAAGGACATTTAGTATTAATAATCTGAATTGTGTCTTTTTAAAGAACCTACTTGGTGACAATAGTCCTGAAGTCTATCACAATGGTTCTCTGCCCTGGATGCTCATTTTAATGCTATTTGTATTTTCTATATATTTTTTTAATATAAACCCTACAGAATACTAGTTTGCAGCAATTCTCTGGAGAATCTGTGTTTGTGTTAGATCTAAGTTATGTAGTTTGTGTCAATGTTAACATCTTTGATTTATTAACTCCTTTTCTAGGTATATATTCTTCTCGGTTTGGTACCGTCCTGCTAAAATCCTGAGAGCATGGGCTGATGGATCTAACATTTTACCTATAGTAAACACTACTCTTGGGTGGCCCAGTGGGCTGTCCATTGATTGGAGGTAAGTAGGAATCATCCCAAATTGCTGCTAAGGGAGACATATTGTAGTTGGCCAGCTTCTGCTGGGATGAAAATGTATGCATTAAAATGAATATTCTGAAAATTGTTAGATGAAGCAGAATAGGGCAAGACTCAGGGAAACAGAAGAAGGATTTGATGAAGTACTGGTCATGTGTAATTTTTACAGGGGCCATCTTGAGGATAGGAAATCTTTGGTGTCAACAAATATATATTTGCCTGTATGTACTATGGGAGGATTTTAGAATATCGGATTTTAAATTTTAAGATATTGATCTGTCAAGGAATATAGGAAAAGGTGGAGAAGGAAATGGCAACCCACTCCAGTGTTCTTGCCTGGAGAATCCCAGGGACGGGGGAGCCTGGTGGGCTGCCGTCTATGGGGTTGCACAGAGTCGGACACGACTGAAGCGACTTAGCAGCAGCAGCAGCAACAGGGTAAATGAGCTTAGATATGTCAAATACAAAAGCAGTTCATAGGAGGGAAAATAGGAAGAGATGTGTTTAACCTTTCAAACATAAGTCACTAACAGTATTTTTCCTAAATGTGAATTTAATAAGGCAAAAACTAAAATTCTTAACTTGAAGATAACATTTCAGGTTTTCTAAGACATTTGAAAATCACTTCATGAAAGTTGCTTTGTTTTTCTGGGGAACATAAGACTATTAAACTTTGCTTAATGAATGAATTGCTGTTGTTTAGCTGCTAAGTCGTGTATGACTCTTCTGCGACCCCACGGACTGTCCAGCTCTGAGTTGTGTCCAACTCTTTCCACCCCATGGACTGTAGCCCACCAGGTTCCTCTGTCCATGGGATTTCCCAGGCAAGAATACTGGCCTGGGTTGCCATTTCCTTCTTCAGGGAGTCTTCCTGACCCAGGGATCGAACCCATGTCTCCTACAATGCAGGCGGATTCTTTACTGCTGTTCCACCAGGGAAGCCCCTGATTTGAATGCCCTTAGTATAAGGTGTGCTTTTTTAGTTTCTGAATAACCAATAACCAAGTATTTTGTTATTCTAGTTCTTCACGATTGTATTGGATAGATGCCTTTTTTGATAAAATTGAGCACAGTACCTTTGATGGTTCAGACAGAAAAGCCCTGACCAATATACCTCAGTTGACAAATCCATTTGGACTTGCTGTCTCTCAAGGTATGTTTTGAAGCAAAAGTGTTTTATTTATACTGTGCAAGCTGTATAAAACTCATCCTCATTTGGCAATCTCATAATTCCAGAAAAACTGGTCACTCATGAAATGGTGCTCTTATGTCTAAATAAAACATTTGGTTTGTTGATGAAATATTAATTTTTTTCTGTTTGAGACATTTTTATATAACAGTGCATCTGTTTTCTTCCTCCCATCTCCCCTCTTGTGAGTATAGGCATGTTCTTGTGGGTTCAGTTGCTGGGAATAAGAATCTAGCCTGGCACCACGAAACAGGTGGTTTGCTTATTCTTGATAGTAGAGGTTCTGTGAATGATTGTGTAGCATGTGCCAGGCCAAGAGAGTGGAGAAACTAAAATCTACCCTGGTTCTGCTTGAAAAACCATAATTAATCTAGTTAGAGAGGTGCCATTTTGTGATCCACCAAAGCCCCTACACTTATGCTAGTTGTGTCTCAGGTTGAGACTTCCTGCATGCGTGCTAAGTCACTCAGTTTGACTCACAAAGTATCTGACTCTTTGCGACTCTATGGACTATAGCCCTCCAGGCTCCTCAGTCCATGGAATTCTCCAGGGAAGAATACAGCAGTGGTTGCCATGCCCTCCGCCCAGGGGATCTTCCCGACCCAGGGATTGAACCCACGTCTCCTGCATTGCAGGTGAATTCTTTTCCATTGAGACACCAGGGAAGTCCTGAAATTTTGTACTGTGAATAACTATCATACTGCTTTAAAAAAAAAGTGGACATTGACTATAATTCAAAGACTTTCTCATACACATGTAGTATGGAATGAATAACTAGTAAATATATTCCATATTCCCCCCCTGTTTTCTGTGGAGGAGTGCATGTTATTTTAAAATATTTTAAGTGCTCTTGTGAGATTTTTGAGTCAGTTATAAATATGCAGCCGCCCTCTCCCCAGCCTGTGCATTCTTTTCCCCTTTCTACTAATGCTGTCCGACACATCCTATTTGTTCTCACATAGGAACAGTATAAACATGTTAAATTTTCTCTGCCGTTTGCTGGAATATTTTGCAATTAAATGAAAATGCAGTTTTTATTTAATTGCTGGTTTGCAGTTTGATTGCCAGTTAGGCTAAATATGATTTAGTGAGTCCAATGACTGATTAGTCATTGATTAGACCATAGATAAGGAAAACTGATTTTATGATAAAATTTGTGACATCTTAGTCATTTTCTGGTGAGTTGGAATTTTTAGTTGGTTATTGCTTTTTCCGTTGGAAAACTCTATTGAAATATGCATTTATTTCCCAGCTTTAGTATCTTAGGTAAAAAGAACACAATTGAATTTTTGATGTTTAAAATCTTGTATGGCCTCTTCCATTTTCAGCTTTGTGGAGCATTATTGTCTTTTAAGGTGTAGGAACACTTATGTGGATAAAATTTTATTAATCCCTAAACATGCACTAACATTTCCTTCTTGAACTATGTCTATGCTTTGCCTTCTCAAAGCTCATTTTGAAATTTGAGAGTCAAATTTAAAAAAAAAAGTTCTCATTAAACATGGGATATAAAATGTTTGACCTGGAAGAGAACTTAGAGATGAATTTTACTAGAAACATGAGCCCCCACACAGTGAAGATCACTCAGCAGTTTAGTGCTCAAGCTAGGATAAGAACTCAGTCTCCTGAGGCATCATCTCATATTGTATAAAAGAATCCTGAGATTAAAAAAATTTTTACCCATAGAAGTCTAAGCCCAATTACTATTAAGTACCATCACAATATTCCATATTCCAATATTCTTCCCTGAATCTGAACACTACTATTATTAAAAATATAGGCTTCTTCTAGGTAAAATCTCTCTCAGATATCTATACTAGCAACTCTTTCTACTGTTTTTATTCCCTAGCACTCTGGTGTCAGCAAGTATTCTTCCAACTCTATTGTTTTATTAAAGGTCCTTAGCTTCAGAGGCTCAAAAGTCAACAAATAAATTTTTTCTTTAAGAAAAAAAAAAATATATATATATATAAGCTTCTAAAGAGTCATTTCTAGAATTGCAAGTTATGGAAAACAGAAACATATTTATTTAAACAGATACTTATGAAAGAAGCTTCCCACATTTAGAAGAAGCATTACAAACATATTGCATTTTCCCAGGTGAGCTGTGGCAAATAAACTTATCACCATATTTCTTCTTAGACTATATATATGTTACTGATTGGAGACGTGGTATTATTCGATTCGGGAAATACAATACTGGACAATCGGTTATTCTCCGAAGTGGTGTTGGTTCTGTAATGCGTGCGAAAGTATATGATTCTAGAGTCCAGACAGGTGAGTAATGTTGCCAGGTTGTTTTGTATGGATGTATTTAATACGATGGCTCCTTTTACCTTTAAATACTTCTTATTTACTATAACTCCTGATAGTTTTGTCTTCCTGTCACTGAGATAATTTTAATGTGTAAGAATTTCTATTCAACTCTACTAACTTTAAGCATATGGGAGGAAAAACACATTTCAGCACTTCTCTGTATTTAAATTGAATGTGTCATTTGGCTTGTTCCTTTCCAAGAAGAAGTCAGTTTCTAATATTGGGTCTGACAAGTATTCTTTTCCATTCATTTTTCATCACAAACCAAACCTGTGATCAACCTAAGAGGAATGCGCTTAACTCCCCTGTTTGGGGGCATTGCTTTTTCAGGGTCTAATGCCTGTAACCGACCCACCAATCCAAATGGCGACTGCAGCCACTTCTGCTTCCCAGTGCCGAGTTCCCAGCGGGTGTGTGGTTGCCCCTACGGAATGAGTCTGGCTTCTGACCATTTGACATGTGTGGAGAACGCCTCCCAAGAGCCGCCGGTGGAGCAGTGTGGCCCTCTTTCCTTCTCCTGTCACAACGGCAGATGCGTGCCCCTTCGGTATCGCTGTGATGGATTTGATGACTGTCTTGATAACAGTGATGAGGTTCAATGTACCACATCTAGTAAGTAGCTTATACATTAGTGATATGTCCTATGATCTATATGGAGAGAGGTGCGCTTTAAAAAAAAGGCTTAGGTTATCTCTATAGGAAAAAAGGAATATGTACTCTAAAGGGTTTTAGAAAGCTAGACGATGAATATTATGCATAGATAATGTTACAGATGATTTCTAGCATTATTTGGACTATCCTCAATAAAATTTTTTTCTGACATTGGATGGACATGCAGAATCACTGCATCTTGGCCTCTCCTACCCCAAATAAACGGGATCTAATCTATAGTACTGGAGAGAATGGTATCATGGAATAAATGTTTGCAAAAATGGCTTTTGAAAATCTCATGTACTGTATTCCTTTTTCCTCCTGTAGGTGTAAAATGGATTATGGGTGAAATGGTGATTTTAACCTTTATAATCTTTTGATGGTAATCCAATTTATAATAAATACTATTGTGATCTCAGAAATTTCTATCAAGGAGACATTAGTAGAAATGACATTTGAAAATAAAAGTGCTCGTTTGTACATTTTTGAAATTTCTAAAGGTTTATTTTGTTTTGTTTTATTTTGCACTTTTCTTTTTTAAAAGTGCAGATTTTTACATAAATGTTTTATCAATTTCAAATGAGCCATATGATGAGAGGAAGCATAGCTTAGAAGCAAAGGATGGGCCTTACAGTCGTCACAACTAGAGTTTTGGTCTTGGGCAGATGCCTAAGCCTCTCAAAGCCTCAATTTCCTCATCTGTAAAAATGCAGATAATTATATGTGCCTGGCAGTATCCTTGTGAAGATTCAGAGAGAAAAGAAATATGTAAATAATAGTTGCCAAATAAACATCAGCAAAGGATGATGACTTTCACATTTTGTATAATGCTCCCATTGAAAGGTAAGATCTCATTTAAAAGGCTGTAAAAACCAATGTCTTTAGCACCAATTTGTTTCTATTGTAGATGCTACCTGTTCACCTTTAGCATTTGAGTGTAAACGCGAAGGACACTGCATTCCCTCAATGTGGCGATGTGATGGAGAGAATGACTGTCTGGATGGCAGCGACGAGCAGAACTGCCCCACTCGAGCACCCACTTCCTGCCGTGCTAATCAGTTCACCTGTGACAATAACTTCTGTATCCCAAGGAGCTGGGTCTGTGACACAGATAATGATTGTAGGGATGGATCAGATGAAAAGTCATGCAGTAAGTTTTGAACTGATTTCTCTTGGCTGGTCAGCCTATTAAATAGATTTGAACCATGAGTAGGCCTTGAGTACTTTCCTTGAATGCTCATATAATTTTCATTGTATCTTAGCCACTTCTGTTCCATCTGCCAACCAGTGTATTAATAGGCTGTAAAAGCAAAGACATGGGAAGTCTTGCTAAATATTTTCTATGGAAGCAAAACAAGGACTGTCTTTGATATCTAACTAATATCCCGATGGAAACTGGAAAATAAAAATCCCACTGAACAAACTTCAGATATTTAAAACAATTCCACTTTCTAAATCATATAAACATACCCAGATGTTTAGCTACTGGTTTTTCTTGTAATTTATACAGGCAAAAAGACAATAGAATAAAAAGGCAAAGAACATTTCAATTTCATTAAATCTTACCCACCTGCACAGAGGGGGTACAGAGTTCCCTGGACTAAGTTCTGTTTTGGTTGCATGATTTGGCTAGTCCCTTTTTTTTCAGGACTAGATAAGCTTTAAGATCCCCTCTAGCTTTCACATTCTGTGAGACTATATTATGATTCCTGTTTTGGGTCGTGGAGGCAGCCCGTCTGACCCTAAGGCTATGTCTCTTCAGCCAGCTAGGGTCCTGGTTTTGAGGATAGTTCTGCTTAGACTTTGGATTAAATTCAGTTGTCATGATCCAGTTAAATCCAGTTATCATGTCATCTTGTCTTGTGGGCTGGATTTCGTTGCTTAGCTGTGCAGAAGAGTCTTGGACTTCATAGTATTCATGAAGTGTAGTCCAAAGCAAGGCCATGATGCTTATCTTCTACGTATGGTCTGTTTTTCAAAGTATCCTCACAGTTTCTGACTCTGACCTATATTATTTCTGTTCCTCTCTCCAAGAACACGATCTGCCTGACGTGCAGGAATTTTGAGCACACATACAACTGAGATAATTTATGTATTTCCTAAGCATTGTACAGTTTGGCTCTGGTATACATTGGACAAGAAATAAACTATTAACTTGGTTTTGTTTTTGGATGACATTAGATTATACACAGACATGTTCACCTACTCAGTTTCAATGCCCTGGTCACCGATGTATTGCCCTATCTTTTGTCTGTGATGGGACCAAGGACTGTGCTGATGGGTCTGATGAGACTGGTTGTAGTAAGTACACTGTTTTTCTTTTTTAATTAATTAACTAATTGCTTAATTAATCCACTGAGGTTATAAGTCCATAACTGATTTATATGTTTCAGGTGTACAACATACTAATTAACATTTAAAGATTAAATTCATTTATAATTGTAAAATATCAGCTATATTCCCTTTGTTGTATAATATATTCCTGTAGCTTATTCCTATCTTGCCCCTGTCTCCTTCCTTCTGCCCACTGTTAACCACTTGCTTGTTTTCTATGTCTGTGAGTCTGTTTCTTTTTGGTTATTTTCATTAGTTTGTTTTAGTTTTTAGATTCCACATATAAGTGACATTATATGGTATTTGTCTTTTTCTTTATGACTAAGTCCATCCACGTTGTTGCAGATGGCAAAATTTCATTCTTTTTTATGGCTGAGTGGTGCTCCATTGTGTGTGTAAATATATATATCTCACATTTTCTTTATCTATTCCTCTGTTTATGGACAAATAAGCTGCTTACCTATCTTGGCTATTGTAATAATGGTTTATTTTTATTCATGATGTTTAGAAAAATTTCGATGTTCAATTGTTCCTTGGGTTAATTTCTAATATTTTTCTCTCATTTTCAGTAATTAACTGCACTGCTTCTCAATTCACATGTGTTAGTAATGGTCAGTGTATTAGCAAGACATATCGTTGTGATGGTGTTTTTGACTGCGATGACCACTCTGATGAGACAGATTGTCGTAAGTACCATATACCTAGCATGTTTCAGGTGACAGGGTCATTTCTTATTTACCAGGATTGCTCTTACCACAGATTTTCTCTTAGATAAGCTAGAGGGAAGGCAGCCTAATTAACAAAACATTGTCCAAGGACCACAGTATTGATTGTATAAGAAAATCAAATCGACATCACCAAATAGGGATAAATTGTGAATCAAGTAGTTGTAAATGGGCACTTTCAAATTGTCTTTTGAGTAGGTTAAATATTTCTCAGGTATTTTTCTTTTCAGTATTACCTGGGGCATTCAAAATTAGTGGGTTTCAATGAGGTTTGCCATATATAAAGATATTTTAATGGTTTCTTTAAATCTCAATAGGGAGGTCACATCAAGCAAATCATTTGTTTAGTATCTGCTAACATGTTTTCTGTGGTCTTTGTTCTGGGAGTCTGATAGGAAGTAAGAAACAAAGCAAGGCAGATAATTATAAGGGCTTTGTAGAAATGATACAGATAAAATTCAGTGAAGGTTCTGAGAAAAGACATTTTTTGAGGGTTCAAGGAGGACTTCATGGACTATAAATCTGATGGACCTTATAAACTTCACAGGCTGTAGACCTAATAATGGAAAAGATTTGTTATTGCCATTTTTATATTAAACAAGGTGAGGTGGATCATAAAAAGTAGGTTTCTATCAATTCTCCTCCCTAATCAGAAAACAGGGTTTCCCTGATGGCTCAGTGGTACAGAATCCACCTGCCAATGCAGGAGATGAGGGTTTGATCCCTAGGTCCAGAAGATCCCTGGAGAAGGAAATGGCAACCCACTCCACTATTCTTGCCTAGAGAATCCCGTGGACCATGGAGCCTGGTGGGTTATAGTCCCTGGGGTTGCAAAGAACCCAGGACACGACTGAGCGACTATAACAACAATCAGAAAAGCATGGTTTAAATCTATGGATAAAAGAAAATATAAATGCTTACATACTTAATAAGTGTGTACAACACCCAGAAATTCTTAATCACCGAAGTTTCTGTTTCACATTGAAAGCATGGAATTCTTCTCAGGTGATCTGAGGTTGAAGTGCGATTGCCTCTAGCTTTCTATTACCTTACAAGGTCCCTGGGAGAGAGTTTGGGTTTACTCCTGTGAGATAGGCAAGCATTCAATAAGAACTGCTTGATGAATAGTGGAAAGTTTGCAAAGAATGGAAGATTTACAGTCATCTTGGCTTCATCATCATCAGTTCAGTCACTCAGTCATGTCCGACTCTTTGCGACCACATGAACTGCAGCACACCAGGCCTTCTTGTCCATCATCAACTCCCGGCTGCTGCTGCTGCTGCTAAGTCGCTTCAGTCATGTCCGACTCTGTACGACCCCATAGACGGCAGCCCACCAGGTTCCCCCATCCCTGGGATTCTCTAGGCAAGAACACTGGAGTGGGTTGCCATTTCCGTCTTCAATGCATGAAAGTGAAAAGTGAAAGTGAAGTCGCTTAGTCATGTCCAACTTTTTGCAACTCCATGGACTACAGCCTACCAGGCTCCTCCATCCATGGGATTTTCCAGGCAAGAGTACTGGAGTGGGTTGCCATTTCCTTCTCCAATTTGCATGTTACTCCAGGTATTTCTTGACTTTCTACTTGGCTTCATTTAGTATAATTCATTTGAGGGAAAGTGATAACATCCAATTATATGAAATACATGAATTCCATGTCACCATAGCTGTTTAACCTCTATTAAATTCTCTGATGATTTTTTATTATTTAATCCAAAGTTAGAAACACAGGAAATATAATTTTCTTTTGACTCAGGGACTTCTTCCATTGTACATCCGTTTTTTTGTTATCAGATCCATTAATCAGATCAGACAGAGAAGACAACCATATATTTAGATGTTAATATTACATTTGTCATAATCATTATTAGAAACTCGCCATTGATCCAAAGTGATTTCTTCTGAACCTAGGAGTTATGTAAAAGGGATTATGGATCACATTCACAAACGCATTTTCCCCATGCTGTTCTCTTAGCAACCAGGCCTCCTGGTATGTGCCACCAAGATGAATTCCAGTGCCAAGAAGATGGGATCTGCATTCCGAAGACCTGGGAGTGTGATGGACATGAGGACTGCCTCCAGGGATCTGATGAGCACAATGGCTGTCCCCCCAAAACCTGCCATCCATCTCATTTCGTCTGTCAAAATGGAAACTGCATCTATAGAAGTTGGCTCTGTGATGGGGACAATGATTGCGGAGACATGAGCGATGAGAAGGACTGCCCTACTCAGCCCTTTCAGTGTCCCAGTTGGCAGTGGCAATGCCCCGGCCATAGCATCTGTGTGAATCTGAGTGCGGTGTGTGATGGTGTCCCTGACTGCCCCGGTGGGACAGATGAGTCCCCACTTTGCAGTAAGTCTCCTGACCACAGTTTGCTGGCCATGAACTCAACCTGAGCAGTGGCCAGCTATGTGTCATCATTGTCACAATCACCATGTAGTTCTTGAGGAAGGAATCTCAGTTCTCTGAATTTCAACCTGTGTAGGGATAGGCCTCATGGAATTCAAATAAATCATTACTGGATAGTATTTCTCATTTAATCCTTTGCACCCAGTTCTGTGTTTTTACTTCATTAGATCATCAAATTAAATTTGGTTCTGTTGGGTAATGGGCTCATAAGTTTTTCTAACTTTCAGATTTCCTAATTTCAATCAGAACTTGCCACAAAACAAATAAAGTCCAGGGATTTGTGTTTGCTGTGATTAAAATCCTATGATTGGCATATCATCCTAATTACTGTCCTTTCTTTCTTTGCTCTTTAATCAATGCTCACTCTCAGATGAACCCCAGCCAGGTATGACTGCAAAGTGTTTTAGATTCTTATGATTTTATTTGCATTGCGTTTGTGGTGAAAATGTCCTAATCATTTTGACTTACTTCCCCTTCTGGTACACGTTTCATACCATGACTCTTATGTAAGAGTACACATGGCAGTAGAGGGTATTTGCATCTACAGGCAGATAACTATCTTGGGTGCCTTGGGCATAGTCATGTTAGCCCTGAAAGTGAGGATAATGGTATGTTAGTGTATCTATGCCCTCTAGTCTTTCAGTTGTCTTTCCCCTTTGTAAACCTTTTAACTCTGTTCTTCAATGGCAAAGTCTTATCTTCCATATCTATGTAGGTAGAAGAATGACAGAGAACAAATGGGAAGTAATTTAGGTCTCTTTGCATGCTTTACCAATGACAGTTATTTTCTTCATATTCAGTTTATATTTCCTCCACGTTTCTCTCATTGCACTAAATGGAGTTTTATTAGAAGGTTGTAGTGAAGAAAGTGGTCCAAGTCCAGTGGATGTGAAAGATGGTAAATCCTTAAGCAAGTCAGAGCCCTGGACTTCGTATGGACCTCATCCATGTGGATTCTGCTCATAGCTCATGCTTGGGTATTGTGTTGAGGGTGATGTGAGACTGTATGACATGTAATATAACAGAGTGAACCAAAGAAGCAAAGATTCCTGACTTTTCCCCTTTGTGATTTCTTTTTCTTTATTCTAGACCAGAATAGCTGCTCAGATTCCAATGGTGGTTGTACTCACCAGTGTATTCAAGGGCCTTATGGGGCCCAATGCCAGTGTCCATTGGGATACCTGCTTGGCAATGACTCTAAGACCTGCGAAGACATAGATGAATGTCGTACTCCAGGCTTTTGTAGCCAGTACTGTTACAACATGAGAGGTTCTTTCCGGTGCTGGTGTGATTCAGAATACAGGCTAGACGCTGACCAGAGGACTTGTAAAGTTACAGGTAATGAAAAGTGAACTAACTCCAGCTAATTTAACAGGCATACTCCAGACACCATCTTTGTATAATGCCTAATGAGTTAAATTCAACCAGTATTAATTCTGGGCTTCCCAGAGGGTGCAGTGGTAAAGAATCTGCCTGCCAATGCAGGAAGATGTAAGAAACGCAGGTTCAATACCTGACTCAGGAAGATCCCCTGGAATTGGAAATGGCAACCCACTCCAGTATTCTTGCCTGGCAAATTCCATGGACAGAGGAGCCTGACGGGCTACAGTCCATGGGGTGGCAAAGAGTTGGACACGACTGAGCACAGCACACACATAGTATTAATTCAGCTTCTGTGACATGAAAGTGTTTGTACTATGTGTTAGGGTATTGATGTGGCTGCTTTAAATGTGACCAAATAAATAATACTAAAACCAAAGAGGCAGTTTCTTATCTTCAGGTAGGAGTCTGGAGGGTAGAGGGTTCGGGGGTAAAAACTGATGTACCTTCCATCCAGGAATCCAGTGATCTTGCTCCAGAGTTTGCCAGCTCCCAGGAAGTATGAAAGGGGTGAGCAGCTTCCTTTTAAGGATGATACCAGGAATTTGACACATCATTTGTGTTTGCATTTTATTGATGGAAATTTAGTCATATATTCTCTCCAAATTGAAATGGAAATGGAGAAACACCTCTAACTCTTAGGTCCTGTGCTTTGCTAAAACTTAGCATAATTTATTACTAAAAAGGAAGAAGAGAGAGGACATGGGAATGATTAGAAATCTCTGCCACAGCTGAATGCAGAGTACAAAATCAGCAAGTACAAAAGTAACTATAGTAACAGGAAGAATGCAAGAATAGTTCACTCCAGGTTGATAGATAAACACTGAAGTGTAATTCAAGGATGAAATTTTGAAAGCTTACTTTCAGTACTTGTGAAAATCAGCTATTAAGGTAACATCATTCTTATAGGAGTTTTTGTTTGTTTTTCCCCATTACTCTAGTTTGGAATGGCATCTTCTTTCTTTTATCAAAGGTATTGCATCAAATATTGTTGTTTCTCCCATAATCGTTGACACTTCGTATTTTCTTCTTGGACAGAATCTCAAAGTCTGTTACTGGTGGCGAGTCAGAGCCAGCTTGTTGCTGGCAATATGACCCAGAAGGGGTATTTTGTCTACCCGGTTATCCAGCACGGTTCTCACATTGTGGCTGTTGATTTTGACTCAGTCAGTGGTCGTATCTTTTGGTCTGATGGAACTCAGGGTAAAATCTGGAGTGCGTTTCAAAATGGAACAGATAGAAAACTAGTAAGTACATAAGTACATGTCTACTGGCCTTTGATCTGACTAGTTCCCCAGTCTCAGGTCTATTTGCTGTTAATCACCAGTGAGAGAAGGTCCTACCTTATCTTAAGTGGTTCTCATGTCTCCCTCTGGGCTATTCATACTTAAAAGCCCTGGATGTTCCTGACTCCTATCTGATGGGATCTGAAGGGAGAGACTTGAATCTGAATACCAGGCTATATGATACAGAGACCTCATTGCATCTTGGAAGTCCCTTCTGCATTTTTTTTTTCCTAGTGGGTAAAAAACAAGGGAGACACAGGGGAGGTTGCCTTTCTTTCTTTTGTCTTTTAAAATTATTTTTTTAATTTGTTATTTCTTTTCTATCGTGGTTTATTATATAGGATAGTGAATATAGTTCCCTGTGCTATATAATAGGACCTTGTAATTGAAGTTGCTTTTCTTAGCTTTAATTCAGTTATGTTTCTTGATCAGTATCCCAGAGTTTCAGTTTCTTCATCCTTGGTGGTTATGTTTCCTCTGCCCCTTAGAACTTTATTTTGTAATTGTTGGCTCTCAATCAATAAAGGCATTACTTTTGCCATGAGAACACTGTAAAGTTTCATAGGGTGGCCAACTTAGCAAATGGATACAGTTTTTGTTTAATTGAAAAAATTCTGAAATCAAAACTCCACACTAATCCAACAATAGAGTATTCAATTCTGCACAATCTTGTAGCTTTTCCCTAGAAAACCCTACTGTTTCTACATGGGAAGACCACATTTTCTAGTCCTCACATGAAAGCATAAGACAAGTTAGATGATGCCTTATTCTGAATTTTCATTTTATTTCTATGTTTGGATTATTTCTTGAGAGGTCACTTATTATTCACTTTCGTCTTTAGGTACTTGACAGTGGTGTCAGCATGACTGGAGATATTGCAGTCGATTGGATAGGACGCAATCTTTACTGGACAGACATTTCCCTGCGAACAATTGAAGTCGCGAAACTGGATGGGAGCCGCAGGACTGTGCTGCTTAGTGAAAACATAACAAATCTAGGGGGACTAGTAGTAGATCCCAGAGCTACGTAAGACATTTTTTTTTTCTTAAATATCATGTTGCCTTAACATTGTATGAGAAGAAATAACAGTAATGTGATATGGCTAATACTCATATCACAGCATTTTAAATGATCCCTTGTTTAGACGTCTCTATATAAATGTTAGCCATACAGCTAGTTGTTGCTGTCTTCCTTTATCTGAGTAGCCTTCATAAAGTACACAAGAGCCATCGATTGTTCACTTAAATGAAAGATCACGTTACTTCTTAGCTTGCAAGTATATGATGAAGTCTCTAACAAATGCCAACAGTAAAACACTTCATATTTACACAACCAAAAGCCAGGTTTTCTTGCTTCAGTTTCATATTGTTTACTACAACTTCCTTTTAGATCATGTAAGGAGATTTTTGCCTCCTGGCCCTAAAGGAAAGAAGAAATTCTCTCATGCTTAGAAATCTTTGAGGGCTTCTTTCCTTGAATTTCCTTAGATTGTCTTCTGCAGGAAGATGGGTTAGGCAAATTATGTTCAATGCAGTGTAGACGTGCTAAATATTGTACAGTATTACACACCAGTGAAATTTATGATGAATCTGATGATGAATAACGACTTTCTTAAAAATGACAGGGTAGATAAACAAGGACAGATAGACTTTTCTAGATCAATTGTATGTGGATTGTATGGAAACACAAATCAGCATGGAGACACTTCAGTGTGTCCCACTGTACTGCATGTTTTATGAATGTTATAAAAACACCCAGATGGCTTGTGATTGTGTTATGATTGCAGTTTTACTTTGTGACATAGTAAGCTCTTGCATATACTCTAAACTGAAGATGTGTTATTTTAAGCAGAGCATAAACATGATATTCTATTATTTATTTATTTTTATTTCATTATTTTTTTATTTTACTTTACAATACTGTATTGGCTTTGCCATACACCCACATGAATATTCTACTATTTAAAATGACAATTAGTTTCCATGTAGAAACATGTCCTGTCTGATTGGTAACTCGTTTCTTTTCAGTGACCGCGTGATGTTCTGGTCTGACTGGGGCAGTCACCCTCGCATTGAGCGAGCTAGCATGGATGGCAGTCAGCGCACCGTCATTGTGCAAGAGAAGATCTACTGGCCCAATGGATTAGCTCTCGACTACCCCAATAGGCTACTCTATTTCATGGATGGCTATCTTGATTTCATAGACTTTTGTCACTACGACGGAAGCAACCGGAGGCAGGTGATAGCCAGTGATTTGGTAAGTTGGTAGCAAAGAAAGGAAATTAAAGTAAGATCATGGTTTAGTAGGAAGGATATGGAGTAAAAGAAAAGTAAGAAATTCACTTCTGTGTCATAGACATCCAGAAAATATCAACAGGAAGGAGGGCCGGTCCATCTTTTTTCACAGAAAATCATTATTCCTGTTCATGGTCTAGGAAGGATTAATAGCTTGCGTGATTTAGTTGCTCTGTTATTTAGCTGATGCCAATCTGTTGTTTCCATGTAAATAATGATTTAATTATATGTAAATTCCTCAATGAAATCATAGTTTGTTGCATATTTTGTATTTTTATTCAGGAAATTATGGTGAATTTATTTTCACAAGTTAAATACAAAAATGAAGAAAAAATATATTTTACTAAAGAGCTTTTGAATCCTTCAGAGTAAAGATGAAGGCTAAATGACAAAGGTCCATGAAAGTATTTTTGATTTGTCAGTGGGATATAGGTCAAGAAGTATATTTTTTTCTATCTCTTGAGCAAGGATTTGGCTATGTCTTTATTAAGTGAAATGCTAAAGGAAACCATCTTCTTGGGTAGGTATCCCTTCCTACTTTGTTCATCTTAGTTTTTATGTCTAGGTCTCACTGTTCTCTTCTGCTTCACAGATCCTGCGCCATCCTTATTCCCTATGTCTCTTTGAAGATACTGTGTACTGGAGTGACCGTGCTACTCATGAGGTTATGAAAGCCAATAAGTGGCATGGGGGGAACCAGTCAGTGGTGATGACTCTTCACCAGCCTCTTGGCATTGTTGTGGTTCATCCTGCAAAACAGCCAGTTTGTAAGTGATAGACATATCTTTCCTGGGTATAGCTTGGAAAACATTGAGTCTGGGAATGTAAAATGTGAAATTTTGCAGACTCATTTGTTTGGACAGTGTATTTCCATGATTTTTATTTTGTCATGGAAAACACAAATCTTTTTTGTCTCTACATACTCAAAGTCTCCCTGATTTTTTTCTCTCACTTGCTCTTGCCACCCTGGGCTTCACTGGACTTCCTTTCGGTGCAGAAGCATATCAGGCTTCTTCCCATCGCTGAATGTCTGCACTGGCTCTTCCCTCTGCCCTGGGGTGCTCCTTGCCCAGATCTCTGAGGTGCTCCTTCTGCTACTCTCAGATGGTCCTTGGTGCCTTCATTCTCTCAGATGGCTCTTGACCATCCTATCGAAAATGGCTCTCTCTTTCATAATTCTTTTGTTCTTTGTTTTCACATTCTGAAGTCACACAATTTATGAGTTTAGTTCTGGTTCCCTTTGTCATAATAACGGCCTCATGTTCACAGTATTCCCAGTCTCCTGCATTGGCAGTTAGGTTCTTTACCACTAGCACCACCTTGAAAGCCTGTTTGGCTTTACTAGGTTTTGAGTGAACGAATGGATTACTGTGTCTAACAAAGCGTATGTAGTGAGATTATATAAGATCTAGAGAATATCCTGTCAGCACAGGATGCACACCAAATCTCTTTACTTCAAGGAATAGAAACACAACACAAAGATGTCACCAATTAAAAAAGAAAGATTATTACCGAACCAGAACTTTCACAACAGTAGGTAAGGTCACATAGAGAACACAACTTGGTTTCATTTAACGTAAAAAGATCTTTTGGGGGTCAGCCAAGGAGACATCCTATGTAGCATCAAATTTCTACTTCTAAGCTCTGGGTTACTCAGGGGCTGTTTGTTCATAATCCATTTACAGACTGGATTGATCTGTGACCTTGGGTAAGTCATTCTTCTCTCTTAAGCCTCTTAAGAACCTTATGTTGAAAGGTGATGTTGGGGAAGGATGAAGTAGTTAAGGGCAAAAACCGAACTAGCCAAGGTAACTTATATATTTGGGTGTCCAAATATTGGAGACTTCTGGAATTACATTTTTTAATTGAGATATAATTGACAAATGACATTGCATTTGTTTTAGGTGTGCAACATAATAATTGGATATTTATATATATAGTGAAATGATCAATGCGAGATTAGTGAACATCCATCACCACATATTTTTCTGTGATTAGAACTTTTAGGATCAACTCTTTAGTCTTCATGCTGTACATTACATCCACAAGACTTCTTTATGTTGTAACTGGAAGTTTCCACCTTTTGACCACCTTCACACTTTTTTGCTACCTTGCATTCCCTGCTTCTGGCAAGCACCAATCTGTTTTTCATTTTTTAATTTAGATTTCATATGAAAATGATATCATTATACCCTCCAGGTCTGTCTATGTTGTTGCAAATGGAGTATTTTCCTCTTTTTTTGGTGGCTGATTAATATTTGATTATATGCATGTTTATATACACACTGTCTTCTTTGTCCATTCATTCTGTTCACTTTAATGTGGGCAGTTCTCCATTCACCTGGTTTTCTTCTCTTTGTATTACAGCCTCAAATCCATGCAGCAATACCCGATGCAGCCATCTGTGCCTGCTTTCCTCAAAGAGTCTTTACTCCTGTGCTTGTCCTTCCGGGTGGAGTCTTGCTCGTGATGCTGTGACTTGCGTGAGAGGTAGAGTATGTCCTTTAAGTACACTCTGAAGGTGGAACTTGCCATCGAACTCTAAGGCACTTGCTGATGGAGTGTGTGCTGTTTCCTCTGATCAGCAGGTATCTGTGGGGTGTGTGCCGTACGGGGTGAGTTAATTGAGCACCATAAACAAAAATTGATTTACAATCAACCATATACAGAAACTCCATTACAAATGAGTTGTAATTGAAACATAGTTTCTATATATGGAGCCAATATTATGTGTGCCTGTGGTTCAGCATTCTTTAACCTCAAACTTTTTCTTACCTGGTTATAGGCAGGCAAGCTGTGATAATGGGAAGTTCCAAATTCTGCATTTAGAAATAAAAATCGTGGATATTTGTGGATAGTTATCTCATTTTAAAAAATATTTATTTTTATTTATTTGTTTGGCTGTACTGGGCTAGCTGTGGCACATGGGAGTTTTTAGCTGTGGCATGTGAACTCTGCAGCATGTGAACTCACAGTTGCATGGCATGTGGGATCTAGGTTCCTGACCTGGGATCAGACCTGGACTCCTGCATCGAGTGTGTGGAGTCTTAACCTTGGACCACAAGGAAAGTGCCTCCTTATTTCATTTTTTATTCTCATAACCAGTAGTCAATAAAGAGTGTTACAGTATGGGTGTTCTGACTCCAGTTTCAGTACCTTTACTATTTATTATTTTAAGGTGCTCTACAAATGAAACTTTTCTTTGTATGAAATACTTTGAGTGATTATTTGAGCAATTTATTCTTCATCTCATCCTAGGTATCTCACTGGGTTGATTGAAGAGTATGTGACTATTATACTAAGTACTTTAGGGATCAAGAAAGGAAGGATAAGATATAGTCAATCCACAAAGGGAATTTCTAAGAAATCATTTTCCTTTGCTTAAAGAAATCTAAAGAGGTAGTATAAACAAGTTTCTTTCATTACTCAGTGAAGAGGAGTAAACATATTTTCATACTGATAAAAATGGCTGTGGACAAGTTAAAAGTAAATGTTTAATGGTGAAAAATTCCTAAATTAAGAGAAAAGTAGTCTTAATCCTAGAGAAAAATTTAGTTCTCAAAAGGAAAATATATTCCTGAATCCAGGAAATGTATGGTGTTTACAGGATATACAGATGCAAGGTTACTGAAAATTTAATTCCATCAGCATGTAATATTTTGCAGTGATACTTTTGTGATGAAAGATTTTAATTATTGGTAGTGCTTACAAAGGGATTGGCATTTGCAATGTTTCTTCAGAGATTTATTCTGAACCTAATCCTTGTTGACATTGTTTAATTTAGTGTGTCCTCAGAGTCTTTCAGCAGAAGATTAAACGGGGCTATAGACATTCTTTGTATAAAACATTCTTTCACCACGGAAAGATTGTTGAACTGTGCATTGGGGATTGGTGTCATCTACATTACTATCTGATAGTGATTGATAAGTGTCAACCCTAAAAAATACCTTTTCTTATTTCACAAATAATTCCACTAGTGGTTTCCCATGGACTGATTTTTACTGAGGTGGAACTTTTTCAACATTTTCCAACAGGCTTCTGAGCACCAGTTGGGTTACTGAGTGCTAATACATGTGAACTAAAAAAAAAAATAAATAAATTGCTTTTTTTTCAACAAGAAGCTTAGAAGACAACATTTATAGATGAAAATAGTTTATTTAAATATTTGATCACCTTTAAAATTTTGTCTGTCCAATGTCTAGAATATCTTTGAAAGTTCTTGTATAAGATTAAGTGAAAAAGCACAGATTGTTTAATATTGGCTATATATTCATAAAATCATGCATTAAAAAAATCTGGAGGACAGGATACACAAATGTCAATAGTGCTTACTGTTGGGAAGGGAGATTATGGAGTACTTCTAGTTTTTCCTAATTTTATGTTATAAAATTTTAATGGGAGAGCTTTCTCTATATAAAATAGCTTTTTTATTATTTATCAAATATGTTCTTCAAGTGCCAAAAAGCCCCCCAAACTCAAACCATCTTCCCAGCACCCCCTAATATTAAGAGCTGCACATCCAAAATAGGGTTGTATAAGGTCTGACTCTGGGAGGAACTATGCTTGGCAGTCATAAATGCCACCTCTAATGACAGCGTAAATTTTTCATTCCCGACGGTTGTCTTTTCACTTCTTTGCTCTGCTAACACTAGTCTTAATTCTTAATAAGATAATGACATGAAAAATAAAAGTGAGGACACTTTCTTTTCTCCTGATCTCCTTTCCAGCCAACCCTGGATGCTGCTGTGCCTACTCTTTCATGGCCATGGTCCATATCCTCTGTCTGGCCCCCCAGAGTCCAAGTTCCTTGAGGATAAACCCGATTCCTTCACATACGCCCATGGCACACAGTGTCACTCAGGGAATGTTGAATGGATGACAAGTCTTTCAGTATCATTTTTTGTTTATTTTCCATTCATGTGTTTTTCGCATGTTTATGCCTTCATTGATATGGAGAGTTATAAAATTAGTCCTTTTTTCTTTGCCACAGAGCACTTTTCATGCACCTTCCTATGCCACCTGCTGTCTTGCTGGTCACTTCTGCCAGTGCAGTGTTAAACGATACCCCACCTCTAATCTATGGCCCGCAAATGCTCATTGGTTGTAAACCCTCTCAAACACACCCACAGTAAACAGACGGAGGTGCTGAGACCTATCCCTAGGGAGGAGAATTGGCTGAAGGAGTAGCACCAGAGGAAGAGCTTATTAGAGGAGGAGTCCGGGAGGCCCATGTTTGGTGGATAAGAGATGAAGATTTTTCAGCCTTAAACAGTGCTTTAGTTAACAATTCTTCCAATTAAGCAAAAGAAAAATTACCCTAAAAAGAGCAGAATCAGATTTTGAGTAAGTAAAAATTCCCCTGTGAAATTGAGAAATATTTCTTATTTCTCTGAACTAATGAACATTTATAATATAGAATTAATTAATCATTAAATATGATCTCAGAATAATTTCAGGGTACATTTGAAACTCATAATTTTTAATTTCTGTATTTAAATCAAATGTATTCCGGAGTGATTTGATATTCAATAAATAGTACCCAGCGTGTACTTTTTGCAGAACAGTGATTAAGAACATAGGTTTTAGATTCCAAGTGACCTTGGTTATTTTACAACAACAACAAAAGGCTTTAGGGAGAGAAATTAAATGAATAAGAATTTGTTTGCTGCATATTGTATAGCATGCATTCTCAATAAATGAGGATTGCTATTTTGATTATTGCAGTTGTTCAGAAAAGAGGAAAAGCAGCTGAGCGAGGCAAGGTTTGGGAGTTAATCTCACTGCATTGTTTCCTGCAAGAGTTGCATAGCTGTGGGAGGCTCCTTGGCCTCAGTTGTTTTTGAAAACAGCATTGCTAGTTGCTGTGAAAGACTAAATGCTATATATTGTAGTACTTTTCAGGAATAGTTGCAAATTTCAAATCTGTACTAGGTTAATCAATTGAGTCAATTCATTTCTCAGTAATGGAAATGTCAGGTACAAGGAAAAGCTAATCGGATGTAAAAGAAAGTAAAGAAAAAATTGTCAAAATAATCCTGCTGAAGATGCAAAGCTTCCCAAATGATCAAAATAATGCAAACACCATTTTTAGCCCGTGAAGATTATGCAGTAATTAATCATTTTATACTTTGTCTTAATAGGTGATGTCTTAATAACACAAACTCACATTTCAAAGTTTTCCTTTTCTCACAGAGGAATGATAAAAAAAACCCTACTCATGAACTTTATTAGTTTTTTCATAATGGGCCTACAGTCTGGAGAAGATGATCTCTGAGAAAGGGACCTCATTATCTATTAAAGAGCCTACATAAAGTGACAGTTTAAATAAGATATTATGAAGATGTTTAAATTGCAATGTATAGATACTTTTGAGAACTTCAGAAGACACTCTACATATTTACTTATCTGTGCATCCATTTATTCATGTATGGGGTCATTCAGTTAGCAAATATTTATTAGACAACTATTCCAAGCTCTGGGGACATAATAGTAAGTAAATTGAAGGGGGTCACTGCCCTTTGGGAGTTAGAATCTAATGCAGAAGATAGACATTAGTCAAACAATAATTGGTACAGTTATAAATTAGATTTACTTAGTAATTAGACCCTTTCATAAACACTAGGCAACACTTTGTAGTATTATTTTCTAAAAATACTTGAAACTAATGAACTGCCATTCACCAAGAAGAGACTACAAATTATCTTTTGCCCCAAAATGTGAAAATCCAACTCTCCCTTGCCTGAGTCATTCTGCATCTAGAAATGGAAGAACTTCTTGTCTGTGACTATCCAAACATGGATAGTTTAGCAGTGTGAGTAAGGAATTAATGAAGTTTAAGGTAAATACTGATCCACCTTGGGTGATTCCAGAAGTCTTTTATGTGAAATTGGTGATCTGGTGACCCAACTACCCACTGAAACCCAATGGAAAAACCTGACTTTTCTGGTGAAGTATCTATCATGCATTATAATTATTGCCATGATCCTTCGGTGGCATTTTATCCTATCAAATGGTAATAATCCTTTGCCTCTGTTAGTCTAAATATCTGGGATATAATTTTGAGTGATATTCTGTTATTTTCACAGATGATCAAGCATTCCTAATAGTTGTAAGAAACAGTATAATTTTTGGAATTTCCCTTAATCCTGACGTGAAGACCTTTGATGGTATGGTGCCCATATCAGGGGTACGCAATGGTTATGATGTTGCAGTTGATTACTCAGAGCAATTCATCTATTGGCTTGAAAATCCAGTAAGTTTCGAATAACATTCCAAGTATGTAGCTTGTTCTTGAAGAGTCTACCTTCGCGGAGGCCTTCTTGCATTTTTCCTTGTGGGTGTCAGGGTGGGAATGACCCAGACAGAAATTAGTTTAACACTAAGCCTTTTTAAATTCAGTGAGGGACGTCAATGGGAAGTTGGCCTGGAGCAAAGACCCAATAATAAAGACGTTTAAGCTCTTGGGTGCATTTATTCATTCATCAAGTATTAAGTGACTACTACTTTCCCTGCAGTGAACTGGCTGCTTCCAACTGCAGAGTACATGCCAAGAGGAAGCAGTAACCAAGTTTGCTCTTGAGCTTTAATCTAGCGGAAGATATGAGACCAACATAAGAATGATCTTCACTTAAGACCAAAGGCAATAATTCCCTAAGGGAATTTCAGGAAAACATCTGATGTGGCTGCTGTGGCCTTCACTCAGAATCTTTGTCTCTAGGAGAAAAGAGAATATTCCTCCAACTTCCTTCCCACTGGGACTCTTTCTTTACCTATTAGGGAAGAAACCTGTGAGATGTGGGAAGGGGCAAGGAGAACATGAATGGTTCAGTGTTGCTGACGTTAGTGTTTTACACAGTGAGCCCAACCAATGGCGCTGGCACTTTGCATTTCTTCCACTCATGAAGTATTTTAAAGCCACTGCAGTGAAGAAGCTGTGACCTTGAAACAGCTCACCATTCCTTGTCTTTCTCACCAGGGTGAAATTCACAGAGTGAAGACAGATGGAACCAACAGGACAGTGTTTGCTCCTCTGTCAAGTTTGGGGGCTTCTGCGAGCCTGGCCTTAGACTGGCTATCAAGAAACCTTTATTTTACCGATCACGTGACTCGGTCAATTAAGGTAGTAATTCAGTAAAACTATTGACACAAACACTGGTTTCTGATTCATGTAAAATTTCAGGAAATGCTGTCATATGGAGGAAGAAAAAGGGAAATTAGTAATAGTTCTCTGAAGACAAGGAGAAACCTAAAAGCTGAAGCTTTCTACTGGGCTATTTTGTCCCCATCTGAGTATCAATGGCAGCCTGTTAATAATTTAATAAGTAACAATTTATTAAAATGTACACAAAGATAAATAAAAATTATGTAACGAATTCAGTGTAAAGGGAAGCTTATAGTAAGCAAGGCCCATTTTCATCATCTTTCCCCATCAAGTATCCAATGCTATTTCAGTTCTAAGCCAAATTTATAGATTGCCATTGTTCTAAGATGGAAATCTATGACTCTAACAGTGAAACAGAAAGTAGAAACTTGATTCTAATTCCTTTGATGCTTTCCGTAGTGAGATAAGTGTTCTTTTCACTCTAATTCCCAGAAGAAATTCTATAGGGGCACAAGTATGAAATCACATGAAGTAACTCAGAGGTAACTTGACTAGTGTAGGTTTACTGCAGTCTGGGATGAGGTTAAGACATGTGAGGGATTATTAATTCAGAGTGAGAATGAGAATTCCTAATGCAAAGGGGCAGTCTTGGGAATGTGACAGTAAGGTGACAGTCCACTGCTCTGGATGAGGCGTCAGTTAGTCAGTCGGTTCTCTTTGGGACATTCAGAAAGACTGATGTTAACAATGAGGAAGCTGCACAGTAGCCTTCCTCAGTAGCCTCCAGTAGCCATCCAAACCTTACAACATTGCTGAGGGCCGACATGAGCAGTAAACGGTCACAGTGACAGGGATATTCACCGTATGTACTCAGTATCCTAATCTCAAGCCAAGTAGAATCAGCAGCTCCTAACATGAAGGGAAACTTGGAGGCTTATCTGGTTCAAGCTCTTCATTTGGTAAGAATGTTAAGCCCACAGAAGTCAGCTTCACTCCCCTGATTCTGGGAGGTGGGATGGGAAGGGGTGGGTGGTCTGATTTTGCCTTGTTATAAACCACAAGTTCAGCAGTCCATCCTGCTTCAACCCCCTTGGACAGTAACAGAAGGTATTTTGCACAACTTCAACTAAAAATATCACTGGCCCAAGACAAGGCAATATATACTGCCCAAGACCTTTAGTACCAAACTCACATTCTCTAGAGGCCACTCAGTACAAAACTGTCTTCTTTCCAAATGGCAATTAATCTGCTCCTGTTTTGTAAAGAGGGTCTTCTCTTGTGGACTGATAGTCTTTCAAGAGCAGGGCACTTGTCTCCTCCATTGGGGTTAGATAGCACCAGTTGAAGAACTGAGTATGTGCGTGTGCGTGTGTGTGTGTTGGTGAGGCTACTTTAACCATGGAAACTTAAATTGTGCCCCAAATGCAGCAGGGTCCAGAGGAAAGAAAGCTTGCTTTGGAGTCCTGGCTTCGAGTCTGGCTTGTTTGCTCATTCGTCCATTCATTCAACAAACACTAGTAAATGCTTTCCATGGATCAGTGCCATGGTTGTGTGTATGTTCAGTCGCTCAGTCATGTCTGACTAAAGATCCCATACAGTCCCAGGACTGTAGCCTCAGGCTCCTCTGTCCATGGAATGTTCTAGTCAAGCATACGGGAGGGGGTTGCCATTTCCTTCTCCAGAGTATCTTCCTGACCCAGGGATTGAACCCTGATCTCCTGCATTGCTGGCAGAGTCTTGACTGAGCTACAAGAGTCGGAGTAACTCATGTTGGATCCCAGCTTTTCCACTAGGGGTAGCTGTGTGCTCACTCACTGAAAGCAATTTTGTGACTGAAAAGTGAAACATACAGAAAGGCTGTCTGGGAGAGAGCTTCAGCTATTCCAAAAAACCAAGGAGACTTTCCTTTGAACCAAAGACATCCTTAGGAAAAGGAGAGAAATTGTAGCCGAAAGAGGCAAATTGAAAAACTTCTTTTTAATCCAAATAGGAGAAAAAGCTGTTACACAGCAGAGAGAAAAATAGAGTGAGAGAGAGAAGGATGTGTGTGTTTGTGTGTGAAAGAGTGAGGGAGGGAGAAAGATGTATATAGATAGAAAGGCAAAGATAGAAACAAACATTAATCAGTTTGTATTGAAATACGATTTTATTGAAAAGACTTTGTGCAAATCAAGAGGCGTTTTCTTATTTCTTACGAGTGTTTCTCACCTCAGACTGTCTCAAGTGCATACTAAAATAGCCTTGTTTCTATAGGAAACTGCTTCTGGTCCAGCATGCATATCTCTCAGTGGTGTTTCACAGTGGTATAACACTGTAGTTACAACAATTCAAGCAAGATTGCTTAAAAACATAACAATAGGAAAACCACAAATCCTCTCTAGGCCTCTTCTTTATTACCTTATATGGGCATAATAATGGCATCCATCTCATAAAGTCACTGTGAGGATTAAATCCGATAGTGTTTAATATAATGCCTGCTATATAGTGGGTTCCCATAAACAGGTCAATAAAAAACATTGACTTTAGTTGTGCCGGGTGCTGTGCAAAGCACTTTACATGAATTGTCCCATGTTGCTGGGACCTCTATGCAGAAGGGACCATTATCTTCCACATTTGACTAACATAGTTCAGTGAGGTGAATTTACTTGCTTCAGGTCCTATAGTCAGTCATGTAGGATCTGGCAGGGCTGGCACTGGCACACAGGCCATTAACGTGGCACAGAACTCACTCAAGTGAATGAGATGGTTTGCTCAACTGTGTTTGCAGTGATGGACCACTGGGTGCTCTGGTCCAGTCATCAGGGCACAGGAGACCTGTGGGGCTCCCTTTGGACGGTTCTCATCTTTTTCTGAAGGCATTTTGTAGTTTCACCCAGGCAGTGATCCGCATAAATAGCTTCTCCTGAATTTTTAGATAAATTGCAGACAGAAATTTGAGAGGTGATGTCATTTTCTTACTCCCATTTTCTATTGAGCTGATTTTTCTCATAGCTCTGAGATGCCATTAGGGATTATCTACCATGAAAACCCTCTCATTCACCCCAATCATAGTTTGAATTTGTTGTGTGTTTCAGTTTTCCTTCATCTTAGCTTTCTTATTTTCCTCTTATACAGGTTGTGACACTTGGAGGAGATGTCAGTTACGGGAAAACCCTGATTACCAATGATGGCACGAGTCTTGGAGTTGGTTTGCCAGTTGGCATAACTGTCGATCCTATTAATGGGTGAGTGTTCATTCAGAAATAGCATATGTCTTCTATATAGCAGCACTTTTGTTAGTATTATGATCTGATAAAATAGAAGATTTCAAACATAGGACCTCTTCTGATTTCATATGCCAGCATTTGAAAAATATAGATCCCAGGCCTTCTCTGGTAGCTCAGTGGTAAAGACTCCGCCTGCCAGTGTGGGAGATGTGGGTTTGATCCCTGATCTAGGAGGATCCCACGTGCCACAGAGCAGCTACACCTGTGTGCCACAACAATGGAGCCTTTGCTCTAGAGCCTGGGGGCCTCAACTACTGAAGCCCGCCTGCCCTAGAGCCTGCACTCTGCAGCAAGAGAAGCCACTGCAATGAGAAGCCTGTGTACCACAGCTGCAGACTAGCCCCTGCTCACCCCAACTAGAGTAAAGCACGCATGCAGCAAAGCCCCAGCATGGCCAGAAAAAGAGAAACAAATTATATAAACAAGAAGGAGAAGGAAATGGCAACCCACCCCAGTATTCTTGCCTGGAGGATCCCATGGACAGAGGAACTTGGCTGGCTACAGTTCATGGGGTCGCAAGAGTCAGATACGACTTGGTGACTAAACCACCACCACCATATAAAAAGAAAATATAGATCTCGGTACAAAAGAAATAACTGTTAAGTTATATGTGATATGCATCTTTCAAATTAATAACCCTGTATTTCAAACAGGCAAGAATTTCAGGCATTTTAAAATAGAGTGAACAATTATATATTTTGACTTTGAATGAATGTGGAAAGCTTGAAATAGACCTTGAAGGGTGAGAAGACCACCAGTAGATGGAGGATGGCTTGCAGCTGAGAAGTGGTACTTGAGGCCAAAGAGCAGTGGAGGCCCAGAAGCATGGTGGTACTTAGCATGATTGTGTAGAGGGCGGGAACCAGAGACTTCGAGTAAGGGACAGTTGACTAGGTGGGAGAGATACAGCAGCTAAAGCCACTTGGAGATGAATCAGGGAGGGGCTAATTAATGTCATGCTAAGGAGTTGTACTGTATTTTTTTTTTTTTTTGAGGAATAAGGAGCCAGCAGGAAATTTGGAGGAAAGGAATGATAGAACCTAATCTGTATTTTAGAAAGATTAACCAGGATTGGAGTGGAAAGAGTCAGGGGAAAAAGAAAATGTTTAGCTAGTGAAGAGAGTTCTTAGCTAAGGTTAAGTAACTTAAATTTTTAGTGAACTCAAAATTCATAAGAGTTTTGTGACTTTGTCCAGAAAACTTTTCAGCAACCTGGAATGGGAGAGGAGAGAGAGAATAATGACAGGTACTTAACGGTGAGCAGTTAGCAAGTAAAGGAGATCTAAGAGTACTGTTAAAACAGTTAAAATGGTATGAGGTCCAGGCATAGAGGGATTGAAGGTTTGAGAGCTCAGATGAATTTTAAGGGCAGAGGATAGGTTCAATGGAAGAAGTAAACTAGGAGAAAGGAAGAGATGGAAGAGTTTGGTTGAATTTCAGAGTTTGAAAACTTAGAGGTAAAGAAGTTTAGAATTGAAGAGTAGGTTCATGGGAAGGGTATATTGGATTAATGGTGAAAGAAAGATGCCAATAAAGATGATTGGAATTAGGGGTTTGAGGAATCGTAGAAGAGTTTGAGAGGGCTGTCTGGTGAAGCAGGAGGTGAGTTTGAAAGGAATGAAAACTTCTAGAAAACTCATGTCTAGAAGTTATGTCCTCAGTGGAAGTGGAAAGCAACCTTCACATAGTTTAATGAAATTGGTAATTCTGTGTGCTGATTAGGATTCATGTGTATACAATGCATTTTCCATCATGAAAATTGGAAAATTAAGTAGCTTATCTTGTGGTAATAGATTTGGAAAAGAAATAAAGAAGGCTGAGAGGTGATCAGGGAGGTACCTGAATACTTTTGCATTAGCTCTTTCTTTTCTGGTGTGCTTAGCAGTATGTGAGTCTGGAACTGACGGTTGATACAGGCTTTTTAGTCCATGAACTTCCTGTGTGACCAAGCTAAAGGATTGTCCATCAGTGGAAAATGGTGTCCTGTGTCAGATTTCATTTTAAGTGGCCTCTCTCCCAGTAATAACTGGGAAGTATACAGACATTAGAGAATACTAGTTATGAACTCCTCCACGCTGTATGTAACAGGATATTGATATTTCAGACTTCCTCCATTGAATGGTGTGCCTCCTGAGGACAAGAAAGATTTGTTTTTCATTTAAATATATAGTGAAAATGTTTCACTAAATACCTTTATTTTTCATGGTTGTAGGAAACTGTACTGGTCAGACCGAGGAACCAACAATGGCCTTCCCCCTAAGATTGCCAGTGCCAACATGGATGGCAAATCTCCAAGAACTCTCTTTACTGGGAGCCTTGAAAATGTGGCATTCATCACCCTTGATATTGAGGAGCAGAAACTCTACTGGGCAGTCAGCAGCACGGGAGTGGTATGTGCCCCATTCTAGTCTGTTGGTCTTCGTTGCGGCACTTGGGTAGTTGACATCCATTGTTCTGAGTTGTCTGGCAGTGGTTCTCAAACAATCTCGGCCACTTTGGGGGGCTTCCCAGGTGGCACTAGTTGTAAAGAACCCACCTACCAGTGCAGGAGACGTGGAAGAGATGTGGGTTCGATCTCTGGGTTGGGAAGATCTGGAGAGGGCATGGCGACCCACTCCAGTATTCTTGCCTAGAGAAACCCTTGGGCAGAGGAGCCTGGCAGGCTACAAGTCCATAACATCACAACTGAAGCGACTTAGCATGCACGCACATGCACCAGAGGACTTATTGCCCTTTCTCTCCATAACTTCTTTCCTTGAAGTCCAGTTCTTTACAGAATATTATTTTTTCCCTTTTTCTTTCTTTTTCTTCAAGATAAATTCCATTTCTCATTCCACATTTGTCCTCTAAGAGCCTTTTCTTTTTAAACAGAAAGCTTCTGAGCTCAATAGACATCTGTTCACAGATGCCTGTTATTTTCTGGTAGTTGTAATGTGTGAGGTCTCCCTTTCTTGGTCATTTTAAACTTCAAGATGAAGTTCATTATAATCTGCAATAAAAAATAGGAAGTATACAATTTCATTCATTCACCGAAATAACACTTGATCTTTACTATTGTGCTTATGTAGCCGATCTGGAACTAGGCACAAAGAAGGTACTCAGTAATAATTATTGATCAGCTACAGTATTGTTTTGGTTGTTGAATGTGTGCTAGTTGCTTCCTTGCTTTAGAGAACAGGAGTGATTTCAGGTCTGTTTATGACGTAGACGCTTTTCAAAAAGTGGTCCAGTAGATTTGATTTTCAGTTCATGATAGCTTGACGAGGACTTATCTCACTCTTAATATGTGATTATAATGAAGAAATGTAGTGATGTGTGTGAAAGCCCTTTACAGAAGTACTTGCCACATGCTGTGATTTCTGCATACAAGTTAGGATGTCCCAGACCAGACTACCCAGCAGCTCCCAGTTCCTGTTTCCACATCTGCTCTGCTCTCCGCAATCTGTGAGCTGGTTGGTGGTGTGACTTCCATCCTTTCTCCTAGGCTAGAACCCTCATATTCCTCCTTCACTCTATTCAATCATCACAAAAATCCTGGCAGTTTGTCCCTGAGCATCTTCTCTCACTCAAGTCCAGCCTTTTCTGCCACCTGCCATTCTGAACCACTTCTCTCTAGCTATCTCGGTAATGAAACTGCTTTCATGATGGAGGCATGTGGTCTTCATAAAACTACAAGGAACCCTGAGCCCTGGCCCAGATAAGTAGCTCCAGATTCCTGAGCCAAGTGTGGTCAGCTCATCTGGTCCCAGTTACTCCCTCAGCAGCTCTCCTCAGAGATTATCTCCCTTGTGCTGCACCCTTCTGGAATTTCTGTTGGTTTCCAGGACATAGCCTGCTCTTGTAACTGCTGGATTCCCTTGTCAAGAGAGGCAGGGAGTGACACCCATTTGTCTCTCTCGCCAGCAGTTCAGATCCTGACACAGAGGAAGATCAAACCAGCTATGTCTATAATTTTTTTTTCTTCCAGAGCAGACTGCTTATCACTTCCTGTTAGGAACTTCATTCTTGAGTTCTTCTCTAGTTCACCAGAGTCATTTTGAGGCTGACTTATTACTATGCTGATTTAATAGTGCTGTCTTGCTGTCTTCTGTGTGTGTTGAGTACGTTTCCTATCTCCATTGCAGAAATGGTTGGTGAAGATGTTAAACTCAGGGCCAGTTAGCATACAGTATCCTTGACCAGAATTTCACATGCAGGGATTAGTTCCCTATTTTTCACTATGCCATCTGAGAAGGTTGACTGGCTTACTTGGCTTCCCTTTCCAGGGAAACACCCCTGGAAAGGATGGAATGCTATCTACGTGTGAAACATTATTAAGTGAATATTAGTTTTAAACATTTGCCTCATTTCACCATGAATCAGTCAATAGCAAAAATTCTAACCTTTCAGATTGAAAGAGGAAATGTGGACGGAACAAATCGAATGATCCTGGTAAACCATCTTTCATACCCCTGGGGACTTGCTGTCCATGGCCCCTTCCTTTATTACTCCGATGAAGAATATGAGGTCATTGAAAGAGTTGACAAGGCTACGGGGGCCAACAAAATAGTCTTGAGAAATAATCTCCCAGATCTCAGGGGCCTTAAAATTTACCAAAGCCATGGTGAGTATTTGTCACTGAAGCATACGTTCATATGTGTTCAATGAATATATCTATGCACTTACATGTCTGCATACAACCCCACCACACACAGAAACCTGTGTGCATACAGAAATAGAAATTATCTATTAATTTTAATAGATAAAATTAATATTAATTTTAATATTAAAGCCATGCTTTAAAACTATTAATATTAAAGCTATTAATAAAGCTAATATTAAAGCTATTAGTATTAAGCCATGCTTAATATTTTTAAAATATTTTTAAAATATTAAGAGATTTAAAATATTTTTAAAAATATTAATATTTAAAAAAATATTTTTTTATTTTGAAATATCTGGCCTAAGATTACCAAGTAATTTGTTTGTTGTCCTATAACCTAGGTTTGTTACTTGATATTTTATTGCATATTCAAAAAAACTTCAAGTATTCTTACTTAATATACATTAAATCAAATATCCATCATGTTTGATCATATAATTAAAATTGATAGAATTTTAAATGGTAGCACATAGGTTATTCTTCTAACTCTTGAATGATTGGTGGAAGAAAAACAATTGGTGCTCCATTCTCTACTATGATATAACATAAACTGTTACATGGTTGTGGTCCTATTTTAAACCTCTGTGTGTCAGTTCTAGAAGGACTAGGCTCTCCAGTATTGTTCTTAGGTTAACTCAGATTCCATATTTTGTTATTGACTTTTATAATGACCCCAGAATTTGACACTGAGTGGCAAATAGATGGGGTGAAAAGTTACAAACTAATTGTGATTTCATTTAGGCTCTGAATCCTCAAATGGCTGCAGCAACAACATGAATGTCTGTCAGCAAATTTGCCTGCCTGTACCAGGAAGACTGTTCTCCTGTGCCTGCGCCACCGGATTTAAACTGAATCCTGATCAGCGGACCTGCTCTCCATATAATTCTTTCATTGTTGTTTCCACGCTGAGGACAATCAGGGGCTTTAGCTTGCAATTGTCAGACCATTCAGAAGCCATGGTGCCAGTGGCAGGCCCAGGTACGTTCCTCCAATACAAGTAACATTTGACTCTATGTGATGCCATGTTGAAGTCCTTGGTGCCATATAGCATTTCTGCATGTTTGGATTCAGCATGTAAGGAAGCATGTTTATTCTGCTTGATAACCGTATTCACATGTGCTCATGATTGATCTCTGCTTTCCTATGTCTAAAAAGTCATCCAAGTTACCATCTTGTAAATATATTATACAGTCAGCAAGTTTTTCATCCAGCTCTGCATTTTGAAAAATATCAAATGCAGAAAAGTTGAAAAGTGTAGTGAACACCGTTATACTTGCTAGGTTCAACCATTGTTAACATTTTGATACGACTGATACTTAAGTTTGATCACGAAATCTCTGCCTTTTTGCCCCTCTACAATTTATATGAAATTTTTGGGTTTATACTTTGATACCCTATGAATATCTTTTCCCCCAAGCATCTTTTATTCATTGGTTTTTGTCTTTGTCTGAAATGACGATTTAATTGGGAATTGCAAAATGGTTCTTTTTCTTGTTGTATCATTCCTTCTACATTCATTCTTCTCTCCTTTTTATTATCACATACACTCAAGTTTTTATTTCTTTAGTTCAGTGTAAAATCATTTCGCATAATTGTTCTTTTGATGCGCCAATTGATCCATTTTGTCTGGGAAGAGCCTCTCATATTGCTGTCTGTATTCTTTTGACACGATTCCATTAGTGTTTGAATGCTTCCTTGCTTCCTGGCCTAATAAATATGTTCCAGCCTTATCTTATACCTTCCCTTCCCAAACCTATGCTTAACCATTTCTCCCAGAAATGGGAGTACTCTTTATAGTGGGAAGAAGAAACTAAGATCTGGGGGTAGTTGTGCTCATTGCATCCGGGAAATAAATAGTTTCATTTCATAATCGGGGCGTGGTTTGAGCAAAGGGGATTTGGAATGAGGGTTAGAGAGGAAAGGCAAACATTTTTAAAAGTTCTAGTTCAAGCTAGAGCATAGTTTAACGATCTTTCTTTAATGTTCCAGGGCGAAACGCACTGCATGTGGATGTGGACGTATCCTCTGGCTTTATTTATTGGTGTGATTTTAACATCTCTGTGACATCTAATAATGCAATCCGTAGAATCAAACCCGATGGGTCTAATTTTACAAACATCGTTACAGATGGGATAGGAGTAAACGGAATCCGGGGTATTGCAGTGGATTGGGTAGCAGGTGGGTAAGCTGTATCGTGATTTTATTGAAAAGCTTTTTGTGTTTGCATTTCTGTCATCTTATTTATACTGTAAAGTTTAACATACATGTGGCAGATCTATTTTCCTAGATGTTTATTGAGATTATTTAAGATAAGTTGAATTGAGTTTTTAGAATAAATGTAACAGCCTTGTGCCTGTTAACGATAGTGTTTCAGTTGACAGATTCATTATAGATGATCTCATTATAGATTATTTACTGAGTTGTTGGCAAAATGGAAAGAAATATTTAATTATGTGGACTTATTTCACCCTTAAAGGAACATCTATTTTCTAAATTAGAAATGTCTAAATTTTCAAAGAGAAAGGAATGTCAAAATATAATATAAACCATAAAATGGCATTTATTTTATTTTATTTTATTTTTTTCTTTTTTCAATCATTTATTTTAAAGCTGAGCAATTTTAGTTGCTGAATTCTTAGTTGCTTCCTTGTGTTATTTATGATACCTTTGATTATTAGGTACTTTGTTGTAGTTAATTGAAATGCCTGACCCAATATTATATTAACTTTTCTATACTGATTTATATACTTAATTTTGAATTACCATCCAGTTTTTAATGATACATTGAAAAACAACAGTCTAGGGGCCAAATGTAGCCCGTGCTACGTGGTTTTGTTGGAACACAGCCATGCCCATTCATTTATGTATTGTAAACTATCTTCCCACCATACTTTTTGCTCTAGCATTTTCTTTGTTCTGTAATGCCCAAATTCTGGTGACTTTAGAAGGTCCACGGGATGAAAACATCTACACTAGTTAGAAACAACCTATTTAGTCCCTAAGAAGAAATATTTATTTTTCAAAGCCTAAACTGAGATATTTATCCTCCTGGGAAAGACAACATTTACTGGCTCAAACCTCTGTCTTACAAGAGCTATCTTCTTCTTTTTTCTTGGTTTGCCATTAATCAGCATGCTCTCTCATTTTCCTGCAGGAAATCTTTATTTCACCAATGCTTTTAGATCTGAAACACTGATAGAAGTTCTAAGGATCAATACCACCCACCGCCACATTCTCCTTAAAACCATAGTGGATATGCCCAGAGACATTGTTGTGGACCCCAAGAATCGATATCTCTTCTGGTCTGACTATGGACAGAACCCAAAGATTGAACGGTCTTTTCTTGACTGTACCAATCGAACTGTGCTTGTATCAGACATCACTGCCACACCACGGGGCTTGGCATTGGATCACAGCAGTAACTACATTTATTGGGTTGATGACGCTGTGGATTTAATTGCAAGGATCAGCATTGAGGGAGGGGAGTCTGAAGTGATTCGTTTCGGCAGTCATTACCCAGCTCCTTATGCTATCACTGTATTTGGAAATTCTATCATATGGGTAGACAGGAATTTAAAGAAAATCCTCCAAGCCAGCAAGGAACCAAATAGAGCAGATCGACCAACAGTGATAAGGGACAATATTGATTGGCTAAGAGATGTGACCATCTTTGACCAGAGTGTCCAGCCTCGGTCACCAGCAGAGGTCAACAACAACCCTTGCTTGGGAAATAATGGAGGATGCACCCATTTCTGCTTTGCTCTGCCTAAATCACAAACCCCTAAATGTGACTGTGCCTTTGGGACCCTGCAAGCTGATGGCAAGAGCTGTGCCATTTCATCAGAAAATTTCCTCATCTTTGCCTTGGATGATTCCTTGAGGAGCTTACGTTTTGACCCCAAAGACTATAGCCAACCTTTCCCAGCAATAAGTGTGGAAAAAATGGCTGTGGCCCTAGACTATGACAGCATAGATAACAGAATCTACTTCACACAACTTTTGCCATCTGGAAAAGGCCAGATTTCCTATATTAACCTGAATTCAAGGAGCAGTCCTCCCACTGTTGTTGTTTCAGGTAAGTGCACTCTAAGTGTAGCTAATCTTGGAAGGAGATGCAATGGGATCAACACGCATGGATGACCCAGGGATTCTAAAATGCTTGTTGAGATTCTGACTTCTTTTTGTGTGTTTGTTGGTTCTATGTCCAGGCATAGGGAGTCCTGAGGGCATTGCCTTTGACTGGGTCAATAAAAGAATTTATTACAGTGACTACACCAATCAGATGATTAAGTCCATTGCCACAGATGGGTCTAGACATGCTGTGATAGCCCAAGTTCCAAAGCCAAGAGGAATTGTGTTAGATCCTTGCCAAGGGTATGTCATGATTGCTTATTTCTGGAGGGAGTGGGGTCTGAAATTATCTTATGTTAATAGAGAGCCAGTGTTTCGTGGACTTGTAATACTGTAGAACAGATTAAGGGGTGAAAGAGCATGAGTGACCTTACTTGGGAAGGAACTCTGGTTGGTGCTCCTAGGAAGTTTGGCCGCATACTAGGGAATTAATGCCCTGACTCAGTAAATCCCTGTTGGACAACTTGTATGGGTGGGAATGGAGTAAGCTTCCATTTGCTCTATTGGTGTCAAATATAACTGTTATATTTGCAGTTAAAGAATGCTGCTGTCTTTCTTAAGTAAAAAGAAGTGTGAGTTCCTTGTGGTGAATTACGACTCCTTTTGGATCACTAGGTACATGTATTGGACCGACTGGGGTACCAATGCCAAAATCGAGACTGCCACAATGGGTGGATACTCCCGAAGAAGCTTGGTGGACAGGGGCCTGGTCTGGCCCAACGGGCTCACTATGGACTATGAACAAAACCTTCTCTACTGGGCAGATGCTAATCTGTACGTGTCTTTGGTTATTCTTGTGGGTATTGATGAGATTTCTTCCTCCCTGTTCGAAAGAAGAGGGATATGCATAATATGGTGAAATGCTGGTGAATATACCTGTGAAGATTGATCTCTATCATGAGACTGAGTAATTATGAACTGAAAGACACCTAAAGATGCATTACTGGACAGGTTAATTTCAACTATGGTTATAAATATAATCATTCAGTTTATAATCATGTAACTACCTCAGAAAATGAATGACTTTAAATGTACACTGATAGTAACTTTTCTCTGGGTTTTAACATTCAGTGTCTTGTAAAAGCATTTTCCTTCAGTCTTTGTCTTTTGATCATCTTCTCAAAAAACAAATTACTTCTTGTGCCAGCTTCTTCTCAGTCCATTTCACAATATTTTCTGTATAAACTTCTGTCAGCTCTAATTTTTGCATGTAACTCTCCAATCACTTCTGAAATTACACATATTCCCATCATCCTAATGATTGAAGATATGAGATGATTTTGTTTATTATGGCTGGTATCTGCATGTTGGGAATCTTAAACTTTCCTTGCTTATTTTCTTATGATTTTGGTCTCATGATGCTGAGCACCTAAGAATTTTATTTTCTCACTTGAAATAAAGCAGGGATGTTTTGTGTCAAAATTAGAAAGATATCTCAAAGTCAATGACAAATGGAAAAACTTATTAAGCGGGTGGGAAGGGAAAAGTAATTCACATTTTATTGAGTGACTACTATGTGCCAGACACCAAGACAGGTATTATTTCCAAGCAAGAGGTGTATTATTTCACAATACTCCCCACTGTTCTTTTCTTTTTCCTGTTTCATTTAGTAGGATTACTTGTGGATTATATTAATATTTGGATATCATTTATATAGGCCATTGTTTAATAAGGAGATGAAGTTCTCCCATTACCAGAAGAAACATTTCTTGCTGCCATACGGTTCACTTGAAAGGAAAGTTGGAGGCTTGTGTAATTGCGCTGAGGCATTGGGTGCCAGTTGAGGACCTTAATCCTTCTGGAGTCTAATATTTTTTTTCTTTTTCCATCTTCATTTTAGGGAGAAGATTGAGCGCATGGATCTAGAGCGCTATCTGCGGGAGGTCATTGTCAGCAGAGCCAACAGTCCTTTTGGCTTGGCTCTTTATGGCCAGTATATTTACTGGACTGACATGCTCACTCAGAAAATTTATCGAGCTAACAAAGTTGATGGGTCAGATCAGACTGCAGTGACCATGACCCTTCCCTTTCGGCCTAAGGGTATTTGTGCTGTTGTGAAGGGCCAACAACAATGTCAAAGTCCTTGTGATCGGTTTAATGGGGGCTGTAGCCATATTTGTGCACCAGGTAAATACTTTGGCCACCTCTTGCGAAGAGTTGACTCATTGGAAAAGACCCTGATGCTGGGAGGGATTGGGGGCAGGAGGAGAAGGAGATGACAGAGGATGAGATGGCTGGATGGCATCACTGACTCGATGCACATGGGTTTGGGTGAACTCTGGGAGTTGGTGATGGACAGGGAGGCCTGGCATGCTGCAATTTGTGGGGTCGCAAAGAGTCAGACACGACTGAGCAACTGAACTGAACTGAACTGAACCGAAGGCACTGGGCGCAAAGATAGAATCATGGAGAGTGATAATAATGATGACCACTAGTAAGGAAGGCTGAGGGAATATTCAGCTCCAGCACGAACAAAGATTCTCTTTGTTTTCAGAGGAATTTCTAAAATAGATTTCAGGGTTTGTATGTTGAGAAGAAGACTGAAGGTTTTTTTTTTTTTCCTTTCCTATTCCATATGGAGCCTTCTTACAATGACATTTTTAAATCAAGCTTGATGGAGGTAGAAAGAAATATGCAGGTTTGGCTGCTGCATATCATGTCTTGAATAGAAATTTCATCAATGAACTAATGTTCCTCGTTAAAGGATTTAATACTTTCACTTAGGAGGTACTATTTATGGTTGAATAAACAGAGTGTGCTTCAGAAGTGTGTTTTATAAAGAACAATAAATTCATAAGAGGATGTGCCTTTTGAGACTATTGCTGTGCAGATTTTGCTGAGAATCACTGTTAATGTTTCAGTGAAGATAAGAAATAGTGGTTTAAAGATTAGGGTGAATTAGCCACATTCATTAGAAATTGGTGGTTGTTCACATTGATGAAAACATAACATAGAGCAGAGTTTCCATGTTTTAGAGTGTGTTTAGTAATATAGAAGCTGTTGCCAGTGCTCTTCAGGGGGAGAAAATATCAGTGTTTGCTACAGAAATATTTTGCTTTTTTCTGGGCTTACCTTTCTTCAGGTCCAAATGGCCCTGAGTGCCAGTGTCCGCATGAGGGCCGCTGGTACCTGGCCAACAACAATAAGTACTGCATCCAGGATAACGGTACCCGGTGTGACAGTTCCAAGTTCACCTGCCTCAGTGGGAAGTGCATCCCTGACCAGCTGCAATGTAATGACATCGATGACTGTGGTGACAGCAGTGATGAGCTGGAAACTCTCTGTGGTGAGCTGGACTCTTGGAACTTTTGAAGTTCATGGTGTACCTTGTGTTTGTTCCTTTTACAAGTGAAGAACATGTACCCTGAGAATCTAGACTGCACTTTGCTTAAATCACGCAACAGCTGATACATGCGCTGTGAAGTAGTGTTCGATGCTTTATTAGGAAGCACCTCTGAAGTGCACCTAAGAAGGAGCAGAGATGCTGCATGCATGTCTGGGGAGCTCTGGGAAAATTACTTAACTTCTCTGAGCTTCAGTCCCATGAAAGCATTGTGTTTGCATGCTTTCATGAAGCTGAGATAAACTTATACATTGAGATGGTGGAGGAATGGAGTGACTTTGCCATTTGCGTCAAATCCTCCATTTGCTTAAAAAAAAGTATACAACATATTTGCTTAATTTAACTAATTTAAAGTTTGAGCTCACTTTGCATGCAGTACATGTGGCAGCTTTTGCCTTGGAAGGTCAACCCAAAGTGTCTTATTTTACTTGATTGTATCTTTTTAGAAAACGGGATGATGCTTTAATCTGCGAGCTTCTTCAATGTTGTTTTAAATATTTTGTTCCCCTCCTCTTAGCGTTTCACAGCTGCCCTTCAACAAGCTTCACCTGTGCCAATGGGCGATGTGTCCCATACAGTGATCGCTGTGATCACTACAATGACTGTGGCGACAACAGTGATGAGGCAGGCTGCCGTTTCAGGGCTTGTAACAAAACAGAATTTACTTGCAGTAACGGAAGGTGCATCCTTTCTGAATTAGTCTGCGATGGGATAGACAACTGCCACGATGGCAATGCTTCAGATGAGAAAAATTGCTGTAAGTTCATCTTACGTTCTTAATGGGCTTTGGAGCCTTGAACTCTCAGAGCCTGGGAGATGTAAAGACGATGCCTTTCTGATAAAAAAACTGACAGTATTCGTCTAAAACGTACATTTCATTTTACATGCCTACTAGTGATTTTTAAAAATAATTCGACCTAATATTTGATTTATTCATACAATCTTTGACTACTTTCCCCTTCTATATTTTATCTTTGGTTTGTGTTTCTGATTATTGTGAAGCTTTACCAATGATTACTGACAAAATTAATTGATTAATGTGTGTGGTTAATGTTTGTTATGCACAAAGCTGTGTAGCACAGTGTTGACTGAAATGATTTGGTAAATTGCTTTTTAGTGAGTTGCTTTTCCCACATTTCCGGAACTTACAGTTTAGCATCTTGAGAAAACAGTAGCACAGAGTATGAGCAAAAATGCATTTTCAGTTCGGGTACATCGACATGCTCTTCTGTCTTTGTATGTGGTTATACACAATATTTATTTGGGTGTGGCAGTATTATTGCCTGGATAATCCTATAGACAGAGGAGCCTGGTGGGCTACAGTCCATGGGGTCACAAAGATCCAGACATGACTGGATGACATCCAGAGCATGCACCCATGCTTTTTTGTTGTTCTTTTTTTTAACAAGTGGTCAATATGTTTCATCCATGTCCTCCAACTGTTTTCCTGAGTATTTTAAAGCAACTTCCAGAAACACATGTCAATGATAAAGACATTTGTTTTCAAATTTAAAAAATGTTTTTAAAAGTTTAATTGGAGGATAATCTGCTTTACAATGTTATGTTGGTTTCTGCCATACAACAAGGTAAATCAGCCATTAAGTATACATATACCCCTTCCTTGAGCCTCCCTCCCTTCCCACCTCATCTCATCCCTCTAGATCTTCACAAAGTACTAGGCTGAGCTCCCACTAGTTATCTGTTTTATACATGGTAATATACATTTTGAAAAACAGCTACTATTCTAGCATTATGCTCAACAAAATCAACAATACTTACTTAATGTCCTCTAGTACTAAGTCCATATTCAAATTTTATCACTTAGCCCCAAAATGTCAACAGTTCATCTGTTCACATCAGGATTCAAAGTCTACACATTGATTTAGGCTGGAATTGAGACCTAGACCTTTGATTACATTAGACTTAGTTCTTTGGGCAAGAACACTTCATAGGTGGAGCTGTCTATTTCTTGTATCACATCATGAAGCACATAATGCTTGATTGTTCCACTTTAAGTGAGGACGATATTAATTTTGAAGTCAGTTTGAATCTTCCCTTTAGGAAGTTCCCATCAATCTTTCACCCAGTGGTTTTTAACCATGGATGGTTGTTCCATGAATTTATTATTACTTTAAGGATTACAAATCAGATATTAAAAATTTTTACTATTCCATCCACATTTATTAGCTCAGGTTCTCTAAAGAAGAAATTTCCTTTATCAGCTATTTTGTTACTCTGAAATACAATTCTGCGGAGGAAATGTTTGATTCTTTCTTTCTCTTTTCAGTTTTCAGAGTAGTAAGTTGGTGACCGATGAGCATTAAGCTTTGGCTTTGTTTTGTTTTTACTATTGTATTAAACTCATGGATTTTTACATATTTGAGTTTTAATGAGATGAAATAATTTATAGCTTTTGGTGCTTAATTGTCCTATTTTTGGCAGCGGGAATCCTGCTAAGTTGGGTCCTTTTTTATTTTGACTTGATCCTATTCAATCTTCCATAGTGCATTTCAGACTTGTGCATTTCTTGTCTCAGACCTGGAATTTCTCTCATTCCTTTTGTGTGTGGTATTTAAAAATTACTGGGACTTCCCTCGAAGTCCAGTGGTTAAGACTTCCGACACAGAGGGTATGGATTCCGTCTCTAGTTGGGGAACAAAGATCCCACATACCTCATGGCCGAAAGACCAACACATAAAACAGAAGCAATATTGTAATTTAATAGACTTTTAAAAAAATTAAAATTACCACAGTGTTGGGTTACCTATTCCTATTTGGCCTTTATTGCTTCTAGGCCTTTTTAGTGGACAGAACTAGGAAATGCAGTTCTAAAGGGAAAAAAATGATATTGGTATTTTCCATTTTAATTTAAGATAAACAGGTTTTTACCTTTTAGATTTTATAATCACATCTCTTACACTTAAAATCTTAGTTTGTAATAGGTGACATAGTCACTTATTTGCTTTATTTTATAATACTTTCAAAGTAACCATACAAATGTAATTAAACATTTTATGTCCTTCTTGTTCTTAGATTATTTCCCGCTAGAAATATGCAGTCATTTGTTACTATTTCCAAATGTTGGAAATTGCTTTTCTTTATGCATTTTTGTTTCGTTGTGTTCATTTATAAAAAAATCATGTGCCTGGATTCATAGTCATATAAAAATTGTATGACAAGGTACACTCACAGACGTCCTTCATGCTTGCCCTCTCCACACTGTTCCCTCCATACTATTCTCAATCTGTTCAGAGGAGTGACAGTTTTCGTTAGTTTATCTTTGCATTTTTGTTTTAAATGTAAGCATTTCTTTCTTGCTGGACACACACAGTTACACAAAAGATAGCCTAGTGTTGTGCTTTCCTGCTGTTAATGCATCCTGGAGGTCATGCCATCTTTCCTTATCAATATATAGAGATCTTCATTCATGTTACTCCATTGTATGGAGAGTGAGGAGAGTGGGAAGTCTTGCTGATGCTATTAAATAATGAAAACAGGAAATGCTCTTTTTACTAAAGACTATATGGCATCACATAACTGTCATGAATTATGCCTCTCTGGTAGCTTCCCTTCTGCTGGTTTGATTGTGCAGTAGATCGGTTAGCATGGACATATATGATGTACATGTGATGAATATGTTCCAAATTGTTTATCTGGTTGTCTTTTTCAAGCTGAACGCACGTGCCATCCTGGATACACAAAATGTACGAATTCAACGATTTGTATTCCACGTTCTTTCTTGTGTGATGGAGACGATGATTGTGGAGATATGAGTGATGAAAACCCCATTTTCTGTGGTAAGATAAACCTCTTTTTGTGGTTCCAGGCATGCATGTCTTGAGCTCATAAAGACACATGCCTTGTGTGTTTCAGCTAATTTCAATTTGTCCTCTCAAGTTGACCTTGTAAATAGATACAGTAGGCAGTTATTTAGGATGTAATTGGAGGGGCGTAAGAAATCCCTTCTCTCTGTTCCGTGACTGGATGCCTGACTCCAAATATTTCTTCCAGGGATCAACTGTAATGCATAACCTCCTATAATTAAAGGTCTTTTGTCTTCAGGAACTACAGGCAGAATTTGCAAAATAAGCCCTCATATTTATTCTCAATACATTTATAATAGCCATTAGTAACTGAAAGAATTTTTGTCTTTTTCATATGTTTGACTTTCAGAAACCTTAATTTCATATTTAGCTGTTTGGTTCAATCAAATAATTTCTTATATTTATAGCTCAAATTCTTAAGTTTGATAACTTTGAAACTATTAGTGTAAATAGATGCATCCTTTAAGAATTTAGTAATGGTCACCAGGCCAGGTTACAATCCAAGAATAGGAGTCAGTTGTAAAAACAGCAACAAGAGGAAATAGAAAATCTAGAAAACACATCAGACCATAACCTCAGGTTATATGAGAAAAGTTTACGCATAGGCAGAATCATTTACTCAAATAAGTTACAAGGATGAATAAGAGCAAAACTTTGATAATTCTCTAGAATCATGGTCTATTATGGCTTAAAAGGTTGTGTGTAGGGTGATTTGGTTATTTTTTCTTTTCAGTAGAATTTATTTTGTGTTATGGCAGAAAACATAGAACCATGTTTTATTTTATCTATAATTTGATTTCATGTATCAAAAAATAGTCTTTCTGGTATTTCTAATAAGTGCAATTCATTTTCTGAATCTCTGGAACTTAGGAAAAAAATTCTAGGACACTGGAAAGTATTGCTCTCCCATGTTCTTTCCTCTGGCTGGAAAACTTCTATAAAAACTCAGGCCTCAGTCTTCCTGTCTTGGCAACTCCTACCCAGTTCAGAGATATAGGCAGGTTATTAGGAACAAGCTTGTGTGTTGCTCATGGATTTTATCTTCTTTACCTACTGCAGCCACTAGGTCGTGTAAGAGCGATGAGTTCCATTGCACCTCTGGGCCCTGTATTCCTGCACGTTGGTATTGTGATCATGAAAAAGACTGTTCTGACGGCTCTGACGAACCTCCCACTTGTGGTAAGACAGTGAGCCAGCATTAAAAGCACTGTGATGCAGCTGGCACCCCTCTTCCAACTACTTCAAATGTAAACTATGGTTCTGGCTGGGGAATGTTTGCACTCCTTGCTGATACCCCTCAGCAGATATTCATTAAAAGCCTGGTCATGTAGGGCACTGGGTGGATTGTTGGGCAGGATATGGAAGTTGCTGATTGATGCAGACAAAAAGTTGCACCTACCAACAGTTGGTGATGCACCTACTGCCTGCCTGGTTTGTGGAACTCAGTTAACTGTAATTGACTCTGAATTGGAATTTCTGAATTTGGGTGAGTTCTCACCCATAAGACTATGGGAGGATCTAAAGGTTATTGAGAGCATGATGTACATGCTGAGGGGGCAGGTGAGGGGCACACATTTCTTCCTGCTCTGTGTACCAGCTGAGGGGTTAGGGTCCCAAGGCCATCTGAGTCTCCTGAGATGTTCCAAGGACCTAGTTATATTCTTGGAGGCAGTTGTCTGTTGCTTGTGTTTGAAGGCTGCTGTTTACCTTTGCAAATCCAAATCTGTATCTATGCATAATTTTTTTAACATCATTGTAAAAATATGAATGTACAGTCTTCTATATTGCTTTTTTTAGGGGGTCTGGCAGTATTGTTGTATGTGGCCATGCTTGTCTTGTCTTTTTTTTTTTTTTAAAGATTTTTTTGACATTGACCATTAAAAAAGTTTTTATTGAATTTGTTACAGTATTGCTTCTGTTATATGTTTTCTTTTTTCTTGGCCATGAGGAATGTGGGATCTTAGCTCCCTGCCCAGGTATCGAACCCACACCCTCTGAATTGGAAGGTGAAGTCTTGATCACTGGGCCGCCAGGGAAGTCTGTCATGCTTGTCTTTATAAAGTTTCATTAAAATACAGCTGCGTTATAGTATCAAGTAGTTGTGAGAAAGAACATATGGCCTGAAGCTTAAATATGTATATACTGTCTGGTTAAGAGAGACTTCTCTAACCCATGTTGTCATCTTCATCCTCTTGATTAATGGCTGTGTGATATTCCATTGAGTGGCTATATGATCATTGAGTTAACTGCCTCTATTTTAAGTATTTAGATTGCTTTATTTTTTCTGGTATTATAAATATCACTGTAGTAAGTACCATCACTTTTTTTGAAGGGGTATTTTCTTGAGACCATTAGCCTAGTTTTGCAGCTGAATTCAGGCTATTTTCTATTCCTGTTTTCCCTTGGGCTCAAATTCTGTGGCTAATAGAGAGTGGTATTAGAAGCTCCTTGACAATTTCTTTTTCCTCAACACTAAAAGTTTTGTAGAAAACAAAGGTCACACAGAGTTTTAAGGAGCTGTAAGAGAAATAGTAACTGTTGGGTGAGTAGAAAGGTCTTAGAGATTATTTTAAATATACGAACTATTGGTTCAGATATATGAAGAATAAATAGTTTCCAAACTTCTCCATGGGAACCAAAGTCATTATCAATTAGTATTATCAATTAGTACCAACTATCTGACATATTTAAATAGAAGTAAAAACACAATCTAATATTAATGGATTTTCATAATATACAGAGGTATTTTTTTCTTCTAGTTTTATTGAGATTGACATATAGAACTGTGTAAATTTAAAGTGTAGAACATAATGATTTACATACATCATGAAACAATTATCACAGTAAGTTTAGTGAACATCCAATACACAGATATTATTTTAAAGAAATAATAAGATGTATATAAAAGAATGAAATCCCATTCTTTCACCCTCTTACAATCCCCTCACCTCCAGACATAACTGCTATTAAGTGTGAATTCTTTATCTATATATCCTGACAAATAGGGAATTTACTATATATATATATCTTTCTGCTGTCCCCCTCCCACTTTTTTTTTTATCCTAACAATATCTTATCAGTTAGAAAATACTCCTCTCCCTCTTGAACCTCCCTGCCATCTCCCTCCCCACCCCACCCCTCTAGGTTATTACAGAGCTTCTGTTTGAGTTTTCTGAGTTATACAGCAAATTCCCATTGGCTGTCTCTTTTATATGTGGTAATAGAAAACAACAAAATTCTGTAAAGCATTGTCCTTCAATTAAAAAATAAATTAATAAAAACAGAAAATACTCCTCCATCTTATCTTTGTACTGCTGAATAGTGCTGTAAAGTGTAGATGTTTCATGTGTTTTTATCCCTTTCCCAACTGCTGAGCATTTAGCTTGTTTCCATTTTTTCCTTGTAAGATGTAATGCTGGAATGAACATCCTGTGTATGTGGGAAGGCTCGATCTCTGGGAGTAGGTTTCCTGTGTTAAACCTTTCAAAGGCTGTATCGATATATACTCCATTCTTACCAGCTCATGGAAGTTCACATTTTCTCTTTACTGTTATCATTGTGCTGTATTTTAATAGTTAAAATTAAATATTCTTTTGCCTTAGGCTAATTTTGAGGGATCTCTGGGATTCTGGGCATATGACAACTTGATTTGTTAACATGTGGGATATGATTAAAGAATTCTAATTGGTGTTCTAGGAAGCCTTTGTTATAGTGTGTTTCTCTCAGGATTCCTGACTGCACATGATTCTTCTCACCAAGAGTGCTTTTTTTTTTTCCCCAGAGTTTTCTCAGTCAACATGCGCCAGTGATTATTTCAAGTGTGACAATAACAGGTGCATCCCAACGATGTGGGTCTGTGATGGTGATAATGACTGTGGAGACATGAGTGATGAGGATGAAAGACACAGCTGCAGTAAGTGCAAACAATTAATTCCTCTATAGAGTCACATTTCAGGGAAACAGTAGCTTTATTTTTCTGTCTTTGGAGAGTATGGTTGTCACACAGGTTCTTCTTTTTTGAAAGTACACAGATAGAATGTTATCTTTATTTTTCTGCTCAGGAATGTTTTATATTCTCTACATAAATGCTTTTAAATGATGAAAAATGATTTTAATGTTTCTTTTTGTGTTGCATTTAGGTAATGGAAATAGTGTCCTACATTTCTAGAACAGATAAAGAGAGCTCAGTTGGCCACTGAGTTAGCAGCTTTAATACTGTTGCAATTAATTGTGCCTCTAGTTTTATCCATTACCCTAGAGTTGTTAAGGGGGGTGGGACAGGGGTCATTCTTTAAGTGAATTATGGAACAGATTATGAAACAACATTTCCCATTACCAGCAGAGCATAGAACTCTAAATTCAGGTGTCTTAGAGTATCTTTCCTTGGTAGGATAATAAAAACAATGACTCAATGATCTTTGCATTTGATTGTTACCTCATATGTCCATGACTTTGGTGATGGCCCCTGTTTCTCCATATCCTCTATGAAATGGGTTGGCAGCTGCCCAAATCTAGACTGTAGTGTGTACTTTTCTCCCATATCTCTTCTTCAAGACCCCCTTCCTTTTGTCTCCTCTTCACCCTCAGATAAAATATCTCTATTCTATTCTGCAGAGTTTCATGATTACATGTTAGCATTTTAGCTCTTTCCTAAAGTGTCATGGTTTCTGTCAACTCTTTTTTTTAAAAATTTAAATTTATTTATTTTAATTGAAGGCTAATTACTTTACAATATTGTATTGGTTTTGCCATACATCAACACCACCACGGGTGTACACGTGCTCGCCATCCTGAACCACCCCTCCCCCCCCCACCTCCTTCCCCGTACCATCCCTCTGGGTCATCCCAGTGCACCAGCCCCAAGCATCCTGTATCCTGCATCCAATCTGGACTGGCGATTCATTTCATATATGATATTATACATGTTTCAATGCCATTCTCCCAAATCATCCCCCCTCTCCCTCTCCCACAGAGTCCAAAAGACTGTTCTATACATCTGTGTCTCTTTTGCTGTCTCACATACAGGGTTATCATTACCATCTTTCTAAATTCCATATATATGCGTTGGTATACTGTATTGGCGGAGAAGGCGATGGCACCCCACTCCAGTACTCTTGCCTGGAAAATCCCATGGACGGAGGAGCCTGGTGGGCTGCAGTCCATGGGGTCGCTAAGAGTTGGGCCCAACTGAGCGACTTCACTTTCACTTTACTTTCATGCATTGGAGAAGGAAATGGCAACCCACTCCAGTGTTCTTGCCTGGAGAATCCCAGGGACGGGGGAGCCTGGTGGGCTGCCATCTATGGGGTCGCATAGAGTCGGACACGACTGAAGCGACTTAGCAGCAGCAGCAGCAGCATACTGTATTGGTGTTTTTCTTTCTGGCTTACTTCACTCTGTATAATCGGCTCCAGTTTCATCCACCTCATTTGAACTGATTCAAATGCATTCTTTTTAATGGCTGAGTGATACTTCATTGTTTATATGTACCACAGCTTTCTTATCCATTCATCTGCTGATGGACATCTAGGTTGCTTCCATGTCCTGGCTATTATAAACAGTGCTGCGATGAACATTGGGATACACGTGTCTATTTCAATTCTGGTTTCCTCAGTGTGTATGCCCAGCAGTGGGATTGCTGGGTCATAAGGCAGTTCTATTTCCAGTTTTTTAAGGAATCTCCATTCTGTTCTTCATAGTGGCTGTACTAGTTTGCATTCCCACCAGCAATGTAAGAGGGTTCCCTTTTCTCCACACCCTCTCCAGCATTTATTGCTTGTAGACTTTTGGATCACAGCCATTCTGACTGGCATGAAATGGTACTTCATTGTGGTTTTGATTTGCATTTCTCTGATAATGAGTGATATTGAGCATCTTTTCATGTGTGTGTTAGCCATCTATATGTCTCCTTTGGAAAAATGTCTATTTAGTTCTTTGGCCCATTTTTTGATTGGGTCGTTTATTTTTCTGGAATTGAGCTGCAGGAGTTGCTTGTATATTTTTGAGATTAGTTGTTTGTCAGTTGCTTCATTTGCTATTATTTTCTCCCCTTCTGAAGGATGTCTTTTCACCTTGCTTATAGTTTCCTATGTTGTGCAGAAGCTTTTAATTTTAATTAGGTTCCATTTGTTTATTTCTTCTTGTATTTCCAATATTCTGGGAGGTGGGCCATAGAGGATCCTGCTGTGATTTATATGGGACAGTGTTTTGCCTTTGTTCTCCTCTAGCAGTTTTATAGTTTATGGTCTTATGTTTAGATCTTTAATCCATTTTGAGTTTATTTTTGTGTATGGTGTTAGGAAGTGTTCTAGTTTCATTCTTTTACAAGTGGTTGACCAGTTTTTCCAGCACCACTTGTTAAAGAGATTGTCTTTAATCTATATTATATTCTTGCCTCCTTTGTCAAAGATAAGGTGTCCATAGGTGTGTGGATTTATCTCTGGGCTTTCTATTTTGTTCCACTGATCTATATTTCTGTCTTTGTGCCAGTACCATACTGTCTTGATGACTGTGGCTTTGTAGTACAGCCTGAAGTCAGGCAGGTTGATTCCTCCAGTTCCACTCTTCTTTCTCAAGATTGCTTTGGCTATTCAAGGTTTTTTGTATTTCAATACAAATTGTGAAATTATTTGTTCTAGCTCTGTGAAAAATACTATTGGTAGCTTGATAGGGATTGCATTGAATCTATGGATTGCTTTGGGTAGTATACTCATGTTCACTATATTGATTCTTCCGATCCATGAACATAGTATATTTCTCCATCTATTAGTGTCCTTTTTGATTTCTTTCACCAGTGTTTTATAGTTTTCTATATATAGGTCTTTTGTTTCTTTAGGGAGATATATTCTTAATTATTTTATTCTTTTTGTTGCAATGGTGAATGAAATTGTTTCCTTAATTTCTCTTTCTATTTTCTCATTAGTGTATAGGAATGCAAGGGATTTCTGTGTGTTGATTTTATATCCTGCAACTTTACTATGTTCATTAATTAGCTCTAGTAGTTTTCTGGTGGAGTCTTTAGGGTTTTCTATGTAGAGGATCATGTCATCTGTAAACAGTGAGAGTTTTACTTCTTCTTTTCCAATTTGGATTCCTCTTATTTCTTTTTCTGCTCTGATTGCTGTGGTCAAAACTTCCAAAACTACGTTGAATACTAGTGGTGAGAGTGGGCACCCTTGTCTTGTTCCTGACTTTAGGAGAAATGCTTTCAGTTTTTCACCATTGAGGATAATGTTTGCTATGGGTTTGTCATATATAGCTTTTATTATGTTGAGGTATGTTCCTTTTATTCCTGCTTTCTGGAGAGTTTTTATCATAAATGGATGTTGAATTTTGTCCAAGGCTTTCTCTGCGTATATTGAGATAATCATATGACTTTTATTTTTCAGTTTGCTAATGTGGTGTATTACATTGATTGATTTGCAGATATTGAAGAATCCTTGCATCCCTGGGATAAAGCCCACTTGGTCAAGGTGTATGATCTTTTTAATGTGTTGTTGGATTCTGATTGCTAGAATTTTGTTAAGGATTTTTGCATCTATGTTCATCAGTGATATTGGCCTATAGTTTTCTTTTTTGTGGCATTTTTGTCAGGTTTTGGTATTAGGGTGATGGTGGCCTCATAGAATGAGTTTGGGAGTTTACCCTCCTCTGCAATTTTCTGGAAGAGTCTGAGTAGGATAGGTGTTAGTTCTTCTCTAAATTTTTGGTAGAATTCAGCTATGAAGCCGTCTGGACCTGGGCTTTTGTTTGCTGGAAGATTTCTAATTACAGTTTCAATTTCCATGCTTGTGATGGGTCTGTTAAGATTTTCTAATTCTTCCTGGTTCAGTTTTGGAAAGTTGTACTTTTCTAAGAATTTGTCCATTTCTTCCACGTTGTCCATTTTATTGGCATATAATTGCTGATAGTAGTCTCTTATGACCCTTTGTATTTCTGTGTTGTCTGTTGTGATCTCTCCATTTTCATTTCTAATTTTATTGGTTTGATTTTTCTCCCTTTGTTTCGTGATGAGTCTGGCTAATGGTTTGTCAATTTTATTTATACTTTCAAAGAACCATCTTTTGGCTTTGTTGATTTTTGCTATGGTCTCTTTTGTTTCTTTTGCATTTATTTCTGCCCTAATTTTTAAGATTTATTCCCGCCCTAATTTTTAAGATTTATTTCCTTCTACTAACCCTGGGGTTCTTCATTTCTTCCTTCTCTAGTTGCTTTAGGTGTACAGTTAGGTTATTTGTTTGACTTTTTTCTTGTTTCTTGAGGTATGCCTGTATTGCTATGAACTTTCCCCTTAGCACTGCTTTTACAGTATCCCACAGGTTTTGGGTTGTTGTGTTTTCATTGTCATTCATTTCTATGCATATTTTGATTTCTTTTTTGATTTCTTCTGTGATTTGTTGGTTATTCAACAGCGTGTTGTTCAGCCTTCATATGTTGAAATTTTTAATAGTTTTTCTCCTGTAATTGAGATCTAATCTTACTGCATTGTGGTCAGAAAAGATGCTTGAAATGATGTCAATTTTTTTGAATTTACCAAGGCTAGATTTATGGCCCAGGATGTGATCTATCCTGGAGAAGGTTCCGTGTGCGCTTGAGAAAAAGGTGAAATTCATTGTTTTGGGGTGAAATGTCCTATAGATATCAATTAGGTCTAACTGGTCTATTGTAGCATTTAAAGTTTCTGTTCTTTGTTAATTTTCTGTTTAATTGATCTGTCCATAGGTGTGAGTGGGGTATTAAAGTCTCCCACTATTATTGTGTTATTGTTAATTTCCCCTTTCATACTTGTTAGCATTTGTCTTACATATTGCGGTGCTCCTATGTTGGGTGCATATATATTTATAATTGTTATCTCTTCTTCTTGGATTGATCCTTTGATCATTATGTAGTGTCCTTCTTTGTCTCTTCACAGCCTTTGTTTTAAAGTCTATTTTATCTGATATGAGTATTGCTACTCCTGCTTTCTTTTGGTCTCTATTTGCACGGAATATCTTTTTCCAGCCCTTCACTTTCAGTCTGTATGTGTCCCGTGTTTTGAGGTGGGTCTCTTGTAGACAACATATATAGGGGTCTGGTGTTTGTATCCATTCAGCCAGTCTTTGTCTTTTGGTTGGGGCATTCAATCTTTTTACGTTTAAGGTAATTATTGATAAGTATGATCCCATTGCCGTTTACTTTATTGTTTTGGGTTCAAGTTTATACACCTTTTTCGTGTTTCCTGTCTGGAGAAGATCCTTTAGCATTTGTTGGAGAGCTGGTTTGGTGGTGCTGAATTCTCTCAGCTTTTGCTTGTCTGTAAAGCTTTTGATTTCTCCTTCATATTTGAATGAGATCCTTGCTGGGTACAGTAATCTGGGCTGTAGGTTATTTTCTTTTATCACTTTAAGTATGTCTTGCCATTCTCTCTGGGCCTGAAGAGTTTCTATTGAAAGATCAGCTGTTATCCTTATGGGAATTGCCTTATGTGTTATTTGTTGTTTTTCCCCTGCTCCTTTTAATATTTGTTCTTTGTGTTTAATCTTTGTTAATTTGATTAATATGTGTCTTGGGGTGTTTCACCTTGGGTTTATTCTATTTGGGACTCTCTGGGTTTCTTGGACTTGGGTGATTATTTCCTTCCCCATTTTAGGGAAGTTTTCAACTATTATCTCCTCAAGTATTTTCTCATGGTCTTTCTTTTTGTCTTCTTCTTCTGGGACTCCTATGATTCAAATGTTGGGGCGTTTAATATGGAGGTCTCTGAGATTGTCCTCATTTCTTTTAATTCGTTTTTCTTTTTTCCTCTCTGATTCATTAATTTCTACCATTCTATCTTCTACTTCACTAATCCTATCTTCTGCCTCTGTTATTTTACTATTTGTTGCCTCCAGAGTGTTTTTGATCTCATTTATTGCATTATTCATTATATATTGACTCTTTTTTATTTCTTCTAGGTCCTTGTTAAACCTTTCTTGCATCTTCTCAATCCTTGTTTCCAGGCTATTTATCTGTGATTCCATTTTGATTTCAAGGTTTTGGATCATTTTCACTATCATTATTCGGATTTCTTTATCAGGTAGATTCCCTATCTCTTCCTCTTTTGTTTGGTTTGGTGGACATTTATCCTGTTCCTTTACTTGCTGGGTATTCCTCTGTCTCTTCATCTTGTTTATATTGTTGAGTTTGGGGTGGTCTTTCTGTACTCTGGCAGTTTGTGGAGTTTTCTTTATTGTGGAGTCTCCTCGCTGTGGGTGAGGTTGTACGGGAGGCTTGTCAAGGTTTCTTGGTTAGGGAAGCTTGTGTTCTGGTGGGTGGAGCTGGATTTCTTCTCTCTGGAGTGCAATGAAGTGTCCAGTAATGATTTATGAGCTGTCAATGGGTTTGGAGTAACTTTGGGCAGCATATTGAAGCTCAGGGCTGTGTTCCTGTGTTGCTGGAGAATTTGTGTGGTATGTCTTACTCTGGAACTTGTTGGCCCTTAGTTGGTGCTTGGTTTCAGTGTAGGTATGGAGGCGTTTGACGAGCTCCTGTCAATTAATGTTCCCTGGAGTCAGGAGTTCTTTGGTGTTCTCAGGATTTGGACTTAAGCCTCCTGCTTCTGGTTTTCAGTCTTATTTTTACAGTAGTCTCAAGACTTCTCCTTCTAGCGTCTTGAATTTGGTGACAAGATGGCTTCTGCAGTTAGAAAACAGCATCCATTATTCTAGGGGGAGGAGAGCTGCCAGCATGAGTTGCAAAAGTTGTGCTTCACCTTCGCCCAGAGTTCAAAGCGCCAGCACTCTGGCCCAATTGCAGGCTGGCTGCCCTCTCTTGCCCTGCTCCCGCCTTCCCCACCCTCTCGGCCCTACACCATGTCAGGAATCCAGGCAGGCACCGAGCTAGGAGCTGACCTCTGTTGACTCTTATTAACAAGTACTCTTCCTATATATCTAGGAAAGAAGCACTAGCTTTTTAGAAAATTCTGTGATTTTTTGCTGTCTAGTTAACCATTGTGAGTTTCACTTTTCTCGTAAAACTGGTGTAAAAATGCCTATCTCACATTGTGTTTGTGTGATTATACTTTATAAAATAAAAATAATTACCAAATGTATGGGATTTTTAGTATCCAATTAATAAAATGCAAGTAGTTTTCTATATCCCTAAGGGAAAAATATGACCTTACATTAATTTTATGGAAATTAAATTATGAGGTGTTTATCTTTACTTTTTACTTCTGAAAAAAATTCAAGATTGAAAGCATTTAAAATGAAAATTTGGGAGAGTAATTTGTCTTCCTATTTTCCCTTCATTTCCTTTCATCCCTTAGACTATTATGTAATGTAAAGCAAGATAAATATTGATTCAAAATGAACTTGACTGCTGGGATGAGTTCTCATATGATTCCTGATTCTCTTTGTGCTTTAGCTTCTGAAAATCGCAACTGCTCAAGTTCTGAGTTTGCCTGTGCAGTTGGTGTGCGTCCACACAGAGGGTGTATCCCTGAATCATGGGTTTGTGATGGTGAAGCAGATTGCCTTGATGCCTCTGATGAGCACCAGAATTGCACCAGGAGATCCTGCTTTGGAACGGAGTTCGTCTGTAACAATGGCTTGTGTATCCCCAACCACTTCAGGTGAATTGGGGATTAAAAAACTTATTAACAAACCTTAAATGTCCATGAGGCAGGGCTGGGGCCCATGATACTTTTCATGGCCTCTGAAAGTGTTTGGACTTCTTTTAAAATCAAAAGAAAAAAAATAAAGAGAACTTCAAAGAAAGTATTTACATACTAAATAATAATATATATGCCTTTATACCAATGTAGTCCTTAAATATAATTTTAAATATTTTTATGAAGGAAGGGGCCCATGAAAGCAGAAGTGCCTGGGGTCCATGAAGGTCATAACGTGACCTTGCACAGAGGATCAGAGAGATGAGTGAAGTGGGCTTAGTAGAAGAAAATTCTTTCTTGAGGCAGCTGACGCTCAGGGTTTGCCACCTGGAATAGAGGCATGGGCGTAAGAAATACTTCATTCAATTCTTTCTGCTATAAGAAAAGTAGCAGTGTGAGCAGGATGATAAATGGGACTGCATGCTGTGGCTCAGGGTCAGCCTGACAACAGAGAGAGGCAGGTGAGGCGGACTGTGGGCGTGTGCTCCAGCTAAGAGACACAGACACCAGTCAGCATCATGTGTTTGGAGAGAAATTGGGGATCTGGATTTTCACCTGAAATATTCTGATTTTAAGTGGTACTGGGTCTCATGACACAGGTGTGACCGGAACAATGACTGTGGTGACTACAGTGATGAGCGGGGCTGTGTGTACCCTACCTGCGGCGAGAACCTTTTTACGTGTCAGAACGGACTCTGCATTAATAAGGCCTATGTCTGTGATGGGGACAATGACTGTAGAGATAACTCTGATGAGCTGGAGCACCTCTGTCACACCCCAGAAACCACATGTCCCCCTCATCAGTTCAGGTGTGACAATGGGAACTGCATTGAGATGGTGAAAGTCTGTAACCACTTCCCTGACTGCTTAGACAGCAGTGATGAGAAAGGATGTGGTGAGTATAATGGAAAATTAGGGAAAAGGAAATGAGGGGGACTGAACGTGGATTCTCAGCCCTTTCTGACTTAGTAGGACCTTTCATTTGGTTCTCTAAGTAGCACACTGCCAGAAAATTACTGTTGTTTGTCTATGAAGAAGCAAGGATTTCTTGGTCAATAAGGTCAGTCACACACATTTTTCGACTAATCATCAGTTAGTCATTCATTATAGAGAATAGGAGATAAACAAATTAAGGCCATCTATCTAAGAGCAGACAGTGGTGATCATGCAATGACTTGTTGCTTTAACTGCCCCTCCTACATTCCTTAATCTGTTCTTAATTTTCATCCTCAGGTGACTAAAGGGGAAGGTTTAACTGGAAGTCCCCCTCCCACCCCGCCCCTAACCCCACCCTGGTTGTACTAGTTGTTAAAACCATTGGTGAAGGATCAAGGAAGGAAGTTGAGTAAGAGTGACTTTTGAATAATGTAGGGCCTTTAGAAATCCCTTTTTATGTCCCTGTTTATTTGTCTTTTTTAGCATGATTCATTAAGAACTTCAGTTCAGTTCAGTTCAGTTCAGTCGCGTCCTACTCTTTGCGACCCCATGAATCGCAGCACGCCAGGCCTCCCTGGCCGTCACTAACTCCTGGAGTTCACTCAGACTCACGTCCATCGAGTCAGTGATGCCATCCAGCCATCTCATCCTCTGTCGTCCCCTTCTCCTCCTGCCCCCAATCTCTCCCAGCATCAGAGTCTTTTCCAATGAGTCAACTCTTCGCATGAGGTGGCCAAAGTACTGGAGTTTCAGCTTTAGCATCATTCCTTCCAAAGAAATCCCAGGGCTGATCTTGTTCAGAATGGACTGGTTGGATCTCCTTGCAGTCCAAGGGACTCTCAAGAGTCTTCTCCAACACCACAGCTCAGCCTTCTTCACAGTCCAACTCTCACATCCATACATGACCACAGGAAAAACCAACCAGAGCCTTGACTAGACGTACCTTTGTTGGCAAAGTAATGTCTCTGCTTTTGAATATGCTATCTAGGTTGGTCATAACTTTTCTTCCAAGGAGTAAGCATCTTTTAATTTCATGGGTGCAGTCACCATCTACAGTGATTTTGGACCCCCAAAAATAGTCTGACACTGTTTCCCCATCTATTTCCCATGAAGTGATGGGACCAGATGCCATGATCTTCGTTTTCTGAATGTTGAGCTTTAAGCCAACTTTTATCACTCTCCACTTTCACTTTCATCAAGAGGCTTTTTAGTTCCTCTTCACTTTCTGCCATAAGGGTGGTGTTATCTGCATATGTGAGGTTATTGATATTTCTTCCGGCAGTCTTGATTCCAGCTTGTGTTTCTTCCAGTCCAGCGTTTCTCATGATGTACTCTGCATATAAGTTAAATAAGCAGAGTGACAATATACAGCCTTGACGTACTCCTTTTCCTGTTTGGAACCAGTCTGTTGTTCCATGTCCAGTTCTAACTGTTGCTTAAGAACTTGGCTCTGTCCAAACCCAACCAAAAAAAAAGAACTGCATCTGTCCAGCGGGAAGGCTGACTTTTTTGACCATTATGGTGGGTCCATTACTGACAACTTAGGTTCTCTGATAACTGTCTTTTACCTTACAGGCATTAATGAGTGCAATGACCCTACGCTCAGTGGTTGTAACCAAAACTGCACAGATACCTTAACCAGTTTCTATTGTTCTTGTAACCCTGGTTACAAGCTGTTGTCTGACAAGAGGACTTGTGTTGATATTGATGAATGCAAGGAGACACCCTTCATCTGTAGCCAAAAGTGTGAGAACTTACCTGGCACTTACATCTGCAAATGTGCCCCAGGCTACATCCGTGAGCCAGACGGAAAGACCTGCCGGCAGAACAGCAACATCGAGCCTGATCTCATTTTTAGCAACCGTTACTATTTGAGAAATCTAACTATCTATGACAATTTATACTCCCTCATCTTGCAAGGATTGGGTAACGTTGTGGCATTGGATTTTGACCGAGTAGAAAAGAGATTGTACTGGCTTGATATAGAGAATAAAGTCATTGAGAGAATGTTTGTGAATAAGACAAACAGGGAGACAGTCCTAAAGCACAATCTACCAGGTGCGGAAAGTCTGGCTGTCGACTGGGTTACCAGGTAAGAAAAAAGCTATTTAAAAGTTAACAAGTTTTTATTTTTTCAAAAGTGTTCTAGCCAGGCTTTCATCTTAATAGGGAATTGATCTTTCCCACTTGGGTTACCAGGTAGAAACATTTTAATGCTTCTGCATGTTTTGTTTTTGTTGTTGCTGTTTTCTGGTGTGTACCTAATAATCAAATGGGATACCACAGAATCTAAAATCTAGTGATTTTTAAGAATTTATGATAATGAATTTTATGGGAGGGCACATCACAAAGGAAGAAAGAGCTCTGTTATTACTGGAGGTATGTGAAGGGATGATTCATGCTTTGGTTGGTTCAGTCATTTAAAGCTGTTGCCTAAGTGCGATGCTATTCTAGGGACTGGGGTTTGGAGGTAAACAAGACAGACACAGCCCCTGCTTTCCTGGAATTCACAGGCTACTTAACAATGCTAGTCATTCCCAACTTGGGCTGGTTATAAATTAAAGAATGGCTAACTTGAAACTCTGAGCATCTTTATGGTAGACAGTGGTATTTTAATTCAACTCTACCAGTTCAATCACTCTTCTCACATCTCTATTGAATCAGACACTTAGCTTTGTGGTTGACAGGAAGCTGCATGCACTTAGGCTGCAAATATTATTGCTTTGGTCACCCCAGACACACAGAGGATGCTTCCACATCTTTTCTCTTTTATCGTCTTAAGAATAAAGATGGGGGATGGAGAATTGACTTCCTAGTTCTAGTTGAATAATAGCCTGCCTGCTCCAAAACTGCCTGTAGAATAATCAATAAAATATTGATGTGAATACAAATATTTTATATATAATGACTCTGTGGGGTGTCAAAAAGCATAGCAACTAATGATTTGCAGGAACAGAACTAACTGTGGTACCTCTTCTTATCTTGTCCTTTGCTTCAATGCAGGGAAAGATAGATAATATTTTAACCTTGATATTGTCATTCAGCCCTCTCTCCCCAAAACTGGTAGGATGGTATTTTCCCCTGGACTTTAGCTGCTTTCCTCTTGTTCTAGGCATGTGCTTGACCAGGGGAAAGAATTAGATACATGTGTGGTAGTCAGGAAGACGGAGCGAAAAAGTCTAGGGTGATTGTAGGATAAAATATCTTATGACTGAAGCATTTCCTCAGATGTTCAAGAAAGATTCCAACCAGATTAAACATTCCTTAAAACACAAGGCAGAATAGAACCTAGTCACATTTAGGCTTAGAGGGGGCAGTCCTAAGATACAATTACTTGGAAATTTGAACTAATCTTCCCAGTATCAATAAAGATGTCCACAATAAGCTCAAAGATGTTTGGTTCCCAAAGCCCTTAAACTTGATATACTAGTTTTTCAAGCACAATGCAAAATTTCACAGTGGAAAATTGGACTGGCTGTCAGTCCTCTTAATTTTTCCCTGTATGGGGATGGAGTGTCTTCTCCATATTCTGTTCACATGTCAGTGTTTTGATTGTTGAATAAAGAGGAATTAGTGAGTTGGCAGTGAGCTCCACAGAGTAGAGTGCCCTATGGTATAGCCAGTCTTGAATTAATTCCTGCTCTAGCTCTTACTAACCTCTGGGTCTCAGCAGCCTTATCAAGAAAACAAGAGTAACAGTAGAACTTACTCTGGCAGTTGTTGTGATCTTAGCCCAGGGCCTGGCACTGAATATGAGCGTGTTCAGTCTCTAAGTTGTATCCTGCTCTTTGCAACCCTATAGCCCACCAGTCTCCTATGTCTTGGGATTTTGCTGGTAAGTATACTGGATTGAGTTTTCATTTCCTCCTCCAGTGGATCTTCCAGACCCAGGGATCAAACCCAAGTCTCCTGTGTCTCCTGCATTGGCAGGAAGATTCTTTACCACTGAGTCCCCCGGGAAACCTGGCATTGAATAGATAGTTACTATTATTGTTGCTGTTATTACCCTCTACAGTGATAGAATCCAAAATTGTAGCCATCTCAGTCATCAGTACTCACCCAAGTGAGCAAGGCTTGTACATTTTTGCATACTCCTTTCCTCATCCGCAAGCCTAAGATGGTACTACTGTCCTGACAGTTACTCCGACACCTAGTATGATTGGATCGTGTTTACCTCTGGCAAGGAGACGTTGAAGCTTTTGGTAGAGAAATCATTTCAGTGGAAATTGACTATCAGACATTCTAGGAGTATTGAACTTTGGAAGCTTATGGATACTTTAAGACTGGTGATTTGATTAAATGAAATTTGGCACAGGTTAAGAAAGTCATTTTGCCAGCCTAGTGGGACAAGGCCAGGGAGGTGTCAAGTTTTTCTTTATCTTAAGGATGCCAGCATTCAGAGTTCCCTTTTGCAGTCTCAAGGCTGCACTTGAGACAAGTTTCCTTGACTCCACATATAAACTGTAATTCACGATACTTATTGATTGCTCTCATTTCTGCTTCCTTGCTCCTGTGAAGCCTGGATCATTACCTGGAAAGATGCCTTTTGCTATATGAAGCAAGTAAAGCCAAAATCCTTCTGTGGCCCCACAATTCTCTACTGTAAGGTGACATCCCCTTGAAAACTCAAGGAAAACTCAATCCAGTATACTTACCAGCAAAATCCCAAGACAGAGGAGACTGGTGGGCTATAGTCCATAGGGTTGCAAAGCACACAGTATTGCGTCTTTTTTTGCTTCATTGCAGGAAGGTCAACTGTTTTCCTCTTGTCATTTTTTGCATGGGGGAAAAGTGCTTGGATAGGACATTGTGTGGCTAAATGTACATTGTTTTACAAGTAAAATGGCTCTAACTCTTGCCTCTCCGTTTGCAGAAAGCTCTATTGGGTGGATTCCTACCTGCATTGCCTTTCTGTCTCTGACCTCAGTGGTCGATACCGCCGCAAGTTGGCTGAGCACTGTGTTGATGCCAACAACACCTTCTGCTTTGAGAATCCTAGAGGACTTGTACTTCACCCTCAATATGGGTATTGTCTTCCTGTAATCTCAGGCTCTTCTTTTACGCCCTTCTTCCACCTCTGTTACCAAAAAGGCTGTTCACGTAGTGATCTCAAGGCCAGTATCTTGCTGGAATTTGTCTTCTCCTTTTTCTACCTGGTAAATGGCTTAGTATAATGGCTAGAAGCACGACTTGTTCAAATAATATTCATATGCTATTTTCTTTGCCATGATACATCACTTCACTTATAAAGGTACATATTTTGGCTGCATGCAAGTAAATCATGGTTAAGAAAACAACAACTCACCTTTTTTGGACTTTCCATGTCAAATATACTGAAATCTCTAGTTTATCATGTTCATTCCTGAGACTTTCCTACACATTATCCCCTTTTAGATTCCTTCCTGTTAGTTCTCTTTCCTGTATGAAATGCTCTGTAGGATGTAAATTCTGTTTCTCTAATTGGAGAAAGCTTGTGTCTTTGCCACTGAGTTCCTCTGGCTTCAGGGACTGACATGTTGTGTTTGCTCCAACAGGCACGTCTACTGGGCAGACTGGGGTGACCGAGCATACGTTGGGAGAGTAGGCATGGACGGAACCCATAAGTCTCTGATCATCTCTACCAAGATCGTGTGGCCCAATGGCCTCACCATTGACTACACCAATGATCTACTCTACTGGGCAGATGCCCACCTGGGTTACATTGAGTACGTACATAGAAAAGAATAAAGCAAACTGTGTAACTCTTCATTTCAAGCACCAGGGTTTGTGTTGCCAGGGCATTATTCCTAGGCAGCTTCTAATTGGCCTGTTTGTTAAAAGTCACTCTGAGGTCGCTTCTAACTAAAGTGCCTATAGGCAGCTCGCCGAGCTCTGAGACATGGTACAAGAGAAAGAGTGTGAACTTTGAAGCCATCCGGATCACAGTTTTGTCTTGGTGCTTTTACTTCTTACACTCCTAAAAAAGCAGCTAGCAATCTCTCCACTATGGTAGTCAGCCTAGTGCTCAACTCATCTTAATTTCCTTATCCCTTTACTCTGCCCTTCCCTTCCAAATATATGATAAATAGACTTGGAAACATTATACTGTTCAATGAAGAATACTCCTTGTAAAAAAGGTCATGCAAATTTTTGGCCAAGCAATATGTGTTTATTTCGGAGACATTGCTAATTATGGCGTAGTTAGACGATGGTGATGTCTTCTGGGTATTTATGAATTCGTACCCAGATACACAGCTTATTGCATGCAAAAAACAAGATCTTTAAAAATTGTGGCATTCTGTTAAATTTATCTTGAAAAAAATTTCACTTGAGAAAAAATACTCATAAAAGTGTCTGAGTTCTCTATGTAGAGATCATGCAAGAAGTGAAAGAGAAGAGATCAAGACTGCTTTCTGGTTTATGAATTTTTAAAAAAGAAACAGATAATGACTATGTTCTGGTCATTTGTCTGCAGTTTTAGCAACAGAGATCCAGAAGATTGACCTCTGGTTTTCCTATGCCTTCTTTAAGTTTTCATAAATTAAGATATTTTGGAAAATTTCCTGACATCCCATGGCTAATGTTATCAACTTTGTAGTTGCTAGATCATTCCACCTCTTGTGGGAGTTTTAGGGTCTGTGCCCAGATTTTTAAATATTAAAGTAACAGTGAAGTGAAAGTCACTCAGTCATGTCCGACTCTTTGTGACCCCATGGACTAAACAGTCCATGAAATTCTCCAGGCCAGAATACTGGAGTGGGTAGCCATTCCCTTCTCCAGGGGATCTTCCCAACTCAGGGATCAAACTCAGGTCTCCCACATTGCAGGTGGATTCTTTACCATCTGAGCCACCAGGGAAGCCCCAAAGTAACAATATTCTGATATAATTTCCTAGCCAGATTCCATGATATTCATTGATTTGTTAGCTTCTCCATCCTTAAAGGCATTAGAGGAGAGGCATGATCTTCACTGAGTCACTCTTTCTTCCTTTGATCCTAGGTACTCTGATTTGGACGGCCGCCATCGGCACACGGTATACGAAACTGGCACACTGTCTCACCCCTTTGCTATTACTATTTTTGAAGACACCATTTATTGGACAGATTGGAATACAAAGACAGTTGAAAAGGGAAACAAATACAATGGGTCAAATAGAGTGGTGCTGTTGAACGTAACACACAGGCCGTATGACATCCATGTCTATCATCCTTACAGGCAGCCAATTGGTGAGTAGTTGATTCAGAAGTTTTTGCACAGTTACTTTAGGGTCTTGTGCATGCTGCTCTTATTTTTTTTTTTTTTCATTTTTTAAATCATTAATATAATTTATACTGGAAATGATGTTACTTGTTAATGTTTTCTATGAAACAAATGTTGAGAGTTGAGGGGATGGAAATTAAAGGTATAGAGTTTATTCCCCTGTTTCTGGAAAAGGCTGCTGATGATTCTTTTTTCATAGAACCTGCTATATTCTTAAAGATCTTGGTTTTTTTTTTTTTTAAATAAGAATCAACAGTTATTGTATGTTGCCTTGACATTTCAGTCCTACTTAAGAAAGCACCTTTGAAAAATAAGGACTTTCCTGTATAACCATAATAAATTGTAATACCTAAGAGATGTATTATAATCACATGGATGTATTTATAAAAATCATTTCTTTACTAAGATCGATCTACTCAAATGATCAAAAGAAATGCTTCAGGGAAAGTTACAGTAACCATAAAATATAATTTATTAAATGGCTATTTGCATTTGATATCTAGCCAAGTTCTGGAATATTCTTTGGGGATAGAGTACATTTTGTGGGCCTGCTAGGTCATGTTGTCTTAAACTTGGAAGTTAGGAAACATAGCATAAACATATGATAAACTTGGAAGTTAGGATATATGAGAACTGGCAAACTATTTTTTACTGGAAGGTAATATTCTTCATATTATTTAGCAGAAGTTCCAATTCATCTTTATCTCTGAATGGCAGCCCAGAAAATTAATATAGATGTTGCTCAGTTTATCTGTCAACTTGATTCTGGGCCGAGTTGCCTGTTGCCTTCTGTTGCCTGTATTCTTAGGAGGAGAGAATATAGCATCTGTTGGAAAGTAAAACTTTAACTTACGTTCTGGGTGCATGGAGGTAAGCTAAACCTCCCACTTGCTGTCCAAGAACGTTCTTTTTTAATGGAATGTGGGATCTAGTTCCTTAAACAAGAATCAAACCTGTGCCCTCTGCACTGGGAGTGTGGAGTCCTAACCTCTGGACCACCAGGGAACTTTGAGAGATCTTTTCTAGCAGTGAGGAAGCCTCACTTCTGCACATAAATCAGTTTATGGTATCAGCAACAGGGTTGTTAACACAGCTCTACCATATGTCTTCTTTATGAACTTTTTGAAAAAGCATGTATCTAGGGTAATGACGAGTTTTGTGTGGCAGGTAATCAGCTCTTCCATGCTTTAAATGAATGAATATATGTTTTCTCCCTTCTTTCACTAGTGGCTAATCCCTGTGGTACGAACAATGGCGGCTGTTCTCATCTCTGCCTCATTAACGAAGGAGGTGTTGGATTCACTTGCGAGTGTCCAGATAACTTCTATACCGTCCAGCGTGGTCACAACACCCAGTGCCTGCCCATGTGCTCTAGCACCCAATTCCTGTGTGCCAACAGCGAAATGTAAGGCTCGCTCCTGCCTCTCTCCACTGCCTCTGCAGCCTTTGGATACACAGTGAACTTCAAGGCCCCTGGGGATGAGAGTTTTCTAATGAACAAGATTTTGACTAATTAACATGGCTCATTTAGGATACACCAAGACTGTCTCCAACTGTCCAACTTCAGTCTGAAGTCTCCAGCTTCAGATAATTTCTTCCATGAAAGGAGGCATTTTGGGAACCAAATAGTTACACCCAGGCATGCAAATTTTCATATCTGTAACAAGGAAGCAAACTGTGTGTGTTTTATTTCTAATGAATTGCCCAAAGTCTCAGGGTCAAGAATGTACATAGGTGTACACTGAGAAACAGCCCTTAGCAATGATAGAATTTCCCCATCTTTTTCAAACACATGCTGGCCTAGCTCCTCAGTTAACTATGCTAGAGGATCAAGGGCCACACAAATCTATTTTTGATCATTTGTATTTGTTATAAAACATGGTCACAGATTATTTCCCTCACAGTGGGTACAGCCCTGGATGAGTAGGGGTTCAGAGTCAGAGAGTGAGATTAAGAGGAGGTGTTATGCAAACCATAGCATCTAAGTTTCAGTGCCAGATTATTTTGATGATTGAGTAAAGAATCCTAGATTAAGAATCTAGCATACCCCATCACGATGTAGACTCTCAACAAATGGTAGTGCCTCCAGCTTCCCAGCCCGTAGCCTAATGTCATCTCTCCCTCTGACTGATAGCTCTAACCAGCCTTCTGGTACCCAGAACGCACACTTCACTGTTGGCTGTGGCAGGAATTTGGTCATGATGCTCAAAGCACTTTTTCAGCATGTGGTGGGTCTTAACACACCTGTTCTATCTAACCTAGTTATGTTTTCTCTGAAGATTATGCCACAGTAACCAGGGTTGAATCGATCCTCTTCTTGGGCCATGATAAAACGCTCACATATCATTGCTTGAAATTCAGCTTTGCCTTCTTCTCTCTGGACGGTCATTGCCTGCTCCTCTAACTGCCTGTTGCTTTGCTAAGAGAAGTGCTGTTTCCTTTGTGCAGGTGTATTCCTATCTGGTGGAAATGTGATGGGCGGAGAGACTGCTTGGATGGTTCTGATGAACCTGTCACTTGCCCGCAGCGCTTCTGCGCATTAGGAATGTTCCAGTGCACCGATGGCAACTGCACCAGCTCACACTCCCTATGCAATCTGCGTCGGGACTGCCCTGATGGGTCGGATGAAGACCCTGTGCTTTGTGGTGAGTGGAATCCCTCTCTACGTTCTTTGCCCACTTCTGGAGTTGATCATGTACAATCATGGTTCTGTGGGGGTTTTCTGAATGTCAAATCAAAATCTGGTCCAAAATCCTGGGGGAGGAAAAAGACAACTCAGAGTCCATCCCACATCTGTAAGTTGTCTATATTGGTGGTTTTTTGCTGTGTACTGTATATAGAGTCTTCTTTAAGAGCTAATATTGAGGGTGAAATCAGGGATTCCCGCATTTCAAACAGGGACTCTCAGTTGTGATATTTATTTATGTCTCCAGTTTTAAAAAGCACCCTCTCAAAAAACAAACAAGCAAACAAAAAAAAAACAAAAAACCTCCACTAAAACCCAAAAAACACTGGGATAACCCAGAGAGATGATATGGGGAGAGAGGTGGGACGGGGGTTCAGGATTGGGAATTCATGTACACCCATGGCAGATTCATGTCAATGTATGGCAAAACCAATACAGTATTGTAAAGTAAAATTTTAAAAAAATAAATAAAATTTTAAAAATATAAATAAATAAAACCCCCAAAACAACCCTCCAAACCAAAAGTAGCACATCAACAGTAGCAACAAACACAAAGTTTGAAAACCGTTGTCCATTAGAGCAACAGGTACCAGAGAAAGTGAATTTAGTAGGCTGTCAATCCTCATCCTTTAATGTTACATGCAAGAAAAAGATCTTTAAGAATGTAAGAGACGGTAATAGTCAAAGGACTATCTGCCCGTGTAGCGTTCCTGGTTAATAATGAGTGCATTAGGCCACAGGTCCTCTAAAAGGAAAGTATAGTGGAGTTCTACAGGATCCATTAGTGTAAGTTACGGGCTTTAGTGTAAATTAGAAATTCCTGAAGGCTTCCAAACTGATAACCAAATGCCACCGCTTGCAGAGCATCACCAGTGTGAGCCCTACGAATGGCAGTGCGCCAACAAACGGTGCATTCCGGAATCCTGGCAGTGTGACATGGAGGACGACTGTGACGATAACTCGGACGAAGACAGCTCCCACTGCGCCAACAGGACCTGCCGGCCCGGCTACTTCAAGTGTGCCAACGGCCACTGCATCCCTCAGACGTGGAAGTGTGACGTAGACAACGACTGCGGAGACTACTCAGACGAGCCCTTGCAGGAATGCTGTGAGTTCTGTGTGCAGGTCTGGCCTGAGAGCAGCTCTGTGTGGCTGGAGAGAGTACATGGCCCCTGCTGTAGCCCTGTGGCATGCACCCTCTTTGCTCTCCCCAAGAATGCAGAGAAGAGCCGCACGCTCAGCCTGCAGCTTGAACCACATCCCTGGGTCTCAAATGGAGGATTCCTGGTCTCTGCCCACGGGATGTCTAACTACAGAATATGATAAAAGAACTTACATTTTTATCTTGCACCTTCTGTTTTGAGCCTCAGAGAAAGCTAGTGAGAGACAGCGAAGGTGAATGAGGGACCTGAACCTCATGTGAAGTGATTTTTTTTAACTTCAAACCCAGTAAAAAAATGTACCAGCATACCTTTTCCCTCATCCCACCCCATTCCCTCCGCCCCCAACAGTCTGACCACAACATAAATGAGTGGTAATGATGTGTTGAGAAAACCTAAGGTCTCTGTCTTTCTACTCTGAGGGAACAAATCACACCTAAAGGAGACACAGGCTTCCCAGGTGACTCAGTGGTGAAGAACCCACCTGCCAGTGCAAGAGAGGCGGGTTCAATCCCTGGGCTGGGGAGATCCCCTGGAGTAGGAACTGGCAACCCACTCCAGTATTCTTGCCTGGAAAATTCCATGGACAGAGAAGCCTGGTGGACTACAGTCCATGGGGCTGCAGAGAGTCAGCCACATGACTGAGCAACTAAGCACAAAAGAGACACAGTTGCCAAAAAGACAGAGTCTGCTTGGTTGATAACATGGTCACTGTGGAAAGGTGTCTTTGGTTTCCTGGCTGGACCACGACTTCAGTTCTTACTTTGCTCCCTCCTGTCTTTTCAGTGGGCCCCTCCTATCGCTGTGATAACTATACAGAATTCAGCTGTAAAACAAACTACCGCTGCATCCCGAAGTGGGCCGTGTGCAATGGTGTCAACGACTGCAGGGACAACAGTGATGAGCAGGACTGTGGTAGGAGGGGTGGCAGTGGAGGGGGGAGCGGGGAGCAACTTACCAGGAGGGGAGGCTGGATTTCCCGTGTCATACTTCCTTTGTTTGCCTCTAATAACATGTTGCATTTCATAGCAATTTTATAGGGATCCCAGCATTTTACAGGGGTACTGGGAGGTTCATTTATATCATCTTAAATGAAATCTTTCCCAAAATGTGAAGCTATTAGGAATTTGTGTAATTTCTCACAAATGGGAAAGTCTTATTTACATTTGACAAGTTTGTCTTGTCTTACAGATTGATTGAAATGGATGGGAGGGAGGAGGCAGAGAAAAGATTTGATATGTATCTTTAAAAAGGATATTTCAAAATCAGAATATTTCTTATTTGGAGGTTTTGATATTTCCAATGTCTCTCTGACCTTCCACATCTTTTGTGTTTGGCAATATAGAAAGAATCTATGAACAAAAGGCCAAATGAATTAATGGAATTTTCCAAGATTAGGCATATTCTCTAGCTGAAAAACAGTGTGTGTTGTGTTTAGTTGGAAGAGAGGTAGGAAAGATAATGAGTTATTTTAATAACACTGAATTTAATCACCTAGAGACAATGTAATGGACATGTTTTGTTTGCTGGCAGCATCACTTAATTTTCCATTTCAGGCCTTTGTTGCAAATTACAAGCCAGGGACCAAATCATTTTTTGAACTGTTTCTACAAAAGAGAATGGATTTAGTTTCAAATAGTAGGATAGGTTCAGTTTAGCCTAAAGAGGAGTATTGGCAGTGAATGTGGCTGGCATTCCTCTTTCTGGGAGTTTCGAGGCTATGGTAGCATAAGCGTCAGACCATCTCAAGAGAGCCAGTACTACTTTGGCATTCCTTGACCATGGGCTTCTGAAGTATTTGCAATGACTGTGATTTGCAGAGTCGATGACATGCAAACCTTCTGGGGAATTTCGGTGTACAAATCACCGCTGCATCCCTCTTCGCTGGAGATGTGACGGGCAAAATGACTGTGGAGACCGCTCCGACGAGGAAAACTGTGGTGAGTGTTCGAGGTCCTTCTTTCCCATGTGCCAGTGGAGTGGTGATGTCTGCTCTTTGTAACTCAGTTGTCAATGCCATTCATTCTCAAAGGGTAGGATGATGGCTGTCTGATTTCTTGCTTTCTGACTGGTACATTTCTACTTTTTATCTTCTTCTTAGCAGATTGTAATCACGCTCTAGGAAAAGAATATTTACCCAAGTATATCTTTGTCTGTTAATTTATTTACACTCAACAACATCTTTTTTTTTTTTTCAAAAAGAACTTGAGGTGACTTACATCATTGCCTTATGATATGTATCAATTTCAGATTAACTAATATGAAATATACTCTAACTTTTGTCTCCCTTTGGAAATGAGAAAGTATGGGCTGTGGAGAGAATCAGGGTGCTGGTTTCACCTGCAATTATAACTGACTAAAAACAGACTTACAATTGAAGTGAAAAGTCTATTTTTGTAGGTTGGATGGTCTGGGACTTGGGGCACAGGAGGGGGTTGGGCACAGAGGACACTTAGGCCAGTCCACTGTGTGTGATTCCTGGTGCCCTCTAATGGCCATGTGGCTTTCCTTTTCAGCCCCCCGGAAATGCACAGAGAGCGAGTTTCGATGTGATGATCAGAGCTGTATTCCTTCCCGATGGGTCTGTGACCAAACCAATGACTGTGGGGACAACTCAGATGAGCGGGACTGCGGTAACTGTTACAGCAATTTGAGGGGCTTCCCACAGAGTCTCGTACTAGGATCAGCACATTGACGGGGAGTAGGGAATTTGGTATTCTTTCTTGGGAAATCCCATGGATAGAGGAGCCTGGTGAGCTACAGTCCATAGGGTCACAAAGAGTTGGACATCCCTTAGCCATGAAACAACAGGGACTTCCAATGTGTGTTTGTAAGGTTTTATAGAGTAAGATGACTTTTGTGTATTTTAGGTAATATATAAACCTTAGCATTATAGTACCTTCTTCTCTGTACTTTCTATGCTTTATGATTACCTTAGAACATTCTAGATCAATAATAGGGGAAAATCCCAAGAGAGTTTTAAAAATCTCATTTTAACTAGAGGAGAGATTGGTACTTCCATCTCCATATCTTGAATAGAGAGTTTATTCACTCACTAACCACAAGTTGTGGGTTTGTTGTGAGCCAGTCACTGGGTATGGATAGGAATGTGATAGAATACTTACTACCCTCCACAGAGCTAAAACTTGTCTGAGAATTCCAAGGCACCTTGGAAATAACATTCTTTCCTTTTCAGAGATGATGACCTGCCGTCCTGGATATTTTCAATGTGATAGTGGGCACTGTATTTCTGAACATTTGAAGTGCAATGGGTTGGCTGACTGTCACGATGCCTCTGATGAAGCCAATTGTCGTAAGTTTCTAGACAGTTGGTATGGTTATGGCTGTTTAGACCCATTAGCCACGACTTCTTAGATTGAAAGGTCATAGATATTTTCTATACAGCATTCATTGATAATTATCAATTTACGTGGGGCTTGAGTCAACATGTCTGTATATTTCACAATAGTTATTCAAGTACATTTCACTAATAATATTTCAAATATTATTTATATAGAGAGAATATATTATGTCTGTGCTAATGAAAGTATTTATATGTCATCAACTACTCTACAAATCATTAATTGGATAAAAACTTGGCAGGAAAAGAATATTCAAGCAGTGAATAAATGGGTATTCAACCATATTGAAGTTTCAGCATTAAGCATTTTCTGAATTGTAATAAAGGCATATAAAACTGTTTGAAAGTATAAAGCCTATATGATCATTTGTATTTTAGTCTTTTTGAACCACTGAATAAATATTAACTATTGATGCTTATCTATGATGGATTTTGTTGATCATGGGTTTGCCACATCTTAAAACCTTGGTTTCCCAGAGACCTTAAATGTATGATAGGAAAAGCCAGTGCTGGCACCACTGAAAAGTTTCACTTACCTGAAAAAGAAAAAACCCAATGCTGTCCATAGAATGACTCATGTCATTAAATACTGGGCTTAGTCAATTACCGTTAAGAAACATTCTATTAGAATTTCAAGACGGTTTAAGGCTGCAGTACTTGTGGTTAAATCAGGAAAGAGCAGGCTATAATGGAACGCTTACTATTAGGAGAATTCTTTCTATAAAAGGAGAAATAGCCAGCTAGCTTTCCAAAAAGTATCTTTTTCTAATAATTTGAATATGTCTCCTCCCCACCCACAGCCACCCGCTTTCCCAATGGTGCATACTGCCCAGCTACTATGTTTGAATGTAAAAATCATGTTTGTATCCATTCATCTTGGAAATGTGATGGTGATAATGACTGTGGTGATGGTTCCGATGAAGAACTCCATCTGTGCTGTAAGTGAGAGATTGAGGGGTGGTGTTGTCAATGTTTCTTATGTGGAGCATAAGTGGGAGGACATTTGTACAATTTTTGTGTATTGGACACATGATCTGATTAGTGCACTTTCCTTGGCCTTCCTGCTTAGTTCTCTACTTGGAACATGAGAAAGTTGGGCAGACATCCATAGTTTTAAACATTTTTGTGGCCTTTGAAAACAGTGGCCTCAAAAGAAATTGTTGGAAAACCAATATGCATAACTAAAGGCGGGTCTGTTGTGGTCAAAGTCTGAGTTAGGGTGGAGTGTGTCTCTCTCCTGCTCCACCCCACTTTCAGAGTACTTCTGCCAAACCCCTGCAGCTTCACGGAACACCTTTAGGAAATATTAAAACCACTTAATGTTTAAACTCACTTCACTTTACATCATAATTCAAGCCCATCTAATTCCTTTCTGTTGTATGATGCATATTTATTTTTTAAACCAGTCAATCTCAATGTGGGTACCCATCCGAATCTCTTGGGGAAAGGTGCTTTGGAAGCACATGCTCTGGTCCCATTAGACCTATCAAATGTCCAAGGACATTTTGGGTCTGGGCAAAAATATATTGAAAAAGCTCCTTAGGTTTTGATTTGGTCTCTTGGTTGAGAACTACTGCATTTTAGCAAAGTAAATGAACATAAGTTTGTTTTGATCATTTTGCTCCATGCCTTGAGTCATTGGAGATCTCAGGCGTCATCTCTATTACTAAGAGAGTCAGTGTTGCCTGGGGACCTGTTAGAAACACAGATTCATGGGCCCATCCCATGTCTACCCAATCAGAATCCCTGGCAGTGGAGGCCAGCAATCTCTGCATTAGTAAGCTGCCCACCCACCTCCCCAATCCCTCCCTCACCCACCATGTGATTCAGGTGCAAGCCAAGGTTAAGAATGTCATGTAAGTAGAAGCCCTCCATTCCTCTTGAAACTCTTAATTCTTAGTCTCATTTAGCTGTAATTCGCTTCTGAGATTCTCATCACCTCTTCCATTCAATTTCCTAGATTCCTCACTATTCATTCTAGCCCTCACTATTCATTTTTAGGATTTGACTCTAGAAAATAATAAATCAGAATAGTCCTTCCATCAAGAGAATTTAATTATATTATATAATTAAAATATAAATTACATTATATTTTCCCAGTGGCATCCCAATATTTCCCTTGCCCCATCTTTTCTTCTAAGGAACTAACAGTAGTTGGTTTTGTTTTTCACTTGAAGAGTCTTGAAAAAGAGCTTAAACATGTGTAACTGTCAAATAAAAAATCCTGGAAAAGTTGTTTCCCACTATAAGATAAAGTGCCCATAGTTAGTAAGATTAAACTTTGGGGAGACAGAGACACAGCTACGTGAAAAAGTGATCAGCGCTGTTTTATAATGTTACATTTTCCTCTCACCACAAATAATCCTTGTGAAGTTCTATTAACAATACTTCCAAGAGCCAACTTTTGCAGCTGTTCTTTTTTTCCCCTCAACCTCATCTCTCCTCTTGCTTCCTGTGTGTGGTACCAAGGCAGAAGGAAAATTAAACAGCCCATGTCGTCCATGGGAAAGAGGAAGACACCTGTGTGTTGAATTCTGAATTCCTGGTACATGTATAGAGGACCGTGTCCCTGTTCTAACCAAGGGCCCTGGGTTTTACCTGTGAGTTCTTCACAGGGGCATGAGCATCAGCCAGGGATCTAACTCTGGGTAGAAGAATGAATCTGTGTTTGCTTTGAGATGTCAACTTTGAATGTAATAGGTGAGGAAATTGAGGAAGGAAATTCCATCATGGTGCAGAACTTTAATGAAAAGACTTCATTCTCTGGACTGTAGTCAGAGGGACACACAGTGAGCTCCTGGCTGTTAGGATGAGAGTTCATGTATAGTCCTGCTGGTCTCCAACCTCCTGGCCACTGTTGTCCTCCTCACTCTAGCTCCAGCCACAGAGATCTTCTATTCAGGTCCAGAAGCCTGCCATCTTCTTCCTGACCCAGACTCTTCCCATGTGAAGCCTCTTCCGACCCCTCCTCCCCTAGATCTATATCAGATCTTCCCAGTAGATGCTTTCATAGCATGTTTCCTTTGGTGCTCTTACCACCATTGTAGTTGAATAGTTAACTTGTGAAGTTGGTTTCTCTGCTAGAATAAAAGTCCCATGAGGATAAGGACTGTGTCTTTCTTTTTCCCAGTTGAACCTGGTGCACAGCGCAGCACCAGGGTGTCAACAAGACACTCAAGATGAGTTTGTCGATTGGTTAAACTAATAAACCAATAAGGGGTGAACCAAGCAAGCCCAAGCCTGGTGCTGGCAACAGGAGTGTTTTTAGATACTGACCCTTATGTTCTACTCTTAACGTAGACTCTTGCTTTTCCATCTTGTGCTCTAGTAAATGTTGCCTGTGACTCACCATACCGTTTCCGGTGTGACAACAATCGCTGCATTTATCGTCATGAGGTGTGCAACCAGGAGGATGACTGTGGAGATGGAAGTGATGAGAAAGAGGAGCTCTGTAAGCAAAAGTCAAAAGGGGGAAGGGAAAAAGAAAGGCCCCCAGTTGTCTGCAGTCCGCAAAATGCACCTCGGGGATTTCAGTCTGTTCTATAGAGGCTTGAGCTGTGCGTATGACTGCAGATCTCCATGGACATTAATGTTTGCAAGACTCGCTAAACACACAGTGCTCAGATGCAGCCCTTCCCCCATTCTTCCTATTTCATTTGAACCAGATGTTGGAAAGTTCCTTAAGGAAGTGAGAACAAATACTAAATAGTGGTTTGAGTCCCACTTGAAAAACTAATGGTTTATCTCTTTTCAAAGATGAGGTTCGGTCACTCTTCAGCCTAGAGCTTCTGGGGATGGGAACTTCTCAATGTCCCGCTGAGAAGCTCATGTTAAGGCTGCACTAGTGTTCACAGGGCTTAGCTAATATCCTTCTTTAAAGTGAAAATGCATTTCCCAGAAGAGAAAAATGATAGATTATTTTAAGAGATAAATGGCTGCATTTAATATTTTAGGTATTGAGAAATCTTTTCCATTTTGAGATCGTTTTTCATCTATCCATTGAAGGAAAGAGCTGATTAATTTTCTGGGCAATTTATTTTACCTAGAAAAAGTCAGTCAGGAAGTTTATTTATCCTAAGTCCAATTACTTTTTTTCCAAAAAGGATATTATCTGGGGAAATTTGGATAAATGCTTTTCTAGTCTCTATTCCTGATATTGATGTGGCCTTAGAATGCTTACTGCCAGTTGCCATCCTGTGTCAGGCAGGCTTTGATACTATCACCATGTTCACATTTGTACCCTCCCTCTCCTTCCCCTTTTTGGGACAGAGATGAGCCAATGGTTATAACATTGTTAATATGTTTGTTTGAAGCATAATACAAAAAAATGGAAACCTAGAAATAAAACTTTTTTAAAAAATTGGGGCAGGATTACATCTTTTCGTCTTCTGTTTCCACTTCCTCTGTTAATCCTGCCAGACATTTGTAGGATGTGATCAAATCCCAGAGTGGAAAAAAGGGATAGGAAGCTAAAATTCCTCCCAAGGAGGAATTGTTAGAGGAATCACTGCTAGGCATCACAGTAGACGAACTGCAACATTTCAGCGGCTTACACCAGCAGAGGCCTGAAGTTTGGTGAAGGTCAGGCAGCCCCCTTCATCCTGTATTAAGCCATCCGGAACACATAGTCTTCAAGGTTGCTGAGGTGGGAGAAGAGAGAAATGGAGGAGACAGTTTCCTTACTTCCTAGGCCTGGAAGTGACAGGTGTCCATTATGCTCATAGTCCATTGGCTGGATCTGGCCCCAAGCTAACTGCAGGGGAGACCAGGCATTGTAGGGAAGCACCAGCTTATTTGTGAGGAACGCTGTCTCTGCCACAGAAGGAAGCATCTTGTTTCGCAGAAGAGAATGTTTTGACTTGAGCTTATTCTTAAATTACAGGTGTGGAACCGACTCCCAGACCTTGTACCCCGGATGAATTTAAGTGTAGCAATGGGCGTTGCATTCCGCAGCACCGGGTGTGTGATCATGTTAATGACTGTGGTGACAATTTCGATGAGACGGGATGCAGTAAGTAAATAATTATTTTTGTACTTCATGGTAGTAACTCAGGTTACCTTGCTGAAAAACTTGCAATAACATAAAGTAAATGGTAACCACATTGGTCTTTAGTTTACATGTTGTGTTTCTTTATTGAACACTTTTTCTATACCAGACATTGTGCTGAATACTGCATGGACTATTTCATTTTATCCATGTAACAATCCTGTGAGTTAGGTATTGTTTGTCTCTCTGTCACTCTCTTTTAAACAAATGAGGAAACCACCCTACGGGTTAAATAAATTGGCTGTGTCTTCCTGTCATTAAGAAATTGAGTCAGGATTTGAACTCTGGTCTCCTAACTGCAAGGCACATCCTCTTCCCAGTTCACTAGGTAGCTGTCAGCACCTTTAAGCTATTTATTTTGTTTCTAAGTTTGCACTTTTTTTTTCGTCTTAAGCCGAATGCAGTATCTTTGGCACAGAGGGGAAGAGTAGTTGGTAAGAATGGAAATGTCAGGACATTCTTAGTGGTCCAGTGGTTAAGACTGTGCTCCCAATGCAGGGGGCCTGGTTCAATCCCTGGTTGGGGAACTAGAACCCACATGCTACAACTAAAGATCCCATACACTGCAACTAAGACCTGGCACTGCCAACAAATTTAAAATATATATTTTTAAAAGAATCGAAATGTCACAGGGGACCTTGGAAGGAGCACAGATTTTTGAGAGAGGATTTTTGTATAGGAAAAGTATGATGTACACAAACAAGGGATGATTCTAGCTTAACAGGAAGTGAATGTTGGAATGGCATGCTAATAATTTGCCCAGGGATGGGGGAGCCTGGTGGGCTGCCATCTTTGGGGTCGCAGAGTCGGACACGACTGAAGTGACTTAGCAGCAGCAGCAGCAGCAGTCCTGTATAGTGTTTGTGAAATGCTTTCACATACATTCTTTTTTTATATGTATAATTTTTATCTATTTATGTATTTTTGGCTGCACTAGGTCTTCATTTCTGTGCGGGGGCTTTCCTCTAGTTGTAGGGAGAGGGGGCTGCTATTCATTGCAGTGTGTGGGCTTCTTGTTGCAGGGGTTTCTCTTATTGCGGAGCACAAGCTGTAGGGTGTGTGGACTTCACTAGTTGAAGCTTCCGGGCTAGCACACAGGCTCAGTAGTTGGTTGTGGAGTGTGGGCTTAGTTTCTCCACGGTATGTGGGATCCTCCCTGACCAGGGATTGAACCTGTGTTTCTTGCATTAGCAAATGTGTTCTGCGCCACTGAGCCACCAGGGAAGCCCCACATATATTCTTGAGTTTGTTACTCAAATTAGCCCCAGGGGATTACTCTGTGTGAAGTCACACAGAGTGTCAGGGGCAGAATTGGAACAGTCCTGGGACTGCAGACTGGAAGAACTGGCTCCCACTTCCTCTGCCACTAGCTGTGCCACTTAGAGTACATACTAACATTGCCAGGCCTCAATTTCTCTTTAGGAAAAGGAGGGAGTTCTTCAAAGCCTACAAGTCTGGACGTGGTAACATTAGTTAGCTCCGCATGCTTCCAACTTCCTGGGCGTTAGTAGCCTTTTTCTGAGGCCCCTCAAGGATTTCCTGGCAAATTTTTCTCCTGTGTGGGCTACAAAGGAAGATGAAGAACCAACCATATTTAGTTGATTTACCATTTGTCTCACACACTTTCTCAATAGGCTTGGAGTTTTTGACATAATAATGTGGCTGAAATTAAATATTTAAAAGGCATAAACATGAGGGAATTTGCAGAACCAAAAGGTTGATTTGGGTTCTGATGCTTGGAGACTAACTGATAATGTGAATGGTTCCAGAACTTTGGGGTATTTCCAAGTTAGGCTTGGATCAGGCATTGGTTTCTTTTGCAGTTGCCCATGCAAATTAAAAGGCTTAAAATCAGCCACAGTACCTTTTCTTTTTAAGGTAACTTCCTTGCTGAGGAATTGTTTATTTATATTTTTGATTGTGCTGGGTCTTCATTTTTGCAGCGATCAGGGGCTACTGTTTTGGAGTGTGGGCTCTAGGCTCGGAGGCTTCAGTAGTTGCCGCTCAAAGGCTCTAGAGCACGGGCTCAGTGGTTGTGGAGCAGAGGCTTGGTTGCTCCATGGCATGTGGGATCTTCCCGGACCAGAAATCAAACTGGTGTCTCCTACACTGCAAGGCAGGTTCTTCACCATAGTACTTTTAATTCAAATGACATTGAGTTAAAAGCAGGGTTTATTTAAGGGAACTAGGTAGCCCAGGCATTAATGTGGTATGGAAGCAACATTTCTTTTCAGATATTAAGCGGATCTGTGATGGAATTCAGTCTTACTGCACTGGGCTACTTTGACGAAGATACAGAATTCTCATTTAAATACCAGTTCTTGGGTGCTGCTCATCTGCTTGCTTTCCTTTTCATTTCCCTTTCTCCTCCTCCTTTTCTTTTAAACAGGATCAATGCCTTCTATTTATATGTGTGTGTATATATATGCCATATATACATGTATACACACATGATATATATATATATATATATATATAATTTGGGCTTCCCAGGTGGCCCTAGTGGTAAAGAACCTGCCTGCCAATGCAGAAGATGTAAGGGATGTGAGTTTGATCCCTGGGTCAGGAAGAGCCCCTGAGGAGGGCATGGCAACCTACTTCAGTATTCTTACCTGGAGAATCCCATGGACAGAGGAGCCTGATGGGCTACGGTCCATAGGGTCACAAGGAATCAGGCAGTACTGAAGTGACTTAGCATGCATGCACACAAATATTATTTATATATTGATATCATTGTATAAGAGTAAGATAGTGGAGCAAGTGGTGACAGTTGTAAAGAGTCCCTGGCTTTTTGATTCTGTCCAGAAATGGATGCTTGGAGGGTGATCTTGGCAGTGCTGAGTATAATCAGAAAATTGCCTCAAGGATCTAACATTACATATACTTGTACAAATGGAATTCAGGGCATTGGCAGATACACCTGTAGAGAGGTCTCTGGTACTCAGCAAAGCTTATGGAAAGGGGTCATCTCAAGACTTTCTGTTCTCTGATGGCCATCTGTAGGTGTTTTTCTGATAGGCCACTTGAGTGTTCACTTGTGCTTCATCTGCTTTGTACCTTTCATTTGTAATGGTGGGATTTTGCATTTCAGATAGAGGAAAAGACAGATCATGTGCTGAAAGTCTGTGTGAACACAACTGTACCCAGTTACCTGAAGGAGGATTCATCTGCTCCTGTAGACCTGGATTCAAACCCAACAGTATTGACAGAAACCTCTGTGAAGGTAGAGTATATTTCCTCCAGTTCCTATTAGGAGAACCGTGTACTCTCCACTCATTCCCTTTTATTAAACATGGTTTAATTCCCTGCATGGGGCTAAGCTCATGCCAGTTGAGTTTTTTCCGTGCTGTCTCACCAGTGTCTGGCATAGCACTGGGTGATAGTTCATCTTCAGTAATGTCTGTGAAATTGATGTGATGAATGAAGGCTTGGGTTATGTGGCTCCTTATTGTATCAGTATGTGAGATCAAAATTTCTTTTTAACAAGCACAAGTCTGCCTTTCTTCAGACAATACCTATTTATTACACCCTTCCTTATGTCAGACTTATGTAAATGAGTTCTAAGATGGGGCGCTTACCAAGATGGTAAATATCAAGTAGGATTTTAGGTGTATTTGATCATTTGAATTTACTGTTCCTATTTCATGATGTACCATACTCAGATGATTAGAATAGTTCTTTTGAGGGCTGATGCCTAAGAACTCAATTGAAAAAGACAAATCAGCGTCGCCCCTTCCTAGAACCAGTTAGCAGGAGGGAAGTGGTACCAAATACCAGTGGCACAACAGCTGCTTCCCCAAAAGAAAAATCTTGTTCTGCTGAGTCAGACTGCTTCTGTTTAAATCTGGTCTTTGGGACTTTGGGTTCAATTACAGTCCACATCTGAGGGAGTCATTTTGGAAGATCAAATGAGGGGAAAACCTGAAATGCATGTGAAATAGTATCTGAAGTTTGGTCAGTGTTCTGCAGATGTTGGCATCATGACTTGTGTTCATCTGCACTTTTCTCATCCTTATTGCTTGTGAATATGGATTTAAACAGAAGCAGGATCTCTAAGGAAGGGATGGGCTCTAAGCAGATATTGCCCACTTGGTTTTATTTTGCCTGCAGACATCAATGAATGTACGCAGTTCGGGAGTTGTCCTCAGATCTGCCATAACACCAAAGGAAGTTATGAGTGTTCCTGCGCCGAAGGGTTCACATCTCTGAGTGACAGATACGGAGAACGGTGTGCGGCTGATGGTATGATGCATTGACGGGGGATTAACTGACTTTCGAAGACTCCAAGCCGAGGGCTACAATATACCAGGAAATAAACTTTTGAGTCCTGTTTTTTAAATTCACCAGCTACTTCTCTTCCAACACGCAACCCACTCTCTTCTCCTCTCCCCTGCCAAATCAAAACAATAACCACAACCCCCAACAAATACATAGGCACTGAAACAAGAGTCAAGTGTTATTATTCTGGATTTAGCCTCTGGTCCACCTGGATAAAAACTTCAAAAAGTGGACAAGATATCCCTCTCCAGAGGATTCAGACAACAAATGCCTCTGTGTAGGATGGTGGTCAGAAAGCCTTCCACTCCACTGAGGTCAAGTTTGAGGTCCAGTAATCCAAAATAGGTCACAAAACACATCCCATTCAATGGGTCATAGTCAGTTGGGGCAGATCAGGAACACTCTGTTGACAAACCTTTTTTTTTATTGTTCATGGACTACTGATCACAGACAGAAAGAGTCTGGCTTATTTACGACTTCAATCATTAGCTCTGCATTTTTGGTTAATGCCAGTATCTGTGAATCAGGCCTGAGTAAAAGCAGAAATAGAGACTACATAAAAATGGCAAAAGAAAAAGTCAGAAGTATCACAGTCCAGAGTTCTGACATAAATCAGCATATCTCAGTTAAGGAGTCTTTATAATCTTATGGATTTGAATTTAAAGTTTGTAATTGAGTTTAAGGACTTGATAAGAAGGTGACATTTTTATTTTGCATATTAAGGGTAAAATGGCTGTTCAATTTCTTTGTACAAATTGAGTTTTTGTACAAAGCATACATTTGACTAGCATACTTAAATATTTTACCCTCTAAGCATTTTTGACTCTGAATGCAAACTAGGCATTTGAACAGTTGGTGTGGTAATTAAGCAGCAAATTAGAAAATCTTCAACTCTTTTAACCAAAGAGATGACTGAAATGAGAAATTGATGTAGAACATTATATCAAGATAAAGGAAATACATAAAATGAACTTTTAAAAGTTACTTAAATTGGGTTTGATTGACATTATGCAAGTAAATTAAAAAAAATTCTAGACAGTGTATCTTGGAATAGTCACCATTTACATAGCTGCTTTAACTGAAAAAAGAAGAAAATAAGAACAAGCTGGTTTTTTGTCATTAGCTAGAAGCGAAACTAGGTCATGGAGCTGATTACCTGCTGAAAGAATCATTAAAATCTGTCAGTAAAGAATGAGAAATGAAGACTTCTGGGTAAACTTTTAGTAAGACTCTGTATATTGAATTTCTTCTGTGAGACTGAATGTCTACAATCTTATTTGTTTTATTGTCAGTGAAAAAACAATCAGTGAAAAAGAGGTAACTATCTAGGGATCTCAGTCTTTACTTTGCTTTAAACTGTTACCTAAAGATAAAGAACTGATTATATCCCTAACAGAAATGGAGACAAGAATGTCACAGATTTTGCAATCCAGTTTATGGTCAGCTCCCCTGATTAGCAGAGTTCAGTTCCTAGAAAAATGTGTGTGTGTGTTTAAGGACAGGGAAGATATCTGCTGTTTTATATCCAAAATTCAGGTAGAATTCAAATAGATTAATCAGCCCTTCTTTTGTTTCCAGGCAGTCCTCCTTTGCTGCTACTGCCTGAAAATGTGAGAATTCGAAAATACAACCTCTCATCGCTTCAGTTCTCAGAGTACCTTGAAGACCAGGAGCGCATTCAGGCTATGGATTACGACTGGGATCCGGAGGGCACAGGCCTCAGTGAGTATGGACCCTGGCATCTGCCACCGATATCAGCTGAGTCCACTGCGTGATAAGGTGTTGAACTTTGGGGAATGGATTTTTAATGAGCGAGTGTTGCTGCCTGAGTGGAAGAGGACGCTCTTCCCACCCGGCATGCTCCAGACCGCTTAGCGTGGCCGTGTGCCCAGCCTGTTTCCCAACTTCTCACTGAACCTTCTCCCATCTCTGGGGACTGTTCTTTCAGGACTGCCTCACATCCCTTTGTTCACTGTCTCCTTGTCTTTGCTCTTGCCAAGACTGTTCTTCCCCACCGCTGTATGGTTGGAACATTTCTACTCAAAGACCCAGTTCAAAGTCACCTCCCTTCTGGTAAATCTTTGATAGTCTCGGTTCTATGAACCTGTAGCATCTTATCCACATTGGATTGAGTTTACAGCTAGTTGTCAACACATCTTTCTCCCTACACCTTAACCACGTGCTCTTTGGAGACAGAGATTGAATCAAATTCATCTCCACATGCCTGGCATCTGACCCAGCATCTAGTTTAGTGTATGCGGTGCGTGTTGATGAAGGAAAAATAAGTGATGCTTACTGCTGAGTCTCTTATGGTTCTGTATGGCATGCGGAAGATGGTTGTTGGGCAGGAAAACGTATATTGTATGTCTGTCTCCCTTGTCTACTGGCTTTATGACCTTAAATAATTGTAACAACTCTCTGGATCTCTATTTCTTATCTGTAAAATAAGAGCAGTAATCTTGCTCAGCCTGGCTCCCTCTGAGAGTTGTTTTGAAAGTCAAATGAGATGATAGATATGAACATGCTTCGCAAACTAACTATGTAAGATTTATTTCACATTTCATCATACAGGGCAGTAAACTTTTCAAGAATGGGTCCTACCTAGGGAAGTGTGTGCCCTGAAAGGCACAGTCTTCCTATGCTTTTAAAAAGAAAATTTTATTTTTTTTGGCCACAGTATGTGACATGTGGGATCTTAGTTCCCTGACCAGGGATTGAACCCCTGTTCGCCTTCGTGGAAGGTGGAGTCTTAATTGCTGGACCATAGGAAATTCCCTTCCTGTGCTGTTTAAAGTGCCTGCTATCCAATATCTTTTAGTATATACATAAAATAAGACTTCTCTTCTACACAGCTTCCTTATTGCCAGTATGGACTTAAACTGTTAACAATTTGCCACTAGTTAATCTATATATTCTTTTTTTGAAACTAGAACATGATCTTAATGAGGGTAAACAGGCTCTTGGCTGAAATATATTTTAATGAATTACCGTTAAATAGAGATGACTAATTATCAGTAGGTTATCATTGAAGCTTTTATAGCTAGTATCTCAAGTATGATAGATTTTGAGGTTTGATCATAGTGGTTTCATTGAACTATTAGTATTACAGGAACACTGAGGAGGCAGAGACATGAATGAATGACCAGTACTTCACCTGATTAGACTCCAGTTCTTCCCTTCCCTGATGCTGGTTACACGCGCCTGATCTCTGTGTCTCACCTCCGCAGGTGTTGTATATTACACTGTGCTGGGGGAGCGCTCTAATTCCGGTGCTATCAAACGTGCCTACATTCCCAACTTTGAATCTGGAAACAATAATCCCGTGATGGAAATTAACCTGGACCTGAAATACATAGTGCAGCCTGATGGGCTAGCAGTGGACTGGGTTGGAAGGTAAGTTTAGCTTCATTTTCTTCTGCCTATTCTACTTTTCTGGCCAGAGCTCCCCTCTCCTCAGCTTGGCATGTGAATTGAATTGACCCAGATTATGGGTGTACTCAGCCTCGGGGCAGCTGAGTGATACCTGGACTTACTCCCATCCCACCACCTCCCTCTGCTTACCCAGTGGGGTAATGGGGTAAACTTTATCACTTCCTGTTTTCTGTGTGCCTCAAAAATGTGAGGAAAGCCCCAAGGTCAAGATTTTATATTCTATCTAGGAGAGCATTTTTGTCAACAGAATTCTGGATTCCAAAATGAACTTTCAGAATGGCAGCACTGCTCATTTGGTGAAGAAAGGGACAGCCTGGCATTCTACCAGCAAAGCAGTTGAGATGAAACACTTTCCTTGATGCTGATTATTTTGAGGGGGAGCAGTCCACACGTTGTGTTCCTAGCAGGCTGTGTTGTCTGAACATAGTGGAAGTTTGACTTTCCTGTTTAAGGTTTGGGTTTGAGCTAATAGGGGTGCTCTTCTAGAACTTCAGGAACCAGAACCAGTTTAAATGATGTCTAAATAAGAACCTTAAGTGGGCTTATCATCCGATAGATTCAGGAGATGCAAACTGATGTGGAAGAAGCCTTCTTCAAGGAAGAGCCCTGGGTTGGAATAACATTTACGGGAAAGTGACTACGTTACAATCAGAACTCAATCATTTGTAGAACCATTATGTCCTTCTAATGAAGTAGTAGTGGAAAATGTTTGCTGCCCTCTGAGACAGCAGAGAGTCAGCTGTCGTATTAATTTTCACCTCTTCGCACACTTCTCTAGTGCTCCTGGAAGACTTGAGCATCTTTGCAGAAGTTAGGCAAGCCCCACTGTATCTGCAGGCTAACCGGAGACTCATTTCAGCAACTCCTATCAGGAAACAAGACCTCAGAGAGTCACGAATTGGCACCTCTAGAATTTAGCACCTCCTTCTGAAAACCAGCCTCACAATGGCAGATCTTTCTTCTTGTTTGAAGTTTTCCCTCTTTCTCAGCCTTAATGAATGAGTGAATTTAAGAAAGTACTGCAGCTCTTTCTGCTTGAGACTGACACCTGAAGCCTGAGGAATAAGGGCAGGGTGGCTTTGCTGAGTTTGGTATTTTGAGTGGCTGTTTCCACTCATCCTTGAAGCTGATGCCAGATTCCTAACGATTCTGGTGGATTCTTGGCTGAGGAAGAAGCTGACTCACAGGCAGTCAGAATGAAAGGCCCACAGAGCCTTACGACTCCTACCTAGAAGCAGTTGTCTCATAATCATGCCAGGTGTGAGGGTCACCATCATTACCAGTCCTGGCTGATACAGCTGCTTCACTAAATACCCCTTCACCCCACACCCCATCACTTATAACTTCCCTCAGATGTCCCCTGGCTGAAGAAACTGGGGCATTCCTGAGAGACAGAGGCTGTGCTCTCATCACTGGTGTCTGAGTAGCTGTCTTGCTGGCCAGAACTTCCAAACTAAATGCTCTGGTCTTCACACCTCTACCCTGGAAGTCCAATCTAGACTTTTCAGTTGTTTAACTTTGTCTCTCTAAATTCAGGCATATTTACTGGTCAGATGCCAGGAGGCAACGGATTGAAGTGGCTGAACTTGATGGAAGGTACAGAAAGTGGCTGATTTCCACTGAACTGGGTCAACCAGCTGCAATAGTTGTGAATCCCAAACTAGGGTAGGTACTCGAAGGAGTCCTTAATGTGCAATATTTTCCTCTGGGTTCTCAAAAAAATTATTTTCAATAATTTTCAATTATTCCCAATTGTACTGAAGTTGTCCTTGCACTTTTTTGAGTGGCAGCTATGACTGTTTTCAAGAACTATGATATGCCCTAAAGATCATTTAGGACCAAACAGGCTCCAGTAGACAGACACTGCGTATGGGGAAGGGTTTAGCCACATTTTTCGACACCGCGGTTTATCTAAAATCCACACATTTCTCAGTAGAATTTAGGGATTGAGCAACACCGGATGATTGGTTTAGACTCGAGATTGCAAAGTGGTGGCTGATGGGCTAAATATGGCCTGTATACTTATTGGACTTGAACTTCAGAGCTTTACGTAAATGTAGTTGGTAGCATTACATATTTAAAAGATGATTTATTTATTTATTGGCTGCATCAGGTCTTAGTTTCAGCACGTGGGCTCTTTGTTGCAATGTGAGCGTTTCTTTATAGTTGCAAGTCACAGGCTTAGCCCCTCCGAAGTATTTGGGATCTTAGTTCTCCAACCAGGGATGGAATCCAAGTCCCCTGCATTGGAAGGTGGGTTCTTAACCACTGGACCACCAGGAAAGTCCTGATAACATTAAAATTTTTTAAAAATGTTTGTATTTCTGGTTTGAAAAATCAGAATAACTGTTAACCGTATGTGGATATGCCTTCCTTGGTGCAGCATTGCCTGGAACTCTTAGGCTAGGGCTTGGCTTAATGTGGTGTTTGCCCATCACTCTGCATTCACAGCTGCCCGGCACCATCCATTTATCTTACTTGCCTGATCCTTTCTCGGTACTTAACGTGGTGCAATCCTTGGTTTACTCTGTTCTTCTACAATCAAATATTAATTGGATGCAAAAGAATACAGTTTCAAAGAGTTAGGATGAGGAAAGGAATCTTTTATTTTTTTTTCTCAGATACATTCCACACACAGGATCGTGCCTTCTTATACAGTGGGCATTCAAGAAACAGCCTTTGTGATTATATATATTGAAGGGTCTGAATATATATCCTAGGACAGGACTGTCCAGGTTGTATTTGGAATGTGCAGTTCTCATGAAGGAGAGCTCACAGATGCGCCAGCTCCCGCCTGTCTCTCCCTGTCCCGTGGAGATACAAAAGCAGCATCCTTTAGGACCCAGGCCTCTTTGAAAATCAGTTGGTTTTTCCACCTGATGAAATGCTGCCACTAGGAAACCTTCTGTTACAGGTTTATGTACTGGACTGACTGGGGCGAAAACCCTAAAATCGAGTCCGCTTGGATGGATGGGGAACGTCGGAAAGTCTTGGTTCAGGAGGATCTTGGTTGGCCAACAGGCCTCTGTATAGATTATATGAATGATGACCGGATCTACTGGAGTGACCTCAAGGACAACATTGTTGAAACCATCAAATATGATGGAACCGATAGGAGAATTGTGGTAACTTCAGGTTAGAAATTTCACTTTCAATTTCATATATTAATTAATGTGTTTCCAGTCTCTTTGCCCCCTTTTTCCCAAGAAGGAATCCTAATCTTAGGAGACGGTTTATATAGTTTCTTAGATACCATTCTGCCCAGCTCCCAGCTGCTGATTCAAATGCAAATGAACCTGTTAGGAGTTCTTTTTTGTATCATTAAAAAAAAAAAAAAACTGCTCTTGGCATCAGATGTTAAAATAACCATTTCTTGTTAGGTTGCCCTGATAGAGGTGATGATCCTATGTTACAGTGGTTATATCCAGGTCTAATTCCTTCTAGATACATTCGTTTTTAACATGCTAAATTGCTTTTTATGCAAGACTGGAAACATTTAGGAGAGTAGCATTTTGTTTTCTTGCCTAAATTCTACAGACCTGAAAAATCCAGCACTTATCAAGTTTTCCTGACAAGTGGTATCTTATGTTTAAGGAAAAAAATTTCTCTGCCATACAAATTGTTTTGAACACGTGTGTACCTGTGGTGGATTCATGTTGATGTATGGCAAAATCAATACAATATTGTAAAGTAATTAACCTCCAATTAAAATAAATAAATTTATATTAACAAAAGTAAAAATAAATAAATAAAAGTAAAATAAAATCAGCAACTTGAAAGTGAGCAAGTCCCCTATAATTGGTGTCAGCCTGTAGGCATTGGTCCAGTTTAATTTCTGTTATCTTGGTCTCCTGGCATGGCACACTTTCATGACCATGTGTACAGAGAGTCTATGGATGTTGCTGGAATTTTAAGGTGTTGCCTTAGCGATTGATCTGAGCAGCTTGACTTCCAACCTAGGAGTGGAGCTTGGGTATCTTCTTTTCGATAACCTTGTTTTGTTTTTGCTTTTTCCCTGTGGGTGAATAGCGGTGAACCCTTATAGTCTGGACATCTTTGAGAGCCAGTTATACTGGACATCTAAGGATAAGGGAGAAGTGTGGATCCAAGATAAATTTGGGCGAAACAAGAAAGAGAAATTGCTGACAGTGAACCCTTGGCTTACTCAAGTTCGAGTCTTCCATCAATGGAAATATAATCATTCAGGTAGTCACAAACCTTATTTCAAATCAATGGCTATAGTCTTTCTGGAAAATGGTGGTGGATAATAATAGCTGACCTCCCTGTGCCTGAAACATGTGTGTGTGTGTATTTTAATCATTTTGATGAGAGAAAGATAAAATTGGAGACAAAATGAAATGATGCAGATATGAAGTAAAAATCCTTCAGTCCTTGTTGTTGCTTGCAGTGTGGGAATGTCTTCTTAGGCCACAGAATCCAGGATGGGTTAGATCCCTGATAAATGTAAGTGGGGTTGACAAGTCACATAATAATAGGTTTCATGGACATCAGAAGTCTTACCCACTCTTAATTGCAAGGTCAGGCTAGTCAAGTCATCCTGAGCTAGGTAAGCCTTAGCTTAAAGCTTGAAGGATGCCTTTTTACATTCTCCCTTCTTCTTTTCTTAGTTCTGGGTCCTGCTTCTTCAGGTGGTGGTGGTTGTTGTTCTGTTGCTAAGTTGTGTCTAACTCTTTGTGGCCCCATGGACTGTACCCCGTCGGGCTCCTCTGGCCATGGGATTTCCCAGGGCAAGAATACTGGAGTGGGGTGCCATTTCCTTCTCAAAGAGATCTTCCCGACCCAGGGATCGAACCCATCTCCTGCATTGCAGGCAGAGCCAGGGGGATGTGTTCTAATTCATCCTTCATCATTGTGTGGAGTAACGTGAAAGGGAAAGGACATTTTTGAAGTGAGGAGAGGAACTAGAAATCTGCCCAAGTCACCCAAGCAGTAGATAAGCTTTAAACCCAGAGATGATTTTTAAACTCTATTCCATTCAACCCAAAGCTCAGCATTTTTCTATTCTGGTCCAGTTGTCAGTAAACCCAGCTCTGGCTTGAATTCTTTGGCTGTGTGTGAGCTCCATCCCAATTCGATTTAAGTCTGGATTTCTGTGACAGGGCCTCAGTAATTGTAATAAAGGCGATGCTGATAATCAGAGCTCTGAACTCCCTAGCCTTGCAAATAGTGAAACTGAAGCCCAGAAGAAAGACTTCTCTTTGGAGAGCAGGGGTGAAAAGTCACATCCACTGTGTGCTTTGGCTGCAATACACTTCTGGATCTGTCCAGATTTGGATATTGACGCCTCTTGATATGATAGTGGGGTCATACTCACCTTTTGAAATATCTCAGATTACTTAGTGCTGATGGACTTTTGCAGTCATGCAGTGAGCCAGACAGACACCCACCATCCGGACTTGCCAGGGCCATAGGGGAGATAGGCGATGCCACTAGAAAATGTGAGGGCCACAGAAGTGGGGTGGAGGGCACAGGGAGGGACAGTGCCGTGTTGGTGAGGTAGCAGGGAAGGGGAGTGTAAAGGGGGTGAGTTGTCAGGTGTCACGTGGCCTAAAGGTATCAGGCTGCTGCCTGAGCTCAGATGTCTCCTGGCCACAACTCAGCGGATGGACACGTCCCTGGCGGGAGCATTCATTCCCTCCTCAGCAACTAATCGCTGTTCTCATCTGCTTTCCAGTGCCCAACCGCTGTAAGAATGTCTGCAGCCACTTGTGCCTTCTGAGACCTAAGGGATACACCTGCGCCTGTCCCCAAGGCTCCAGATTTCTAGAAGGGAGCATCACAGTGTGTGATGCAGGTAGGGACGCTGCCTGGGTAGCCGTTGGGGCTGGGGGGAGCTCCTTTGGCCTCTTTAGTAGATTCCCTTACCTAGGCTTCACCTTTTTCAGGAGCCTGAAGAATCCCTGGGTACTGGTCTCTTGCAGAAGAGAATGGGGGTGGCTGGAAGGAAGGATGGGAGATCTGGGAACTATGAACAGAGCTGAGTGGGACTGAAGGGGCCAAACAGAACTTGTGTCCCTGTGATTTCTGAGAATTGTTTGCCAAAATCTGTAGAGATTTACATCCAGTGCCCCTAAATTGACTGTTAGGTTGTCTTATAAAGACATTTTGAAGAGCGACTTTTCTATAAGGCCTCATCCTCCTCAATCTGCCCCATACTGGATCCCAGTCACCCCAGAATCTATTCAGCCTTACTGGGAGTTCCTCAAAGTGGAGAACCAGGCTCCAGAGGTTGTGGGGTGATGCTTATCCTGTATGGAGGGGAGACACAGAGAAAGTTCACTCTTTTTCCCATTTGCTTATTTCAAAGTTCTGACAACTGAAAAAAGGCCACGTTTTAAAATGTACTTTATGCTGTTGACAGATGGAAGCTGAAATAAGTAAGCAGTGGTTTAATTCTCATCCCAAATGCTATAGATCACCTATTCTTGGCAAGACCTTTCTTCAGTGACTTTATTAAGGAATTAAAAAGTCATAGGTAGTAACTAGTTAGTGTCCCTAACTAGTATCCAGTGCTTGATAAGGATGATAGGAACATCATCCTGTTCACTAGCCGCCCATTTTATGGCTCACATTCTGGGGAAATGAAGAGCATAGCCATGTTCTGCCACCAGGGGGAGCAAGCAGTGAAGCAAGGCCCCACCTGTTGGCTCTTCCCAATTGGGCTGAAAAGTTGCAGGTTTAGAGAAAGAACTCAGCAAGTTACCGCCCCTTCTGCTCTCTCTATCCCCACTCTGTCCCAGTGCTGCTGGGGAAGTATTTGCAAGATTATGATTGTTAGCAAAGGTAATTTTGAAGGTCTTAAAAAATGAGATCTCCAGTCAGCTGTCTATCAAGTATCTATTGATCTGTATCTGTGTGTCTGTTTATTGATCAATGGATTGCTGATGCTTCAAAGTCTTTAGTGGATGTTTCAGGGTGTGCCTAAATTGAGCTCTTGATTTAACTGGGTTCGAAAAGAAGCATTCTGAAAACTTCAAATGAAATGTGAATGTCCTAAGAGATTTACCACAATGTTCTTTTTAACGATTAGTGTGTATTTTCAGGAGTCTAGTATCGCTCCACTATTTGGGGGGGGGGCTGCTATAAACTGCCTTTTTTCCCCCTATCAAGTATATGTTAGTTGCCAAGACCTTCTTGATAAAGGAATTCATCTGACTTAAGGGCAAGGTATCATTTTGATAGAGAGGATAATCAGCGGCCCCGCCCCATTCATTCCCTACTCCAGCTTAGGCTGAAACAAGTTTGCAGGTTGGGGAGGTGCTCTGCTGAGTGTGGCTAACTCACACATATGTGACTTTCTCTTTCTGCAGCCATTGTAGGTGCTGTCACCATGCCCCCTCCATGCAGGTGTATGAACGGAGGAAACTGCTATTTTGATGAGAATAACCTCCCCAAATGCAAGTAAGTCTGAATGTTGAGGCCTGAGCTGTAGGTCTTATCCCTCCTGGGGGGAAGTTGAGACCCTTAACAAAAAGCACGAAAGCCTTGTCAGTTTTCATATCATAAGCAGCTTGCCCTCCAGTGGGGGAGTCCACAGAGAACTAAGGCAGTACTTCTCAAAGTATCATGTGCGTTAGAATCACCTGGGGTTTTGGAAAAAAAATGCCCATCTCATTCACAGGGATCCTGCATTTCTAACTCCTGGGGGGAAAGAAAGTGAAAGTCTCTCCGTTGTGTCTGACTCTCTGCGACCCCATTGACTATACAGTCCATGGAATACTCTAGGCCAGAATACTGGAGTGGATAGCCTATCCCTTCTCCAGGGGATCTTCCAGACCCAGGAATCGAACCGGGGTCTCCTGCATTGCAGGCGGGTTCTTTACCAGCTGAGCTACCGGGGAAGCCCCTCTCCTGGGGGGATGCCACAGAATTGTGTGCCCCATTTTGGGGAGCAAGGAGTTAGAGAAATGACAACCCAATTTTCCTCCTCACCTGGAATTGCCAGTTTTAACTGGGAGAGCAGCCATTAGCAGAGCTGCTTCAGTTCCGAGCTCTCCAGAGGAAGACTGGGCTAAAGGTTTGGAAAGCAGAAAATTATCAGGAAAGGTCTTCACATGGTGCACAGAGATTTTCATGAAAGCATGTCCGAGGGAAGAACACGATGAAGGTTTCTGCGTTTACTCTCCAAGGAAGAATTCCATAGATTAGAGAAGACACCAATAGGTCAATTTGACGAGTCTGACTCCGTAGATGGCACAGCTGTTCCCTGTGAGAGTGAATTTCCATGATCAGATTATAGCCAAAACCTAAGGAAGCAACAGCTCATGAATGGTTCTTCCTTTCCTTTCAGGTGTTCTGGTGGCTACCTGGGAGAATATTGTGAAATGGGGCTTTCACAAGGCGTTCCTCCAGGAACAAGTAAGTTTTAAGGATAATGAGGGATCTGGGAGTGCATCATGCCCCCTCAGTTGAGTGCTGTCTATAATCTGTTTAACGCAGCTTTGGAAGAAGTAAAGGTTCTAGCCGCCAGCCCCTGCTGCTCAGCTAGGTCGCTCTTTTCCTTCTTCTCACGCTCATACATTTTCTTCTTCCCTCTTCGGCAGCGGCGTCCGTGCTGTTGACAATCATCTTGATCATCGTAATTGCCGCTTTAGCCGCTTTAGGATTTTTCCACTATCGGAAAACTGGCTCCATTTTGCCTTCTCTGCCCAAGCTGTCAAGGTCAGTTTCATTATGTGGAATGTTGATTTTAGAAATCTGGATGATCTGTAACCACATGAATAACTTAGTTCTTCTTTTTTAAGTTAAAAATCATCCTAGAGTGTTCACCTACTCTGCAGAAACAAAAGATGCTGAACTGAAAGCAGTCACTTCTTTGATTGCTTCTCTGAAGCCTGAGTACAAATCACATTTTAGAGTGTCAATGGTTGTGTCTACCAGGTTACACTGGAGAACAATGTCGGCTGTGTTGAGGGGCCAGACTTGCTTTCCCCTAGTGCCGGGCTGGCCCTCTCCTTGTTCTTAAGCATTCAGGAATGTGCTTGAACACTTCTGGGTGACCAAGGGAATTTATACCTGTACATGATGTGTAAATTCAAAAGTGGGATTCAAGCCTTTCAATTAAGTAAGAGTTAGCTAGGAAACTAGCTAGACAATTATTGCAAAAGGTTAAAAAAAAAATAACAAGACACTGTTTGATTATTTCTTTTCAGCTTAAGCCATCTTAAATCCTCTGAAAATGGAAATGGGGTGACCTTCAGATCAGGGGAAGATGTGAACATGGATATTGGAGTAACTGGTTTTGGGCCTGAGTCTGCTATTGACAGATCGCTGGCAATGGTGAGTGTGGTTACAAAATGGCTATTTGAAGGTTAACATTTTTACTGTTTTATCAAAGAAGTACTTAAGAACAATCTATTTATTTCTTTATTTGGGTGCATCTTGTCTTAGTTGCAGCATGCGGGATCTTCACTGTGGCACATGGACTGTCTAGTTGAGGCCCATGGGCTCAGTAGTTGAGGTACCTGGGCTTAGTTGCCCTGCTGCATGTGGATCTTAGTTCCCCAATTAGGGATTGAACCTATTCCTTGCCTCACAAGGTGGATTCTTAACTGCTGGACCACCTGGGAAGGCCCAAGAAACCCTTTTTATAAAGAATAAAATTCAGCTACTGAAAAAAAAAAAAAAAAAGAAATACAGTATGCCCCTCAGAAGAAAATCTTCACTCTACAAAGTTAGGAAACTCTGAGCTTGTTGCAGAAATGTGTCTAAAAACGTTCGTAATGAAACTGAAGTGAACCCCTGAGCTAAAAGTAAGTCACACTGTTGACCTGGAATCTTGCCCAGTTTTAAGTTTAATTGAAATCTTAAAACAATCTATGTTTGGGGGAAACAGGGGAGAGGGACCATGACATTATGTCTTTATTTGATGACTTTTTATATGTTAAAGGAAGAGGCAGGGAGATACATGTTGCCAAGTCTCATATATTTTCCCACCGATGTAATGTTGGGATAAACATGGTTTTTGAGTCGGTGAAGGTGAAGTTGCTCAGTCGTGTCTGACTCTTTGCGACCCCGTGGACTGTAGCCCTACCAGGCTTCTCCATCCATGGGATTCTCCAGGCAAGAATACTGGAGTGGGTTACCATTTCCTTCTCCAGGGGATCTTCCCGACCCAGGGATCGAACCCGGGCCTACTCACATTGGAGGCAGCCGCTTTAACCTCTGAGCCAGCAGGGAAGCCCTTAAGTCAGTGGTTGGTTCAAATCCCAGCTCTGCCAGCTTCTAAGTAAGTGATAGAAGCATGGAGCTTGAACTTTCTGTCCCCACCTGGAGAGTGATCCCTCCTGTGAGGACCAAACACTTTATGAGAGGACTAGGATCCATGCAGTGTTTACATTCGGTGATGGGAAGCCATTCTCAGTGTCTTGCCTCCCCGCCAAATCTTTCTTTCTTTTTCGTCCCTGCCTAAGAGCGCGGTGTTATCCATTCTTCTTTCCCCTTCTGCCTCTTCTCTTTGCTTCTCTTCCACCTCCCACCCTTCTGTGTCCAAAGCCAACCCCCAAGTGGCTTTGCCTTAAGGACCCATAGAGTGCTCAGAAATGGGAAGAGCGGTTTTGTTTCCCTGAGCTGATGAGTTAGGGCATTTATGTCGCAGTGTGTGCCGTATGGAGGTCTTGTGTCTCTGCTGGCTTTTCTTTTCTTCTTTTGGGGTCAGTTCGGCAAAGCACCTCACATACCTCCTGTAAGGAGTGCATCTTCTGCTGTGTGTGAACCAGGTTTGCATGGTATAATCCTTTTTTTCCTTCATCAGAATGAACATTTTGCCACAGACTTCGGGAAGCCGCCCATAATATTTGAGAACCCGACATACTCCTCCAAGGACGCTGCTATCACAGTGGCTCAGCCAACAACAGCCCCGGTGAGAAACCACAGTCCTTTCTGTCAGGTGCTGCTGCTGTTGAGTCTTGTTCTTTGGAATAATGTGCCTTTAGCATCCTCCCACACTTCCCTCCATGGAAGGAAGCACAGTGGTCCCTTCCTCAGCTTCATGCTCCGCAGTCACAGGACTGGCCCAAGGACAGAAGGCCTGAAAACAATCAGAATCTTGGGTGTTGGCCACCATTCTGGGGGTGCCAGCCAAGAGCAGTTTCATCCTGAGTGATAGAGCAAGAGGTCTGAGCGCATTCAATGGCGGACATGGTGCCTGGCAAACGCAGGTGCTTTGTAAATATCTGTGAGCTGAGTGAGTGGACAGTCCTCAGGCCGTTATGCAGAGGCCTGGGGGACTGGGCACACACTGTGTCTGGTCCTTACTGGTATCAGTTCAGTTCAGTTCAGTCACTCAGTCGTGTCCAACTCTTTGCGACCCCATGAATTGCAGCACGCCAGGCCTCCCTGTCCATCACCAACTCCCAGAGTTCACTCAGATTCATGTCCATCGAGTCCGTGATGCCATCCAGCCATCTCATCCTCTGTCGTCCCCTTCTCCTCCTGCCCCCAATCCCTCCCAGCATCAGAGTCTTTTCCAATGAATCAACTCTTTGCGTGAGGTGGCCAAGTACTAGAGTTTCAGCTTCAGCATCATTCCTTCCAAAGCAATCCCAGGGCTGATCTCCTTCAGAATGGACTGGTTGGATCTCCTTGCAGTCCAAGGGACTCTCAAGAGTCTTCTCCAACACCACAGTTCAAAAGCATCAATTCTTCGGCTCTCATGAGGGTATAATTTGAGGTGACTTCCCTGCTCGCCTTTCTTATACTTTTCTGGAAAATGCAGAGGTCTCTGAGGTTGGTAGACAGGTACCAAAACCTCCTTTGGTACGGTCCTATTACTCACTTATCTTTAAGAGGAACAGAGAGATAAATTAGACAGATGGATGGAGGGACGTTTCTTCATTAGGTCGGGATCAGTAGTCCCAATGCCACAGCCAGTGCCTGTCAGTTGTCAGTTAGCCTGTCTTCCTCTTGTCAGAACCACTAGAGCTCAACTGCTTTTGCATCAGGAGATATAGTACATTTTAGTATGACAGAAATAGAGTGTGACCAGTAATGAGTGGTCCCAAGAATATTCTATCTTGGGAGAATCAGGCATGAGATAGGCAGCTTAGTCATTGGCGCTCCTGATTTGGGGGAGATGAGAGTGATGTTTATTCCTGGACCACAGGGTTGTTTTCATACAATGAAAATGGTGCCTGATCATATTTGTAGGGGAGCAAGGTGGTAAGCAGAATCAAAGAGTTGATAAACTTTACAGCAAAAAATCTTTCAAACCTGAATAATGGCCTTCAATATGCACGCAGGTAACTGAATCTGGAACAGTGTATAACAAAAACTATGGAAGCCCCATAAACCCTGCTGAACTAGTTACAGACACAAAGCCAACTTCCTCAAGTGATGAAACTCAGGTAACAGTGACTGAATGATATGGGATTTGGGGAGGACGTTGGAATTGCTGGGTTTATTAATCCTAGGCCAACTAGAGAGACCGTGATAGGCTCACAGATCCCAAGATGTGTAGGCAATTAGTAAAGATGATTTTAAAAATAATAAGTTGAAAACATTCTACTGAGTAAAGCTACATTCTAACACTGAGTTGGGAATGATGTTGTGACACGGGAGACAAAGCAGGAAAGAAGGCTGGCATACTTCTGAACCCAGCCTCTTCAAATCAGAGGCCTTTAATTTGAGATAACAACTTAAAATGAATGAAGACCTCACTGTGTCAATGATACATATAGAGAACCTTTCCTTTCCTGTGCACTGCAGTTTTTCGGCTTTCCGAACTTTCTTTGTTCCCTTAATAATGCATGTTGCTTTTACTCTACTGTTGTTACCGACGTTCACCACTTGATGGCGCTAATCTACACTCGCTTGATCTTTCCATCTAACATCATTGTCCTCAATGTGCCAGGCACAGTGTTTAATACCGAAGAGTAAAAGAAAAAAAAACAAAACACTAGATGGAGCTTCTCTATCTTGTCTGCAGACCCTTTGAAATTTGTAAACTATGTGGTCTACAAAGAGAAATTCAAATTTGATACAAAGCTTTACATGAATGGATAATATATCATTAGTTGCTAAGTCACTTCAGTTGTGTCCGACTCTGTGCGACCCCATAGACGGCAGCCCACCAGGATCCCCCATCCCTGGGATTCTCCAGGCAAGAACAATGGAGTGGGTTGCCATTTCCTTCTCCAATGCATGAAAGTGAAAAGTGAAAGGGAAGTCGCTCAGTTGTGTCCGACTCTTCGCGACCCCATGGACTGCAGCCTACCAGGCTCCTCCATCCATGGGATTTTCCAGGCAAGAGTACTGGAGTAGGGTGCCATCGCTTTCTCCGTTAATAGACACATAGGAAGAAGCTATTTCAGATATAGCTGTTTGATTCTGGGCAACTATTTTACCTCTGGGCACTAGAGTCCTTACTATTACTCACTGGGAGCACTATTGGCATCTTGGGTTGGGCAGTCCTTTGTGGCACAAAACGATGCTACACATTGCTGGACATTCTAGTATTTCTGGCCCCTGTCCACCGAGTGCCAGTAGTTTCTCCAGAGCACTGTGATCCCTCCCCTCCCCTCAGCCCCTAAACATACACTCCCCATTGAAAACAGTAGGATCTGGGATGTTCTAAGGTTCTATGACTTTTGTGAAGTAATATAAAGGAACAAAAGCCCAAGGGTAGTTAGAAACCTTACCATTTTATAGAATAACCCCTGTTCTCAAATTGCAGAATCTATAAACAAAATTAGTGTCTGCAGAGTCATGTTTGATTCTCAGCACTTCACACTGGTTCCTGTTCTGCTCGTTCAGGTCAAAATAAAAGTTGAACTAAATTGATGCTAATGAGGAGAGCTTATAACAAAGGTGCCTTTGTCCACCTTTTTATCTTTCATTTGCTAATTTCTTCCTACACACACACACACACACACACGCACACACAAATCTAGTCTTAGGAATTTCCACTTTCATATTTTTGATATTTCATATTTTCAAAGGATTGCATATTTTTCTTTAAGCTACAGTGAGAAGTTTATTTTGCAGACTACTTTTCCACAGACACCAGAATACCTAAATGTCACGTGTTGGTTCCCCAAGTCTGACTCGGCCTCGCGGCAGTGTCAGATCTACATTCTGTTCTCAAGTCCAGTGATCCCCTTCTTTGGACAGAGCTCTCTCCCAGCTGAGCAGGAAGGGGAACGTGATGGGGATTCTGCAACCTCTGCCCTGCATGACAGTCATCAGAAACACTGAGAGCCTCTCTCAAGTAGAGCAGACCTTTATCAATTGCAGACCTTTTCTTTCTCCTCTCCATCTTTGCAATACACTGGCTCTTCTTACTTTTTTCTTTTTTTAATCAGTTGAGGCTGAGCTCTAAGGTCTGTCCTCCATGGTAAGTCCACGGATTTGTCTATAACCTTTGCCTCCTGGGAACTGAGATAACAGCCAGAGTGGCTTAAAGCAGTAGAAGCCCTTGGTTAGGATGACCTTAGGTTGACATTTATGTGCCAGAGAGGCTTACATTTTTCTCTTTCATCAATAAATCTGCTCAAAGAACTTGAAAAAACATGAACTCCTATGGTTTAGTTCTGTCATTTTCAAAAGTTGTGTTGACATGCATTGGACTTCCCAAGAAGATAACAATGAAAATCACCACTGTTTCTCTTGTTAGTAATTACTCAAGTCCATGAGGCCATTCCACACTGAAGCAATGAGTTTGGGCCTTCCTCATTAAGGATAGGTTTCTAGAGGCCGGGCTTTGACCTGAGTATCTCCATCTTCCTCTTGGTGGTGGCTGTGTGCTGAGTAGGTGCTCAGTTAAATGTGAGTGAATGCCTTCTTCTACTTCTGTATTCAAACGCTCTCTAGCCCTTCACATGTTGGCCCCTACTTTCAGAGAGCAGGAGGCACTTCACAAAGCACACGTGCTGCCTTAGCTGCCTGCAGGAGGGCGTGGTCTCTTTCCTGGTCTCCTGTGCTCTCCTCTCCTTCCAGCTGGCAGCCAGAACTGCAGCCAGCTCTCTACCATGGGCAGCGTTTCTGTAAGACAGGGGCCGTTCATCACAGTCCAGGGCGACTTCTCTCTGGGTTCTTTAGTTTTGAGGCCTCTGAATCCTAGAGGCATTGCCTGCTCCTCTACCTACAATTTAGTTCAGCGATTTTGCTGAGACCTCCTTTCCTCATCTGCAAAATAGATATAATCAGAGCCTTTGCCTTGCAGAGTCATTGGGAAGATTAAATCAGAAACGTGCAAGGCTCTTAGAATAGTCCCTGACACATAGTAAGCACTCAGTCAATGTTCAGTTTAGTTCAGTCACGCAGTCATGTCCAATTCTTTGCGACCCCATGAACCGCAGCGTGCCAAGCCTCCCTGTCCATCACCAACTCCCGGAGTCCACCCAAACTCATGTCCATTGAGTCAGTGATGCCATCCAATCATCTCATACTCTGTCATCCCCTTCTCCTCCTGCCCTCAATCTTTCCCAGCATCGGGGTCTTTTCAAATGAGTCAGCTCTTCACATCGGGTAGCCAAAGTAGTGGAGTTTCAGCTTCAACACCAGTCCTTCCAATTCTGAACACCCAGGACTGATCTCCTTGACTGGTTGGATCTCCTTGCAGTCCAAGGGACTCTCAAGAGTCTTCTCCAACACCACAGTTCAAAAGCATCAATTCTTCAGGACTCAGCTTTCTTTATAGTCCAACTCTCACATCCATACATGATTACTGGAAAAACCCCTTTGTTGGCAAAGTAATGTCTCTGCTTTTTAATATGTCTAGGCTGGTCATAACTTTCCTTCCAAGGAGTAAGCGTCTTTTAATTTCATGGCTGCAGTCACCATCTACAGTGATTTTGGATCCCCCCAAAATAAAGTCTGACACTGTTTCCACTGTTTCCCCATCTATTTCCCATGAAGTGATGGGCCTGGATGCCATGATCTTAGTTTCTGAATGTTGAGCTTTAAGCCAACTTTTTCACTCTCCTTTTTCACTTTCATCAAGAGGCTCTTTAGTTCTTCTTGCCGTAAGGGTGGTGTCATCTGCATATCGCTTTCCAAGTGGCTGCATTTTTGTGTTGTTTTGTGTTACTGTAGTTTATACTTTGGCTGTTAATTGTTGGTTTTATGTACTCTTTGTTCTGAGATCAGTTGGCATGAGGGATCTGAGTTCCCCGATCAGGGATCACACCCGAGCCCCTGCTTGGAGGCGCAGCGTCTTAACAGCTGGGCCGCCAGGGGAGCCCCTGTTAGTTGTTTTCGTTATCATCACAATGGCAGGAGGAAATGGTGGCAGGATACAGAATATAATGGAGTCGACCAAGGATCAATATGAGATGAGGGTTACAGTCTGGCTTGTCCCTTAAAGTTTCAGGCAGCCCCTGAAGAAATCTCTTGCCTGTCTCTGTCAAAACTTCCAGATTCTCAGGCACAGATTCTGTGAACTATACATTTCAGATCAAGCAAGTGTTTTGAAATTATTAGATGACAAGAGCCCAGAGTTTCAGTGACTCTTCAGGGCCCACCCATGGGAGAACTGAACAATTTCCTACACGGGCCAGGTCATGTGGTCCCAAGTTCCAAATTGCTTTTTCCCTCTGTAAGAAGAAATTTAAAAACCTAGGCTGGGAGGAAGAAACAAAAAATTCCATTAACGAAAGTTTTCTGTTTCCCTCTTTTTCGTTTAGCCAACAAAATGGAATATCTTCAAACGAAAACCGAGACAAAATACCAACTTTGAAAATCCATTCTATTCCGAGGTAATTGTTAACAATTTTTCTCAGCCCAGGCATTCTTTCTTAGCATTAACTTGCTAAATCAGGCATGCACTCAGATTATTCTGAGCAGATTGGCCACAATTTGTCTTCACACAAAGCCATTTTCCATCATGTTGGAAATAAGCGACAGATTCTTGTTTCTTTGTGGTTTTAGATGGAGAATGAACCAAAGGTCAGTGCTGCTGTGACCCCACCTCCATCACCTTCTCCTCCTGCTACGGTTTCTTGGAAAAAAGGCTCAACTCCAGGCTACAGTGCAACAGAAGACACATTTAAAGACACTGCAAATCTTGTTAGAGAAGACTCAGAGGCATAACTGTGCTGGCTATTTAGGGAATAATTAGAAACACACTTTTGCACATTTTTTTTTTTTTACAAACAGATGAAAAAAATTAACATTCAGTACTTTATTAAAAGAATATATTTTCCCCCCTGTACTCCTGTAGTTGGTACTGTTTGTGGAAACAATGCCTTGTGTGTCTTTTTTAACTCATCTCATATTTTTACAGCTAATTACCACCTTGTACTATATGTATATCTTTGCACTGAAACTCTCTGAAGGTAATGCTATAAATATATTGTACATTTGTAAATTTTGGAAAGATTATCACATCATTAAATTTGCTAATGAAAGTATCTGCTGAATTGGTTGGTGATCACTACATTCAATGATCCACTGAAGAAAGGAATTGACTCGGGGCCTTTAGCAATGTCAGAAGAGGCACCACCCTAAGACCCTATAGCATTATCAAGGAAGGGAATCCAGGCCCCACTCTTGGGTCTGTTTTCACTCATCAGCACTTAGTGTTCAGTTTGACCTGATGAATAGTATATCCCTAGAGATGCAGATGATACAGAAGGTTGAAAAAACTATTCAGTTCCATCCTTCTGCCTGTTGGCATTGTCCAATCAGAACTCTGGTTCCTATTATCTCCCTAGCTACCAAGTCAACATGTTTATGTTAATGTCTGAGAAAAAGCTCATGTCCTTAAGTCTAAGTATCCTGCAAAGAGTTTGTAATCTAGTCACATGAACTTTCATTTGATGGACCGTAGGGTGATCGACACCCTTTCCTGGCATCTCAGGTGGTCACCTACTCTAGAAACTGAATGAATGAAAAACAAATCTGTCTTCATAAAGGAAGGTGCAAAGCAAATACCAGCAGAGCAAAGCCTCAGCTGGATTTTGTGTTTCTCTGTGTGAAAATTTTCCTTATAACGACTATTTATTTTCTCAATTGAACATGAATAGAAAGGGAAACCATTCTTATTGAGCCTGGCTTAGATTCTTTAGCAAAATCGTACGTTTGTGTCAGAATGTATTGCAGGGTCTAGCCTTCCTCCTGAATCTAGACTCTAGTCTCCACAGCCGGAACTGTGGCAGGAATACAGTTTCCACACTAGGTAGCATTCCTGGTTCTCTGTGCTAATAATGCACGTTTTACAACAATGAATGAATGAGTGTATGAGTGGAGAGATGGATGAATGAAACATGTACTACTGATGATTTTATTCCCGAGTTCTCAAAATATTTTTTGCTCATATTTTGAGTGCTTATTGTAATTATTTTGAAATGTACTTTGATTAGAAAAGCGAATGGAAATGATGCTGCTGAAAAATTTCTAATAAAGGTGTATTTTATCAGACTTCTGCTGTGTGCTTTATAAATCCAGGGTATGAATTGGTTGTATTTTGCTGTGCGTGGAACTTGGGACTTTGAGGGCTAGGCATCAGGGAACCAGGATTTCCCGGGGTTCAAGAAGGGAGGAGAAGGAAGAGGAATCCACAGGTCATGTAGCCCCGAAACTGGCCTGGGGGGTGGGAGTGAACACAGGAGAATAAAGTGTAGGTTTCCACCTGAACTCTGGGCGGGCTGTCCCCTCAGTTGCCTTAAAGAATCATCCAATCCCCCTCCCCTTTCCTTCCTCACAACCTAAGACCCCAGCCAGTTTCCCACTTTGGATCTGATGGTGATGGGAAGGCAGCAGCAAGATCACAGCTGGAGAGGATTTTGTTCAGCTTGCCATTTGGGCTCCAATGGGGTGTGTGAGCCATACCAGCCCAAAGTCAGAGTCAAAGGGAGTTCAAAACGATTGTGATTTCCAGCTTTGGTATTTGTCTTGGGCCTTAAGCTCAATAAGAAATAATCTGGGGAATTTAAAAAATGAGAATTAATTTCCTGCTTAGCTTCATTTCTGGGGCTCCCTCGGAAGGACCTAGAAACCATGCTGCTGCATGTCTGTTCTCAGCCATGTGAGCTGGTACTTTGGCTGACCGTCAGTGGGTGGGTCATCCCTCCTTGGTTGGCTCTCCCAGCTGGGGTCCTGCCCCTGCTTTATTCTCTCCTGGTGAGAAGTTATGCCAGGCGTGTGTGTGGCGGGGGAGGGGGAGATTGGGAAACAGGGTGCTGTTTAGAGGATGGAAAAGCTGATGTGACTCAGTATCACATCACATGAAGCCAGGTCAATCCTAAAGGAAATCAACCCTGAATGTTCATTGGAGAGATTGATGCTGAAGCTTAAGTTCCAATACTTTGGCCACCTGATGTGAAGAGCTGACTCATTGGAAAAGACCCTGATCCTGGGAAAGATTGACGGCAGAAGGAGAAAGGGGTGACAGAGGATGAGATGGTTGAACGGCATCACTGACTCAATGGACATGAGTTAGAGGAAGCTCCAGGAGATAGCGAAAGACAAGGAAGCCTGGCGTGCTGCAGTCTATAGGTTCGCAAAGAGTCAGACATGACTTAGTGACTGAACAACAATCACATGAAGTGGAAACAATTTTACCAGCAGAAATGTGCTATGGCACAGTGTAAAATCACAACCACGAGAAGGTTTGTCCATGGGAAGCTGTTGGATCACACTGGTCATCTGTCCAGAGCTTCCCATTGATTTTTTTTTTTTTTTTTTTACTATCCCTTACTCACTCACTCACTTGCCTATGTTCTCACCAGCATTCAGTTGCAAACTCAAACTTAACTATGAGTTTAAGGAAAATGTGTGAGAGGACAGCTTTTAGTGGGGAATTCCATCCATTAATTCTTGGCTTTTTTTTTTTTTTTTTCCTGAATTAGGAAAAGATCACTAATATTTGATTTTTGAGATAGAGTACGTTAGGCTGGCTCAAAAATGAGAGCTAGTTAGGCCCTGGGGTGAGGGAGGGGTCTGAGGAAACTGGTTATAGATATACATTCTGGAAAGAGGCCTGGCCCCACAGCCTGGAGCCCTGGGTTGCCCTTGAACTCTCAGCCTCTTTTCAGTCTTCCCCTCTGCATTCATCAAAGTCAGAAGCCACAAGTCATACTGAAGATGACATATGATCATATGTTTCATCTTTTTTTAAAAATTCTAATTTTATCTTGGAGTATATTTGCTTTACAGTGAAAAGAATTTGGACATACATGGAAGGTGTCTAAAACCTGGGAGAGGAAGGCCATCTCTGGAGAGCATTGCCTCATGCCTCCAGTGGTCCTAACCGTGGCCATCTCAAGGTGAGGATCAACAAAAATCACTAGGCTTGTCAACTCCTGAAAGTTACCAGCTTTGTGGAGAACGTTTAATCCCATCAATTATGTGCCTCTTCCTGGAAGTGAATTCAGAATATTTTGTTTGAAAATCAACCGCGTGTCTGCATTCACTTTGTGTCCATAATATTCTGGAATAAACTACAGGAGACAAAGCAAACAGGTCTCCAGAAATTATCTGACATCACTGAGTCCACTAGCTAACAATATAGTCATCGAATGCCGTCCCATCTTATGCAGACTAGAGGAAGGGCTCATATTTCTGCTCCTCTGATCCCCCAATGATCGTCATTTGCTAACAGCACACTTTCCCAACCAATTACTTCCATCACAGGGGCTAGGCCATCTTCCTGCTGCTAATCACTGAGCCTCAGCTGCTGCTTCTGTGGAAAACAGAGAGGGAGGCTATGAGAGTTCAGTGCGAAAATACATCAATATGTAGAGAGTGTATGCAGCCCACTGCCTGGCACCAAGCCCTGAATCCCCAGTAGCCATGATTTTGATCATTATTAAATGGAAGAGAAGAGAAGAGTTTTTTTTTTTTTAATGAAGAAATGTACTTTGGGCTTCCCAGGTAGCACGAGTGGTAAAGAACCTGCCTGCCAATGCAGGGGACATGGGGTCAATCCCTGGTCTGGGAAGATCCCACAGGCTGCAGAGTGGCTAGGCCTGTGCACCACACCTACTGAGCCTGCGCTCTGGGGCCCAGGAACTGCAGCTACTGAACCCTGGGTACCCTAGACCCTGCGCTCAGCAGCAAGAGAAGACACTGCAAAGAGAAGTCCTTGCGCCGCAACCAGAGAGTAGCCCCTGTTCACCGCAACTGGAGGAAAGCCTACATGATGATGAAGACCCAGCAAGGCCAAAATGAGCAAATAAATAACATCAATTTTTAAAATATAAACGTATTTTTCAAATCTTTGTAGAATGCGATTTGTTTAATTAATTAATTACTTTTGGCCACACTACGCAGCACATGGCATCTTTGTTCCCTGACCAGGGATCGAACTTGTGCCTCCTGCAATGCAAGTGCAGAGGCCTAACTTGTAGACAGCCAGGAAGTTCTCCGGGAAATGTATCTTTACAAGCTCTTTGGGGATTTTAACATGAAGCCAAGGATAGAAGTACTAATCTAAATAGAAGCCGCTAATCTTTTTTCTAATGATGGATGTTATAGGGGTGGTCAAGATTTTCTCCGGGGGGGCGCCTGTGGAAGAATGCATAGATCTTGTATGTAATGAGGCTGGAGTGTAGATGATAAAATGTAGAGTCTCATTTTATTGTCATGCAAGAGTAATGGGAAGGCAGTAAAGAGCCCTGGGTGTGAAAGATGGGAATCCCGAGGCTGAGAAAGGGTGAGTTCATACTCCCATCACAGGCTGGGGAACATGGCCCAGGTTTTCCCGGTGCCCCATATCCAGGCTTTCGCTGAATTAAAGAACAGGTTGATGTAGGAATTTGATAGAACATATTTAAAGCCTATTCTTCTATCTCTTCCCATGTTTCCAGACTCCAGAGGACTTTAATTATGCTCTCTTAGTTTCCCTAAACTCTGCTGTGGCTGCGATTCCTCAAGAGGCCTTTTGGGGGCCAGGGAAGAGGAGATGAGAACATCCTGAGTGAGTCTTCTTGACATTAGAGACTTCTACCCCACGATGAGTGGGATACAGTCTATTTCCAAGAGTGCAACTGTATATTTATTGCTTCTAAGTTTTCATTTGTCGAGATTTTTTTTTTTTTTTGCAAATTTGAAATTTAAAGGATAAGCAATCTGCCGCTGTTTTCCAAATTTTCAAGGGACTGGATTCACTCAGTGGAGGTCAACGGAGATGCTACCATTTGCTGCACAGAAATGTTCCCCACATTATGGAGGTGGTGCTTGGACTCTGGGCTCAGGAAGTCCATTTATCTGTCATTGGCCTTCACTCAGGGCCTCTCGAAACAGACGACACTCATACGGGCAAGGAACCCCTCTCCTAGCGAAAGGGAACCTCTGAGTGGCCATGGGACCTTGGATCAGTTGTTTCACCTCCCAGATGGTTCGTAACTATCTAGAAAGTGAAGTGGTTGGACAAGTTTATTGCTAAGTTCTTTGGTTTTCAAGTTCAATGACTTCTCTCTACTTCAGTCTCAATTTGGAATTTGGTTCAATTCAAAATCACTGCCGCTGTTTCAGTAAGTTCTGAGCCTGTTACATCAACTTCAAAGAAGACAGCTTCAATTATAGCTTCTTAGTTTTTATCCTCAAATGCTGTCTCTCTCTAGGTGAGCTATCAAAGAGATACATTTTAGAAAATCTTTTCTTTTTCTGAAGTATCTGAAAGCCTGCCGATAAGTTTCAGGCCTGAAAGTTGCCACCAGGGATTTATTTTTGCAGGAAACTCCTGCAAACATCCTTTGTAGAGCCAAGGCCACGGGGTCTTTCATGGGATCCCAGGCCCACGGACTGTTTCCTAAGGTGTATGAAGGGACCCTAGTCAGAGAGTAAGGCTGGCTGGAGGACCAGGAAGTCACCTCTGACGAGCCACTGGCATCCCGCAGACTTTTGATGAGATGCGAGGCCCTTAAATGGGCTCTGGATGAAAGAACAGGTGAACCTAGAAGTAAAATAAATTAACTCTGATTTTCAATTCTTTTCATGTTAAACCTGAATTTGCTTTTTAATTGTGGTAAGATATATATAACGTAAAATTTTAAATTTGGATTTTTAGTCATCTATCTGACATCGGGAGCTGTTTTTTTTTTTTTTTTTTTCCCCAAGATGGCCTTAGAAGGCTTCCTGTAATGGCTTTGAAAATCACTGAGGCATGGTATTCCTTCTGATATTCTGACTGTGTCAGGGCCCATGAAAAGAGGTCAGAAACCAGAGCTCAGCTCAGTCCAGGCCAACAGGAAATGCCCTAGTCTCCTATGAGAGACATGGGAATTACTTCTCAGAAGGGGCTGGGCTGCGGTGTTCAGAGAGCAAAGCTACCACTTAATAAGCAAATCGCTGCCTTGGCTTATCTGGGAAGGTGAAGTAGAGTTGGAGCCAGGACTGTTTCCCTAACTAGCTGGCTGACCTTGTAAAACCTGTTGAGTTCCTCCAAATTTCTGTTTCTTAACTTTAAAAAAAAAAAAAAGAAGATAAATTCCATAGGGACACCAAGAAGACAGTATTTATTTATTCATTCTACAAATGTTGAACAAGCATCTACTAGGTACCATGGAATGGTACCAAATAGTAATAGCTAACATTTCCAGAGCACTTTATGTGAAGTATCTCATTTAATTCTGGAAGCCTTATACTGAAAGTACTATTTCACTATTTTACAGACCAGAAAACAGAGGGGTAGATAGACAGCTAAAACCACAGATAGCAAGCTGCTTTTTTATTTTTAATAAATAATTAGAAAATTATATTTTGGTAATTATAGTTATAAAATAATTCAGTGATTTTGTGTAAATGATAAAGCACAAAACAACAAGCTCTGGCACAAGATCATGACCTAGGAAAAATTTTCCTTTACTTCCTCCATTTTATTTCTGTAGATTGTTAGTGACCTGTACTGTCCAGCAATGACAACTGTGTGAAAGTGAAAGCGAAAGTCGCTCAGTCGTGTCCGACTCTGTGTGACCCCGTGGGCTACACGCTCCATGGAATTCTCCAGGCCAGAATACTGGAGTGGGTAGCCTTTCCCTTCTCCAGGGGATCTTCCCAACCCAGGGACTGAACCCAGGTCTCCTGCATTGCAGGCAGATTCTTTACCTGCTGAGCCACAAGGGAAGCCCAACAACTATAAGAACAGGTATTTACTGAAGGTTTCCTATGTTTCCAGGGCATTTTCTAAGCTCTTTCCAAGTGTTAACTCATATAATCCTCCCAGCAACTCTATGAAGTAGGTTATCATCCCCATTTTACAGATGAGGAAACTGAGCTAAGAGAGGTTAAATAACTTGCACAAAGTCTTAGAGGTATTACGTTGTTGGATCTGAGACCCTACCTCAGTCCAGCCCCTGAGTCCACACTCCACACCCCTGTGCCTCATTGAGTCGTCCCACAGGCTAGCAAGGAAATACCCTGCCCCACTCCACCCCCAGCTAAGTCCCTCTCGATCACCGTCCTACTCTGCGCTGACTGCCCAACAGCTTCTACTTTTAAAAACCTTTCCTAAAACCTGTCTAAACTACCAGTTCAAAGGGAGCCTTCAGTGACTCGTATGCTACTGGATTCAGGTCAATGCTTTCTGGCCCCTGTGGGTTAGTATTCTGGCTTCAGGTAATGAAACTGTGATTTAATAAGAGCCCCTGGAGGAGAGGTCCCACGAGGGAGCTCATGTGCTGGGCTGGCTCCTGGGTGCTCCTTCCCCAGCTGGGTGCTGGCTTCTCCCTCTGTGAAGGGCCACACCAGCCTAGCCCAGCTGTGCCCACCAGCAGTAACCTTTTCTTCACGCAGTCATTAGCATTTAAATATAGAATGAACCAATGCCTCGATTTATTCTGTGGAGAAATAAATCTGCCAGGACAGGCTCAATATTCCTGGTGCGTCTCCTGCTGTGTCTGACCCGGCAAGGCTCTTGTTTCTGAGAAACAAAAGAGGCAGAAAAATGTGAAAAGCAGCCTAAATGATTTTTCTGAGCTCTGCCTCAAATGTGTGGTAGAGTCAAACAGCTCAGACAGCTAACCCTACCCTAATTGTTATTTGTTATTTGTAATTTTCTGGGCAGGGAGGAATGGTGTGTGTGCGCGTGTGTGTCTTTCTTTAATCAAGCAAGATGCACACCCTTTTTCTGCCTTCACAGGACCTTCTAAGCTCACCTCCATTCTAGTCCTGCTGCACATTTAATAATCCTTTTTCTTGTTTCTCTCTCTCTCCAACCCCATGTCAGTTCCCAGGGACCATGACCAGCTTTCACTTCTCTATCCAAGCTCCTAACATAGCACCTGGCACGTAATGAATGCTGAATAAATGTTAGCTGAGCTTCCATGGTGGCTCAGATGTAAAGAATCCACCTGCAATGCAGGAGACCCGGGTTTGATCCCTGGGTTGGGAAGATCCCCTGGAGAAGAGCATGGCAACCCACTCCAGTATTCTTGCCTGGAGAATCCCCATGGACAGAGGAGGCCGGCCGACTCCAGTCCATGGGGTCTCAAAGGGCCGGACATGACTGAATGCCTAAGCACACACGCAAATGTTAGCTAAGGAAATAAATGGAAAAAAAAAAACCCTAAGGGCTACGGCAAGAAAGAAATCCATCAAATCCTGAACCGCCAGTGGAAGGAGAGTGCTCTTACAAACACGTCTGTCTTCGGCCTACTTCGCTGGGTGGTTCAGGGTTCATGCGTGTGAGGTTAGTTGGTCACGATCAAGTGCCATTTAAATTTGTGTCTTGACTTTTTTCTTCTGAGCTCCTAGGACTCACAAAGGCTTTTCATTGAACAGAATGGTTAAATGTTGTGTAAAAGACATCTGAAGAATTAAGCTCATGCTCTTCCAGAAAGATGACTGAGAGGGAATGAGCCATCACTGAAAGCTCACCTTTATGTAGGTAGGAAGGCTCCCCCCCTCTCATGCCACTCACGCTCTAAAACTTCAGTGTTCTGCACAGGACAGTGGCACAGAGAGCCACTCACAAAACCAGCCTGGATGTCTGGCCTTTTGAGCCTACGCTGGCTAGGACCCCAGGCCTGTGATAGCTGGGGTCTGCAGAGCAGTTAGCACGATCTGTTCTGCACACAGGCTCTTGTTTAGGGGGTACACCAAGCTGAGGGAGGTACTGTTATTAGCATCCCCATTTTACGGAGGAGGAAACTGAGTTATAAAATTAAAACTGCAGCTCAGGATGGCTCAGCTAGGTAGTGGCAAAGCCAACCTCTGAACCCAGGAGCTTCAACCCAGAGCCACATCTCTAACCTTGGTCAGTGCTTTTTTCCAGTTCATCTCTACCTAAAACACAGTGTAATGGAAAGAGTCCTGTTCCAGGCAGGAAGAGACCCAAGTCTTATTCCAAGCTGGTCAAAATTTAGCAATGTGATCTCAGAAAGTTGCCTGCTTTTTGTTGTTTCTTAAAAGGGGATAGAAGATCATTGCTTTACAACCTAAATGTCCATTGACAGTTGAATGGACTAAGGAGGTATGGTATATGTATACAGTGAAACACTCAGTTCAGTTCAGTTACTCAGTCGTGTCCGACTCTTTGTGACCCCATGAATTGTAGCACGCCAGGCCTCCCTGTCCATCACCAACTCCCAGAGTTCACTCAGACTCATGTCCATCGAGTCGGTGATGCCATCCAGCCATCTCATCCTCTGTCGTTCCCTTCTCCTCCTGCCCCCAATCCCTCCCAGCATCAGAGTCTTTTCCAATGAGTCAACTCTTCGCACGAGGTGGCCAAAGTACTGGAGTTTCAGCTTCAGCATCATTCCTTCCAAAGAACACCCAGGACTGGTCTCCTTTAGAATGGGCTGGTTGGATCTCCTTGCAGTCTCAGCCATAAAAAGAATGAAATAATGCCATTGCAGCAACATGGATGGATCTAGACATTATCACACTAAGTGAACTGAGTCAGACAAAGACAGATACCCCATGATATTGCTTACATGCAGAATCTAAAATACAATACATATGAACTTGATCACACAACAGAAACAGACCCACAGACATAGAAAACAAACTTGTGCTTTCTTAGGTTACCTTAGGTTACAAAGGGAAAAGTGGGGTAGGGGTAAATGGGGAATACAGGATTAACAGATACAAACCACTATACATAAAATAAACAAGTATTTACTCTATAGTACACACAGCTGTGTTCAGTATCTTGTAAAAACCTAAAATGGAACAGAGTGTGAAAAAGATTGTATATGCATATATATGTCTCTGATTCACTTTGCTGTACACCTGAAACATTGTACTTTAATAAAGAAATGAAAACTGTTTTATTTTCTAAAGAACATTACCACATTAAAGCCTTTCATAAAAGAAGATCCTCCTTAATTAATTCCATGGGGTCCATGCTTTGAATGTATTATTTGTAAGAAGAATTATATTTATTGAGTAACAGTTACCTTGCGTCCCATGTTTTATTAATCTAGTCAAATCAGACTCTCAGTTTCAGTGAGGTTCTGCTTGTCCATGTCACCTAGTTTCCACCTTCTCTTTTCCTGTGTCCCACCACAGATTATTTTTCTTAGTCTTAGCCACCATTACCTATGCAATAAGTCTGTTTACTCGGTTTCATCTGTCTGGGCCAGCAATTTATCTGCCTAATTCTCCTCTGTGTCCTCAGGGTCTAACATCTAGCAGGTGCTTGATGAGTTGTTGGGCTCATGAGTAAATTGACTTATTGGTATTGGCAAGCCTGTTAGCTGAGGCTATTGAAGGGTAAGCCATGTAATATGGCTTTAAAGGTATTGAAAATAACTTGAAGAGCTCCATTTTTGCTCTGTAAAAGTCGATAGGCTCTGGGTTTGATATTGCTGGGTGGAATGACCTCTAAACTCCCATCTGCTGAAATTTCACAACCCAGTGGATTTCCCTTGAGAAGATGACTGGAGAGAGTCACCGAAGACTGGACACTAGGGGGTGTCTTTCTCCCAATTCATGTGAAGTAGCGAACACTCTGGAGCCACCTGCCAAACCCATCTGTCTGCAAGCAGGGTCACCCCAAGGCCAGGTGACGTAGCATAACTGTATTCATGGTGGAGAGATGTTTATGGTAGTAGAAGTTCTTTAAAGATCCAAACTGATAGGAAATCTATACCCTTTCCACTCACACACTTTTTTTCCTTTACACACTTAATGTGTAAGTTGAAGGAACTGGGAAAAAGACTCCCTTTATCCTCTCATATATATATATATATATATATATGAAAGATGCTTGGATCTATCCCTTTAAGAAACTAAATATTAATATTATGGGACCTCATGAATGTCGTGGAAAAGCCATGTGTACGGTCGTAAGGATGGGTGGACGAAGGCAGGCTGGGCAGAGGGAGAAGCTCAGCTCAGATGCAGTTGCCGTGGAGGCCTCAGCCAATGGCACAGGATGCTCTGGCGCTGGGAATGGTCCTTCCGAGTCAGCCTTCACTGAGGCTGGGGCCAAGCCTTTGGTCTCTTCATCAGCCAGGCATTGGTCACCTACCACCCTGTGTTAATCTATTTGGGCCACTGTAACAGAACACCATAGACCGAGTGGCATACAAACAATAGAAATTGATTTGCTTCAGTTCTGGAGGCTGGGAAGTTCAAGATCAAGGCACTCGCAGACTCAGTGTCTGGTGAGAGCCCACTTCTTGCTTCACAGACAGAGGCCGTCTTCTTACTGCATCCTCACATGGCAGAAGGAATAAAATTCTCTGAGGTCTCTTTTATAGGAGCGCAGTCTCACTCATGAAGCCTCCACCCTCACGACCTAATCACCTTTCAAAGGTCACGCCTCCAGATGCCATCACACTGGGGTCAGGGGTCCCCTAACACAAACATTCAGTCTCCATCACACCTCCGTATCCTTGGCTGAGGCAGCTAAATGGCTGCGGGCAAGTCCATCAAAGGCCATAGTCCTGGGCCCTTGGCATCTGGGGGGTGGGTGCAGAGGCCCCTAGTGGGGATCGGGAACTTTCATCTGTCACCATATCCTATAGCATACTTGATTTGTCAGAATGGAATAGGATAGAACAATTTCCCTGCCAGGACTGTGTTGCACTCAGCAAACAAGGAATCAACCTGGAAACAAAGATGGCCTGGTCCTCCGTTTGCCAGACCTCCTGGCAGGGCAGCCAACACAAGAATAATCTCCAGAGGAAGGTTCCTAACCGCCTCTCCCTCTGGCCTCACCTTCTGACCTTCCCTTCTCCTCTTCTCTGTTAGTTTTATTTCCAGCTAAGTTGTCAGTGGCAGCCTTTGATGGGCATGAGGTTAGTCCTTAGAGAAGGAGGTTGAGGGGACAGGGAGGGGCTTGCCCTTCCAGGTTAGGGGGCAGGGAAGGGAGTGGGAGTCCTCTTTCTGGGTCAGAACGCTTTTGCTGACAGAATGACACATGTTCCCAACTACCTTCCGAGATATAGAACGTAAAACTGAGCTGCTGCTGCTGAGTCGCTTCAGTTGTGTCCGACTCTGCAACTCTATAAACTGTACCCCACCAGGCTCCTCTGTCCATGGAACAATCCAGGCAAGAATACTGGAGTGGGTTGCCATAGTGGGCACCAAACATTTTATCTTTTGAAAGAGTGGAATTTTGATCTTGTAGATTAAAGGGTATTTCCCTGAGATCACGTATTAGCAGAGGTGTGTCCTGGGCTTGTTTGTTTGTTTTCGTCTTTGGAGAGCAATGAATCACCCTAAAAAAGTAAACAGAAATTCAGTTCTAGGAAGTTCTGCTGCTGCTGCTGCTAAGTAGCTTCAGTCGTGTCTGACTCCGTGCGACCCAATGGACTGTAGTCCACCAGGCTCCTCTGTCCATGAGATTCTGCTTGTAGGTTGCCATGCCTTCCTCCAGGGGATCTTCCCAACCCAGGGATAGAACCTGCATCTCTTACTTCTCCTGCGTTAGCAGGCAGGTTCTTTACCACCAGCGGCCCCTGAGAAGCTCAGGGCAGTCGAGACTGTGCTTGACTTAGTGACCTACTTTCTGACCTCGCTGGAGGCTTGGTCCCTCTACGTGTCCACTTGCGTCTTTAGCTCTTTGACTAGTGAGTGTGCATGTTTCATACTGGATTGCAAAGGAAATTTACATTTTCTAATTTTTTTTTCCATAAAATATACCAGTCCTTCAGATGCCAGGTAACAGCTTTTGAATGAATCTATTATCCTAATGCTTTATTGGAAATGGAGTGATCTACAACACGACTTACCCCTTTGATAATTATGGCTTCCTGTGGCTTCAAGGAGGCTTGAGAAAACCTCTAATTAGATCCATGAGGTCGTGGTCATAAAGACAGCCTCCCCACCCCTACCTTGTTGACGTATGAGCCAGGGCTCCCAGCCTTCCAGTCACCCCTACTCTCCCCTTAGGGCAGGTGGTGCTAGTGGTAGTCTGCCCGCCAATGCAAGAGACACAAGAGACTCAGGTTCAATCTCTGGGGCGGGAAGATCCCACGGAGGACGAAATGGCAACCCACTCCAGCACTCTTGCCCGGAGAATCTCACAGACAGAGGAGCCTGGTGGGCTACGGTCCATGCGATTGCAGAGAGTCGGACATGACTGACTAAGCACAAATACACTCACCCCTCAGCTTGTAGGAAAAGTGGGACCCCTTACGAGTCTGTGAGTTCAGAAGACAAGGAAGAGGGCCTGACAGAAGTGTGAACAGCCCGGGCCATCAAACCGGGGTTTTGGAGCCCATCTATATTGGTGAGGAACTGCAGTTCCCAGACCACCAAGCCCAGTGCTGAAGACACAGATTCAGGCATTGCAGGAAGCCTGGCCTGGAGTCCGGGTTTAATTACTTACCCAGCGTATTCCTGCAGAGCATGATTTAATCTCCAGGTACCTCAGGCTTGTTTCACTTTTGTTTTATTTTTTTGTTTCTTTTTAACTGAGTAAAACAGTGTGATAGTAGCAGGCTCCTAGGTTATTATGCAAACGAACTGAGACGACCGGAATGCGAGCTTCGTGAGGACAGGGGCATTTGTTCATTGCGGGGCTGTAGTCCCAAGGCTCACTCTTGGCGCTGAAATAACTGACCAATCACAGCACACGGCCTGGGTTACAGCCAGGGCTCATAGCAACACAGCTGCTGTTACTCTGCTGGGAATGTCTCCCTCCAGCCTGCTGCTTCCAAATCACAATGTGCGCCAGGCATTCTTGTGCACACTCACGGGAGGGCCCAGGCGCACTTGGTCGAGATCTGACTGGCTGGGTTCCTTCGATGACTCAGCAGATGGCATACCTATGAGAGGGACCGTGGGATTGTGGTGGCAGATTCCACTGTTCTTGCCTGGTGCCTGCAGAGGGGTGGGGGTTGGGGATTTCAAAGGGCGGGAATCCTGGAATCCTGGAAGAGTGGCTGTTAGGTGCTGGAGAGGAGGAGGAGCGGTGGGGAGGGGGTGGAATGGCAGGGAGCCAAAAGACAATACGTGCTGAGTTTGTTTTAGGAAATTTGCCAGGAAAGCAGAAAGTCCTTTTTCCCTTTTCTGTATTCTTCTCTCTCCCAGAACGGAGCCTAGTCCAGTTAGTTCTACAGCGGAGCCACATTTTGGGCCCCTGGGCTCTTGCTCGCTAGAGAGGGACCTGGACCACCAGCTGGCACCTTGTTTCTATGGGAAATTCATTCTCAGTTCCAGGCAGATAATGAATGGCATTGGTCTCAGGATGAAACCCGTTCTGTGCTCTGTTCGGGAGTCCAGACACATCAGGGCTTGATTTTGGTGGGGCCACTGGGGAGTTGTGCTTGCATACTAGAGACCTCACAGACCCCCAAGCAGAATGGAAGCAGACTCTTGGGCCGACAGTCGGTTCCAGCGCAGAAAATTCTTGAATTCTTGAATATATCGGAGGGTCTCCAATTGGTTTCCAATTGCAAACTGGAGGCCAAAGAGCTTTCGCCTCCTGGACGTGCTAGGAAGTGGTCTAGCAGGGGAAGAGCTTCACTTGACGAGACAGCCATGCGCCAGCTGGCCCAAAGCTTGGCTGAGTTTCAAGGAACATTGTGAGACGGGCCATCAAAGTGTTCATATTTTCTCCCAGGCATGTTCCCAAGGGCGCTCTGGCCACATGTCCTGGGAAAGACACTTATGAAACGAGCACAGAAGGCCACAGGAAGATGTGCAACACTAGGGGTGTTAAGGAAGCCCAGAAAGAGAAGTCCTTTCTTAAGTAGCTCTCAAAGATTGATTGTGCTGGTGGGAGGGGTCTTCTCCTGGGCGAGCAGTGACCAGGCCATGTTACATTGTGGGGGTAGATGGGAAGATGACAAATCCTTCTACAGCATCCAAGGGCTGAGCGGGCCACCTCGGGGAACGGGGGTGCTGGGAACAGGGCAGTTGGCAGGGCTGTGGGTGCCCACAGCCTCCTGGCACCCAGAAGGACCCTGAACCTCACCCACCCTGCCTGGATATAACCTTGGCTACTGTCAGAACTGGAGCTACTTGTATAAAGACACTTCTGGATTACATGACTTTTGAAATTTGGGGCCTTACTATAATGGGGGTCTTCTCCCACCTACTGAGGGCGGGGAGAGGGGATGGAGGCAGTGGGAATGATCTGGCTGCTCTTCGGGTGTGTTAGTCTTTCAGTCGTGTCCGACTCTGCACTCCATGGACTATAGCCCACCAAGCTCCTCTGTCCATGGAATCTCCAGGCAAGAATACTGGGGTGGGTTGCCATTCCCTTCTCCAGGGGATCTTCCTGACCCAGGGATCAAACCCTGGTCTCCTGCGTTGCAGATGGATTCATTACTGTCTGAGCCACCAGGGTTAAATCGGTTTGCCACACTAACAAGGCAAGGCCGGGAACTCACTGGGAACAGCTCAAACTCACCTGGCATCACTTCATCAGGGGGAATGGTCAGAAAACGGCTATTGGTGTCCCTGCCCAGTGAGGGCTCGAGGGCCCCAAGGGGACTCAGATGACTTACTGGAGGTGGGGGATGACCAAAAGCCAAAGGTAGTGAGCAGAGGAGTATGTCTGCTCAATCAGAAGACGCCCACTGGGCTGCCAGGAGATCCTGACTCTCCAGGGCTGCTGTGCTGCTCTGGGTCGCCTCTGGAAGGTCATTCCCAGTCCTTGGGCCTCGCCTCCCCTTCCCCTCCCATACCGTCTTAAAAAATGTAACTCCTAATATGCCTCTGGAAGTTCATTCCCAGTCCCTGGGCCTCCTCCACACAACACCCCGGCCCTTAAAAAATGTGACTCCTAATACCCGCCCCCATCTCAATAAGGAGCTAAAACCCAAGAAATGTTAAAAGGTGTTAAGGCCTTGGAGAAGGTTTTCACGGAGGGGCGGGTGGCCCCAGCAGCAGGAGGTGCACAAGAGTTTGCGTTTCACACCAAAGGCAAAGGCATGAAAGTCGCATCCGACTCTTTGCGACCCCATGGACTGTAGTCCACCAGGCTCCTCTGTCCATGGGATTCTCCAGGCAAGAATACTGGAGTGATAGCCGTGCTCTCCTGTGGGGGATCTTCCTGACCCAGGGATCGAACCTATGTCTCTTATGTCTCCGGCATTGGTGGACGGGTTCTTTACCAGGAGCACAACCTGGGAAGCCCTGGTTCTGCACTAGCAGATACAACATAGTCTTTGCCTGGTCTCTGCCCTACATCTCCTACAACAGAATCCCCCTGCTTCCCAAGGATACCAAGGCAAAGAAATATCTACAAACTCTGATTCCTTTCAAAGAGTGCCAGGAATTTTGAACATGGGTATAATTCATCTTCTAGGAATGGAAGTTTTTTTTTTGTTGTTTCCGCACCATGCAACTGTTTATATTAGGTTTGGTTTGACAGCCGATTCCGGCTTTTTCTAAATGTGTCTTCCCCCACAGGCAGGGTGGACTTGCCCCTGAGTTAATCACGCATCACCTGCTGTGAGCCCAGACCTCAGAGAGGGAGGAGCAAGAGAGACTTAGCACTCACTCTGGGTCTCCGCAAAGCAGTGGATAATGATGTCGGATTCTTGTTTATAATTATGCTTAGCCAGAGAATTCCCCAAATTCATTGTCACATCTTGTTACAGAGACGTGCCTGCTCTGGAGGGGCCCCCTCCAGGTGCATCTCTGGGGAGCAGGCAAACAAAGGAAGAAATACGGGAGCCAAAGTCATTACTGGGACCAAAGTGACAGGATGGAGGGACTGTGAAGAAATGATATTCACAATTAGCAGCCTGGCAAGTCTACAGACGCTACTCGTTAAGATTTCCCCTAATACGCTGATGGGGGCATTGCAGCAGACTTTAGCTTCCGATCCATCTTGGGAGTGACAACAATAGAGCACTGAGGTTGATTGGCAGCACCTCATAGGGCCCGTTTTTGCATTCCCAAGCTTGCGTGAGAAGGGGAGGCAAATGCCTTCAGTACAGCAGTGGTCCTGGCCTCTTGGCAAGACTCGAGCCATCTTTCTCCCTGGTCTGGAAAGAGCTTTGGCTCCAGCACAAGGAGGTCAGTGGGAGAGGCCAAGTGAAGGTCAGACTACTTTCTCTTTCTTCTTTCTTTCTTGTTAGTCACGGTTAGTGGCTGGATTTTTAAAAAGATCCAAAAGCACGAAGCAGGAGACTTGAATATTCTGATTTGCATATTCATGTCAAACCTGTGTTGACAGCACTTGGTTATTTCAAAGGCTTGTTGCCAAGAGCCCAGCCCTGAAAGGCCTGAGCACGTCGGGGGCACCTGGGGCCACTGTGAGAGGCTTAAGGAGGGAGAGCACCCTGCCCTTCCCTCCGCTTCTCTCTGCTGGTTCTCTGGTCTTCCCCGGGTGAAATGAAAGACACCTTCTCCAAGGAGCAGACTTCACCTGTCCACGCTCCTTTCTTCCTAAAGACACGTAAGCACGTGAGCTGGGGGCACCAGAGAGGCACAGGACTTTGGAGATGACAGGTGTTTTTCCTGTATGCCTTGTAGTGTTTTTGATCACCATCATTGGATGTTTTCTATGTTACTCTGGGTTATCCTGGGAGTGTTAGTCACTCAATCATGTTGGACTCTTTGTGATCCCGTGGACTGTAGCCGGTCAGGCTCCTCTGTCCATGGGATTCTCTAGGTAAGAATGCTGGAGTGGGTAGCCTTTCCCTTCTCCAGGGGATCTTCCCGACTCAGGGATTGAACTCAGGTCTCCCACATTGCAGGTGGATTCTTTACCATCTGAGCCACAAGGAAAGCTGTAGAAGCTTCTGGGTTATCCTAGAAGCTAGCAATAGGGGGCTGGGAGAAAGGTACTTTTCTGTCCGACAGAGGAAATCTTGTTTTTTACGGTGTTCTCACAGCACAAAACTACAGCATATCGGATTTAGATAGTCTACAAGGAGGAATTCTTCAGTAGGAAAAGCTATGAAACGAAGAAGTGAGTTCGTCTTGAAACAGGAGATTTTAATCCGTTGGAAGTGATATTTCTCAGGGGTAGAGAGATTGTATTCCGTCTCAATCAGTTTAAACAGGGTCCTTTCTGGGAATCTCAGGGATTTTATGAGTATCTGGCGCCCACTGGTGGCCAAATGGCAGTACTGGCCTTGCATGCTTTGTTCCTGACCAACATGGGGCACAGGTGTGAGGAGTCAGGAGCGGAATCTCAATGTGCCTCTATTTGTTTCCTGGGGCCAGAGCTGTTGCGGGGAGTAGAGGCAGGGATGGGGCTGGCTGCAATAAGTGGCTTGTCCAGTCGCCTGACCGGGAAGCCACAGTGTCCTGCACCACACCACTTGGACAAAGGACTGACTGTATCCTTTCTGAGAATCAACATGAGGGGACCAGGTCTGCGCAGTGGAATGACATCGACTTTGGGAATTAAAGAGACTAGAGCTCAACTCCTAACTTCTTGGACTAAACACTTAATCTTTTGGATGGAGTCACTTTCAGAATGGTGATAGGAATAAGTGCCAACAAAATGCCTGCTGCCTCTCAGGAAACCCCAGCACCCTCTGCCTCATGCCTGTCCCTCATCCCAAATTTGAAACAGCTCCCTGGGTCCAATTCACTTGACACACAGCTCTGTGGGCTGGCTTCATGCATATACTATTTCTTTATAAAAATATTATAAAGGTTTGTGGGTTTTTAATTTGTTTTTTGTAGCTTTGTGTGTTAGCTGCTCAGTTGTGTCCAACTCTTTCCACCCCATGGACTGTAGCCGGCCAGGCTCCTCTGTCCATGGAATTCTCCAGGCAAGAATATTGGCTGCTGCTGCTGGTAAGTCGCTTCAGTCATGTCCAACTCTGTGTGACTCCATAGACGGCAGCCCCACAAGCTCCCCCATCCCTGGGATTCTCCAGGCAAGAACACTGGAGTGGGTTGCCATTTCCTTCTCTGATGCATGAAAGTGAAAAGTGAAAGTGAAGTCGCTCAGCCGTGTCTGACTCTTCGAGACCCCATGGACTGCAGCCCACCAGGCTCCTCCGCCCATGGGATTTTCCAGGCAAGAGTACCAGAGTGGGTTGCCATTCCCTTCTCCAGGAAATCTTCCCAACCCAGGGATCGAACCCAGGTTCCTGAATGGCAGGCAGATTCTTTACCATCTGAGCCACCAGGTTTGCTGCTTTAATTGATTTTAAAAAGTGGTCTTGAGACATTCCTGGCAGTCCAGCAGTTAAGACTCTGCATTCCCCATGCAGGGGGCCTGGGTTCCATCCCTAGTCAGGAAACTAGGCCTAGCGTGTTACTACTAAAGACCTCCCCACCCCCACCCCCATGCAACAAAGGTCCCGCTTGCTGCAGCCAAGTAAATAAATACTAAAAAAAAGAAAAACGCCTGCTGCCTGGCTCTCTCACCCCTGGTTCTCCCCTTTCCCTAACCTCTTTCCCAAACCCTTATTTAAAAGTCGGTCTCCCTTAAATTTGACCCTAAAGTAGCTCATGCGACCATCTCCATCTGAGATGTGGCCATTGCACTTAGACAATTATGAGACACAGCTGAGCCTTCAGGCATGCCCTCCCTGTTGGCCAGTGAGAAAATCCATTAATGGCCATCATGGAGGCACCAGGACCTCCAGACAGCAAACTCTCGTCTTGCTGATGTGTTTCTTCCGGCTTCACTAGAAGTCGTGAATAGAGTTTCCTAGTGACCCACTCTAACGTAATATCAGAATATCTTCACAGCAAATATCAAGTCTTTTTCGCTTCTAGTTTTCCTCCTATCGTCATTCATTTGGGACAGCTTTTCTGTCACAGAGGAGTTGGGATTTAATCACAAAACGCTTTTCTGCCTTCCATTGTCACTGTGGAGGGAAGAAAGAGAGGTGACTGATTGCCTGGATAGGCAAGGGAAGAGGGGGATTCTCTACAGACTGCACAGACGAGCTTGTCTGACTGTGGCCTTAACTGCTTGAAAGAGGATTAAGCAGAACACATGATCAGGTCATTGTGGAAACTGGTCATGTGTGTGGAAAGGGGCAGCAGACGTGGAGACACACAAGTATCTGCTCGTCCAGGCCAGTCAGAGGTGTATGTGCGAGTGCGTATGTAGGGTCCTTGGGCATGAGAGCCAGCCTCTCTCAAATCTCTAGTTTTCTCACCTGTAAAATAAGGCATCTTAATAGCACTTATCATAATGTTGAGATTATATCTGATAATGCGTTACAGTCCACAGTCACATAAAAAGTGTTTAATAGTGTGTCCACTATTTTTAATGGACTATTATTCATTCACTTTCTTTCTCCTTTAACTGGTTTTGGGTTCATCTGGTACCTTTGGAAACTTCCTTGGCAATTTACAGAAGTACAGGTGGTCTTACTTCACTTCCTGCTGAAATGGAAGGGCAATTGTTATTTTAACCTTCTAGGGGCTTCCCAGGTAGCTCAGTGATAAAGACTCTGCCTGCCATGCAGGAGACATGAGAGATGCTGGTTTGATCCCTGTGACGGGAAGATCCCCTGGGGAAGAAATGGCAACCCACTCCAGTATTCTTGCCTGGAGAATCCCCTGGATAGAGGAGCCTGAAGGGCTAGTCCCTGGGGTCACAAAGAGTCAAACATGACTTAGTAACTGAACAACAACAAGGGATGAAATACAGAGAGGGGTCTGTATTTCTGCAACGGGACATTCTGCCAGCTCCCAACTTGGCTCTGAAACCAGAAGATGATCAGGAAACACTTGTCACCTAAACTGGAGCCAATACAATGCTTACTAGGAAATACGCCAAGTGCAGGCACCCCCTCATATACCCTCTGTCTAGCATAAGTCTTCTGGGAGGGTGTCCCAAGTGGGGTCCCCTTGGTTTGTACTTAGTTTGGGTTTAAATGGATATTTGTAACCAAGACTTTTAAGTCATGTCCCCTAAATGATGTTTCTCTTGTCCCTTAAAAACAGACAGGACCTCCTGATCATGTTACATAGCCCACTTTCACCTTACTTTTTTCCACAGTGCCCTTGTCAGAGTGTTGGAGTTGATCATGATGGCTCAAGTTCAATAACCAACCACAGCATTTCCTGTGGTTTCCATTGCATTTCATGACACTGTATTAGAAAAGTACAAGAGGAAATGGTGTTATGTTACCCAGGAGAAAAGCGATGATTTCAGCAATATTCTGATAGTGCAGAAGCAATCAACACCAGATCCAAATGCCACTGAAGATTTTGTCTGAGAGCCCATTCTTCCAAGATGAATGTGGTGGTTGTTTCTGATATGATTTTCACAGTTCAAAACTCTGTATGGAAGACCAAGTAGATTGATTTCATTGGTAAGAGATATAATTTAGTGCTGTGGCTTGGATAATCTAAAAATATATGCTCCTTGAGTGAGAAGGGCCCTTGGCAGCATCTGTTGCTGGGGTCTGCCTCTAAGAGGCGTTCTACATACAAGCTGATGGTCCTCACCGCTACCCAGCTGCTCTAGGTGCTGCATAAGTTGAGAATCCTTTTCTGAGCTCTCATCTTCTTTGTAACCACCTTGCAAGGTGGTTGTGTGAGAAATGAACGAGGTAGTTTTGCATAGAAAACAGTGCTTGCTGTGAGTGGAGTAGCTGCTCAATATATGGTACCAGCATTATGGATGTCATCATCATCGTCGATATTATCATCGCTATCTTGTTTCTGCAACTCTTCTGGAGTCAGGGACCTTAGATTTCTATTGAGTCCTGCTTTGGGGTGTCCCATCTTTCTCACAGGAGAAGCAGCCTATTTCTTATCGGAGCCTCATTCTGTGGTTGCTCTGACAGAAAATGTTGCTCAAGTCTTCTCATCTTTCAGGGCATCTGTTCCCTTTTCTTTGAACTTAGACAATAGATCAGAGATCTGAAGGGCCTAGAGGCTCTGCTCTCTCTGTTGGAACACTCTTCTAGTAACTGAAGCTTTGCCAGGTCCATCCTGCACCTTGGACTGACTTCCTCTAGAGTCCCAGCACCTTGGCGAGGACTCTCCATGGGGTGTGTGCTGGGAAAACAGTGACCAATGGATATTTTGTGTGTGTGTGTGTGTGTGTGTGTGTTTTTCATGTCTGATTTCTTTCCCCTGTCATTACTCTGAGGGCTCTGCTGTAGTTTCAATCCCTTTTTATTACACTTAACTTAAACAATGGGGGAGAACAAAAGTCACTGATCTTGCCTTTGGCCAGTGATCCAAACAGGCTGAGAGGGGGGCTGACCTACAGTAAGTTCTGCCATAAACCAAGGCTGATTTGAGAAGATTTCAAATGAACAATCACTGACATTTATTGAGGATTGTGCTAATCATCTTTGATATGCATTCACTAATTCTTATAACCATCTGAGGGACAGTCTATAGATGAGGAATTTAAGGTTGAGAAATTATGTTCCTGCTCAGGGTGAATCTAGTGTGAAGGCTGGAGCTTAGTTTTAACTCCAGCAGCTTGATCCAAGAGTCCTTGTTCTCAACCAGTTGTGAAGCACTTCTGAACAGATTTATGACAATTTTATAAAGGTACTCCCTTGGGAAACGATGCTTAAAGGGAAGAAGGCGGACCAGGTGAGCACCTACATATTACTTTCACCCCAAGATTCTGCCAGACCAATGCCATGTGGAGAATATCCCATGGTTCTGGAATAAAGTAGCCCATGGTGGTAGCTTTGGCACAGTGCTAAGTAATCCGCCTGCAAATGCAAGAGACCGGGTTCAATCCCTGGGCCAGGAAGATCCGCTGGAGAAGGGAACGGCAGCCCACTCCAGTATTCTTGCCTGGAGAGTTCCGTGGACAGAGGAGCCTGGCGGGCTACAGTCTATGGGTTGCAAGGAATTAGATGTGACTGAGTGACTGAGCACTCCCTGTGAGCTCTACTGGATGGCTTAGACAACAGAAATGTATTGTCTTTCCAGGAGTTCTAGAGGCCAGGAGTCAGGGTTGTCTCCTTCCAAGGGCCGTGAGGGAAGGATCTGTTCCAGGCTCCACCCCTTGGCTTACAGATGCCCTTCTCCCTGAGTCTTTTCACGTTATGTTGTTTTCTCTCTCTCTGTGTGGGTCTATGTCCAACCTTCCCTATTTATAAGGATATCAGCCATACTGGATGAGGGCCCACTCTAATGACCTCACTGTAACTTGATTTCCTCTGTAAAGACCTTATCTCTAAATACGGTCACATTGGGAGGTACCAGAGGTTATGACTCCATCATATCTTTTTTGCAGGGGGACCTAATTCAATGCCATAACATCTCCCCTTTGTCATTCTGAAGTAATAATCAGCAAGGGGGCAGTTTACTTTAACAGGAACTCTCCGACAGGCCTTGGAGTCAAATGGAGTAACTTTGTTAATGCCTCATTTGCTACTGTTAGTCAATAATCCAGTTAGCTGACTTCTAGATTCTCATCTACAAAAGTAAGAAAAAAAGAAGAAAAGGAAGGATTCAGTCAGTGTCTAACCTTAGAACCCTTGGCTGTTGATGAAATGGAACGAACTCTCAGTGTATCAAACACTATTGAGGAATTAGATATCCCCCAAGAGAACGTATTGTTTTCAAACTGGTTTCCTTCAAGAGTTAATTAGCCTCTGGTAGAGGAGCTTATCTTCAGCACCATTTATCAATGCGTTGGTGATTCCACTTGGAACTGCTCATGTTGGTAAGCAGCGTTCTTAAGAACTATTTACAACTAACACTATTATCTCCTTTCTTATTTCATTCAAGATAAAGAGCACTGCTGCAACTAAATCAGAGAGGAAACCAGGCTGTAGGGAGTACAAACTTTAAGGTGTGTTTAATGAAAGAGTAACAGCACCATGATTTAATGCATTCATGTGTTGATTTAAGGCTGAAGAAATGAAATGCTGACTTCACAGCTGCCTGTTGCCTAAGCCTGGGTCAGATTTACACAGGAAACTGAAAGCTTGTTTTAAAGACTTCTACACTCTTGTTCATTAATGTTTGAATGTGTTGTGGAGGAAAGTGTGTGGAGTCCAGCACTGCTGCCACTGTGTAAAAATGGGTGCAGGGGGGACTCTATGTCCATAGTTATTTACACATCTCAGGAAGGCCTTGTGAGAAGCTACTAGCTAGGCACTAGAGGCCTGGTGGGAAGAAAACTAGGTTTCTACTATACACACTGAATGCTTCAATTTATTTAAACTTCATCCATTGATAAAAAGCAAGTCCATGTTTTGGATAATTGCACACACTTCTGGTTGCTAAGGTGGGGTGGGGGAGTTAGGGGAGAGATGGATTGGGAGGTTGGGCTTACCAGATGCGAGCTATTATATAAAGAACAAATAAGCAACTATGTCCTACTGTATACATAAAATCATATGCCCTATCCTATGATAAGCCATAAGGAAAATAATATTAAATATATATATAGGTATCTCAAATCACTGTTGTGCAGCAGAAACTAATACAACATTGTAAATCAACTATACTTCAATTAAAAAGTTACTAGATAAATATATATTGTCCCTCCTTCTTTTGATTTTCCTACTATAGCTTAGCTCTCCCTCTCTTTCCATCTCTTCCTGAAAGTGGAGTATTTGAACTATTCAAAAACATGGACACTTCAAGCTCCTTGGAACCTCGAAGAATCCTTCTGGGCTCTGGGCATGGTATGAAGTTCAGCTGAAGTTCATCTTGAGGTCTGTGAGCGCCTCTTTGAGCACGACCCCCCTTCTTTCCCCTTGTCAGAGGCTAAGACAGCTTTCAAGGCTTGAAGAAATAGTACTCCAGACCTTGTGAGAAGCTGGGTGAGAGACATTTGGCCTATGGCTTCCTCAGGCTTTGGAGACTGGGAATTCTTTGCTGTCTTTACTGGTATATGCTATATCTGAGGAAAGCCCCTTGCTCCAGTCACAGATTCTTAGGTTTGCGAGTCTGCAAACGTCAACCAAGTCAGCCACCCCAACCCCCTGTTACTTGAATCCCTTCTCCAGCATTTTCCCCCCAAGTGCTGTTCTTCCTGTGCTCACCCACCAGCTGTGCTTAGCTTCAGGCAAGCTTTTACTGGCAAAAAAACACCTCCTTATATGATGCTGAACTTGAATTTCAGGTGACTTTCACCCACGACCCTGGACCTTTCTCTTTGCCATCTGGAAATGAGTTTAATTCTTGTTTCACAGGGAGACTCCTTCAGGTGGGTTGTCTTCCCTCAGGCTCTCCTTCCAAGTAAACAACACGAGAGTTTTCAGCTCTGCTCCAGCTCCTACTCGATTTCCCGGCCCCCCTCTTCCGAATATCTGTGGCCACACAAGAGTGGGGTTCGGGTCAGTGAAGGCTCAATTTTACCAGCGCTCTGAGCAGTTGGGAGGAGACATAGCCATCATCAACCTTACTCTCTATGTTGTAAATTTAAAGTTTAAACCAAGATTGAAACATCATTTACATTTTTCTTCCTTGTGAGGGGTGGTGGAGGAGGGCTTTTACATCATCACATCATTATGTCACACTGTTGCCTCACTTTGAGCTGATGTTGCATGAAATGCCCCAGTCACTTCCACGACATGGCTCTGAGTCCCGTGCTTGCTTTATTGGAACGACAGCGAGGCCCTGCTTCCTCCCTTTTATCGTTTTGTCTTGCCAGTCTTTGGTGAAAACTCACAGACGCATTCTAGACCCAGATTCTGTTCTATGGTTTTCCTCTGGTGAGCTGACGAATCTCTTCATCTAAGTTGATGGTAAAAGCGCTTCTCTCTGGGGCAGAACTTGGGTCAGATTCTGTTCCCTTTAGAAGGGAAGGCATGCCAGTGGAGGGAGGGGGCATGAAGAAGACTTGAGTGTTTGGAGAGTGTTTGTCCTTTTTTCCACTTGATCTTCCTTGAAGCACACAGGCTCTCCATTGAGGTGCACAGACTTATCCAGCTGTGGTACAAGGCATGTGTGATCTTAGTTCCTTAACCCGGGATCAAACCTGCATTCCCTACTCTGGAATTCTTAACCAGTGGACCGCCAGAGAAGTCCCTTAGAGAGTTTTCTGACCAGACTCCCTTATATCCAGAATGAGCACTGGAATTTGTAAAGTGTGGAGATAACCGTATTTCTGCTTATGAAAACAAAGCAGAATTTCTTTTTGAATTTCTTTTTTATTTTTTAATATAAATTTTTTTATTTTTTAATATAAATTTATTTATTTTAATTGGAAGCTAATTACTTTACAATATTGTATTGGTTTTGCCATACATCAGCATGAATCCGCCACAGGTATACACGTGTATACAGTTGCTGGTATACAGTGTGAATCCTGAACCCCCTCCAACTTCCCTCCCCGTACCATCCCTCTGGGTCGTCTCAGTGCACCAGCCCCAAGCATCTTAGAAGGGTATTAGCAGCAGTGGTAGAGAGTAAGTAGGAAAATGAGAAGAGCTTGCATTTCCCTCAAGGGTTCAAGAACATGGAGAAGGAGCCAGGGGGTTCACTGGCCAGGAGGCAGCCTTATGCTTTCTGTACTCAGAACTTTAGCACTTTTCATTTAGGATGGCTATCGAGTTCCAGAAAAACACTTGAAGAAAACATTTTGGGATTAAAGTCCACTGTTAATTTTTCTCTCTCACTCTCTTCTTCTTCTCTTGTTTTTTTGAAGAGGAAATGTAGGAACTGTTAGGGTTAAAAGCGACTTGGACGTTAGGCTCCTCTTTTGTAAGATGGGTCAGTAAAAGTGACTGTTGTGTAATAGTTGTGAAGATTAGGTGAGAAAATGCAGGAACAGTCCTCTGGGTGAACCCTGACTCATTTGAAAGGCTCAGTGGTCACACTATTATTATCATGATGGCTGTAGAAACAGTGGCCGTTTTCCCCCCTCTCCTCTCCACTGATCATTTTTGGCTCAAAAATAATGAAGAACATTCTGTTAACTAGAGCTTGTCAACAAGGTAATTGGAGGTGGAGATCGTCCCATTTTTCAGTGGTACTGGAGCAGAAACTTGTCCTACTGGGAATGTTGTTAGTGGAAGTTACTCTGTGAGACAGTCTAAGCTACATGTTCTGCTCAGCCAAGTCGGAGTGTCCAGCTACATTCCTAGTAATATCTTCAGTGTGTTAGTGGTAGGAGGTCCAAGTGCTACGTTGGTCCAGCTAAGATCCCCTCATTTCTCTCATTAGTATTTCCAGGGCTAGTGGCAGCCACAGTGACTAGGATCAGTAGGATCACTGTCCACCCCATTACCCCCAAGTGGTATTTAGAGGATTATTTCTCTGCATTGCAAAAAATACAGCCATAGGGAAACATAGGCTTCACAGGGTCTTACTCTGCTGTTCCTTTTTCCTTTTTCTGATCTTAAAAGCCTAGAGATTCGCATGTACACCAGTGGTGGATTCATGTCAATGTATGGCAAAACCAATACAGTATTGTAAAGTAAAATGAAGTAAAAATAAAATTAAAAAAATTAAAAAGAATAAAATAAATAAATAAATAAATAAAAGTCAAAAAAAAAAAAAAAAGCCTAGAGATTCAAAGAGTTGATCTTGGGTCAGGACAGATCATCTAAGGCTTTTATTAAGATTAGTGAAAATTATTTACACATAAATATATGAAACAACAACAATAAATAAAATCAACTACAAAAAAGAAAGAAGAAAGAACAAAATACAGTTAGATAGAAGATTTCAAGCACCTGAGGAATGATGTACAAGTGCTTTTGTTATTTTACCACAAGTGAGAAACTTTTTAAAATAGAATCTAGGAAAACAAAACAGTGTGTATTTATATATGCTAAAAACTATGCATTTCTCTATCCACAGTCATTATGGGCTAGGCAATACTCATGTTAGATTAATTTAATAGAGATTTTGCTTCTGTAGATCCAGTATTGAAGTTTAGAAAACTACTCTGTAAGATGCAATTTCTATATAATTACAGTGGTTCTGAGCATGAGTTCTGGCATCAGCCTGCCTGGGTTTGAACACTGGCCCACACCTGGGCAAATTGTTCACCCCTCTGTGACTTCATTTCACTGTCTCCAAAAAACATACCTCCAAAATATATAAGGAACTATTCCAACCTAATAGCCAAAAACCAAATAACCCGATTTTAAAAATGGGCAAAAGACTTGAATAGACATTTCTTTGAAGAAGATAGTCAAATGACTAACAGGTACATTAAAAGATGTTTAATATCACTAATCATCAAATAAGGTGAATTAAAACCATAATGAAGTATCACCTTACACCTGTTAGGGTGGCTGTTGTCAAGAAGGCAAAAGATAGGTGTTGGTGAGGATGTAGAGAAACTGAAATGCTTAAGCATTGTTGATGGGAATGTAATATGGTACAGTTGCTTTGGAAAACACTATGAAGTTTCCTCAAAAAATTAAAAATGATCCAGCAGTCCCACTTCTGGGCATTTAATCCAAAAGGAGTGAAATCAGAATCATGAAGAGATATTTGTGCTTCCATGTTTATTGTAACACTGTTTAAAAATAGCCAAAATGTGGAGAAACAAAAGAAATATTCACCTATAGATGAATGGATTAAAGACAATGTGGTGTATACACACAGTGCAATATTATTCAGCCTTAAAAAAGAAGAGAATTCTATATGCCTCAACTTGGATGAACTTAAAAGACATTACTCTGAGTGAAATAAGCCAGTCGCAGAAGGACAGATATTGCATGTTAATACTTAGATGAGGTAATAGTCAAACTCATAGAAGCCAGGAGTAGAATGGGGGTTGCCAGGGACTGAGGGGATTGGGCAATGGGAAGCTGTTCTTCAACTGGTATAAAATTTCATTTATGCAAGATGACTGAGCTCCTGAGATCTGTTGTATAACATCATGCCTAAGTTTACAATATTGTATTGTATACTTCATTTGTTAAGAGGGGGGATTTTATGTTGTGTTCTTACCAATTAAAAACCAATGAAAAGCAAAAAAAAAAAAAACAAAAAAAACCACACACACAGAAAAACAACCCACCAAAAACCTGTATCTAAGAGATGGTTGTGTGCTTAGTCGCTCAGTCGTGTCTGACTCTTTGAGACTTCATAGACCGTAGCCCACCAGGCTCCTCTGTCCATGGGGATTCTCCAGGCAAAAATACTGAAATGGGTTGCCATGCCCTCCTCCAGGGGATCTTCCCAACCCATGGATTAAACCCAGGTCTCCCACATTGCAGGTGGATTCTTTACCATTTAAGCCACCAGGGAAGCAAAGCAGGTAAGGCGGAATCCAGATGGTTAGGGTTAGGTAAAATCATTCATGCAATGTACAAATGCTTTAAGAACCTGACATGCACTCAGGGTTAAATAACCATCATTATATTTTTATTATACCAGTGGGAACCCAGGTTGCTTGGATTACTTGATCCAAGTTACCATCATTAGTTGGGTGGCATCATGCTTAAGTTCTAGTCACCATAAATCAGAGGGAAAAACAGACCTAGAGGATTGAGAGTAAATATTTAACTTAGGTGTTAGACTGGTTGGCTTTGGTCAGAGCTTATGCTGTGCAGCTATAGGGATTGCTTTCCATCTCCAGTTTCTCAAAAGGAGCTGAAATGAAACTGTTCAGGGCAGTTGCTGGTATACAGTGTGACAGGATGCTGCGTTGCTTTGCAAGGCCTGTTTCAGACTAGGGCACTATTTATTTTCAGGGATGAATCAGGCAAGAGCTGTGATCTGGCTCTTTCCTGGGCAGATGCTATGTGTAAAATGAGCTTAGAAAGCTTGTTAAACCAGAATCTGCATTCAGTTCAGTTCAGTTCAGTCGCTCAGTTGTGTCCAACTCTTTGCGACCCCATGAATCACAGCACCCCAGGCCTCCCTGTCCATCACCAACTTCCAGAGTTCACTCAAACTCACGTCCATCGAGTCAGTGATGTCATCCAGCCATCTCATCCTCTGTCGTCCCCTTCTCCTCCTGCCCTCAATCTCTCCCAGCATCAGAGTCTTTTCCAATGAGTCAACTCTTTGCATGAGGTGGCCAAAGTACTGGAGTTTCAGCTTTAGCATCATTCCTTCCAAAGAAATCCCAGGGCTGATCTCCTTCAGAATGGACTGGTTGGATCTCCTGGCAGTCCAAGGAACTCTCAAGAGTCTTCTCCAACACCACAGTTCAAAAGCATCAATTCTTTGGCACTCAACCTTCTTCACAGTCCAACTCTCACATCCATACATGACCACAGGAGAAACCATAGCCTTGACTAGACGGACCTTACTGGGCAAAGTAATGTCTCTGCTTTTGAATATGCTTTCTAGGTTGGTCATAACTTTTCTTCCAAGGAGTAAGCATCTTTTAATTTCATGGCTGCAGTCACCATCTGCAGTGATTTTGGAGCCCAAAAAATAAAGTCTGACACTGTTTCCACTGTTTCCCCATCTATTTCCCATGAAGTGATGGGACCGGATGCCATGATCTTTGTTTTCTGAATGTTGAGCTTTAGGCCAACTTTTTCACTCTCCACTTTCACTTTCATCAAGAGGCTTTTTAGTTCCTCTTCACTTTCTGCCACAAGGGTGGTGTTATCTGCATATCTGAGGTTATTGATATTTCTCCCGGCAATCTTGATTCCAGCTTGCATATAAGTTAAATAAGCAGGGTGACAATATATAGCCTTGACGTACTCCTTTTCCTATTTGGAGCCAGTCTGTTGTTCCATGTCCAATTCTAACTGTTGCTTCCTGACCTTCATGCAGATTTCTCAAGAGGCAGGTCAGGTGGTCTGGTATTCCCATCTCTCTCAGAATTTTCCACAGTTTATTGTGATCCACACAGTCAAAGGCTTTGGCATAGTCAATAAAGCAGAAATAGATGTTTTTCTGGAACTCTCTTGCTTTTTCCATGATCCAGTGGATGTTGGCAATTTGATCTCTGGTTCCTCTGCCTTTTCTAAAACCAGCTTGAACATCAGGAAGTTCACGGTTCTCGTATTGCTGAAGCCTGGCTTGGAGAATTTTGAGCATTACTTTACTAGCATGTGAGATGAGTGTAATTGTGCGGTAGTTTGAGCATTCTTTGGCATTGCCTTTCTTTGGGATTGGAATGAAAACTGACCTTTTCCAGTCCTGTGGCCACTGCTGAGTTTTCCAAATTTGCTGGCATATTGAGTACAGCACTTTCACAGCATCATCTTTCAGGATTTGAAAGAGTTCAACTGGAGTTCCATCACCTCCACTAGCTTTGTTAGAACCCTAGTAATTTTAATGCCTCATATAGAAGAATGGATTTACTCATATTTTTTTAAGAAGTGAATCATGTTGATGTATGGTAAAACCAATACAATATTGTAAAGTAATTAGCCTCCAATTAAAATAAGTAAATTTATATTTTTTAAAAAAGAAGTGAATCACAGAGTTGAAGAATGCCTGCAGTGTATCAGCAGAATTGTCTTATTTTTCAACTCGCAAAAACTTATGAAACTGTTGGCCAGTATTATCTTTATAAACAGTGGTGTAGATTAAGTTGTCACAAATAATTCATAAATATTAAAAAAAACTTTTAATTTTGAAAATGCTTAACTCTTCCCTCCACACTGATGAGACTGAGATATCTTGTGTTCTTGAGAATTTTGGGGATTAATAGAGTGGAGAAGCGCTGAAACTGATAATTTTTCTTAGACGCTCCTGGAAATTTCCCTCATTAAATGTTGGGCTGGGTTTCCCACAGAAGTTTCAGAGTTTCTGGGGAGATTTTAAATAGAGAGGGATTCTCTTCAGCCTGGATGACGTAGACATGCCCTGCCTACAGGCAGAAAAATGGACAAAATGAGGTCTGATGCTCCCTTTTTCTGTGACCACTGAACCCTAAGTCTCAACTTAGACACAGGCTCCTTCACAGTGTCTCTGGACCAACAGGTCATGAGAAATCTCTATGGCAACAAACCAGCATTAGGGAGACCCTTGCAGAAATACTCAAAGGCTTGAGGAAGTTACAGGATTTTGTCTGAAAAGACACACTGACAGCACACGTAATGCAGCTGGCAAGCTTGATCTTAAGTGCTAGACTGCACCTTGGAAGGATTAACACAGGCTTATTTCTGCATTTATTCAACACATATTTACTGAACACTGGTCTATATGCCAGCACTCTGCTAGTCAAAGGAATAGGAAGATAAGCAAACCAGCGTGGGTCCTGATTTCATGAAACTTATAAATTTTGATAAGAAAGGCCAATATTGCCTCACTTACCTGTCACACAGATACATAATTACAGAGTGTTATAAGCTCCTTGAAGTAAATTACAGACTGCGGTAAGAATGTATAAGATGGGAATGTCGTTGGAACGAAGAGATGGCGGTAGGAATTTGGAATTGTACGGGCTTGTCCGAGAAGGGGTTGAGTCTGTAGGATGAAGAAACTAGACAAGCAGGTAAAATGGGAACGTTCTAGGGAGAAGCATGGGCAAAGGTCCTCGGATGGCAAAATGAAGACAGTAGCCTAAAATGAAGGTTTGTGAAGTGTGCTGGGACAATGTGGTTTATGTCATGTATTTTAATCTTAGTCAAAGGGCAATGGGAACACACTGAAGAGTTTGGGGAAGTGGAAGTGGGGAGAAAAGCAGCAAGATCAGACTTTAATTTTGAGCAATCTGACTGCAGTGAGGAGAAACCATTGAAGGCACACAGAGTAAATATGCTGTCGTTGAGGTAAGAGATGACAGAAGCTTGGACAGATGGTTGCCCTAGAGGTCAAGAGGAGTAGATGGACCCGAGATCTCCTTCAGTTCAGTTCAGTTCAGTAGCTCAGTTGTGTCCAACTCTTTGTGACCCCATGAATCGCAGCACACCAGGCCTCCCTGTCCATCAACAACTCCCAGAGTTCACTCAAATTCACATCCATCGAGTCAGTGATGCCACCCAGCCATCTCATCCTCCGTCATCCCCTCCTCCTCCTCCTGCCCCAAATCTCTCCCAGCATCAGAGTCTTTTCCAATGAGTCAACTCTTCACCAATGTATTGGCCAATGTACTGGAGTTTCAGCTTCAGCATCATTCTTTCCAAAGAACACCCAGGGCTGATCTCCTTTAGAATGGACTGGTTGGTCTCTTTGCAGCTAGGAGATAACATTGATGGTACTTGGTGCTGGACCCAGGAAGAGTTGGTGGAGAGAGGGAGATAGAAACTCCAGGTTTGAATGTATTGTTCACATAGAGCTACATCAGACAGAGCTGGCTTTTAAGATCAGATCAAGGGGAAGATCTGGAACACTTTCTTGGTCCCTCTAAACTAAGTGGGGAGGGACCTCCCTAGCTTGAAGTGGTAGAAGATGATATCTCAATTCATCTTTTTTTAAAAAATTTATTTGGCCAAGACTTAGTTGTGGCATGTGGGATCTAGTTCCCTAACCAGGGATTGAACCCAGGCCCCCTGCATTGGGAGTGCAGAGTCTTAGCCACTGAACCACCAGGGAAGTTCCTCAATTCATCTTGACCAGGAATTCCTGGAGAAGCCCCTCTAAGGTATCCTGAGCAGTGCCCTCAGTCTTTGGTTTACCTTTTTTAAAAAAAAAAATTTAATTAATTTATTTTAATTGGAGGCTGATTACTATACAATATTGTAGTGGTTTTTGCCATACATTGACATGAATCAACCATGGATGTATATGCGTTCCCCATCCTAAACCTCCTTCCCACCTCCCTCCCCATCCCATCCCTCTGGGTCATCCCAGTGCACCAGCCCTGAGCACCCTGTCTCATGCACCGAACCTGGACTGGCAATCTGTTTCACATAGGATAATGCACATGTTTCAATGCTACTCTCTCAAATCATCCTACCCTCGCCTTTTCCCACAGAGTCTAAAAGTCTGTTCTTTACATCTGTGTCTCTTTTGCTATCTCTTATATAGGGTCATCATTACCATCTTTCTAAATTCCATATACATGCATTAATATACTGTATTGGTGTTTTTCTTTCTGACTTACTTCACTCTGTATAATAGGCTCCAGCTTCATCCACTTCTGGTTTACCTTAAGCTCTGTTAAGAAAGGGACTATGTCTTTTTCTTGACTGTTGGCCAGGGCTTAGCAGAAAGCCCAGCACATATGTCCACCAAAATATTATTGATAAATATATGATATTTTCCCAAGAGCACAGAGAATATAAGAAGCAATGGCGAGATGGGGAGAAGTCTAGAAACCTATACTTCAGACCTTTGGTGCAGTGACCCTCCCTCCCTCCCTCCTAGGTCATGTGCTTTTGTTGAGACTATGCCTTTCTACTTCAAATACCCTCATCTCCTCATTTAGTTGAAAAAGCTTTAAAAGTTGCTTGGGTGAATATATTTGGTTTTATTTTGAAGTGATACCATAATTTGGCAGCATTTATTTAAGTATAGCATTTTTTTTTCAGTTGGATGAAACAGGGAGTTATCAATTGTAACTACATGGAGAAATGAGTAAAGAAGTCAGGTCTATGCATAACAAAGGCAATAACCATTAGGAAAGTTCAGGACTTCCTAGGTGGCTCAGACAGTAAAGAACCTGCCAGAGATTCTTACAGGAGACCCAGGTTCTATTCCTGGGTCAGGAAGATCCCCTAGAGAAGGAAATGGCAATCCACTCCAGGATTCTTGCCTGGAGAATTCCAAGGACAGAGGAGCCTGGCAGGCTACAGTCCATGGGGTCGCACAAAGTCACACATGACTGAGCATGCACGCACGCGAGCTCAACTACACAGTGGAAAGTTCAGCAAGGGAGGTTCTGGAAGATTCTAAAAGTCTGGGCAGCCCTAGGGGCCTGGAAGGTTGGGGAGCAGCAGGCTAGATTTGTTTTACAATATTTATTTACTTGGCTGCATCAGGTCGTAGTTGTGGGCATGTGGGATCTTTAGCTGTGCCATGTGGGATCTTTAGCTGTGCCATGTGGGATCCAGTTCCCTGAGCAAGCATCAAACCCAGGCTCACCTGAATTGAGAGCATGGAGCCTTAGCCACTGAACCACCAGGGAAGTCCCAGGTTAGATATTTTTAAAGCAATGAAATGAACCCAAGATCTAGGAATTCAAGGTGAGAAGGAGAAGCCTCAGCAAACGATGTGGATGAACTTCATCTCCAAGAACAAGATGAGTGACAGTCGCCTAGTGTTAATTCCAACCAGAAGAAATCAGGGATGTACAGGTGGAATGGTCTCTGGGCCTTGTAGGACCAAGATGGAGATGAGTCCACTGATAGGTAGTGAGGATAGTTGAGATAACTTTGCTTGAGAATTTTTCTTTTTTTTTTTTTTTGAGAATTTTTCTATATGATTCTTGCTGTGACTGTCTTCATTTTCATGTAAAATGGATGAGTGTATCTTTTCTCAAAATAATGAAACATATGGACCTGATACCATTGGAAATTTGTTTTTGAAAGTCATCAATATGTTGTAAATGTCAAAGGAGGAAACTCCTTCATAGGCAGATGTTTTCAGAAAGGTGAGTAAAAATGAATAGGATTACTGACATCTTCAAAAGAACATGGTTTTAAGCAGCAGATATTAAATATTTTCTTCACAGTAAATTCAGTGTGTGTGTGTGTGTGTGTGTGTGTGTGTGTGTGTGCACATGCATGCACACATATACACACTAGATAATTTCCCCAACTCTTTCACTCTGTGTTATTCTGTGGTTGCCCAAGTATGTTAGTTGCGCGGTTGTGCCTGACTCTTTGCGACCCTTTGGACTGTAGCCCGACAGACTCCTCTGTCTATGGGATTCTCCAGGCATGAATACTGGAGAGGGTTGCCATTTCCTTTTCCAGGGGATCTTCCAAACCCAGGGACTGAATCCCAGTCTTCTGCAAAGAGGTAGATTCTTTACCATGCAAAGAGGTAGATTCTTTACCATCTTAGCCACCAGGGAAGCCCATATTATCCTGCAACAGATATTAAAATTTGACACTTTGGGTTTTTTCATATAAATATTCAACCAACCTTTGTGAGTGATACTGGGTGCTGGGGTTTGGGGAAGCATCTGTTTAGGCAGTTTCTTTTGGATGGGGTGTGGGTTCAGAGTCAATCCAGTTTAGAACCATTAAATGAGCCAGCAGAAGGCCTGCTCTCACCGTAACTGCCGGTACAAGAGAGTCTCTGAATTTAGCTCTCTATTTTCATGGGGCTTTAGAGACACCTCACATACTGGATTTCCCAACCATCTCAAGTATAAGTTGTAAAAGAGTCTATGTCTCATTACATTTACAAGCCTCAGGATAAACACAGGCTCTACATTTTTCTTCTTTTGGAATGACAAGTTCCTCTGCTGTTACCACCTATCCGCAGATGGTGGTCCTGGAATCTCTCTACCCACACGTTTATACCTGTTTCTCTTTTTCAGTCCTCTTATTCCTTCTCTCATTTTCCTTCCCTCCTCCTTGCACTCTTACCTAGCATTTTTCTGCTGCCCCTTAGCTTCTACCAGTCTCACAATGCCCCATTACCCTTTCTTCTCCTGCCCCCATTGATGCTCACAGAACTGGGTTCCAGTCCTTCAGAACCTTATTCTCAGCAAGATAGTACATCCAATCCCCCTTTAAGAAATTATTTTACTTATCTCTTAATATTTTGATCAGAAACAAATATTTAACATTCAGGAGTCACTCTAAGTGATATGGATTAGAAGCATGGGACAGGCACGGGTGAAAAATCATTTTGGATGGGAAAGCCTGTCCACTTTCCATACATTATAACCAGCAGGCAAAGACTAAATATCGGGCAGGTGCCATCCCTGCCCATCTTCTCAAGAAAAATTTAAGGAGGGACCCTGGGACCTCAAAGGTGATGGTGGCAGCCTGTCTTTTTTACCAAAAGGAGTTTGATCTAAATGAGTCCAGTTTGGATTAGGTAAAGAATGAGATTGAGGAGATGTGTCCTAGAAATCAGCCAATTTCACAGCCTGGGGCAGGTATTTGTCATCAGCTGAGTCATACTGCCTTGGGATTAGCCAGCTCTACTTTCTGTTTCAACAATAAAAAGTCTTGCAAAACTGCTGGCATGTGAGACAGAGGGATCCAGAAAGTTTTGGCATCTTTTCCAGCAGCATAACGGGTTTTAGGGAAGAGACTTGTGAGAGCATGGTCCATGCACTCCACCACCAGGGACAGATCCACGTTCACAAAGGATGCGGTGCCTTTCAATTTTTCTAGGCCTGTAAAAAAAAGAGACAGAAGCACATTTACCCTGTGGAAGAAGGGGAGTAGGGGAGTGTGAAGCTAGGTTGCAAAGGGGAGGACGCAGTGAGGGAATTTATTTTGAATTTGCCATTATAACTGGGTCCGCTTGTGGTGGGTTTTTATCTATTCCTCAGAAAAGGAAGCAGCAGTGATTTCTGTAGATTGTTGGCTCTCAGACTTGAGTGAGCAGCAGAATCTCCTAGAGAGCTTGTTCGAAGCCAGAACCCAGGAAGTTAGTAGTTTGTATAAACATGGTGGTAGTAGTATAAACACAGTACTTCTTAAAACAAATTTGATATAGGAAATGTGTGTGCACGTGCTTGCGCATGTATGTGTGCACTAATATAGCACGTGCCTCTATAATTCAGTGAATAAAGAGAGACTCATCCACTAAAGCCCTGACTCAGGAAGCTAAAGGTATCCTGGTTCTCAGCAAATGAATTGTTTGAGTAATGAGCCAAGATAGCTTTAAAGAGACAGTGACTGGTGATGGCTTGAAGCATTCCTCCTAAGCTCTTAAAACATATTTTAAATTGTGTATCCTCAAGGGAAAATCTACTGTGTTAAATCTTTTTTACTTCAGCTCCCAGTAGCCACAAGCTGTTCCAAGAGCCTAACTGAGGTTAGCTCAGAAGTCTTAAGTCTATTTTAAACTCCTACGACTCCAGTCTGGGAAACGAAGCAAAGTGAGTTTAAATTTGTGGTCTGCTTTGGATCTATGAGTCTCGCTGATCTCAAAGTCTTGGCTTGGAGAACTCTAATAAGAGCAACCAGGACAAAATCGGGCTCTAAGCCTTTTGTAATTCTGAGAAAGGACCCCTGACCCAGAGGCCAAGTCAAAAAATTTGAGATAGAAGTTGATGATATATTCTCAGGCATCTAGAAAATATCAATTTCAACATCAAACAGGGAAAGCTCTTTTCAATGAGGGATTTTGTTCTCGAACTTAGAGGCGTCGGAGTCGGTGAGTGAGCAACAGCGTTTAGTGGCAGTGGTCGTAACCTGATATGTAGTGACATGTCAGCACTGCGAGGTTTGTCAAACCAGACGTTCTAGTTGACATATATGTACCTGCATGCATGTGTCTGCGTGTGTGAGTGTGCGTGTGTGCAGTGGGGTAGTTGCAGAAGTCAGTCATTCTCCCCCAGTAGATGTGACTAGGCTTGGCTCCACCTTGAATACTCCTGGCCTCGAACCTTGCCACAGCTGGCTGTCTTACCTAAGCCCGCCAAAGAAGAGGCAGGATCACAGCTGGGGTTAGGGTGACACCAGGCCAGGTGGAGCTCCTGGCTCAAAGCAGGAGCTTAGTAAGTGTTTGAGGACTAGTGAGTAAATGTTAATAGGGCCGGGAAGACTGACATGGAGGCAAGAGCCCTGATACAGGAAGTTCCAGCAGTTCCTCAAAGCCTCATTCCCATTACAGTGCATGGCAGAGAATAGATGGCCAAGTCAGGCCATCTGGGTTCAAATCCAGCTCTTCCACTTACTAGCTGTGCTACTTTGGGCAAGTTACATCCCTGTGCCTCTGCTTCTGTAAAATCCAGAGGGTTTGTTTGGGTGCTTTAAATGAAAGAGTTTGTGTAAAGTGCTTAGAATGGTGACAAGTATATAGCGAATGTTTACTATGTGTTAGTCATTGTTATCTAACCTTTATGATTATTCCTCCAGCCTTGACTCAGTCTGACTTACCTTATTTCTCCTTCCATCTCCACTGCCATGCGTTCCTGCTGCGGAAAGCTTCCACCCAAATATTAATAATTTCTTCCTGTTTAGGTCATGTTCAAACCTGACCTTTCCTATAAAGGTTTCTTAGCCAGAAATGCTTTGATCCTGTGCTGAATTTCTCGAGCAGTTAGAGACTGTACTATCTAGCACTCCTTCTAGGCTGTTGGGTTGTGTCTCAGAAATAAAGGATGGAGTTTCTTGCATGTTGTAAATCTCAGTGTTCAGAGTCATCTGGTTACTTTCTGTTGTCACCTGGATTGTAAGTTAGTCAGAGTCTGAGTCTTTGAATGAGTGGTAGGTGATCACCAAAAAGAGGTGGTTTGTGTAGATGTAATGACCATGGGCTCCAGTCCAGGCATTGCTCTGAGGAGCTGTATAAACTTGGGTAGGGCATTTCCCCTTTCCAAGCCTCTGCTTGCTGCTATAGTTCTTTTGAGGAATAAATGATACAATTCATAAGGCATTTAGTATAGAACTTACCACTTAGTAAATGCTCAGTAAGTGTTTATAAACACGAGCAAGAGATGACACTAATTAATAGGGACTCCTGATCTATATTTGAGATCTCTACTGGTGTATTACCGTGATAACCTTATTTTTTCCTTTCTGTTCGAGTCTCTTTCAAACTGTCTAGGACAATGAACCCCATAGGACCCTGGGTCCACCCCAAAGCTCACTTTTCTTGATGTAGCTTTCTCCATATTGTTGTTTGATGTCTGGAGACAGATGCTTCCAAATGGCAAGTTTTTTTTCAGCAGCCTTTTCTGGATCTGACAAATTGGTTTTGAACAATCCTGGTTCAATGCAAGCGACATGCACACCAAAAGCTTTCATGTCCCTCCTGTGAAAAGAGCCAGTTGAAGACATTTAATTCAGGCTTATTTGAATAATTTTTGCTTATAAATATTTTCACGGAATCACAGAATGGTGTGCCCAGGAAAGAGCATCATATTCTACCTCATCTCAGTTTGCAGATGAGGAACTGAACTATGGGATGGATCATCTTCCACATTCCAGACTGGCTACTATGTAGTATACATGTGGGACACATCTGAATAGCACAGCAAAGTCTTTGAAAGTGAACAAACATTGGGAAAAAACCACAGAAGTTTGGTTGGAAGTTGTGACCTGAACACAAGCTGGTCAATTATCTGCTAAAAACAACAATAACAACAGAAACCTATCAACATTCTCCCCAGAATATAATAAGACTCATAGTTTCATGCTGTATCAAGTGTTTAGCAAGGCCGAAGTAACACAGATGTTGGAATTATCAAAGTCTTTAACATACTTGTTACAGACATGCTCCAAGAGAGAGACACTCCTGAAATAAATGGGAATTTAGAAAGCTTCAGAAAAGAGAGAAAAGATAAAGAAGAACCAAGTGAAAATTTTACACTTGAAAAATGCATTAACCAAAATAAAATATTTACTGGCTAGACTCATTAGTAAAATGAAGAAGATGAAGGAAAGTCAATGAATTTGAAGATAGATCACTAGAAATTTCCTAATTTGAACAGCGGAGAGAACAATGATTGACAAAGTGAACAGAACCATAGGAATCTGTGGGACAAAATCAAAAGGTCTAATATTTGTGTTAGAATCCCAGAAGGAAGAGAAAGAGTGGATTGTAGATAAAAAATGTTTGAAGAAACAATGGCTGAAACCTCCTCAGATATGTGAAAAGGCATAAAGCTACAGATTGGAGAAGCCCAGAGAACCTCAGACATCATAAACCCAAAGAGTGAACCTCAGACATCATAAACCGAAAGAAACTAATGCCTGGGGCACTGAATTGAAGGACTTTATTAAATTGGTCCTTTAATAGCTTTATGCTCTGGAGTTCTCTGGTGACCCATAGCAAAAAGAGGTAGTCAGTGCTTTCTCGTGGTAGCAAAATCTTCACATTAGATTAGCAAGCTTGTGTGTGTGTGAGTCACTCAGTCTTGTCCAACTCTTTGCCACCCGATGGACTATAGTTCGCCAGGCTCCTCTGTCTATGGGATTCTCCAGGCAAGAATAATAGAGTGGGTTGCCATTCCCTTCTCCAGGGTAGCAAGCTTCTAAGTTTTATTTGGAAATAGAAGCATCAGAGGAAAGCTGTCTTTCTTGTCCTTAGGGTAGAGGTGGGACAGTTACCATTCACTCAGCTATAGTGTGTGAAATTTGAGTCCAGAACTTGCAACAAGTGGGAAAAAATGTTGCATCACTAAGATATTACTTTATCAGATAATTTTCTACTGAGGGTTTTAAATAAGATATCACTGTTGTGTCTGCATCTGACAGTAATACCAACAGAGAGACCTGATTTAGTTCCTCTCTGTGATTCCCTAACTATTAAACAAGCTAATCTGTTGGATACAAATTTGCCACCACTATTCACATATGCATTAATGCAAAAAGGAGAAAAGACTTTAAAAGATTTAGGTTCAAATCCTATTCTACCACTTGACAGCTGGGTGACCTTGGGGGAGTTATCTCATCTCTCTTAGCTTCAGTGGTATCATTTATATTTTATTTCTCACTTTTTAAATTTTTTTTTCCTTATTTTTTGCTTCAAACCCTTGTGTCAAGGGCTGACTTTCAGTATCATAAATTGGGAATAGTTTAAAGCACTAAATAGAGTGTCTGGTTGATAAATGTTCAGTGAGTGTTAGTGGTTATTATTTGCTAAGATGCCCATGTTTGCTTTACCTTAAGCTGTCATTGAAGCCTTCTACTGCATATTTAGATGGAGAATAGCCCCCTCCACCAAATGCAAGCCGACCCCCAATGCTGGAGACATTGATAATTCTCCCTCGAGCCTTTTTGACCAAGGGAAGCATGTTTAACGTGACACTGATGAGTCCAAACAGGTTCACTTCAACAGGTTCTCTGTAGTCCTCGACCGTCAGCCAGTCGTTGGGTGCCAGCACACCAAGAATGCCAGCGTTGTTGATCAGACCCCAGAGACCTAGAACAGAGCGGAAGGGAAGGAGGTGTGGCACAAGGTCACATTTATATAGGCATCCTTGATGGAAATACAGCTCTGCCTTATCTGATGGTGCCATTTCCTCCTTCCGGTCACATTCCTTCCTGCTTTGAATACTTGCAGTTTGGGGAAGTGATAGTACAGTGGGTGGGAGGTTAAACTGAAACGGCTGAAGTTTTGTTACTGGAAACCAACCTCACAATTTTTCTGTTTCTGCTTAGAATGTCAAACACTATCTGAGTGAGACTTTTTCATCTCAGATATGAGGAGATTGCTCTATTTTCCTATCATGCTGGATGGCATAGCCAGAGAAAGCTTATGAACTGTTTTTGTAGACAAAGAACAACATCGATCTATTTCACATTTATTTTTTTGGTAAAAATCCAATCATTCACCTGTCTTATTTTATGATGGGAAACACTTAACATTGTTAAAAGTGTTTGGCGTTCAAGCATTAAAATATTATTTGGAGCCTTATCAAACCACTGCTTTTGAGGTTCAGAGTCTCAACTATATGATGAAGATGTGATAAAGAAAAATCACATCTGTTTGTTTTTTCCTTTGTGGATTCAAATATCTTCATCCATGAGAGTATTTCAAACTTCATTCAAGGAAATAAAATAAAAAGTCTTCTAGTTCAGAATGCTCCTATCTTTGCAGACTCTAATGCAGAATGAGGTCCGATGACTCCCTATTCTACCACGACTGCCTAAGACACATTTGCTCAGATCGCCAGACTATTTTCTTCCTTTCCCAGTGACATTGTGTGAGCTCTGGAACCATCTTGCAGTCAGAAGATGGTCCTGGATATCCAGATGGCAATTCAAGGGTTGCCCTCAGGATCTACTGTAGCTTTTGGCCCCAAGTTTGCTATGTAAGTGGCTAGAGTAGCACTTCACAGAAAAAGACCAGTTAACACAATCATCTCAGTTCTAAATTCACCCATGTGAACATTTGAGAACATAACATGGGCTGTGTCTCTCATGCATGTAGACAGCTTGCAATGTAGAAATATTCAGGGCTAGTCTAAACTTTCCCTCATCTTCTCCAGTACACAACTGGTATTTAGCAGACTTTTTTTTTTTTTTGGAAAGACCATTTAAAATCAGACTATTTACTTTCATTTAGCTTTGCTTACTTCTCAACACCCCCTCCATTCCCCTCATTTTCACATCACTCACCTTTCTCCCCAACTTGGTTTTTCACCCACTGGGCAGCCCTCTTGACATTTTCTGGGTCAGTTACATCCAGAAGCACGGTATGAAGCCTCTCTGAAGTTTCTGCCTTTAAAGCTGTTGATCCTGATTCAGTCAGACAGGCAGCAATTACATGAAATCCTTTCTTATCAAAAGTTCTGGCTGCCAAGTTTCCAAAGCCAGTATCACATCCAGTGATGAAAATGTACTTATCAGTGATATTTGCGATCTTTAGCTGTCTTTTATAATTCCACAGAAAACCACAAAGGATCAGAAGGGCTAAGAGCCAAAAGAGCATTTTTTTCCTGTTGTATGACAAGGACACTTCTTTCTTGAACAATAAAAGAAGATGGCGTCCTGAGTGTTCAAAATTAGAAAGAAAATTCAAATTAGAACCATTAGGGCATAATAACCCAGAGTGATGAACTTAAGATATCTTAATGCATTTGGATGGATACATAGATGGTTAAAAATACAATAACTCTTGTTTGGTTGGGAAGATGGCCATTTAAGTGTTAAACTACACCTATCATATGTGCGTGTGTGTGCTCAGTCGTGTCTGACTCTTTGTGACCCGCATGGACTGTTTTTCTCCGGGCTCCTCTGTCCATGGGATTCTCCAGGCAAAAACACTGGAGTGGGTTGCCATTTCTTCCTCTAAAGGATCTTTCCGACTTAGGCATCAAACCTGTGTCTCCTGCATTGCAGGCAGATTCTTTACCACTAAGCCACAAGGGTTTCCCAAGTGGCAGAGAAAGTAACTGGCAAAATTGACATGGGTCATTGGGTTGATTTTACTTTTTTTTCTCTCTATATATATGCAAATATTTCATTGCTTAATAAGGAATATGAACATAAACACAGATAGAATGATACACACACACTCATGCACACAGACACACAACTCTATTTCTGTTATTTTACAAGGAATAGATTGTTTCAGATAAAAATAGTTCAATATATCTTCACTTATCGTGGAAAATTTGGACTCTGCTTTCATCTTTTTTTCCTGCTGAAAGATCTATAGCTAAAGAAGGAAAAAATGGGTAATAAAAATAAGTCAGAGGTAAAAGGAAGGTTTGTGCAAACTAGTTGGTTCTTGTGGTATAGCTGTGACTATTTCTAAAGCAGTCAGGTTTTTAGACTATTGTGACTTAAAAATTTGGTATAGTTTTTCCAAATCTTCCCTCTGTAGGAATTATTGATTTGTTGCAAGTCGATGTCTATGTAGCAAGATTTCCCCTTTTCAAATAAATAAATACATTTAAAATATATAATTTTGAGGGGTGGAGTGGTGTAACCGACTCTTGCAAAATTTCATATTTAGACATTTTAAGGAAATTTCATGTTTATACATTCAATTAGTATAGCATTTTGCTCAAGCCTAGGTCTTGATAAAAAATTGTTGAATAACTAAAAGTTGACTATATTCACCAAATGGATTCTGTAACCTTTGTGGCAATCCAAACTCCCAAGGGAATTATGTGAAAAATGCAGATATTCATGGGGTTTAATGTGCCCTAGAGCTGAGAGTCAGAGAAGGCAATGGCACCCCACTCCAGTGCTCTTGCCTGGAAAATCCCATGGATGGAGGAGCCTGGTGGGCTGCAGTCCATGGGGTTGTGAAGAGTCAGACACAACTGAACGACTTCACTTTCACTTTCATGCACTGGAGAAGGAAATGGCAACCCACTCCAGTGTTCTTGCCTGGAGAATCCCAGGGATGGGGGAGCCTGGTGGGCTGCTGTCTATGGGGTCACACAGAGTCGGACACGACTGAAGTGACTTAGCAGCAGCAGCAGCAGCAGAGCTGCGAGTGGAAACTCTGCGTTGTAGGGTTTTGCTGCTGGCAGGCAGGCCTGAGGGAGCAATAGTGAAACAATGGCTTACTTCCGTAAAGCGTTCTGCCTTTCACTTTTGCATATAGGTCTCACTAGATCCTCTTCGTAGCATTTTCAGTTAGAAAGGGCTCATTACTTGCCTCATTTTATAGGATAATTAATATGCCAATTAATAAATGTAAAAGGAAAATTGGAATTAGCAAATCATCATGTGGCAGCTGACAAAGTAACAGCTGTCCCAGGCAATTCTAAACTAGTGGGCGAAATTCCGATGAGAAACAGTAGCTATAGAATCTCAAAGAATCTCTGCATAAGGCTCGTACTAAGCAAAAAGAGAGCAATAGTAATCTCACAGTGGAGAAATCTGACGGATACCACTTGAACCAAGTGATAAAAGTGAACGCTACAGAGACGACAAAATGCAGAGGAGTAGCTGGACATGGAGTACTTCTCTCTCCATGGATGCATCAGGGATGTATCTTCAGATCCAAGGATCTCACAGAGCTCCAGCTGAGAGCTGGCAGGAGTGCCTGATCACCGGAAAGGAATATGGATCCACACAAAACTCAGTAAGAGGAAGGAAGGAAGGAAGGAAGGGAAAATTAGGAGAATGAGTAGGACTGGATCTGCACTCAGGGGGTGAAGGAACTAAAGCAGGGGTGAGATTCCCACACCAGAGCAATAGTTTGGGACAGAGAGGAGGCATTTGAGGCTGTTGGAGAGTGAATCAATTGATCTGTGACTTTCTGAATGGAACAGAGAACCACAGCCCTACCTGTCCAGGACACAGGTCCCTCTGTACGCGCAGTCGCTGGGAGCTGGACCGTTGGGATTAGAGAGCAATCCCGAAGTGAGGGCTGCTGGTGACTGCAGGAGATGGCCTGAAGGGATGTGAGGGAGGCGATCACGGTGGGAGTGCCCTTGAAGGAGAGCTGGGCAGCCACGGAGGCAGGGCCCTACTGCTGAAGCATGTGCAGGAGGTGGAGTCACCACTGTAGCCTCTCTCTCTCCCCACAGGCCAGAGCCAGCAGCTGACCAGTAGAGCAAGACCCCAGAGATGGTGGTCCTTGGGGGGCTTGATGCACCAAACAACAGAGAAAGATCAGAGCCAGGAGGGCCCTTTGAGCACCTGCTTCACCAAGCAACAAAGAAGGACCAGCTAGGGAAGTCCTTTGAATGCCAGCTTCCAGAGGCTAGAAAAAGACTCTATGTGCTAAATTGCTTCAGTTATGTCCCACTCTGTGTGACCCTGTGAACTGCACCCTGCCAACCTCCTCTGTCCATGGGATGCTCCAAGCAAAAATATTGGAATGGGTTGCCATGCCTTCTCCTGGGGGCTTTTCCCAGCCCAAGGATCAAACCCATGTCTCTTATGTCTCCTGCATTAGCAGGTGGGTTCTTTATCACTAGCACCACCTGGGAAGCCCCTGAAAAAGAGTCAAATAGCACTTTATCTCCTATGCCCATGGCCACTGGCTTCCCTACAATTTTGGCCCCACCAGGTTCCCCACACTCTGAACGGCCGTGCCACCTCTGTGCCCAGTCCTCGCTGGTGCAGAGCTGCCAGAGGCTAGAAGGCAAAAGCCTCACTAGTGCCGTGCCTCCTGCTCCTGTGGCCGCCGCCTCCCCTGCAGGCGCGGTGCTGCCAGGGTCCCCACAATTCAAGCAGCTGCGATACCTCCACTCTTGGTCCTCATTGGGGCAGGCCCAAGTCCTCCAGGGCAGCCTCAGGAGTGAACTCCCATGGAGAACCTGCATGCAGTGGTGAGGATAAAACCCCAATTGAGCTCCAGGGGCAGAGTGGCTAAGGAATAGGATTGAAAATCTCTCCACCAGCTGTACAAGCTGCAGATTAAATCCACACAACCAGCTAGGTAGACTCTGTGCCTATGGAATATACAAAAGGACAAGAAGAGAAAGAAAAAAAGAAAAAACACATAAAAGAAAAAAACCCTAGCTCTGGCAACTGTGGACATTGGAGGCAAGTACGCATAGGAGTAGAGGCTATGTCCAAAGAACAGTGCAGTGTAGGAGGGCTTCCTAGGAGGTGGAGGTGGAGCTACTGCTCTCTATATACATTTTTTTTTTCTTTTTTTCCCCTTTCCCCTCTTTTCCCCTCTCTCCCCCTTCTCCCCTTTTATATCCTTTTAATCTTTTCCCCCCTTTTTTCTTTTTCATATATTTCTCATTTTCTTCCTTTTTTCATTCTATTTTTTCTCTCTTCCTTTTGTAAATGTGTGAGTTTCTTTGAGTGCTCTTGGCAATTGAGTGTTGTTTTCACCATTAGTCTTGAGGTTTTGTCTTCTGTGCTGTGATCCCTGTGAAGTCTTGGTGCTACAGTAAGGGAAGGAACCAATAGCAGACTATTGGAGGCAGAAAAATGGGGAAAGACAGAATGGTGGAAAGAACTGAAGCAGAGCAGAATAAGGAAAAAAAAAAGGAAGAGATGAGGACAGTCTCAGAGACCTCTGGAACAACATTAAGCACAATAACATATGAATTATAAGGATCCCAGAAGAAGGGGGGGAACAAAGGCATGAGAAAATATTTGAGGAGATAATAGTCAAAAATATCCTTAACTTGGGGAAGGAAATAACCATCCAAATCCAGGAAGCCCAGAGTCCAATACAGGATAAACCCAAGGAGAAATACACCAAGACACATATTAGTCAAACTAATGAAAATTAAACACAAAGAACAAATATGAAAAGCAGCAAATAACACACAAGAGGATTCTCATAAGGCTAACAGCTAATCTTTCAACAGAAACTCTGGCCAGAAGGGAGTGACGAGGTATACTTAAAGTGATGAAAGAAACAAAATTACAACAAAGATTACTCTGTCTAGTAAGGATCTCATTCGGATTCAAAGGAGAATTCAAAAGCTTTACGGATAAGCAAAAAAAAAAAAAAAAAAAAAAAAAAAGATAGGAGAATTCAGCGTCACCAAACCAGCTTCACAACAAATGCTAAAGAAACTTCTCTAAGTTGGAAACACAAGAGAAAGAAAAGACCTACAAAAACAAACCCAAAAGAATAAAGTAAATAGTAATAGGATCATTAGTTAATTAGTATTAGTTGCTCAGTCGTGTCCAACTCTTTGTGACCCCATGAACTGTAGCCCACCAGGCTTCTCTGTCCATGGAATTCCTCAGGCAAGAATATTGGAGTGGATAGCCATTTTCTTCTCCAGAGGCTCTTCCTGACCCAGAGATTGAATCTAGGTCTCCTGCATTGCAGGCAGATTCTTTACTGTCTGAGCCACCAGGGAAGCCCCATACATATCATATATATCAATAATTATGTTAAACGTAAATTGACTAAATGCTCCAATTAAAAGATACAATGGATACAAAAACTAGACCCTTATATATACAAGAGACCCACCTGTCTACAAGAGACCCACCTCAGACCTAGGGACACACAGACTCAAAGTGAGGAGCTGGAAAAAGATATTCCATGCAAATGGAAATCAAAAGAAAGCAGGAATAGCCATAGTCATATCGGATAAAATAGACTTTAAAATAAAGACTGTTATAAGAGACAAGGAAGGACACTACATGATGATCCAGGAATCAATCCAAGAAGAAGATATAAAAATTATAAATTATATGCATCTAACATAGGAGCACCTCAATACTAAGGCAAGTGCTAATAACTATTAAAGGGCAAATTGACAGTAACACAATAATAGTGCAGGTCTTTAATACTCCATTAATACCAACAGACAGATCTACCAGACAGAAAATTAATAAGAAACACAAGCCTTAACTGATACATTATATCAGTTGGACCTAACCGATATTTATAGGGCTTTTTATGCTAAAACAGCAGCTTTCACTTTTTCTCAAGCGCACATGGAACTTTCTCCAAGATAGAGCACATTTTGGGTCACAAATCAAGCCTTGGTAAATTTAAAAAAATTGAAATCAGTGCTCGCTTCGGCAGAACATATACTAAAATTGGAACGATACAGAGAAGATTAGCATGCCCCCTGCGCAAGGATGACACGCAAATTCGTGAAGCGTTCCATATTTTTAGAAGACATACGGATGGCTAACAAACACATGAAAAGATGCTCAACATCACTCATTATTAGAGAAATGCAAATCAAAACCACAATGAGGTACCACTTCACACCAGTCAGAATGGCTGCGATCCAAAAATCTGCAAGCAATAAATGCTGGAGAGGGTGTGGAGAAAAGGGAACCCTCCTACACTGTTGGTGGGAATGCAAACTAGTACAGCCACTTTGGAGAACAGTGTGGAGTTTCCTTAAAAAATTGCAAATAGAACTACCTTATGACCCAGCAATCCCACTTCTGGGCATACACACCGAGGAAAACCAGAATTGAAAGAGACACATGTACCCCAATGTTCATCGCAGCACTGTTTATAATAGCCAGGACATGGAAACAACCTAGATGTCCATCGGCAGATGAATGGATAAGAAAGCTGTGGTACATATACACAATGGAGTATTACTCAGCCGTTAAAAAGAATACATTTGAATCAGTTCTGATGAGATGGATGAAACTGGAGCTGATTATACAGAATGAAGTAAGCCAGAAAGAAAAACACCAATACAGTATACTAACACATATATATGGAATTTAGAAAGATGGCAATGACGACCCTGTATGCAAGACAGCAAAAGAGACACAGATGTGTATAACGGACTTTTGGACTCAGAGGGAGAGGGAGAGGGTGGGATGATTTGGGAGAATGGCATTCTAACATGTATACTATCATGTAAGAATCGAATCGCCAGTCTATGTCCGACGCAGGATACAGCATGCTTGGGGCTGGTGCATGGTGATGACCCAGAGAGATGTTATGGGGAGGGAGGTGGGAGGGGGGTTCATGTTTGGGAACGCATGTACACCCATGGTGGATTCATGTCAATGTATGGCAAAACCAATACAGTATTGTAAAGTAAAATAAAGTAAAAAAAAAAAATTGAAATCATTTCAAGCATCTTTTCCAACCACAACACTATAAGACTAGATATCAGCTACAGGGGAAAAAATCTACCAAGAACACAAACACGTGGAGGCTAAACAATACACTTCTGAGTGACCAACGTATTACTGAAAAAGTCAAAAAAGAAATCCAGGTATACTTAGAAACAAATGACAATGAAAACAACAATTCAAAACCTACAGGAGGCACTAAAAGTAGAGCTAAGTGGAAAGCTTATACCAACACAAACCTCCCTTAAGAATCAAGAAAAACATTGAATAAGCAACCTAACCTTACACCTAAAGCAACTAGAAAAAGAAGAACAAAAAACCCTAAAGTTTGTATAAGGGAAGAAATCATAAAGATCAGAGCTGAAATAAATGAAGGAGACAATAGCAACTTTTGATCCTGTACTGGAAAATCATTTTTTCTTTTGTCAAATAGAACATTTTTAGGTTGACAAGTGAAATTTGAGTAAGCTCTGTAGATCTGATAAACAATAAATATTACATGAATATCAAATTCTCAGTTTTGATCACTTCTATGATTATGTAGAAAATGTCCTACTCTTTAGGAAATACACATGGAAGTATTTAAGGATTAAGTAGCACCATGTCTCCAACTTACTCTTAAATGGTTTAGGAAATAATAAAAATATGTATATAAACAAACATTAAGAATATGTACATTCTCTAAAGAGAGAATAAGAATGTAAGTGTGGTACAATGTCAGTATCTGGGGATTCTGGGTTGTGCTATTCTTTCAACTTTTCCATAAATTTGAAATTAATTCAAACCAAAAAGTTCAAAATTTGGCAAAGGAAAATGATTTTTTTTTTTTTTTAATGAGAAAAGTGTTCGTTTGACTGCTTTGAGTTCCATGCACAGGATAGGTGAGAAGTTTCATATCCAGAACTTCAGAGTCTAGTGACCTTGGACACCAAGTTTTCTGCCTTCTTCTCTTTGGGAAGTTCACCTTCATAACCACTGGAGGAAAGCAAAAACTCAGACCAAATCAGTCAGACTCCCTCTCCCTCTTCATCTTATCCATCTCCCCCCTCAACTTCCTCCTTCCCTAGCCAAACCAATTTTTCCCGGGTGACAAGCAAACAGAGAGGAGGTTTTAGTTGTTAGGGATGGGCTCACATTAAAATGTCTTGTCCTCATTAGTTACTCCTTTGGGCTGAGGGTTATTTCAGATGCTGGTGTCCTAGCCTGCAGCCTGAATCCAAGGACTGCCAGGCTTGACCTAGAGCTTTGCAAAGTCTGCCCTTTCCCCAAAGATTACCATGCAAAAATACTGCTTCTTCTTCAGTCCCTAAGGCTCACACACCTCTAGGTCATTGGACCAAGTCAGCCACAAACCAACACATACCTTTGTCCTCTAATTTTAGCCAAGATGCCACCTTTGAGTAATAACCCTCGGTCAGTCAGAGTTGCTGAGAACATGACCTGTACACAGGAGCTGATTGATGGTTGATTGGTTCACTGACCACTGGGAAGTAAATGAGTAACAGCAACTCACAGGGCTGCATCAGCCTTATTCTGCCAGCTGTGGTCACCTCCATATGGGTCGTTGGTGCCAGCAATTCAGTCAGGGCATTGACTTTGGTTGCTTGGGTTGTTGGCATCTCTGTGTGTTTTCCAATTTATCTCACAGCATTTATTGGAAATTGTATTTCCAATTTATCTCCCTGCTTAGTAGGCGTACAAATCTCTCAGCAAGAAGTGCCTAGGTCTGCAGGGTCCCTCTAGCACCCAGGGACTGTGAGCTTATTGACTCATCAAGGCCAAGAACAGAGTAAGAGAAAGCAGATCTTCAGCCCCTATAGCTCAATGCATGAGTTGGGGTGCAGTTCTGAGCGTATGTCCTCTGAACAGGTCATGGAGTGTTTTCTTCAGCCAAAATCAACACTAGCCAATTTGCCAGTAAAAATTTAGAAAGCAAGGACCAAGGTCACACACACACACACATACACAAGAGACATTAAATCAGGGTTTAGGTGCTGAAGCCTTGGAATCAGGCAGATCAAGTTTCAGGTTCAGTTCCTCTACCATCAGAGGGCCTTTAGGTGAATTGTTATATTACTTTCATTTCCATTTTCTATCTGTAAAATAGAGATAACTTCTACCTTGAAGAGTGTTGTTATTTAGTCGTTAAGTCTTATCCAACTACTCATGACTGTATGAACTATACCCCGCCAGGCTCTTCTGTCCATGGGATTCTCCAGGCAAGAATACTGAAGTGGGTTGCCATTTCCTCCTCCAAGGGATCTTCCAGACCTAAGAATTGAACTCATGTCTCCTGCATATTCTGCACTGGCAGATAGATTCTTTACCACTGAGCCACTGGGGAAGCCCGCCTTGAAGAGTACCCGGTGAAATGAAATGATGGGCACACAGAAAGACCCTTGTCATGTGGCAGGATTGGCTGCTGTATGCATTGCTCAAGTCTTAGCATGGGGTTCTCAGCCTCAGTATTTTTGCAGTTTTGGTCAGATAATTCTTTATTGTGGGGGGTCTCTCCTGTGTATTACAGGATGTTTAGCACCACCCTGGCCTCTGACACTTAGATGCCAGTAGTCCTCTTCCCCAGTTGTGACAACCTAAAATGTCTCCAGACATTGCCAGATGTTCCCCTAGGAATAAAATTCCTCCCAGTAGAGAACTGCTGGTCTAGTGTTTCCTTGTCTTGGAGGTCCAGAACAGTACAGTATTCAGAACTGCTGGAAACTGCTGAAAACCCAGACTGGAAATTCAGTCTTTGTTTCCTTAGTAGTGACATATTGATGAAAGCTTATATTTTTTATGGTCTTACCAGAAAATTTTTATTATTTATAAATACTGGATGGCATCATCAGCTCAATGGACATGAGTCTGAGCAAACTCCTGGAGATAGTGAAGGACAGGGAAGCCTGGAGTGCCACAGTCCATCTGGTCGCGAAGAGACAGACCTGACTTAGCGATTGAACAACAATAAATTCATAGGCTGCTGCAGTAAGCATTAATATCTATTATTTTAAAAAGTTTCCTAGGAACCTTGCTGGTGGTCTAGTGGTTAAGAATCTGCCTTTAAATGCAGGACACTCAGGTTCAATCACTGTTTGGGGAACTAAGATACCGCATGCTGTGTGGAGCAACTAAGCCCATGGGCTGCAACTACTGAGCTTGTGTATTTGAGTCCACGCAATACAACTGGAGAGTTTGTGCATCACACCACAGGGATCTCACATGCTGCAACTAAGAGCCGAGGCAGCCAAATAAATAAAATAAATGAATATACATATTTTGAAAATTGCCTTTTTGTCATCAGGAGGATAGGAGGCAGTGAGCAAAGCCAAATCTATGTATGTTACCATTTGTGAATTTAGAAATTACCAAATGAGCACTCACAGCATTTATGAGGCCTAAATTCCAGCTGAGCCTTTTGAGTTTGGACCACTATGAACTCATCTGGGGTGCCCTTCAGATGAGTACCACTGACTACAGAATTCAAAGAATGCTCTGAGAAAGCCATGGTCCTTGGGATTCCTAGTTGACCAAGCCAGGTAGGAATGATAGTAACTCTATGATCTATTGAGTGGCTCAGCTGGTAAAGAATCTGCCTGCAGTGCGGGAGACCTGGGTTCGATCCCTGGATTGGGAAGATCCCCTGGAGAAGGGAAAGGCTACCTACTCCCGCATTTGGCCTGGAGAATTCCATGGACTGTATAGTCCACGGGGTCGCAAAGAGCTGGACACGACTGAGTGAATTTCACTTCACTTCACCACAGTCTAGGCCCTCTGCTAAGATCTAGAAATATTTATCTCATTCAAACCTTACAGTAAAATTATCTCTGTTTTATGGATGAGGAAACAAATTCAGAAATGCATGTTAACGGGCTCAAGATAGAATTGTGTTGTTTCAGGCCACTCAGTCCCAACATCCATCCTTTAATTGTCTGCTCCAGCGTTACTGGGATTCCCACTCAACTCTGGGAGTCTGGACTGTGTGTACACTTCTCTACACCACCACGCCTAATGATACCTGATACTAAGTAAACACATGTAGAAGGAAAGAAGAAAGAAAGAGAAGAAAGTTTCACTTGAGCACCAGGCATCTAGCGATAACTGGATTGGTTTTTGAGCCCTTTGAATCATCAGGGCATCCTCTTCTCCTTCTCCTGCGTGTCATCAGATAGTCACACTTCCCATTTAGATAACTTTGAACATTACTGAAAAAAGTTCCTATAAAATTTATCTCATTAAATTATCAAAATACTTCTGCGAGCTAAGTAGGGTTAGTGTCAGACATAAGATCATTTGCCAGAGAGTGGCTAGAACTAAAAATTTCATCTCTGAGCTCCTAAACTGTGTTAAAAAAAAAAAAAAAGACAGAGAGAGAAAGAAAAGTGGAACTAGAAAGAGATGAACACATTATTAATCAATAGGAAAAATTAAAATATATTATCAAAATTCTCCATGACGCCACAAAGACTCAAAAAAGGAGAACTAGGTTTCTCTTTGATCTGTATTTGAAGGGCTGGAGAGTAACCGCTTGTTTGCAGCTATTGGAAAATATTACAACTCAGTTGCTGTCCTTGTCTACTTCTGCTTCTTTTAATTTTCTCTTCCTGGGTTTCTCTTCTTGGTTAAAATATCTAAAATAAGATCCTTTGATTTCACTTCTCTTATTCATCTTCCTCTACCCTTTAAAAATAAATGAGAGATTCTTAAAAAAAATAAGATGAAAAATAAAGTCTCTATGTTTCAGAGTCATTATGAGGTATACTTTATATAAGAGAGGTAGAGTTCTATGTAGTTACTTCCTCCCAAACAGTTGGTTTTATTTCCACAAACCTTCACAAAGAGAAAGCAATACTGAATCTAGTCAATCACACTGTCTGTTAGGGTATTTATTGAATCTTTATTTTTATTTTTTTCAATTTGATGCAAGTGTGACCTGAGGTGAATTAACAATTAAGCTTTTTAAATCAAAATACATCAAATAGAGAACATTTATCAAAAAGCTTTCTAAATATTTTCCTTCTGAGCTTCTCTTGCACAAGCTTTCTTAAGGTTGACAGCAGTCTCATTGGACATGTATGTCCCTTGTCCATTTAAATCTTGTAAACCTGGGATTTTTCTGGTAGTCCAGTGGTTAGGAGTCTACCTTGCAATGCAGGAGACATGGGTTCAATTCCTGGTCATGGAACTAAGATCCCACATACTGCAGAGCGATTAAGCCCACATTGTGCAACAATTGAGCCCATACACCACAACCAGTCGATAGGAAAATGAAAATATGTTATCAAAATTCTCCACCACGCCTCAAAGACACAAAGGAAATAAAAAAAGAACTAGTTTTCTCTTTTATCTGCACACAAAGTCCAAACACCACAATGAAAGACCCTGCATGATGCAACCAAAATCCCACAAATTGAAACTGACTTGACACAGCCACATAAATAAATAAATATTATAAACCTGGTTAACTGACACCAGACTCCTTTTTATTTTTGTCTTTTCATTGAATCAAGAAATTCTGTCACTATTTAACCTAACTGGCCATTCTGAGATTTTTGTGACACATTTCTTTAAGAAAAATGACATTTGTGCCTAATGATACAAACTAAGCATATGACTAATGAATGATATTTTTTGTGAAGAAAGTCTTCATGTTGGTCACCCAGAAATCTAAAAAAATTTTAAATGGAGCCAAGGAATCTCACCTAAAATAGTCTTACATGAGCATCAGATTAAAATAATAAGAATGATTATGGTGTCCCAATGAGATCGTTGAGGTGATATTCATCCTTGTAAGTTCCCTCAGACAGTGTAATGAAGAAGCTCTTTCGTTAGTTACGTTCCTCTTGAATCCTGCTTCTTGCAGGAGGGAGGTGACCCTCAGGACCCAGTGTGCCTGTGTAATGGGACACTGAAGTGTGTGTGTGTGGGGGGGAGTGCCTCTTTTGCAGGCTCTTTCAGTCTCCTGGCTGAGCCTGGAGGTGTGCCAGCCCACTCTTTTGTAGGGAAGACCTGATGAGTTTATGTTTTGTATTTTTAGTTCTAAAGAAAAAACCTATCTCCGATTTTCTTTTTACTTCTCTCAAAACTTTAAAATTATAATTCATCAAATCATCTGCAATAATACTTAGTATTCTCAGTCTCTTCTAGGTTTATTGTTTTGCCAATACACTTTCTGATATTATTGGCAGGTTAAGAATTATTGCTAAAGCCATGGTTACCTTATTTATGTTGCGGAGTAAGCACTGCTAACTGGAACACATGATATATTAAATGTTATTATAGTTTACAGTTATGCAAAGCTTCAAGGAAGCTTGCAATATAGAGAGAATGTTATGTAGAGTTGCAGAAAGTGTGTTGAAATCTTCAGTATATTTCTTTTCATCTCAGTTATCTTCGAGCAGTTTTTAATGGCAACACCTTGAGAAAGTGACATTCATTGTAAGAGTTTTAAATCCAGTTCCCATTATTTTCCATTTGATATATGAAATAATAAAGTTTCCTTGAATTCAGATATTGAACTTTGTTCTAAAAATTGGGGACACTTTTCAAATATCACAAATAAAGCAAAGATGATACAACATTTAATTCTCATTTTATGCAGCATCTAGCCAAGGATATTTTTAGGGCACCTACTAAGCTAAATCAAGCACAGTCCTTACCCTGGAACTAAGAGTATAGCAGGACATTTCAGAACTCTTTGTTCAAACTTAAATTGAATTTTAATTTAAAAATGTGTTTTTTAAAAAACTTTTCCCCCAGCTGTTAAAAATCAATCCATTGAGAAAGACCACACCACCACTTGGATCATAAAGCCTTTAACAAGGATTGCCCTTGAAGCCACTAAACTGACTTCCTCCCTCTGTTATTTGTATGTTGGAAGTTTCAGGTAAAATTCCAACCCCTGAATAATAAAACAGAGTGAATATCTGAAGCAGACTTATTGTCATCCCAGTGTCCAGGAATCAAATGTGCATTGAGGAATATCCCTGCTTTCTCCTGGACTAAACAGCATCTTTCTCACTCAGCTTAGTGTGTGTGTGTATATTTGCCTAAATTGCCCTCTGAAAGTGTTGGTAAAGCAGGTAGACAAACAGACCTGACCTGCAGTTGGTAGCAAATCTGTTGTTCCAACCAGGAACTCAGCTGAGATTCCCACTCTTTTTAGAGCTCATCCCCACTCCAGTTTCCAATTAATTATAAGATTCATAGATGGTGTCAAATAGGTACAGAAAGATGAACTAGAGGGAGATGTAATTGTAACTCTAGGGTGACAAAGAACATTCAAAGAGAAACCTGGGGAAGGAAGTTCAAGGCAAGGTTTCTGGTGGCATTGAGATTTTTTCTGTGATGAGGTGAACCCAGTGGCCATCACAGCCTTCTAACATATCATTAAAAAAAAAATAGCAACTGCTGACCACAGCATGAAAGACAACTTGATTTATTATGTAAGAGTGAGGAAAATCAAGACAGTTTGAAGACTGACATGAGAAATGAAGGAGTGAGTGACAGAACTCCATCAACGGTTACCTTATTTAAGATGAACTGGGACACAGAAGCTGTTGTGACCTTGCTGGGCTGCTTGTAATCTGCCTGATCTGGCCGCTGTGCTGGGGGAAGGAAGGATTGTGTCACCCTGACCTCGCAGATCCTCTTAAGGTAGAGATGCCTGGGCTTCCGTCAAGCTCAAAGTACTTAAGTGTGTGAGGAGTCTGCAGGTTCCCTCCTCGCTCTGTGAGTCACTGTGACTCGAGTTGATGACTAAATTTGTCTTCTTCAGATGGAGGAAGCCAAGAAGCTCTGGGTCATGTGTTTCCAAAGGAATCTGCAGTATCTTTAGCAAATAAAATGTAGTAGCTTTTAGAAGGGACTTAAAAATGATCAGTGACACCTTTTTCATTGTGAGTACTGGAACAATTAACATGGAGACATTTTGTAAATTGCCTGATACGTTGTTTCAATTATTTAACTTTTGAGTTATGATTCTTGTTCATGATCTCTAGTTATTTTTTTCATCCTGTTAATGGTACTCCTTCCTCTCTAAGAGAATAGGTAGGGGGACTCAGTCCCTGATGGTTCTTTTTACCACCTAAAAAAACACCCTGATAAGCAAGAAGATCAAAACTAGTGTAATGGGAGAGTGGACTTATAAGTCTTAATTTGTATCTTAAGGTACGACAAGGAGATACTGACCCTGGTGGCTCAGATGGTAAAATGTCTGCCTACAATGTGGGAGGCCTGGGTTCAATCCCTGGGTTGGGAAGATCCCCTGGAGAAGGAAATGGCAACCCACTCCAGTACTCTTGCCTAGAAAATCCCATGGATGGAGGAGCCTGGTCATGGGGTCGCAAAGAGTCAGACACGACTGAATAATTTCACTTTCACTTTCAAGGAGATACTGAGACCACTGGGAATGGGAAAGGATGCCCCTTCTTTCCCAGCATTGGTCTATTTTAGAAACGATCACAGCTGACCTGGCATATCCTGAAATGCAGTGGGAAGTGCTGAGGCTGCAGGCGCTAATATGTACCACCACCTCCTCTCCCCTGCCCCCGAAGCTGACCACCTATATCTTAGGCACACAGGCTGGTACAAACGCCTCTGATCGTTTAGTTTCAGTCCCTTTACGTACTGCTTTATTGCTACATGTGTCAGATTCCCCAAGCTTCTGTGTTCCTTCTTTGAAAAGGGCAGTTTCTTGTGATTGGGCTGGGTGGATGAATGAACTTACTTGTCTAGGTAGAGTCTAGATAACTGCTATCACTCTTCAGATTACACAGGGACCTTTTTTCTCCAAGTGAACAAACATTAAAACTGAAATTTACTTAGGTAAATTTTTGTCATCACTTCATGGCAAATGAACGGGGAAAGAATGGAAACAGTGAGAGACTATATTGGGGGACTCCAAAATAACTGTAGATGGTGACTGCAGCCATGAAATTAAGATGCTTGCTCCTTGGAAGAAAAGATACGACCAACCTAGACAGGATATTAAAAGCAGAGACATGACTTTGCCAACAAAGGTCAGTCTAGTCAAAGCTATGGTTTTTCCAATAGTCACGTATGGATGTGAGAGTTGGACTCATAAAGAAAGCTGAGCACCAAAGAACTGATGGTTTTGAACTGTGGTGTTGGAGAAGACTCTTGAGAATCCCTTGGAGTGCAAGGAGATCCAACCAATCAATCTTAAAGGAAATCAGTCCTGAATATTCATTGGAAGACTGATGCTGAAGCTGAAACTCCAGTCCATTGGCCACCTGATGTGAAGAACTGACTCACTGGAAAAGACCCTGGTGCTGGGAGTAAGATTGAAAGCAGGAGGAGAGGGGGATGACAGAGGATGAGATGGCTGGATGGCATCACCGATGCAATGGACATGAGTTTGAGTAAGCTCCGGGAGTTGGTGATGGACAGGGAAGCCTGGCGTGCTGCAGTCCATGGGGTGGCAAAGAGTTGGACACAACTGAGTGGCTGAACTGAACTGAAAGATTTAGAGTGTCCAAAATGTCCAAATATAGTTCTTCCCCTTTGACATTCCATAAGTCAGAGTAGGCCTTAAATTGGAAACTTTTTTGAGAGATAGTACATTGACTTACATCCACATGAAGAAAGATACAACCAATTAACATCTGACCCTTGATGCGAGCAAGTTACTGTTCCTGAGAGGTGGAGACAGCCATAGGCACCTGGGTGGTAATGAGCTAGAGACTCAAGAAGGACCAAGAAAACACTAGTAGGTTTCACTGACTCAGTCATCTTTAGTGCAGCCCCATTTTAAAAACTTTCCAAATAGACTTTTAAAACAATCAGAGGTTTTGACTAATTTGCATGTTATAAAGCAGAATTCTGGACATGTGTCTGGATTCCTCAGTTCCAGTGGACCCAATTTAGGAGTTTGGCTTCTGTAGCACTGGCACCAGGGTTGGAACACTTGCTTCCTCTGTCAAATGATCCTATTTAGGTGTTCAGTTAAAGTGATCATTTATTAGCAGTGTGTTATCTGGACTGGCAACATATCTGCATCAAGTTCACTTAAGTGCTAAACTTGCTTCATTCTCATTCCTTAATAAGGCTATGAGGGTGTTTCTTTCATTCAGAACTCTCCTTATGTTAGATTTCTGGTCATCAAAGGTGATATAAAAAATCCAGAGCCAAATTGCCATTCTATTTTCTTTCCAATTTCCTTTTAAAAAAGAAGACTGCATTGTGAACTTCATTCAAATGTAAATGTCAATGTTGATAATTGGGATGTAATTATATGGGGGTAAAGCTAGATACTGCCATAGAAAAAACACTAAACATATGACTCTCCTTTTTCTTCTAAATGTGTATGTCCCCCATATTTCCCTCTGATTTCTGCCCAAGGATGCCTTCTCTACTCTTCTCCAGACACCAAAACACAAGGAGACTATCCAGACCTGAGGCTGTCTCAAGTGATATCCATCAGGCTCATTGTCCTTGCACTGTGCTGGGGTGGTCCAAGCCACAGGTAATCCTGAAATGGGAGTCAAATGGAGAAAATGACTAATCCCAGTGCTGTGGGCTATAGCAGAACGAATTCCTGGAGTATGGCTGGCGTCACTCTTGTAAGAGTTGTCAGAGGGGCAAGGCTGTTCATGGAGTTTGCGTGTTGACCAACTTCTTCCTGAATAATAATATAGTCTTCTCTCCAAGGTCACTCTAGCAGAGTGTTTCTCTGAATAACTATGAATTGAATTTATGGCTTCCTATTTTAAAAAGTACACTTTGAAATTTCTACCTCCTCCCTTTGTCAACAGGTTCGTAGTTTCACTGTATAGGTTCCCCTTACTATATCAACAATGCTTCTGACACAGCTTTCAAAAAAGGCTGTAGTGGTTCACCTGTCCACCAGCAAGGGATGAACTCCCAGCAAGGGAATTAATGCCGAGGAGCTTAATTCCAAATGTTGTTCATAAAGCATAGCTAGGCTTGGTCAAAACCAGGAACTCTGTTTTTCATCTGGCATTTCCTGACTGTCCCAACAATAAGATGAAGCTGGGGTAATCATTTGTTTCCCTACACTGTAAGATCCTTAGGTATAATAATAATAAGGGACGGAGTCATGGGTACATTTGGTAGATTCTTTGAAAAAAGATTCTTATTTGCAGAACACATCATTTCAACTGAAACAAGAGGTCTTTGTTTGAAATGTGGGGTGAGGAGTATTATATTGGTGAGTATTGTCCTTCAAGAGCAAGAGAAGATGGGCGAGAATGGAGGGAAAGGAACGGAAGAACTGGGGATTCCCAGCGACACAGAGACTTGAGGGAAATAACATGGAAGTTTAGTAAGAAAAATGTGGCTCTCACAGAGGGTAGAAAGTGGTTACTCCTTCTCGTATGACCAACACATGTAGAGCATTACACTGTTTTTATTCCCTGGCTTACGAATGATCCTCTTACTAAGTTTACTGGTTTCTTCCTATCGAAGACAACTTCCTTTTCCCAGAATCTTAACTGAGATGATAAAGAATCAAATGAAATCAAGAGCAGATGCTTCATAAATCCTATTGTGTAATATGCAAGTACCATCCAGTAGGAAAGAACTCACTAGGAGCCAGGAAATGGAGAAGAGGTAAAGACAACCTTCAGCAGTTAGAGATAACTGGACTCGAACCCTGTTTTAAGGTCTTCTGGAATGTTTGTTCTGTGCCAGCCTGTGTTAGGCTCATGAGGTGCAAGGATGACTGAGTAGGGCCTTTCCTATTGAGGAATCACTCATCATTCATTGGTTAATTGTGGATTAAGGAAGCTCATAGAGCTTCTTCTTCTTCTTGAATGCCCCTTGCTGGCTCCCAACATGTGACCCTCATCTGTGACTATTTTTCATTCCTTGAGACTGTTTTAGATTGTCAGAGAAAGGGTGAGTTCATCCCTTGCTGGTGGACATGTGAACCACTACAGCCTTTTTTGAAAGCTGTCTGGAAACATTCATTAAAGTAAAAAATATGAATTACTTTTTGAGCCAGCAGTCCCAGTCCTGGGAATCCATTCTATAAAAACAGAGCCAATATGAACTTATGAACAAGATGTGGCAACAAGATCCAGGAACAAAGTGGTGGCCACTAAGAGTGGTATGGCTAAGTAAATTGTGGTAGATATGTATATGGAATATTATTTTGAAGCCGTGAAATATAACAAATTATGGCTCTGCCATTTGGTGCAGAAGGTTTCCCATGACCTCCTTTTTGTAAGGCAGACAGGAATCTCTATATGCATGTACATAAAGATATTTAAGTGAACAGGGAGAAAATATGGAGGGATATGCCCTGGGTTGTTACTATTGGTCACTTGTAGATGGGTGGTGTAGGTGAATCAACAATGGGATAAAGCAAGAGAGAAAGGAAAAGATTTTGTTATTGTTGTTGTGTTGAATGACTTGTGGGAATTCTCTAACCAGGGACTGAACCCAGGCCCTTCGCAGTGAAAGCTCAGTGTCCTGACCACTGGACCTCCAGGGAAAGATATTTTTAAAAGACTGGACTGAAAATGATTTGACTCAACACAGTGCTAACTAAGATAAAGTCCTGTCATACTGTTAGGGGACGCACATGGACTGAAGCCGCCCACCCTGGCCAGGCCCTTTAGTAACCATTTACATGAGTTGCTTTATGACAGGAGATCCTGGTAAGGAATACAGAACTAATAAGCCACCACCAACCGGAAGAGTTCGGGAAAGGTCAAAAGGAGACACCGCGTGTCCGTCCACTTCCCAGAATCCGTCTCGCTAGCATCCATTTTGGCTGAGCTATTTGTGCACCACCAGGAAGGACTCTGAAGTAGAATGATCGGCCAAAGACCACCCAGAAACTAATCCCATCACCATAAAACCCGAGACTGTGAGCCATGTGGCAGAGCAGTTCTCCTGGGTTCCCTCACCCTAGTGCTCTCCACCCGGGTGCCCTTTCCCAATAAAGTCTCTTGCTTTGTCAGCATGTGTCTCCTCAGACAATTCTTTTCCGAGTGTTAGACAAGAGCCCACTCCTGGGCCCTGAAGGGAGGCCTCCCCCTTCCTACAACAATATGTCTACTTCCCCCCGCAAAACCAAACATCAAAACCAAAAAAACCCCACAAAAACCCTGATTCTTATAGAGACTTTACATCCAATTACCAATTTATAGGCAATATAGAGAAAAGAGGAAACAGTCAAACTATATCCTAGGGGCTATAATCAATAAACCAATGATGGACTCCTAAGGGCAAACAACTTGATTATTCAATAAAAATAAATCACACACAAAACAATGGAGAAGGAATCTACTGATGAAAGGAGATTTAAAAGATATAACCATCTGTAGTATGCAGGCCTTATTTGTATCCTGAAGGAACACAGTTTAAAACAATAATAAATCCATTTATGGCAATTTTTATGGACCAGTTGGAAATTTAAATAATGGATAGTTGATTATGATAAATAGTTTTTATTAATCTTGCAGATATGATATGGTATTAGAGTTATCAATAAAGGAGCTCATATCATTTATGTTAATTACTGAATTTTAATGGATGAAATAATATGATATCTGGGAGTTGTTTCAAAATACCATGGAAGGAGTGAATGAGGGTGTGGCCGGGCCAGTAGTTGTAAGTTGATGGTGGAGTGAGTGATGGGTACGTGGGCCTTTAGGATACTAATTTATCTACTTTTATGTATGTTTGAAATATCCCATTATAAAAAGTTGAAACCATGATATAACCACGTTTTGTTATTTATATAAAGTTTTTTGGCAAATTTTTAAATTAAGCAAATTAAAAAGCAAGACTTACTTTGAGATATATAACATATCTCTTTTATCAGTGTTTCCATGAATTAAAGCTCAATACTGAAATAAAGCATTGCAGAAAACGGGACCATACTGAGATTAGCTTCTGGTCTTATAACCTGTGCCTGAGATGAATATCTTGTTAAGAACAGACTGCCCACCTATTGGAAAGCATAGTTTTGTTGTAGGCTTTTTACATTCTAAATGTGATTTCAAATTTTCTCTGCTCCTTTGTCATAATGTTAAAAAGTAAGATACCTCATTACTATTTTACAAAATGCATCAAAAGCTTTCCCTATAATGGAATTGAGCCTGTATTTGCTAGCCAACAGCACCCAATGTCAATTCAAATGTTTTTGATATTAATCAAGGAAATCAATCTGGCCTCATGTATTTCTTATCCAAAATGCTTTCCCAGCTGTTATGGGAAATACAAATATTAATAATATGGAACACAAACTTGACCATCAACAAGTTTGCGATGTCTGGAACAATCATTGTTTTTAAACATAAATATCTTTATCATCTAGATGCATCTGGATTCATTTAGTTTGCAATATATATTGACACCATTACATTGACTGAAATCTGTGAAATGTTTGCTAGCCTTTCTGCTTTTCTGAATGTAATGTTCATGTCCCGCTTGAATGCAATGAAGTAAACCTGGCATTTTGATGGTTGCTTATTTTAAAACGTGAATTATTAGCTTGAAAGCAAACTGCTGATAAACTAATTGGAATTCAAAGCATCACGTGATGGGAATGGCAATATTGTTAATGAAGCCGACCTGCTTATGCAGAGCCTGTAGTGATTAGGACTAATGTGTTTAGGACTCTGGGCTTTCTCTGCAGTGGGCATGGCTTTGATCCCTGGTTGTGGACCTAAGAGCCCATATGCCTTGACAGGGCCAAAAAAAAAAAAAAAAAAAAAAGTGAAAGCTTATAGTCTTTAAATCTTTTCTGAGCATTGATGCTGCTCTGGGCATGTGCTCGGCTTTCTAGATTCCCTGGTACCCTTAGGAGTTTTTCAAAGCCTTTATTCCCCAGAATCTCACTACACAGCCTTTTTTCCCTTTTATCATGTTTATTGCTTCCTTCAACTGTTGATTTTCATCCCAGGTGGCAGCAGCTTGTTCCTTTGGCTGCCAGTATTTTTGAGGAACATCCTTCACCCTGAGGGCATTGCAAGACAGGTGAAACAAAGGCAAGCTCCTTGTGGTGGTTCTTCAGGGAACTCACAGACATGTCAAAACAAGTGTGAATCCTTGGGAACAAGGTTTTTTCTACTCTCTCCAATATCATGCATTCATACTTGGAATTCAAATTGCCATCTTGAAGAATACCATGTGTGAGGGGGTAAAGCTAAGTTAAAATGTTACAGATTCTCTTACCATGTTTTAGTGGCCTTCTTCTGCTTAAATGTTTAGTGGGTTACTGTAAAGCTTTGCTTATCTTCCAGTGTTCCAATAAGGTTGATCCTTACAGGACCCTTACTCTCTACTCCTCTGACCCCCGAGTAAAAGAGTAAATGTTTAAAAATGAAAATTAGATCCCATTATACCTTTGCTGGGCCAGAACTCATGAATGTGGTTTTCAAGGTCCTGCACGATCAACCTTCCCCTACCCATCCAGCCACAGGCCACACCACTCTCTCCCTTTCTTAGGCCAGCCTCTCCAAAGCCTCAGTCTAAGTTAAATCCCACTTCTCAAAAACCTCTTGAACATTTTCTTAATAGACTTTATGAAATTTGTCATCATTTCTATGGTTACTTGTATAATTATTTATTTATTATTGGTTCTCCTTTGGATTATAAATTTCATGAGACTGTTGCAGGAAGGCAGACCCCTTCCAGGGCCCGAAACTGGGCTCTTGTCTAACACTCAGAAATGAATTGTCCGAGGAGACACATGTGCTGACAAAGCAAGAGATTTTATTGGGAAAGGGCACCCGGGTGGAGAGCAGTAGGGTGAGGGAACCCAGGAGAACAGCTGTGCCGTGTGGCTCGCAGTCTCGAGTTTTATGGTGATGGGATTAGTTTCTGGGTGGTCTTTGGCCAATCATTCTAGTTCAGTCTTTCCTGGTGGCACACACATCGCTCAGCCATGATGGATGCTAGCGAGAGGGATTCTGGGAAGTGGACAGACACGTGATGTTTCCTTTCGACCTTTCCCGAACTCTTCCGGTTGGTGGTGGCTTATTAGTTCTGTATTCCTTACCAGGATCTCCTGTCATAAAACAACTCATGCAAATGGTTACTATGGTGCCTGGCCAGGGTGGGCGGTTTCAATCAGTGTGCTTTCCCTGACAAGACTATGTCTATTTTGCTCGTCATCTCTATCCATAGTGCCTATCATGATACTGAGCTAATAGTCAATGATAAATGAATATTTGTTGAGTTAATAAATGAAAGAAAGAGCAGATTTGGGATCAGAAGCAGTCTATTGTGATTTTTCCCAGGGGGCAACAGCATTAAGTGTTTCCTGGGCACCTGTCTGCATGCTAGCAATGGGAGCAGACTCTCATTTTCCCCTGTTCTTTGCCCCCTTATATGTGTCAGGAGTATGATCCAGTTTGTTCAAGGACTGCTCTGGGATGGAGGAACTGAATGCCAAGATGAGCCAGGGGCAAGAGCAGAATTTTTGTGTTCAAGATGAACTAGGAATTACCAGTGAAGAAGGAGAGAAGCTAAACCCATTAGATTAAAAAAAAAAATTTCTATTATTAAAGTATTTACAGTTGAAGTTGATTTACAATGTTGGGTTAATCACAGCAAAGTGATTCAGTTCTATTTATATACACACACATATATATGTATATGTAGGTATATATATATGTGTGTGTGTGTGTATGTATGTATATATATATATTCTTTTACAGATTCTTTCCCCTTATAGGCTATTACAAAATAGTATAGTTCCCTATGCTATATAGTAGGTCCTTGTTGGCCACCTTACACACTGCTATACTCAGTAGTGTGTGTATTAATCTCAAACTCCTAATTTATCCCTTCCCCCATCTTTCCTCTTTGAAGTTCAAAAGGCCATTAGTTTATGAAGACATATTTCTCATCAATGTTATGATGATATACATAAAACAAAAATGAGGGCAAAAGACATTGGAGTTATGGTAAAATCTAACAGCTGTGTCAAAAAACACAGCTGCAGGCCCTTCCAAGGGGAAATTTAAAAATGTGAATCCAGTGGAGTGTGAAGAAAAGGGGAAGCAGGTTCTCACTGTTGGGAGTTAAAAGTAGTTAAGGGGCTTAAAGATTTGAAGGTGAAAATTGAGAGGCAACATTGGAAATAATGAAGAAAGATATATATACTTTAAGATTGATGTGAATTTTAGTCTGATTATAAAAGTTAAATACGAATGTTATGAAACTTAGGATATTGTAGGAGAAACAAATGGAGTTTCATGCTTGGAAAGGGTGTAGGTGTTTTTAATCATTGTTTAGTTGTTGTTAGTTGCTAAGTCACATCTGACTCTTTGCTTCCCCATGGGCTGTAGCCCACCAGGCTCCTCCACGGGATTTCCTGGCAAGAATACTGGAGTGGGTTGCCATTTCTATACATTATCTTTTTATTGAAATACCAGTCCGATCACACATGACCCAAGAATATTCAAATAATAAACCAAATATAATCAGATGTTAAAGATCAGTCCTTAAACATTGTAGCCAATCGTGCCAGGCTTATCTGTGATTTCACTTATATAAAGCCATGGCCATACCTCACTAGCCACTGCACTATTTGGCACAGTCTTCCTAACTGTGAGCTATTTGCAGCGACCAGTTTGAGCACTGCTGATGATTTTTTTCAGGTTCGAAGTAGTTGTAGAAGTCTCAGCAGAGGTTGGAGAAGCCAGCTTCATCGTAAGGTCTGAGGCCAAGATGTGGCTAACCCAGGCTTTGAGTAAGTCATAGCACCATTTATTAGCACTAGAGCCTTCTCAGTGAGATTACGGACAAACTGTCACCTTTAACAGTTGACTCAACTAGGTATAGGTAGTTTACAAGGCTGATAGGAATAAGGGGATCCAGGAAGCAGGAGTGTGGAGGAGAGCAGAGCTTAATGTTTTGCCAGTGTATCTGAGCTGGCAGTGACACATCAGGAATAGGGCTGAGGGAGGAGAGGGAAGTCAGTAATCATTCAGGTGGGGGCTCACTCAGAGAGGCCATGAGACGTTGTTGGAATGAAGATTTGAGGTGAATCATTGCAGAGTCACTTAGTCGGGCTGTCTCTTCCTCTTTTTTTTTCTTCTTATTTTCTTGTGCCATTTTCTGAATTCCCTCTGATCAAATCTTCAGAATGTATAAAGTGGTATACCTGTGTCTATGTGTAGTTGCCTATATCTCCTTGAGAAATAATAATGCAATTTAATTTCTGGAGCTATCTAGGAATGTAAGAGGATCTGTTAGCTTGTGTCCAGCTGGATGTGAAAGAATATCCTGGTAGTAGTGGCTTAAATAATAAGAGCAATGATGTCACAGTACATGAAATCTGGAGGTATTTGGTTCCAGGGTTGGTTCAGTGGTTCAATTATGTCATCAAAGCCCAGACTCTTTATCTCTCCACCCTGTTGTCCCAGCATGTGACTCTTCATTTTTTTAAAGTATGTCATGTATCTCATGATCACCAGATATAATTTCTTAAGTTCCGACTTAGAGGCAAAAGCTCCAACTTAGAATATGATAGATACATTGTGAGATTTGTTTCTGCTTGGTATATATGTGTGTAGGCACACACACATACATTCATTTATACCAAAAATAAAGACTTAAAGAGCAGTCCATGGAGGGGTGGTGGTGGAAACAACTAGTGACTGTCCTTAGAATATGCCCATAAGGAACATGTGAAATCTTGAAATGAATTCCTGAGAATGCAAGCAATCACCCTTCCACGCCCAATAAAGAAGTATGTGCACGCTCAGTCACGTCTGACTCTTTGCAAGCCCATGGACTATAGCCTGCCAGGCTCCTCTGTCCATGGGATTTCCCAGGCAAGAATACTGGAGTGGGTTGCCACTTCCTTCTCCAGGGGACCTTCTCAATCCAGGGATCGAACCCACGTCTCCTGCACTGGCAGGCGGAATCTTTACAACTGAGCCACGTGGGGATCCCGATAAAGAAGTTCATGCTCAGTCATTTCAGTTGTGTCCATCTCTTTGTGACCCCATGTGCTGTAGCCCACAAGGCTCTTCTGTCCATGGCATTCTCCTAGCAAGAATACTGGAGTGGGGTGCCATTCCCAGTCCAGGGGATAAAGAAATGAGGACGTGGCACACCAGCAAGTATGGGGTGGGCTGTGGTTTAAAGAGAAGGACACCTGACTACAGCCCAGGATAGAAGAGGGCTCTGGGAGCCCAGGATGGGCTCTGACATACTGTCTGCTGAAACCCTTGGGCTGGATGAGAAGACAGTCTCTACAGTGATGGCAGCTGACTCGACTTCTCCGTCAGAGTTGGCTACAAGTTGAACTCGGCTGCAAGTCTTCTATTTGGCCACATCTCAGTTTGAGGTTTGATGATCATGACCAGGGGCCCCTAGTTAATCACTCTTCATCGTTTCTGTTTAAAATTGTGACATTCGTAGTTCCAGAGAATAGCAAGGAGAGATAAGAAAGACTTCCTCAGTGATCAATGCAAAGAAATAGAGGAAAACAACAGAATGGGAAGGACTAGAGATCTCTTCAAGAAAATTAGAGATACCAAGGGAACATTTCATGCAAAGATGGGCTCGATAAAGAACAGAAATGGTATGGACCTAACAGAAGCAGAAGATACTAAGAAGAGGTGGCAAGAATACACAGAAGAACTGTACAAAAAAGATCTTCATGACCAAGATAATCATGATGGTGTGATCACTCACCTAGAGCCAGACATCTTGGAATGTGAAGTCAAGTGGGCCTTAGAAAGCATCACTATGAACAAAGCTAGTGGAGGTGATGGAATTCCAGTTGAGCTCTTTCAAATCCTGAAAGATGATGCTATGAAAGTGCTGCACTCAATATGCCAGCATATTTGGAAAACTCAGCAGTGGCCACAGGACTGGAAAAGGTCAGTTTTCATTCCAATTCCAAAGAAAGGCAACGACAAAGAATGCTCAAACTACCGCACAATTGCACTCATCTCACACACTAGTAAAGTAATGCTCAAAATTCTCCAAGCCAGGCTTCAGCAATACGTGAACCGTGAACTTCCTGATGTTCAAGCTGGTTTTAGAAAAGGCAGAGGAACCAGAGATCAAATTGCCAGCATCCACTGGATCATGGAAAAAGCAAGAGAGTTCCAGAAAAACATCTATTTCTGCTTTCTTGACTATGCCAAAGCCTTTGGCTATGTGGATCACAATAGACTGTCGAAAATTCTTCAGGAGATGGGAATACCAGACCACCTGACCTGCCTCTTGAGAAATCTGTATGCAGGTCAGGAAGCAACAGTTAGAACTGGACATGGAACAACAGACTGGTTCCAAATAGGAAAAGGTGTACGTCAAGGCTGTATATTGTCATCCTGCTTATTTAACTTATATGCAGAGTACATCATATATGCAGAGTACATACTTATATGCAGAGAAACACTGGGCTGGAAGAAGCACAAGCTGGAATGGAGATTGCCGGGAGAAATCTCAATAACCTCAGATATGCAGATGACACCACCCTTATGGCAGAAAGTGAAAAGTGAAAGTGAAAGTGAAGTCATGTCTGACTCTTTGTGACCCCATGGACTGTAACCTACCAGGCTCCTCCGTCCATGGGATTCTCCAGGCAAGAATACTGGAGTGGGTTGCCATTTCCTTCTCCAGGCGATTTTTCCCAACCCAGAGATTGAACCTGGGTCTCCCACCTTGCAGGTAGACGCTTTAACCTCTGAGCCACCAGGGAAGCCCATGGCAGAAAGTGAAGAGGAACTAAAAAGCCTCTTGATGAAAGTGAAAGAGGAGACTGAAAAAGTTGGCTTAAAGCTCAACATTCAGAAAACTAAGATCATGACATCTGGTCCCATCACCTCATGGCAAATAGATGGGGAAACAGAGGAAACAGTGGCTGACTTTATTTTGGGGGGCTCCAAAATCACTGCAGATGGTGATTGCAGCCATGAAATTAAAAGACGCCTTCTCCTTGGAAGGAAAGTTATGACCAACCTAGATAGCATATTCAAAAGCAGAGACATTACTTGGCCAACAAAGGTCCGTCTAGTCAAGGCTATGGTGTTTCCAGTGGTCACGTATGGATGTGAGAGTTGGACTATGAAGAAAGCTGAGTGCCAAAGAATTGATGCTTTTGAACTGTGGTGTTGGAGAAGACTCTTGAGAGTCCCTTGGACTGCAAAGAGGTCCAACCAGTCCATCCTAAAGGAGATCAGTCCTGGGTGTTCTTTGGAAGGACTGATGCTGAAGCTGTAACTCCAATACTTTGGTCACCTGATGGGAAGAGGTGACTCACTGGAAAAGACTCTGATGCTGGGAGGGATTGGGGGCAGGAGGAGAAGGGAATGACAGAGGATGATATGGCTGGATAGCATCACTGACTCGATGGACATGAGTTTGAGTGAACTTCGGGAGTTGGTGGTGGACAGGGAGGCCTGGCGTGCTGCGATTCATGGGGTCGCAAAGAGTCAGACACGACTGAGTGACTGAACTGAACTGAACTGAACTGAACATGTGCCTGGACAAGTGTCATCGAGAAGCCATGAACTGGTGAATCATGTCTAGATAGCTCATCGTTTTAGAGAAGTGTTTCAAAGCTAAGTTTCCTGTTGTCATAAGGCATTGCCTAGAGTCAGTAAGAATGGAACTGGGGAGCCTTCAACAGTAATTTACAACATAGCAATAAAAATAATGTTCCTGCCTTCACTCTTTCACTGGTAAGAATGCTAGTTTACAACATCCACCTGGATTGAAAAGCTTATATAGAGAACTGTATCTTGGTCATATGAGACTATTGGATTGCTGTCCAAAGGTATGACTGACTGATTTGGTAAGACTGGTTCCTTGTTGCCAAGTTATGCTACCTGAAGAATGAATTTCCTTGCTTTAAGCTAGGAAGTAGTATATAACCACTCACACCTTATTTATAACCACTTGGCATAGATTACTGTGAACTATGACTGATGATTACCCACTGCCCATACCTTACCAACCCCACCCCCTTAGATCCCAGCAAAGGAATGGTTTTCAGGACTGATAGATCACTTTAAGAAGAGAACTGTCCCACGTAAAGTCAAGACAGGAAAAGCCAATTCACCCAAGCTTCAGGCAGTCTTGCCCCTCTCCAGTGAGAAAGGCATTCATTTAACAGTTTAAGTGACTACTTAGCACCAAAGGCACAGCCACTTGTTTAAGATTTTTGTTCTGTAGCAGAAGTCTTTCTGATTTCTTTCTTCTTTATTTTTAAAAAACCCTCTGTTTTCATTTATTTAATGATTATTGAGATTGACCTGCTTGTTTAATGCTTGTTTTTTGTTGTTGTTTTGTTTTTTAAGAATTTTTGGCCACATCTCTTGGCATGTGAGATACTAGTTCCCTAACCAGGGATCAAACTTGTACCTCCTTGGATTGTAAGGCAGAATCTTGACCACTAGACTGCCAGAGAAGTCCCTTTTTCTTTTTTATTAATTTTAGCTATTCTTCTCTCTTTTCAAATTACTGATTTTCCCTTGCAATTTTTATAACTATGTGTGCAATGATGAGCCTTTGGGGAAAGGCAAGAACTACCATACTCAAAAGCATGAAAAAGATGTGCTCATGAATGGAGTCTAAATTTTTTTCTGCCAGCTTTCTTCATTAGAAAGGGAAACAAAAATAGAAATTCTGACCAAGTACTGAGTACTGAAAAGGATAAATATCTGTGGAGTTCAATGAATTTCTTTCAGATAATTGTAAGTTACAACTTGCTTAGACTATGATTAAACAGTCTTGCTTGGTATTGTTGATTCTATAGGGGGAGCATAAAACATCCAGAAATATGTTGAGGTCACTCAACTCACTGCTTTTGGTTCCCATGATCATCTTAAAGGAAGCATGATTTGAAGGCCATCCTGAAGGGTGGTATGTGTCAAGTGTTTTACTCTAGATGACCAAACAGGTAGGGCCTGAAGGAGTTTCAGGAGCCAAGGCCAGATGTGACAGATGGCTGGGACAGGCTGTCCACGGAGCCAAAGGGGATGCCAAGCATTGTTCAGATTAGAGCCAGCTTGTGGGCGAAGTGGGCCCAGGTGAGAGTTCTGGACGGGGTTGGAGCTACCTACAGGTTTAAGACCATTAGGCCATACCACTGAGTAACAGCTTCGGACACCACCACACTGGGCTAGTCTACATAAGGATAAACCAAGATTGTGATGCAGACAAAGACCTAGAATCCACAGAACACTTGCCTGTGATGTCCAGATGAAGGCCCCCATTTTTCTGCAGAGGCTAGAGTCTCTAGGGCAGAGAAGTAAAGACTGAACTGCGACTAGTATCTGGAGAGCACCCAGAGTTTCTGGATATATTTTCAAAACATCATTCTTAGTATACATTTTATTAAACATCCTGTTAGAGATTGCCTCTTGCCATATAGTTTATTCTTTTAATATAATAACTTGCATATTACAAATAGGAAGTTTTTCTCTTATTGTATACAATTCACAAGATACAGAAAAGCACAAGGCAGAATCTAAAACTCACCCATGTTCATATTTTTATAGCTTACAGATAATCACTTTTATATTTTCTTGTATTTTCTTCAGGTCACTTTTATATGTCTATAAATATACTAATTTGAATAGATACAAATTTTACCTCACTGTCTGCCTGGGGGTGAGTCATAGGATAAAAGAAGTGGAAGAGGAAAAATGGATGGATTACTGGTTCACAGTGTTATGCTTTCATGCTGATCTCCAATCATCCCCGCACAGCCATGGATATCTTGACTTCTTGGGAAGGGCTTCTACTTCATGACTATCAATACCATATCCGAGCATCAATCATGGGAACCCTTGACTAGACAAAATAGGATTGAGAAACTTCATTAACATTTTTTCAAACATATATTTTTCACGGCACAGCTAGTTGTAGGATGTGATTAAGGAGGGTGCCTAATTGGTGGCTTGGGGGATGTTGGTGTATACATCCACATGCCAGCCGGATAGATTAACATCTCAGGCTCTACACTAAAATTTCCTAATCTTAAAGTGTAATCTCTAGGAGTCAGATAAACTTGGTGGTACCCATGCTGGAGGAGAAACTGCTCTGCCCCTAGATCCAGAACACTTTCTTTTCAAAGTCCAGCATATTTGCTCAGGATCTATGGCACAGGGAAGTTCAGACAGGCTTTGTCACCTTATGAAGGTGGTATTACCACTCCCATTCTACAGATGAAGAAACTGAGGCTAATAGAGATTAAATAATGTGCACAAAGTCACTCGCCTAGTGTGTGAACTCAAATCATTGTGTTTCTAAAGCCTATGTCTTGAGATTGGTTAGCTTTTAACCAAATCTCCTGTGCCCACAGCTAGACTTCATCTCCCAGTCTCTCTGGCAGGTAGGTATGGTCATGTGATAGGAAGCCCTGGCCAATGAAGTGCGGTGGAAGTGATGGCTGCCTCTTCTAGGCTTGTCCATGGCAACTGCCCACCCATAATGTTCCATATTTTCTCTTCCCTTTGTGTGATGGCTGGATGCCAATGTACAAGGAGACCTTGGAATCCACATGTGGAGGATGGTGGTGCCTTGTCAGCTTGGGACCCTGAATGACTTGTAGAGCAGAGCACCTTCCCCTGCCACCAATTTTCCTTCACTCGAAACCTATTGGACTTCTTATGAGTCCACATATCGTTAGCAGCTGTCATTCAGTTCAGTTCAGTTCAGTTCAGTTCATTCGTTCAGTCGTGTCCGACTCTTTGTGACCCCATGAACCGCAGCATGCCAGGCCTCCCTGTCCATCACCATCTCCCAGAGTCCACCCAAACCCAAGTCCATTGAGTCGGTGATGCCATCCAGCCATCTCATCCTCTGTTGTCCCCTTCTCCTGCCTTCAATCTTTCCCAGCATCAGGGTCTTTTCAAATGAGTCAGCTCTTCATATCAGGGGGCCAAATTTTTGGAGTTTCACCTTCAGCATCAGTCCTTCCAATGAACACCCAGGACTGATTTCCTTTAGGATGGACTGGTTGGATTTCCTTGCAGTCCAAGGGACTCACAAGAGTCTTATCTGGCACCATAGTTCAAAAGCATCAGTTCTTCGGTTCTCAGCTTTCTTTATAACCCAATTCTCACATCCATAGATGACTACTGGAAAAACCATAGCCTTGACTAGATGGACTTTTTTTGACAAAGTAATGTCTCTGCTTTTTAACCTGTCTAGGTTGGTCATAACTTTCCTATCAAGGAGAAGGCATCTTTTAATTTCATGGCTGCAATCACCATCTGCAGTGATTTTGGAGCCCAGAAAAATAGTCAGCCACTGTTTCCACTATTTCACCATCTATTTGCCATCAAGTGATGGGACTGGATGCCATGATCTTAGTTTTCTGAATGTTGAGCTTTAAGCCAACTTTTTCACTCTCCTCTTTCACTTTCATCAAGAGGCTCTTCTTCACTTTCTGCCATAAGGGTGGTGTCATCGGCATATCTGAGGTTATTGAGATTTCTCCCGCCAATCTTGATTCCAGCTTGTGCTTCTTCCAGCCCAGCGTTTCTCATGATGTACTCTGCATATAAGTTAAATAAACAGGGTGACAATATATAGCCTTGACGGACTCCTTTTCCTATTTGGAACCAGTCTGTTGTTCCATGTCCAATTCTAACTGTTGCTTCCTGACCTGCATACAGATTTCTCAAGAGGCAGGTCAGGTGGTCTGGTATTCCCATCTCCTTCAAAATTTTTCACAGTTTATTGTGATCCACCTTAACTAAATCATATAGCAGGTATGTAGCAGAACCAGAACACTAACTTGGGTCTTATGGCTCCAATAACCTGTGCTTTTTTCACAGTACCATTTTGCCTCCTTCTGGAATGAACAAACTACAGAAATTATACCCTTCTGGGGGAATACCCTGGCAGTCCAGTGGTCAGGACTCCATGCTTTCTTTGCAGGCAGCACAGGTTTGATCCCTCGTCAGGGAACCAAGATCATGCAAGCTGCATGATGTGGCCAAAAAAAAAAAAAATAGTATTCTCCCAACAGCTGGCTTTAAGAACACAGAGCTACTCAAGGAAGCTCTAATCTAGCCATTTTTCTCTCTGCTAATCTCTGTGCCACAAAAACACAGCCAATTATGTGTTAACTGATTCAGGTTGTCTTTTTGCAGTTTATATTGGTTTTCAGGGTGGTAATGACCAAGCAAAAGAGTGCGTCATTTGTGTACATGTGCAAGCTCCCCTGGACTGAAATTTCAGTCTTACCTTGGCTGTAACTCAGCCTGTCAGCACTGAAAACCCTTCTTTACCTCTCTTTCCCTACTTAAACTAGATATCACTGTTTGCCAAGAAAACACCATTTTCTAATCTCTTCACTCAGTAGACATCTGGTCCTTCTTAATGCTGCCTGCATGTGCTCTAAGACCTTGAAGAAGTGAAAGTGTTAGTCACTCAATTGTGTTTGACTCTTTGCAACCTCATGGGACTGTAGCCCACCGGGCTCCTCTGTCCGTGTGGATTCTACAGGCAGGAATATGGAGTGGGTTGCCAGGCCCTCCTCCAGAGGATCTTTCTGACCCAGGAATTGAATTCAGGTCTCCCTTGCTCACTCTCTATTTCTGACCTGGTCCTTCCCCTACTTTGAGGCATAACTCGTATTTCCCCTCTTCCAACACTCTTTTTCTGATGATTCCTGTCCTGACTGAGATGTCACATTTTAAATACTTGAGAGATGCACTGAACATTTGACCTTTAACGCTATTTAATTTATATCCCTTAATTGCTTTTTATGTGAAACCTAATCTTCCTTTTAAGATTTAAACATTCTCAGGGACAACTTAATGTTGTCCCTGGATGACCAAGTTAATGTTTACAAGTTGGAAATCAGCAGAACACCCAACATGGTGTCACGTAAATAAATTTTTAAAAATTATTTATTTATTTATTTTTGGCCATGCTGAGTCTTCATTGCTGCGTGCAGACCTTCTCTAGTTGTGGAGGCTGGGGCCCGCCCTTTAGTTGTGGTGGGTTCTCTTGCTGTGGAGCATGGGCTCTAGGCACTCAAGCTTCCATATTTGCTGCCTGTGGGCCCAGTCGTTGTGGCTCGTGGGCTCCAGAGCCCAGGCTCAGTAGTTGTGGTGTACTGGCTTCGTTGCCCTGCAGCATGTGGGATCCTCCTGGACCAGGGATCGAACTGGCGTCTTGCATTGCAAGGCAGATTCTTAACCACTGGACCACCAGGGGATCCCAATAGTTTGTTTTTGAATGGTGTAAGGAAGGAAAGTAATGCAGCTTCTTTTATTTCTTCCATAGTGAGTGCCCATAATGATCTGCAACACAAGTTTTTAAACAATCATTGGCCAAATTCTTCCTTGAGACAGTTTGAGGCATGATTTTGAAATGTCCAAGTTGGTCTACTGTGACTTCTGAGGCTCTGCAATAGGGGTTATCAAGCTTCAGTATGCCAGGGGCCACCCCCAGAATTTCTGACTCAGTAGGCCTGAGTAGAGCCCAGGTTTTCTGTTTCCAACAGATGCTGCTGCTGCTGCTGCTGCTGCTGCTGGTCTAGTCCTCGCAGCTTGAGAAGCTCTGCCGTACTTCCAGCACACTGATGCTGTCTGTTACTGCTTCCCCTGCTCGCTCTACTCCACACGCTCCCCTGCTCCAAGGCTTTTGCGTTTACTGTTTTCCCAGACACTCCTGCCCTTTCTTCCTTATCTCAGGTCATTCCTTATATGTCATCTTTCCATTCACCTGATTTCAAATGACAACACTCTCTGCCCCCTCTCCCACCTGCCACACACACACACATGCACACACACACGTGCACATGCTCACATATACACACTCCTTATCAAATCCCTTTCCTGATGTTTTCCTCCATAGGATTTATCACAACCTGACATATATGTTTTCTTTGTTTACTGTCTATCTCCTGTCCACACCAGACCATAAGATTCCTGAGGACAAGGATTCTCATTCATTCCTGTGTCTCAGAGGAATGAACAGTGTTTGGCACATAGTAAGCACTCAAATAGTAGTTGATGTTTTAACCGGAGGACAGCAGGGACTATAACCCTATTGTCTTCAGACCGTGAACCGTAAAGAAAACACACCTACTGCTGAAACAAAACAGGAATGATTAACATGGCATTCACTCTGCCCGGGCTGACTTAGTCGAGGGGCTAGAGTTGAAAGAGCAAAGGAAGACACCACTAGCCCTCCCAGAGGCCCTGGACAGGTCACTGTCCTGTCCTTACTTCTCATCTGCAGGATGAGCGGGTTGGATGAGGTGTCTGCAATCTTGTTTCCTGCTCTAAAACTCCAGGCTTTATCTTCCTCCAGGTCTACATGCCTCACAAAGGGAAGTTTAGGACAGAGGGACCAGTGAGAAGCTTGCTCAGTTTTCTCCTGAGCATTTTCATCCTTTGGCTTCTGTCAACAATTTCACCAAAACAAAGTTAGCAAAATTCTGCTGAGAATCTTCTCCCAATCAAAAGTATGATCCCACAGCAGTGCTGCCTTACTTTCCTGACTAAGGTCTGTCTAGTCAAGGCTATGGTTTTTCCTGTGGTCATGTATGGATGTGAGAGTTGGACTGTGAAGAAGGCTGAGGGCCGAAGAATTGATGCTTTTGAACTGTGGTGTTGGAGAAGACTCTTGAGAGTCCCTTGGACTGCAAGGAGATCCAACCAGTCCATTCTGAAGGACATCAACCCTGGGATTTCTTTGGAAGGAATGATGCTGAAGCTGAAACTCCAGTACTTTGGCCACCTCATGCGAAGAGTTGACTCATTGGAAAAGACTCTGATGCCGGGAGGGATTGGGGGCAGGAGGAGAAGGGGACGACAGAAGATGAGATGGCTGGATGGCATCACTGACTCGATGGATGTGAATTTGAGTGAACTCTGGGAGTTGGTGATGGACAGGGAGGCCTGGCGTGCTGCAATTCATGGGGTTGCAAAGAGTTGGACATGACTGAGTGACTGAACTAAACTGAATTGATGCCACACCCAACATTATTCTAGCTTCGTTGCCTCAGAAGTCAACCTACTCCTGGGATTCTCAAACCAGTTCAGATAGGGGAACATCAAGAAATCTTTCTCATCTTTGCTGACCTTGATATATTGAGACTTTAACACCTAAATATAATAATCCACAGAATTTGGGGCTAAATCACAAACTGTCTTATATATAAAACCCAGTAGAGACAAACAGTAGTGGAAGCTGAATTACAAAGCAAGCCTTATGGCAGAAAAATTTGTAATGTAAAAATTTTGATATTATTATTTATGTTGACCTTACTTTCTACAAACTGAGAAGCACTGGTTGGCCCACAGCATTTCAGAGGATGGGGTGGAAGAGGGTTAGCTTAGAAGGGTGAGGAACATAGGTTCTGAAGCCACTGGTTATAAGAACTTGTGTGGATTATTCATCCCTCTGAGTTTTAGTTTCCTCCACTATGAAATGGGGATGCCGATGACAGCACCTAACTCCTGTGGTTGTGGAGAAGTCCAAATAAGGTGGTACTCTTCAACTCTTAAACTGAGCCAGGTACTCAGTAAGGGGATGACTAACGTTGGCTGTTACTATTCATTGCTGAGGGTCATAGTGAGACATGTTTAGGAAAGGGTTTGCTCAGGAGAGGGGGAGAGAAGAAATGAGAGCCTTTGAGAAGATGGAAGGACCAACAAGAAGGGAGAGGAACAGATATGGGTGGCCCCACAAAGCTGTTGGAGAAGCTGCATGTATTGATTTGACTTGGTTTTCCATTCGTTTAAAACTTCAAAAAAGAAAGCCTTACGCAGGGCTTCATTTGGCAGGTAGAGCCTGAGGTTATTGACTGTTCAGACCAGGGTGCAAGGGTCATCTGAGCACTCAGAGTTTTGAGCAAAAGTCTGTTTCAGGTGTTCTTTGAGATTATCTGTTTCCATGAAACTCTGGGCTTGGGGGACAGTAATATCAGGGCCCTGCACGGGGATTTTCCAAGGGTGATCTTTCAAATTGAAGAGGAAAAGTTTCAAGGTATTTTTCTTTCTGCCTTGTTACATTTTTAAGTAACTTTTAAAAAATAATGATCTATAAGAGAAGACTTGGACACAGCCAGAATCAGTGCTCTCCCCGGGCACTCCAGCTCCCTTCCTTTGAAGCCAAGTCAACACAGTCCAAAGCCAGTTGACACTGTCAGAGAGCTTCCCAAGAACATTGTGTTTGTGGTTATTATTTTGAATGCATTCAACTTTTCCTCAGGTGTCACTGAACTCTGCTCAGTCTGGCCTTCGGGGCATTGACCCTTAAGCAAATAGATAGTGTTCTCAAAAAAGCTTGAATTCTGTTCAGGGCTTTAAATGAGGGAAACTGGAGCTGAAACAGGTTGGAAAACCTTTTGATTCTCTACAGTGGAGTCCATTGTTTCTTCTGGTTTCTTCAAGTTCATGTTCCCAGGTAAGTGACTTATGCTGTCTAGAGGATTTGAAGATTATGTCTGCAAGTCCATTTCCTTTAAGTCTTACCTTGTGGGGTGTTGTGTTTCTGACTCATAAAGGCTGGCATCTTGTTATACAAGAACAATGCTACAAGGCTTGGATAGGAACTTGCAGAATACATTAATGATTTCATAATATCTATGATATATATGACACAGATGACTATTGTTTTCTATCTCATTTATAGTACTGCTTATAGTAATGCTTTTTATGCATCAATTCTCTTGAGAGAGAGAGAGTGTGTGTGTGTGTGTGTGTGTGTGTGTGTGTGTGTGTGTGTGGTGTTTTGCGGAGTGGTATATAGGAGTATGTGATGGGTGAACAGATAATAATCTGCCCAAAGTATAAATGCTAGCAAACTTTTTAAACTTGGCTTTATGAAAATGCAGTTGTGTTTTTCACTGACCACCACAAAATCTTACCCCAGAAAGCTGCTGCTGCTTTAATACAGAACTATACCAACTCCATTCTCCTAGTTTTCAGTAATTTAGATACTGAGCTCTGGATTCATGGCTAGAAGCAGAAAAGTTGGATTCTAGAATCTAATTTCCATTTTTCAGTTTCCCTAGCCAGTAGAAATCACATGTTGCTGATGATTTGAACACATTGATCAAATATCATTTACTTTAAGACTGAGTATGAAGTGAGGCATTTCTAAACATTTTGAGGGGGGGAACAGCCTTCTAGACATTTTGGGGACAAATTATAGTGATAGTCCTTAGAACTCTTAATATTGGAAACTGATAGTGGTTATTATTAAACTTTTGAAGTAGTGACTTATTTACAGGCTTATGCTTAACAGAAGTTCTTGCTGTGGGCATCCACCCTCATCCCTACCCCCTAAACTCCAGACTTACACTCTGCCCTGTAACACTCCGGTAGTTACCTGTTTTAAGCTTCCATCTCCCTGCCTAGGGGATTACACTCCCCTCCCCACCCCACCCCACTCAGTTATAAGCCCTTGAATAATTAGTGTATCCTACTACTAGAGTGACAGTGACCGATATTTGCTGATGAATGCTGGAAGTGGATTGGAAGCAATTTAGGAAGAAAGCATTGCCCACCTTGTGGTTTTAGAAGACCTTGAAATTGCTAGAAAATGCCAAGCCCCATTTCGGTAACCAAGCATTAGGGTTATGTTGCTTTATGAAGGTGAAAGAACTATGCATGTAGAATGCTGGGAGGAACTCTGGTGTTAAATCCTATTTTCCTCAAGAGCAGTTCATTAGTTCCCCATCTGAACTGTGACTCTGTGAAGCAGGGCTACTGGTATGCACCTCAAGAGTCACTGTGGATTTCTTTCCCTTCTCCATGGGCTGTAGCCTCCAGAGCTGAAGGGCCTCAGTCTCATTATCCCTGGACTGTGTCTTTATTGACACACACGGTCACCCCACAACTTTTTTATCCACAAGGCAGTATTTTTCTATTTTTCTTGATTTTCAGTATAAATCAATATTTCTTTCCTCCTCTGATGATCCTTGGGGAAAGAAATCATTGGCTGGGTTTGATAATAACAAAGGGTGCCCTTCCTACATCACTACGTGTCAGCAGTGAAAGACATTCCAAGGGCTCCTTTAAAAAATGAGAATTTGTGGTTTCTAAAGGGACTTGAAAATTCACCAGGAGCAGGAGCAGCTCTGGTCTCTGAGCAGCTCAGGGCAGGGGAGATCATGGTTCTAGTGGCCTTGAATGGTCTTACAGAAGGGAGGACTTTATAAGAGAAAAGCCAAGGCCCATGTTCATGCTGGGATATGGGGTGAAGGAGGCCACGTCTCACATCTCCTCACTCCCCACCACCCCACGCCTCAGCTCTCCAGTGGCTGCAAGCGTGTTTAGATCTTCCTAACCATTGAAGCCTAAATGTGGAAAAACCTTTGCTTTTTCCTCCTGAGCTCAGTCTAGGCAAAATCAACATGTTTCAAAAATAGTATTCTGAAGAAAATGAACGCAGAACAAATCTCCCTGAAGAAAATTCAAAGCCAAGAATAGTGGCAGAGTTGAGAGGCCATGTCCTAAATTGACAAGAGCCAGGCCCTGTTGGCTCGGCTGTCCCACCACACAGCCTGTTTCCTTTGGCCACCTCAGGCCAGGTTGCCCGGGAGGGAGGTGACCCGTGTATGCTCTTGGCCTGGTAAATGAGGGGGCACCACTGCTGGCTCTGGGGGATTTCTATCCTTCCCAACCTGCTCTCTTACTCTAAGAGTATGGACTTATCAGAGTGTTATGGGTTTTTTTGAAAGTATTAATATGATTATATGCTTTCTTTGCCTAAAAGTCCTTATTAAAGGCCTAAGTCCTCAGCATTACTAAGGAATTTGATGTCCTGAGGAATGAGGCAGCCACGTTCTCCAGAGCTGTTCCATCCACCGTCCTTCAGACTCACTGGACACCCTTGGGTCCTTGTGTATTGTCGCTCAAGTCCGGGCCTTTGCATAAGCCTGGAACTCCTCATCTCCTGTTTCCTTGGCTAACTTGCCCCATTTTCAAGGCCTCATCTTAAAAGCACTGGCTGCAGAGCCTTCCCCAACTCTCCAGGTGGGGACAGGGCCCTGCTTTAGGGTCTTGGAGATGCCTGTACTTCTCCTTTACTCCATGTCATCGGGTTTATTTCTTACATGTCATCTGTCTTCCCTGCACAACGTGAGCTCCATGAGGACAAGTAGGTTGGAGGGCCTGTGCTCCATTAGATTTTTAGGTTGGTTAAATCAGGTTCTCAAAGGTTTCTCCCCAGGCTTCAGGCTATTCTGAACTGACCTAATAATGCAGGGGTCTGCAAATATATCTGTGAAGGGCTAGACAGTGAATATTTTAGGCGTCAGTGGGAAGGTGGGAATCATCTCTGTCACAGTAGCTCTGACCTGCCATTGTAGCCCCAAAGCAGCCAAGGACAAAGCAAAAACAAATGGTCATGACTGAGTTCCAGTAAAACTGTGTGTATAAAAACAGGCAGTGGGTTGAAGGCCTCTATTATTGTCATATCCTTCAGCCTGGAAGGATTCCAGCTCCCAGGAGAACTATTTTTACCTTGACATTTCTTTTCCCTCCCTCCCTCCTTCCTTCCTTGCTCCTTCCCTTTCTTTCTCCCCTTCTCTCTTGCCTTCTTCTCTCCTCCCTCTTCCCTTCTTTCTTTCCCATTTTTCCTACACTGTCAATAGCCAGTTGCTAGTGTTGACCCAGTCTTTGGTGAAGGTCAGCCCACTCATCTGTTGCTCCAGACTGGTGTCTTGAAGTCACACCAGCAGCCTCGTTGGGTACTTAGGATCTTTGATTAGCTCCTGGCATGGCCTGTGGAACCTTGGATCTCCTCCAGTTTTGACAGCCTCAACCCCTGGGTCCACTGCTTCCTTAGCCCTCTCTCTGAGGTCTGTCAATGTCCCAGGTTCCCTCGGGCGACCCATCCAGGTGCTGCTGTCTGCTTACTCTCTCTCCTCCCTGGCAGTGGTCTTCCAGAATGTTGTAAAGTCCTAAGGTAGAAAAATCCTTGATATGTCTACCAAAGGGTTTCCCTTATGGCTCAGGCAGTAGAGAATCCTCCTGCAAGGCAGGAGACCTGGGTTTGATCCCTGGGTTGGGAAGATTCCTTGGAGAAAGGAATGGAAGCCCACTCCAGCACCTTTCCTGGAGAATCCCATGAGCATAGAAGCCAGGCAAGCTATAGTCCATGGGATTGCAAAGAGTCCGACTTGACTGAGCAACTAACACTATGTCTACCAATAAAGATCAGGAGACTGTTCTCTAATGTGGATTTCTGTGTTGATAAGATTACACAGTTTATCAAAGAAAAAGAAACTTCAACCCTGAATAGTTCAACAGAAGCACATTGTAGTATATGAGTCATAGACCATGTGCCATTTGGCAGAGGGGGAAATTTGTGTTGGCATGAGCAATTCAGAATTGTTGGAGGATTCCATGATTAGGTGGCCAAAATCTGCTGACCAGTGCTTAGAAATCTTGCTTTCCCACTTTGAGCATCTAGATTCTCTTATCAGAAGACCATATTTTTTTCTGGAAGACATTAAAAACTCAGTCTGTTTTCAAATAGATTTTTCAGAGATGAGGATAATTTACTACATAAGAAGGTGGAGTAAGGGACCTCCCTGGTGGCCCAGTGGTTAAAACTTTGCCTTCTGGTGCAAGGGGTACTGGTTTGATCCTGTCAGGGAGCTAAGATTCCTCCATATCTTGTGGCCAAAAACCCAAAATTTAAGTAAAAGAAGCTGTATTGTAACAAATTCAATAAAGACTTTTTAAATGGCCCACATCAAAAGAAAAAAAAAATCTTAAAAAAAAAGGTAGTGTGAAAAGGAAATAGCTTGATACCTTTTAACTCTGAGTTCTTTGGTGTGGGTTAAAGTACAATTTTGTTATTACAAACTAAGAAACTCTCATTAAAGCTTCCTGCAATGTATGATACCCAAATACCTTCCCCACACTTCAGGAAGCTCAAGAACCAATTGTTAGCTTAGATGCTATAGATAATAGCTGAGACAGTACAATTAGATTACTTGATATCAGCTTGCACTCTTAAATCATAAATCTTAAATCAGGTGAGGAGGAGGCATATTCTCATTACCCTGTATAAAAAATGTTTGTCACTGAAATCTAGGTTCCTGCTCTTTTCAGGGTTTAGGAGACTGGCAGAGAGGTTCTCCAGCATCAGCTATACGAGTTTCCCAGAATCTAATCTAATAAAAAGGGAATTAATCAGTGGGAAAAAACATGGTCTAATGATACATCAGAGTACACTTACAATGATATGAGGCCATTCATCTAATATCTAATTTTTGAAACATTGTTCCTTTTTTTTCCTGGAAAATACCAGGGGCAAAGCCTTCATTTATTCTTTCTAGTCATTTTGATATCTCCTTGCACTTTCCCAAAAGTAGTGTTAGAAAACTGCCACTGTCTTTGTGGATGCACGCAAGTAATTAATATTTTCAACACAGTGACCTTTAAAAGCCATCATGGCCATTTCAGAGCTGGCTGCAGAGAAGGCAACTAGCTCTCATTTCTGACTGAGCAACTGAGGCTTGTCTTGTAGCACTGGAGAGCGTGTGTCTTTTAAAATACAGGTCCTTAGAGTGGACTACCAAAGTTCAGAGTGATGCACTGAACTCTGAGAAAGAAAACAAACAGAATAGCTCCAGATATTTGGTAGCTGGCCTGGAACTCAGAGCTAAACTGTATTATTCTAGAAATAAATGATCTCTGTATATAATGTATATCAGAATGCTTCTAAAGTTTAACTATATATGTCATACAAGCAAGGTGTACCTTCTTCCTTTTTTCCTCTGTGCCACACAGTATTCTCATTAGCCATCTCTTCCACACAAGCAGTGTATAGACGTCAATCTCAATGTCCCCACTCATCCTTTGGTATGCCCATCCCATGTGCTCCACCTCTGCTTTGCAAGCAGGTTCATCTGTACTATTTCTCTAGATTCCACATATATATATATTAATATACAATATTTGTTTTTCTCTTTCTGACTTATTTCCCTTTGTATGGCAATTCCACCCATGTCTCTGAAAATGGCACACCTTGTTCCTTTTTATGGCTGAATAATATTCTGGCATCACGGACTTGATGGACATGAGTCTGAGTGAACTCCGGGAGATAGTGATGGACAGGGAGGCCTGGCGTGCTGCGATTCATGGGGTCGCGAAGAGTCGGACACGACTGAGCGACTGAACTGAACTGAACTGAACTGAACCACATCTTTATCTGTTCTTTTGTTGAGGTGGAGTTAGTGTTTAATGTGGATAGAGTTTCTGGAGATGGATGATGGTGAGAGTTGCACAAAACTATAAATGTACTTACTGCCTCTGAACTGTACAGTTAATTATGGTTAAAATAGTATGTTTTATATTATGTGACTTTTTACCACACACACACAAAACATTAAAAAACAAAAGCATCAGGACCAAAAAAAGAAATAATTTCGTAGAATACTCACTGTATTACTCAATGTGCTCTAAGGTAACAGAAACAGTAGGATTATATATAGAAAGAGATTCACTGTGTGGAATTGAGTCACATGACTGCAGAGGCTGAGGAATTCCTGATCTGCCGTCTGCAAGATGCAGGCCCAGGGAAGTCGAGGGTATAGTTCCAGTTCAGATCTAAAGGTCTAAGAGCCAAGGGAGCTGTTGGCATAAGTCTCAGTTGGAATCTGAAGGCCCAAGAACCAGGAGAGCGAATATTGGAGCGCAGAAAAAGTCGGATATCCCAGCTAAAGCAAATGGGAAAATTCACCCTTCCTCAGCCTTAAAAGAATTAAGGCTGACATATATTTGTTGGCATATACCATTATGTCAGTTTAAGGCGTATATATAATGACATGTTAATTTGACACATTTATATTTATTATAATATGATTACCACTATACTTTTAGCCAGTAACTTTATCATATCACATAATTATTATTATTTGTTTTGTGGTGAGAACATTTAAAATCTAGGCCCCTAGCAACTTTGAGGTATACAGCAGAGTATTGTTGACTGCCACCACTGTGCTGTACATTAAATCTCCAGATTGTAAAATGGAGATCACAAAAATCACTATATTCAGAAGGAAGTAAAAGGCAAGCAGACCTCATATGAACCCGAATGTATAGAATATCTGGGGAAATAGAGAGGGAGAGGGAGAGACTAGATTGGTTTATTAGCTTCTGCTTAGTAGATGATCTGAGGAGGGCAGGTGGGGCTGGGGTGAGGGAACTTGGTTGCCAAGCCTGAAGGGCAAAGGGAGCTTTCTCTGCCTTCTCCTTTTGGGACAGCTGATGTACAGACTCGGTTTCCTGTCATTTTCATACCTATCCTGCAAGGTGAATTTTACCACCATCACCATCATTGCCTGACTTAAAAGGTGGAGAAGTCAGGGCCCAGAGAAAGGTTAAAAAGCATATCCAACAACACAGAGTGAAGCTGTAGGCAGTAACAGAATCTGAGAAACTCCAAAGTTCACAGGCAAGACACTACACCAATGGCCTCTAAACACTGCCAAATATTTGCACACCATTGGAAAGAAATCTTTCTAAATGAAGCCAGGAAAAACACTGAAGACTGAATTTTTTCATAAAAATCTTATTTTAAAATTAGGAAATGAAATATTATAACCAGTGTTAAAGTTTTGTTATTGTCCCCTTATCAAAGAGTTTCTTAGCCTCTTGAAAAAGTTTTTGGTCAAAATTTCAAAAATGGTGTGACCAGCAAACATTGCAGACTGAATGTATTATTGCTATAGTAAAGAAATTTTGTTGTTGGATAAAAGAATTTTGAATTAGGTATTTTTTTTAGTATTTGTTTTACTGACCTGATAAACTACATAATTAATGTTTTCTCACTCTACTTCTTAATATTGAGTTTATTGAAAATTTTTTTTTAATAAATCATGTTGAAAGGTACTCTTATCTTGATAGTACTTTTGATATGATGTGATGAGAAGCATACTTTACCTCCATGGTCTTCCTCTCCAAAACATACAACTTTTGTCTAATCATGAGAAAAACAGCAGATAAATCCCAATTTAAGGAACATTCTACAAAACAATTCCTCAGTACATTTCAAAACTGTCAAGATCATCAAAAGCAAGATAGCTGTAAGAAATTGTCATGGCTAAGAGAAGCTTACAGAGATTTCACAATTTAATGTAATGTGTTTATAGCTTCCCAATGCTTTGTACTATTGTATATTTAATCTTTGCCAGTATTTCAGTGAGCGTTTTTAGTATTTGTCATCAATCTGTATCCAAATTTATTCATTGGATTACAATACAATGATTTTTTTCTAATTTTATGAGCTTTTAAATTTCAGGAAATTAATTCTGATTAAATATCTTTTTCATCTATCAAAATGATCAAAAATGTTTACATTAGATAATCATTGCATTCCTGGTATCAGCATTTCTCACTATATTTTTTTATAAACTACTAAATTATACTAAATATATTTAGTATTTTAAAATCTATTTTCAAAGTAGTTATAGTTCTGTTTTTTTCCTTATAACATTTTTTTCTTGTTTTGACGTCAAGGTTACACTTGTGTTACAAAATGAATTAGGTAGCAGTTTCCCTGGTCCATGCTGAACTTGCCATATTCTGCATCTACTGGCTGCATTTACAAAGGAGCACTGAACCTACCCACAGTATTTGACAGTATTTGGCTGTCATTGGTCAGCTTCACTGACCCAAGAATGTCACCAGTGGGTTGTGCCTTTCTACTGGTTTTTAGTTTTACTCACTTAAAAAAAATCAATCAAATAAACAAGCAAATGCAGATAAGAAGAAAGAACAAAAAACAGCTGTCCACCTATCAACCAGTGAAACCCATAGTTGATGGTTTGGGATTATTATTTCCTAATAATTAAACTCTTTCATGGGATTATCAACTAACTAAAAAGCCTGCTTTTGTCTGAGATTGTTAGTTAAGGAAATTTCTTGAACCGAATTGTTCTTCTGTTTGGCTACACTGATTAAAGATGAGAAAATAAATAATAGTTGCAATGATTCTTTTTTAAAAAAATTTATTTATTTTTAATTGGAGGATAATTGCTTTACAGTATGGTGTTGGTTTCTGCCGTCTAGCAACATGAATCAGCCATAGGTATACATATGTCCCCTCCCTCTTGAAGTTCCCTCCCATCTTCACCTGATCCCAGCCCTCTAGGTTTTTACAGAGCACTGGTTTGAGCTCCCTGAGTCATACAGCAAATTCACACCAGCTATTTATTTACATATGGCAGTGTATATGTTTCCGTGCTACTCTTTCCATTTGTCCCACCCCCTCCTCCCCCACTGCTATGTCCACAGCTGTTCTCTATGTCTGTGTCTCCATTGCTGCCCTTCAAAGAAGTTCATCAGGACCATCTTTCTAGATTTCGTATACATGCATTAATATATGATATTTGTTTTTCTCTTTCTGACTCACTTCACTCTGTATAATAGACTCTAGGTTCATCTTTTTAGAAATGACTCAAATGCATTCCTTTTCATGGATGAGTAATATTTCATTGTATATATGTACTACAGCTTCTTTATCCCATTCATCTGCTGATGGACACCTAGCTTGCTTCCTTGTTCTAGCTATTGTAAATAGTGCTGCAATGAATATTGGGATACGTGTGTCTTTTTCAGGGTATATTGTGGTTTTCTCAGGGTATATTTCTCAGGGTACTGGTCTTCCAGTGGTGGGACTGTTGGGTCATATGGTAGTTTTATTCCTAGTTTTTTAAAGGAATCTCCATACTGTCCTCCATAGTAGCTGTATCAGTTTACATTCCCTTCAACAGTGTAAGAGAGTTCCCTTTTTTCCATACTCCAGCATTTATTGTTTATAGATTTTTGGATGATGGCCATTCTGACTGGTATGAGGTGATATCTCATTACAGTTTTAATTTGCATTTCTCTAATAATGAGTAATGTTGAGCATCTTTCCATATGTTTGTTAGCCATCTGTATGTCTTCTTCATTGAAATGTATGTTTCGGTCTTCTGCCCCTTTTTTGATTGAGTTGTTTGTTTTTCTGATATTGAGTTGCATGAGCTGCTTGTATATTTTGGAAATTAATCCTTTATCAGTTGTTTCATTTGCTATTATTTTCTCCCATTCTGAGGGTAGTCTTTTCACCTTGTTTATAGTTTCTTTTACTGTACAAAGTTTTAAAGTTTAATTAGGTCCCATTTGTTTATTTTTGTTTTTATTTCCATTACTCTGGAAAGTGGGTCATAGAGGATCTTGCTATGATTTATAGCATAGACTGTTTTCCTCTAAGAGTTTCTGACCTTACATTTAGGTCTGTAATCCGTTTTGAGTTTAGTTTTGTGTCTGGTGTTAGGAAGTGTCTTAATTTCATTCTTTAACATGTAGCTGTCCAGTTTTCCCAGAAGCACTTATTGAAGAGAACATCTTTTCTCCATTGCATATTCTTACCTCCTTTGTCAAAGATAAGGTGTCCATAGATGCATGGGTTTATCTCTGGGCTATCTTATTCCATTGCTCTATATTTCTGCTTTTGTGAAAGTACCATACTGTTTTAATGACTGTAGCTTTGTAGTATAGTCTGAATCAGGCAGGTTGATTCCTCCAGTTTCATTCTTCTTTCTCAAGATTGCTTCAGCTATTCAGGGTCTTTTGTATTTCCATACAAACTGTGAAATTTCTTCTTCTGGTTCTGTGAAAAATGCCATTGGTAATTTGACAGGGATTGCACTGAATCTGTAGATTGCTTTTAGTAGTATAGTCATTTTCACAATACTGATTCTTCCAACACAGGAACATGGACTGTTTCTCCATCTGTTTATGTTGTCTTTGACTTCTTTCATCAGTGCCTTATAGTTTTCTGCACAGTTCTTTTGTCTCCTTAGGTAGGTTTATTCCTAGGTATTTTATTCTTTTTGTTGCAAGAGTAAATGAGATTGATTTCTTAATTTCTCTTACTGATTTTTCATTGTTAGTGTATAGGAATGCAAGTGATTTCTGTATATTGATTTTGTATCCTGCAACTTTACTAAATTGTCTAATTAGCTCTAGTAATTTTCTGATAGTATTTTAAGGGTTTCTATGTATAGTATCATGTCTTCTGCAAACAGTGAGAGTTTCACTTCTTCTTTTCCAATCTGGATTCCTTTTATTTCCTTATAATCTTTCTCTAATTGCCCTGGCTAGGTCTTCAAAAACTATGTTGAATAATAGTGGTGAGGGACGGTAGCCTTGTCTTATTCCTGGTCTTAGAAGAAATGCTTTCAGTTTTTCACTATTGAGAATAATGTTTGCACTGGATTTATCATATACAGCCTTTGTTATGTTGAGGTAGGTTTCTTCTATGCCTATTTTTGGATGAGTTTTTATCATAAATGGGTGCTGAATTTATTCAAAAGCTTTTTCTGCATCTATTGAGATTATCATGATTATAATATAATTTTTATCTTTCAGTTTGTTAATACAGAGTATCACAATGATTCATTTGTGTATATTGAAGAAGCCTTGTATCCCTGGAATAAACCCAACTTGATAATGGTGTATGACCTTTTTAATATGTTGTTGAATTCTGTTTGCTAGAATTTTTTTGAGGATTTTTGCATATATGTTCATCAGTGATATTGGCCTATAATTTTATTTTTTTGTGTGATGTCTTTATCTGGTTTTGGTATCAGGGTAATAGTGGCCTTGTAGAATGAGTTTGGAAGTGTTCTTTCCTCTGCAATTTTTTGGAAGCGTTTGAGAAGGATAGGCATTAGCTCATCTCTAAATGTCTAAGGATTTCACTTGTGGAGCCAATTGGCCCTGTGCTTTTGTTTTTTGAGGGATTTTTTGACCACAGTTTCGATTTCAGTGTTTGCAGTTGGCTTATTCATAGTTTCTATTTCTTCCTGGCTCAGTTTTGGAAGGTTGAACTTTTCTAAGAATCTGTCCATTTCTTCCAGGTTGTCCATTGTATTGGCATATAAAGTTGCTCATAATAGTCTCTTACGATCCTTTGTATGTCTGCATTGTCAATCGTAACTTCTCCTTTTTCATCTCTAATTTTGTTGATTTGATTCTTCTCCCCTTTTTCCTAGCTGAGTCTGGCTAATAGTTTGTCAATTTTGTTTATCTTCTCAAAGAACCAACTTTCAGTTTTATTAGTCTTTACTATTGTTTCATTTATTTCTACTCTGATCTTTATGATTTATTTCCTTCTCTTAACCTTGAGGGTTTTTGTTCTTTTCCAGTTGTTTTAGGTGTAAAATTAGGTTGTCTACTTGATGTTTTTCTTGTTTCTTAAGGTAGGATTGTATTGCTATAAGCTCGCCTCTTAGAACAGCTTTTGCTGTGTCCCATAGATTTTGAGTCATCATGTTTTCATTGCATTTGTTTCTAGGAATTTTTTAATTTCCTTTTTAATTTCTTCAGTAACCTGTTCATTATTTAGAAATGTATTGTTTAATCTCCATGTGTTTATGCTTTTTTACAGTTTTTTTTCCCCTGTAATTGATATCTAGTTTCATAGCATTGTGGTCATAAAAGATGTTTGATACAATTTCATTTTTCTTAAATTTACTGAGGCTTGATTTATGACTCAAGATGTGGTCTATGCTTGAGAATATTCCATGTGCACCTGAGAAGAAAGTGTATTGTTCTGCATTTGGATGAAATGTCCTGAAGATATCAGTTAGGTCCCATCTGGTCTAATGTGTCATTTAACACTGTGTTTCCTTATTAATTTTCTGTTTTGATGATCTCTCCATTGGTGCAAGTGGAATGTCAAGTGCCCTGCTACTAGTGTGTCACTGTCAATTTCCCCTTTTACGTCTGTTAGTGTTTGCTTTATGTATTGTGGTGCTCCTATGTTGGGTGCATAAATACTTACAATTGTTGTGTCTTCTTCTTGGATTGATCCCTTGATCATTATGTAGTGACCTTCATTATTTCTTTTCATTTTCTTTATTTTAAGGTCTATGTTGTCTGATATGAAAATTGCTACTCTGGCTTCTCTTTGATTTCCATTCGCATGGAATATCTTTTTCCATCCTCTCACTTTCAGTCTGTGTGTGCCTCTAGGTCTGAAGTGGGTCTCTTGTAGACAGCATATATGTGGGTCTTGTTTTTGTATCCATTTAGCCTGTCTGTGTGTTTTGGTTGGAGCAGTAATCCCTTTGCATTTAAAGTAATTATTGATTTATACTTTCTTATTGGCATTCTTCAAAATTGTTTTTGTAGGTCTTTTCCTTCTCTTGTGGTTCCTGCCTATAGGTCTCTTTAACATTGTTGTAAACTGGTTTAGGGGGGCTATATTCTCTCATCTTTTGTTTGTCTGTAAAACTTTTGAGTTTTCCATCAACTTTGAATGAGATCCTTGTCAGGTAGAGTAATCTTGGTTGTATATTTTCCCCTTTCAGTACTTTACATACATCCTGCCATTTCCTCTGGTCTTCAGAGTGTCTGCTGAAAGATCAACTGTTAATCTTATGGGGTTCCTTTGGTATGTTACTTGCTGCTTTTCCCTTGCTGTCTTTAATATTCTTTCTCTGTGTTTAATCTTTGTTAGCTTGATTAGTATGTGTCTTGGCATGTTTCTCCTTGGATTTATCCTCTATGGGACTCTGTGCTTCTTGGATCGATTGACTATTGCTTTTCCCATGTTACGGAAGTTTTCAACTATAACCTTTTCAGAAATTTTCTCAGACCCTTTGTTTTTCTCGTCTTCTTCTAGGACTCCTATAATTCAAACGTTAGTACCTTTAATATTATCCCAGAGGTCTCTGAGACTGTCCTCAATTCTTCTCATTCTCCTCTTATCTATTCTTCAGTTATTTCCACTATTCTATCTTCTAGCTCATTTATCTGTTTTTCTGCCTCAGTTATTCTGCTATTGATTTCTTCTAGAATATTTTTAATTTCAGTATTTGTGTTGTTTGTCTCTGTTTATTCTTAATTTCTTCTAGGTCTTTGTTAAATGTGTTAATTGATCCTTGCATTTTCTCCATTCTATTTTTGAGGTTTTGGGTCATCTTTACTGTCATTATTTTGAATTCTTTTTCATGTAGTTTGCATATTTCCCCTTCGTTTATTTGGTCTTGTGAATTTTCACCTTGTTCCTTCATTTGTATAATATTCCTCTGCCTTTTCATTTTTTTCTAACTTACTTTGTCTGAGGTCTTCTTTTCCCAGGCTTTAGGGTCATATACCTTCTTCCTTTTGGACTGCCCTCAGTGGGTGAGGTGGGTCCAGTGGTTTGTGTAGGCTTTGTGTTGGGAGGGACTTGTGTCTGCATTCTGGTAGGAGGAGGTGAGTTTTTTTTTCCTCTGATGGACAGGATTGTGTGAGGTGGTAGGTTTTGGGGTGTCTGTGGCAAGCTTCTCCACTAGTGATTGGTTTTGTATTTTTGTCTTACTTGTTGGCTGGGTGAGGTGTCTTGCACTGGGTGCTGCTGGCAGTTGGGTGATTCCAGGTCCTAGATACAGGTGGAGATCTTCATGGGAGTTCTCAATAATCAATACTCCCTGGAGTCAGTAGGTGTCTGGCAGTCCACTGTCCTGGATTCAGAACTTCCACTCCAAAGGCTCAGGCCAAATCTTTGCCTGGGGAACTGACACTCCACAAGTCATTTGTTATGGCATTAAAGGGGATTAAAACAAAAACACAAAAAATAGCAAAACAAAACAAAATAAGAAACAAAAGAGGAGCCCCAGACAAATGGTAAATACAAAATCAAGCAAATAATAACGAAAACAAAGGAACACACATACACACACACACACAAAACCCTAAATAGTCCAAAGACAAGAAAGTACAAGAGAGTGGCTTGGCAAGCAAAGGAAACCAAAAATGATACCAACCTATTAACAACAGAACTAACTAAAACACAAATTGGTAAACAAGACCAAAGCAGAGTGTCAACTGGAGAATAAGCAAAGAAAACAAACCAAACTAACAAACATGACGAAATAAAGAAAAGGGAGAAAAGAAATAAAAGATTTATATATATTAAAGAATAACTACAGCAGGAAAAGAACAGTAAGAAAACAAACAAACAAAATTTAAAAAAGACAAAAGCCCCACAGAATCACAAAAAAAACAATGAAGCAGTAGAATTATATAAAGGAAATCAAAAGTGTGATTTAAAAAAAGTTCTCAAAAACTTAGAGTTAATAGTAATAATAAAATCAACAACCATAGCAACAAAGAAAAAAAGAAGATAAACTAGGATCAACTGCAGAACAAATTAAAATGTATGAACAATAATTGTTTTTCTTGGATCTCAGCTGCCAGTGTCCTTTCCTTCACTGTGAGTCACCATCCACCTCTGCCTCCCTAGGATGCCCTCCAATACCGGGCTGGTGTCTGGACCTGCTGTGGGAACAGCTCAGACTAATCTGGCCCTATTCCTGTGTGTTCTTGCCTGCAGTGTCCACAGCTACCAGAGCTAGTGTGTTTTCTTTTGTGATAGCTCTCATTGTCCTTTTATATATTCCATAGACACAGTCTTCCTAATTGATCATATGAATTTAATCTGCACCTTGTACAGCTGATGGAAAGGTTTTTGACCCTCTTCCTTAGCCACACTGCCCTTGGAGTTCAGTTGTGGTTTTATCCCCACCTCTGCATGTGGGTCATCCACAGGAGTTTGCTCCTGAGGCTGCCCTGGCAGACTTAGGTCTGCCATAGTGAGGACTGGGAGTGGAGGTGGCACAGTTGCTTGGATCACAGGGACTGTGGTGGTGCCAAGTGTGCAGAGATACTGGTGGCCTCAGGCCCAGGAGCTATGGCACTATCACAGTCTTTTTCTAGCCTCTGGCAGCTGGCATTCAGAAGGCCTCTCTGGCTGGTTGGTGCAGCAGCCACTCAAAGGTCTCCACTGGCTAGAGTCCTTCTCTATTGCTATGTGCATCAGACACTCAAAGGGTAACCCTCTCTGGAGTCTTTCTCTATTGGTCAGTTGCCAGCACTAGCGTGTGTCGGGGGAGAAGCTACAGAGATGGCTCCTCCCCCTGCATCTGACTCAGCAGTATCGCTTTGCTTCAGTGGCTACTCAGCATTGCTCCAAAGGCATTCTCCACCATGATCTCCTCCCTCATGTCCCGCTGGGCTGTCTCCCAGCAGTCAACAGCAACCCTCACCCTGGGATTGCTCTCCAGTCCCTATGCTCCAGCTCCCAGCCGCTGTGTATTTCAGGATACTTGGGTCCCTGACCAGGGTACATACGGCTGCAGCAAGGATTGTCTGGTTCTCACTCCATTCAGACAGTCACAGATCAGCTGCTTCACTCTCCAACAGCCTCAAATACTTTCCCTGTGTCTCAAACGATTACTTCAATCTGGGGATCTGACCCCTGCTTCAGTTCCCCTCACCCCAGGTGCAGGTCCAGTCCTGCTCATTCTCCTCTTTTCCCCTTCCTTCCTTTGTCCTACTGAGTTTTGGATCTATATATTCCTTTCCAGTGGTCAGGGACTCCTGTCTGCTCTCAGGCAGTGTTCTGCGAGATTCTGCATCTGAAGGTGTATTCCTGATGTATCCATGGAGAGAGATGTACTGCACATCTGGCTACTCCGTCGCCATCTTGTCTTCCTCTGCAGTCACTCTTTTGTTTTATTTTCTAGGGTTTTTTTGGTTTTTTTTTGCTGTGAACTGCAACTGTTATGTCTGACTCAGTAATTCTTCGCAGTGTGAAGAAATTTGGAGAGGACAATCATGGTTTTGAGTCAGACAGCTCATGTAAGTGGCCTTTTTATCTTATTGTCTCTTGTACAAAAAAAGGTGAAAACAAAAGTGGAACAAACTAGTGAAGATATTCAAGGAGCAGAGAAAATTCAGCAACAATAAGTAGAACTATTACCTCATATTCTTCTTACACAACCTGGGTATTTCTCCCAAGAATCCATGTAATATAACTGCTGAGAGTGCTAGGTAAGAATGCATAAATCTTGGGAGAGTGAAACATCTCACTATAAATATTTTTTTCCATGGATAGACTGAGGTTGTTTTAGTACTGGCTCAGATGGTAAAGAATCTGCCTGAAATGCAGGAGAGCTGGGTTTGATCCCTGGGTCAAGAAGATCCCCTGGAGAAGGGCATGGCTACCCACTCCAGTATTCTTGCCTGGAGAATTCCATGGACAGAGGAGCCTGTTGGGCTACAGTCCATGGAGGCGCAAAAAGTCAGACATGACTAAGTGACTAACACTTTCAATGCTTTTATTATTATTACCTTTATTTATATATTGCTATAATTGATTATAGTAATATGCATTTAGTGAGCATTGCTCTCTGAGAGGACTGGTACAAAGACACTGCTGGCCAGAGTGAGGTAAAGTGGATGGGGATCCGTAGCACAAGTACCTAGAGTGTGGTAAGGGCAGATGATTTCCAAAAGTCCTATGATTTTACATTTTATAGAAAAGGAAACTGAGACTTAGATACATTGTCTTAAGCTTGACAAAGATTGCGTGACTATTGATTAAAGGAGCGGTAACCCTAACCCAGTTCTGACTCCCAAATATGAGAGGTTAATCTTTATCTACACTATAATGCCTCTTTACTCTGTATGAAATGAAATGAAAATGCCAGGGGAACCAGGATGTGCTGTCCCATGATGATGGCTGACATTAAAATCCTAGGTTCCTTTCACTATGGCTTCCCTATGCCCATGACCCTGAATCCCCGCTTTCATCTCTTCCCTTCCATCTGCTCTGACCTACGCTGGGGAAAGTAATATGTGGCTCAATTCAATGGCTTCTACTGGCACGGGGGTGTCAATGACATCTTATTGTCTGTATTTTATGGTCTGTATTTTAAGTAGATAAATTCTGATGTTTCTAAAAAACCAAACAATAAATAAGTATTCATTTTATTTGGTAGTTCAAAAAAAAAATCAGATTTTTCTGTAACTAATGTACGAATATTGGTCTTTAGTTAGCATTCAGAAGATAAAAAGATTTCATTTTCTGGAGAAAATGTAGTCAAGGCAGCAGTCCTATATGTGAAACAGTGTTTTCTTCTATAATACGGAGGAAGAAAGAGAAAGGTGAAAAAGCAAATAATTATTTTGTGTTGTTCCATGAATAAAATAATCATAGAAATGTTTTTCCAGAGCAAAATTATTAATGATTATGTTTCATTTTGTCATTACGATTAACTGCTTTATGTATTGTTTTTATCCTGACAGATAACAATGATAAAAAATCAAAGTAAGTGACTGCTTCAACAATGCAACACATTTTTAAAATAATTCCCCTAATATTCACATAAAAGGCACAAAGCAGAAGCAATATTTTCATATACATTGCACTGCCTACAAAATGGTATATATAATCCATTCCTTTTCTATTTAAAACAATCCTATAACTTGATTTCAAAAATCTTTGGCAATATTCCTTCCGGATTAGGTTCAAATATCCCCTATATGTCCAGGAACCCCACAGAATTTCTGACTTAAACAAGCAGAGGAAAAGTTGGACATGTAAGGTTTCATGGTTGCAGAGGAGGTTCTTTTTACAGAAGAAAAATCCCAATTCTTCCCAAAAGCAAATTGTAGAAACCTAAAATGTAGTGACTAGATATTTCTCTTTAAGAGTTGAAATTCTCTTATAAACCAAAAATCAGTTTACCCTAATTTGCCATGAGGACAGGATTAATGGATTCTGATTTAGAAGATAAGGAGGTGCCAGCTGCGTTTCTGAAATGGAGGTGGTGGAAGGGTAAAGGCTGAAGACGTGTAAAACGTTTTAAGTGTTAATACTGCACGACAGAGAGAGCTGGTGGTTGCGGCAACACTAGCTTTTCACTTGGAATGGTAGGATCAGTTGAGGACAGAAGAACCACTCTTGTCTCATTGGGTGGGAAACAGATAGAAAAGGGCATGGGTGCAGAGAAATGGAGGATGCAGATAAATGAGCTGCAGTGAGAGGATGAGCAGGAAGGTTGAATGAGTACTCTGGTTTTTAGAGAAAATGAACCTATGTCTGCATAGATGTGGTAATGGGGAGTGAGAAGATCACAGTGAAAGTTTGATAAAGCCACTGAGGGGAGTAGGAACAATCTGTAGAGGAATGAAATATAGTGCCTTGGGTTGAGTTGAGGTTGGAGACCATTTTCATTCATTCATTTCACAAATAATAATTGAGGACTTGCTGGGAATCATCTGCCTGGTAAAGCATCTGCCTGCAATCCAGGAGACCTGGGTTCGATTCCTGGGTTGGGAAGATTCCCTGGAGAAGGAAATGGCAACCCACTACAGTACTCTTGCCTGGAGAATTCCATGAACAGAGGAGCCTGGTGGACTACAGTCCATGGGGTTGCAAAGAGCCAGACACGACTGAGCAACTAACACACATACGCACTGCTGGGTATCAGGTACTGGTTTAGATGCTGAGGATACAGAAAAGAAAAAAAAAATAGGCAGACATCTCTGTCTTGAGGAACTTAACATGCCTTTGAAGAGTTCTCTCCTTTAGTGAGGGAGACATAATAAACACCATAAATAAATAAAATATATAGCATGGTAGATAATGATAGTTTATCATCCCCTTTCTAAGAAAAAACAATAAACATGGAAATGGAGATTTGAAATGATGTGGGGGGAAAGTTGAAATTTTAAAGACTTTGACCATGGATGGCCCCCTTGAAAAGGCAGCTTTTGAGAGAAGGTATAAAGGAGGTGAGGGAGTTCTCCATTTTATTATCTGAAGAAAGAACACTTTGGTGAGAGGAAATAGCAAGTGCAAACACCCAGAGGTGGGAACAGATTTGGTACGAATGAAAGTCAGCAGAGAGGCCAGGCGGCTTGGGTGGAGTGAAGCAGGAGGAAACAGGTAAGAGAGTCAACTGGCCAGATCACAGAGGGCTTTGGACGTATCAGCAAGGGTTTGTGATTCCACCCTGAGCTGGAAGGGAAGCTTAGGGCAGCTGAGCGCTAAGCACAGCAGGTGTCGGTATCTGTTTAGATGGTGGAGAGGTTGTCTTCTGTGGGCCTAACAGCCTGGCTTCAGGAGGAGAAGGAGGAACAGTGGACTGAACGCAGAGATGGAGTTTCCAAAGATGAATCTGCAAGAAAAGGATTGAGGATGATGGTGAGAGCATGGTCCAAATGGCTGGCAATGGGACCTGGAATGGCTGGCAATGGGACCTGGAATGCCTGGAGAAGGAGGAGAATCTTTTTTTTTTTTTTTTAATTTACTTTCTCTTTGGTTGTGGCAGGTCTTTGCTGCTTCACTCTAGCTTTCTCTAGTTGCAGAGAGCGGGGCTTCTCTCCATCTGGGCTTCTCGTTGCAGTGGTTTCCCTTGTTGCAGAGCAAAAGCTCCAGGTGCATGGCCTCAGTAATTGCTGCTTGTGGACTCTCAAGCACGGGCTCAGTGGTTGTGATGCACGGGCTTAGTTGCTCCAAGGCATGCGGAATCTTCCCAGACAGAGATTGAACCCCCCCGCCCCTGCATTGACAGGCAGATGCTTATCCAGTGTATCACCAGGCAAGTCCAAGGAAGGAAAATCTTGATGGTATTTAGTGATTGTAAGTAAATGGAGGGTTTAAAGAACTGGGCTTCCCTGGTGGCTCAGATGATAAAGAATCTGTCTGCAATGCAGGAGACCCAGGTTTGATCCCTGGGTTGAAAAGATCCTCTGGAGGAAGAAATGGCAGCCCACTCCAGTATTCTTGCTGTGGGAAATTCCAGAGATAGAGGAGCCGGGTGGGAGAGTTGGACATGACTGAGCAACTAACACACAAAGAACTGTGGGTCTCAACTGAGATGACAAACTGGTATGGAAGGAGGAAGGAAGTGAGAAAACACGATGCATGGGTATTCCCTAAGAGCCAATGGAGTAGAGCGGTTCCTGGTGGAAATAAGACCTAAGGTGTATTAGTGAATAGATAACTTGGGTGAATTAGACCTCTTTGGCATTAGAAAGTTCAAGAATGGGTTAAGGATAATTTTCTGAGCAGTAAATTGAATAAGAAATAGTAAGTAAATATGGTTTTAAGGGAAGTATGGGAGTTTTTGAATTTTTCATATCAGCACTATTTGATGTAGTTGCAAGCTTTTTAAGAGCTAGACGCAATAAATTAGATAATCCAACCACCTAAATTTACTCACAAGGAAATGAAGGTAGATATGAACTAAGGGTCAATGCTGAGGTTCCACAGTTATTTGTTACTACAACTGGGGGTGCAGAGTACTTTTTGCTTTCTCTCAAAGAGAGAAAAAACCTCTCTGAAAAAACCTCAGTGAATCTCTACTGAACAAGAGACACAGCTATACTGAAATTGCTAGAAGAGGTAAATCTGAAAGTAATAGTTTTTAAGATACCAGTTTTGGAAAGAATTTCACAGCCAGTGGGGACTTTCATTCTTACTAAAGAATGACTCATGAAATCACAATTTAGGGAGAATTTCTCATTGCTTTGGAACGGATGGTCTGTAAATCCTCGTGTTTTTCTCCTCAGGTTACAAGATGAGAAGAAAGGTGGTAGCAGTCAAGTTGGCTTCTTTCGATTGGTAATAAAACTATGCTGATTAATGGCATAGGTTTTGCAACTGTGAGTTGTTCAGATCATGGAGAAAATGTTAATTTTTTAGTCATATTGGCAGGTGCTTAACTATAGTGATCACTTTTTTCAGTCATACACTTTGTCTATGTGACAACATGTGGATTAGTAATTAGAAATATATTGCTGATTAGACACACACATTCTATCTGGTAGATCAGAAAAGTGTTCTAGAAGATAATCTCTAAGTCCTTAATGATCATTTTAGTAAGGAAAATTGTTACAGTAACCATGCTAAGCATATTTATTCTTGTGATGCCTTTAGAAGTTCCATAGTGTAGGTGTTTTCTTCAAATTTGCAAAATGGAGACATTTCTGGGCACAAGCAGATGCTCTTCATTGTCAATATCTGTTCTGGGAGCCGATTTCTACTATTGCTGAATAAGCCATATGGAGAATCTACGTGGCAATAGCATCAGTGTCAGTGATTGTTCCCCTCTAAGTTGGGGATGAAAAGCTAAGAACTAAAGTCAGCTCTTGACATAAGAGAATAAATTAGAGGCTAGGAAGGAAAGAACATGAGTTAACAACGTAAGAGTTTAATGACTTGGATAATTGATGCACCGTTATTTCAGTGTTAGTGAGAACTCTACATTTCAATTAAAACGATTCCCTTAAGACTTGGTGTTGAACACTATTTATCAGACTCTAGTAACTAAAATTAAATAGTCCTCCTACCTCTCCTGCTTTTCACCCATAGATGATCTCTGAATCCTTTGTTTTTCAAGTTTCGATTTTCTTCAAAGACTGACATTTGCCTGATGTGTATGGGGAGTTTATGTGCACTTCTCCATGGAGCAGCCTATCCAGGTGTGCTACTCATTTTTGGCACAATGACAGATGTTTTTATTGAGTATGACATGGAATTACAAGAACTCAGTATCCCCGGAAAAGCATGTGTGAATAACACCATAGTGTGGACCAACGACTCCCTCAACCACAACATGACAAATGGGACACGCTGCGGGTAGGCTGCTATTTGTTTTTACTTTTTTGTTTGCTCATATCTTAGCTTGTAATTCAAAATTTGTAAAGAGAAGCTTACAGGAAGGATCTGGAGTGGTATCTAACATGGAATGAACAGAAACAAATTTACACATATTTCTATAAATTACTCTGCCCTGAAGTTCTTATTCCACTGGGTTTTTTTTTTAATTTTTATTTTTTTTTAAATTTTAAAATCTTTAATTCTTACATGCGTTCCCAAACATGAACCCCCCTCCCACCTCCCTCCCCACAACATCTCTCTGGGTCATCCCCATGCACCAGCCCCAAGCAAGCTGCACCCTACATCAGACATGGACTGGCGATTCAATTCTTACATGACAGTATACATATTAGAATTCCCATTCTCCCAAATCATCCCACCCTCTCCCTCTCCCTCTGAGTCCAAAAGTCTGGTATACACATCTGTGTCTTTTTTCCTGTCTTGCATACAGGGTCGTCATTGCCATCTTCCTAAATTCCATATATATGTGTTAGTATACTGTATTGGTGTTTTTCTTTCTGGCTTACTTCACTCTGTAAAATTCCAACAACAGCAACAAAATACAGAATTGAAAACTACTCATTAAATACGTACCCAAATGTCACACTTTGTAGACTGTAGGCTTGAGAATGACACTATCAATACTTAATATCATTGGAAGGTGACTCATAAATTTTACTTGAGTGCTTGTCATTTCTCATATCTGAGACTCCCTTTTCCCTTCCTTCCTCTTTCTTCTCCCCTTCCCTCTTTCCTTCCTTCCTCTCTTCTCTTTTGTCCCCCAGCTTCTGTGGCTGTGGCTGATGACCCACTTGACCGCCAGTCTTCTCTCTACAACGGGAATTTCATCATTCCTGTGCTCTCGGACTTGGAGTAGGGGTCACTGGCCTCAACTAGCAGTTGAGTTGCTGTGAAAGAATGACGTGGTGCTAGGAACAGAAGATAGCCATGCAGAATTAGCCAGAGCTCACTGTGCTCCTGTTCTGTCTGTGATAAGCCTGACCACGTAATCAGTGAGTCTGCAGTATACGCAGGGTTGACTCACTGTCATAGGACTTTGCAGCCTGCCTCATGCTGCCTCAGGGCCAGAACAAGATCATTTTCACATATAAACTCACTCAGGTTCAAGAATCAAGAGCAGGGCACATCCTGGCTAGAGAGACACTTGGAATGGCTCCCTCAAGTGATTCTCCACCATTTAAAAATTTTTCTATCGGCTTGATTCCAGATTATGACAAATCCTTCTAAATTACTGATGTTCTTCCATAATATTTGTTGTTAGCATCTTTCATTCATCTACCCATTCAACCAAAATTTTTGGAACACCAGTTATATACCAGGAAAATGTGTAAGCATAAAGGCTACACATTTATCTTATGAGTAGTGGTATCTTATGAGTAATGGTCCTTATCTTTATGGAGCTCATGTCTCATTGGTGAGACCATCATGAAATCAATGATCATGAAGATAAGTATGTAGTTACAAACTGGTTAGCACTTGACAGAAAAGTACAGGACAACATACAATATACGGAATTACCCTTAAAAAATAAGCCTACTCATAAGAAATAAATTTCCAACATATAAATGTATATATTTCTCTTCTAAATTTGGAAGTAATATAACAATTTGTATAAAAGAGAGACTGTCTTCAATGACAGTCTTTAAAATATTTTTATGTGTGCTATGTGGCTTGCAAGATCTTAGTTCCCCAACCAGGGATTGAACCTGAGTCCTCTGCAGTGTAGCTGCAGAGTCCTAACCACTGGACACCCAGGGGATTCACAATGACAATCTTTTATTTTCTTTCATTTATGTTGGAGAACAGAAGACTTGAACTGATATTTACAGAGTGATATGACTACAAAATGTGAACTAATCACTTCCCCCTTTGAAAAAAAAATCCATTCAGACTTACATATGTAAAAAGACCCCAGTTGTTAATAACATCAGTCAATCCTAAGGGAAATCAACCCTGAATATTCACTGGAAGGACTGATGTTGAAGCTGAAGCTCCAAAACTTTGGCCATCCTATGAGAAGAGTTGACTCATTGGAAAAGACCCTGATACTAGGAAATATTGAGGGCAGGAAGAGAAGAGGGTGATGAAGGATGAGACAGTTGGATGGCATCATCAACTCAATAGACATGAGTTTGAGCAAGCTCTGGGAGATAGTGAAGGAGAGGGAAGCCTGACATGCTGCAGCCCATGGGGTCGCTAAGAGTCAGACACGACTGAGTGACTGGAAAACAATAAATTAATAACACTCGTGAAAATAAACTCAATAGAAAGATCCTGAAAGTATATCCTATAATGCCTTCAAAATTGGAAATAAATGTTAGAGGGACCAGCATTTGAGACATATTCAAGGTAACAAGTGCTCATAAATATTTATTAGATAAACTGAAGAATGAATGAAGGAAAGGAGGAGCTACCCCACACCCGAGGTCAGTGGTGGCCAAGAGTAGCAAGGAGTGGTGGCTGGAGCCCAATGGATTCCACGGACAGAGGAGCCTGGTGGGCTGCAGTCCATGGGGTCACAAACAGCCGGACATGACTGAGTGACTAACACTTCACATGTGTGAGGGGTCCAGTTTCTTCACACTCACACCAACACTTGTTATTATCTATGTCTTGACTGTAGCTCCATGCATGCATGTGTGCTCACTTGTGTCTGACTCTTTGCCACCCTACGGACCGAGATTTCCAGGCAAGGATGCTGCAGTGGGTTGCCATCTCCTCCTCCAGGGGATCTTCCTGACCTAGGGACTGAATCTGAATCTCCTGTACCTCCTCGCATTGGCAAGTGGCTTCTTTACCACTGAGCCACGTGGGAAGCCCTGACTGTAGCTCCAGTAGGCTGCATAATGGTCCCCAAAGATATCTACGATATTCCTGTGAATGTTACCCTGTATGGGAAGAAGAGTCTATGCAGATATAACTAACTAAAATATCTTGGGGAGATTATACTGGATTACCCAGGTGAGCCCTAACTGCAATCACGAGTAGTTTTACTCGTGATGGTTACTAAAGAGACGGTTACTAAAAAGAGGCAGAAGGAGATCTGACTTTAGAGAGAAAAAGAGACAAAGGTGCCTATAAGGGACTGGAGTGAGGTCCCAAGCTCAGGAACGCCTGTAGCTACCTGAAGCTGGAAGAGGAAGAAACAGATTCTCCTCTAGAGCCTTTGCAGAATGTGCACCCCCCCCCCCCCCAGCACCTTGACTTCAATCCTGTGAAGCTGATCTCAGACTTCTGGTCTCCAGAAATGTGAGAAAGATGGAGATATGTGTAGATATCAAAGAGCGACATAAGGAATCTTTGAATGAAGAAAATATTCTGCTCTTCATTGTATCCAAGTCAACATCCTGGTTGTGATAATGTCCAATAGTTTTACAAGATGTTACCACTGGGGGAAAACTAGATAAAGGGCATGCAGAATCTCTCTGTAATATAGCTCACAATTGCATTAGCCATTCTGGCAATGTGCTAGCGTAGTGTGAGGGTATTCTATAAAGCATCTTCACCTAGTAATAAATCATTTGTCCATAGGTCAATGTCCCACGCATTGAGGAATATGGACCCTTGATATTTTGGAAGTAGGATATGGATGCATTTCTACCAGTTGGGTTGCCGCTGATATTCACTCTAATGCAATGGTCCGCAACCTTCTTGGCACCAGGGACTGATTTTGTGGAAGACGTTTTTTTCCCATGGATAGGGTGTGGGGAGGAAGGTTTCAAGATGATTCAAGTGCATTGCATTTATTATACACTTTGTTTCTAACCTAATGCTGCCACTGAGCTAATGGGAGGTACCCATATGCGACCCAGAGGCTGGGGACCTGCTGTAAGGTGTCAATGCTACTGAGTCCACAGTGCATAAGAACCCCTATGAATTCCTACAGTTCATAAAAACCCTAGTGAAAGGAGAGCTTCTGGTGAGTCAATACATCTTGTCATAAAGACCTCCTAGGTATCTTCAATGCATCTGAAACCTTGGTATACATTGCTGTTGTTCAGTCACTAAGTCGTGTCTGATTTTTTGTGACCCCATGGACTACGTGCACCAGGCTTCCCTATCTTTCACTATTTCCTGGAGTTTGCTCAAACTCATATCATTGAGTGATTCAATTTTATTTATCTTATTTTTCATAAAAAGCAAGGCAAGAATCCTCATATCATCTATTTTACCTTTTCCCTCTAATTGATATTTTTCTCCCCTCTTCTCTCTTTGACAAATGTGTCAGAGCAATCTTAATTCACTCAAGTAGGCATATGTCAGTTTTGCTGTTAAAAAGAAAGACACTCAAATCACCTATAAACTTTATAGAATACTTTCTAAGATTTTATAATCACGATAGTTTTCCACCATGCAGATGATAAAGAGTCTGATGTGCAGTCAAAGGATCCAAGTCAATCTCCTGTTTTCCTTCCAACAGTTTTTCTGATAGGCTTGCCCTGTTGTCCCAGAAATATTCCCAAATAGTCTTTAAAACTCTAATGATTCTTCCCAGAATAAATAAAACTGAGTTAATGATTCATCTCTGGGGTGCCTCGTGAGTGAGAAGAACCACAAACCACACATGTTCCTATCCACACCCCCCAACAGTGATGCAATTTTCCTGAACTTTGCTCCAGTAAATCCCACAGCTAAGTCAATGGGTCCTTCGTCCATGACTGGCAGCTGCATTTTTCATGACAGGCACTCTCTCACCTCTGCTTACATAGTCTATAGAATAAATGCATTCCAAGGAACCTAAGTAAAACTTTTTGACAAATGCTCATAGTTTTCTGTTTCGGGGACACACAAATTTTATTTCACAAACAGAAAACCAAGAGCATGCACTCATTTATACATTAGAAATCTTTACTCATCAGTTCAGTTTAGTTGCTTGGTTGTGTCCGACTCTTTGTGACCCCATGAACTGCAGCACGCCAGGCTTCCCTGTCCATAATCAACACCTGGAGTCCACCCAAACCCATGTCCACTGAGTCAGTGATGCCATCCAACCATCTTATCCTCCGTCATCCCCTTCTCCTCCTGCCCTCAATCTTTCCCAGTGTCAGGGTCTTTTCAAATGAGTCAGCTTTTCACATTAGGTGACCAAAATATTGGAGTTTCAGCTTCAACATCAGTACTTCCAGTGAACACCCAGGACTGATCTCCTTTAGGATGGACTGGTTGGATCTCCTTGCAGTCCAAGGGAGTCTTCTCCAACACCACTGTTCAAAAGCATCAATTCTTTGGCACTCAGTTTTCTTCACAGTCCAACTCTCACATCCATATGTGACCACTGGAAAAACCACAGCCTTGACTAGACGGACCTTTGTTGACAAAGTGATGTCTCTGCTTTTTAATATGTTGTCTGGGTTGGTCATAACTTTCCTTCCCAAGAGTAAATGTCTTTTAATTTCATGACTGTAAGCACCACCTGCAGTGATTTTGGAGCCCGAAAAAATAGAGTCTGACACTGTTCCTACTGTTTCCCCATCTATTTCCCATGAAGTGATGGGACCGGATGCCGTGATCTTCGTTTTCTGAATGTTGACTTTTAACCCAACTTTTTCACTCTCCTCTTTCACTTTCATCAAGAGGCCTTTTAGTTCCTCTTCACTTTCTGTCATAAGGGTGGTGTCATCTGCATATCTGAGGTTATTGATATTTCTCCTGGCAATCTTGATTCCAGCTTGTGCTTCCTTCAGCCCAGCATTTCTCATGATGTACTCTGCATAGAAGTTAAATAAGCAGGGTGACAATATATATAATACTCATAATACTACCGTATACACTCTATCTTTGTAGAAATTTAGGTTTTGAAAAGGCCTCTGATTGCGGATACTTGTATATAAGTTTATGATTTTCTAGATCTTGTTCACTCTAGGGGTCCCCTTAAATCGTCGAGAAAAACTAGGAATGTGGTAAACACAGACATATTAGCTGGTTTGGAGACTGTCAGAAGGGTAGCCTAAGGCAGTTGTTTCCTTCCTCTTTAGTATTTTTCAAGTGAAGGAAAAATCTAGAAACAATTTAGTACCTACTATGTGTAACATATTGTATCAGGCCTCGGCAGTGAAAGCAAGCAGTGTTTGCTCTCAAGTCACTCACAGTTTACTAGCAAGAGAAACAAGAATATACTCGAAATAAATAGATTCAATAAAAATATTGAATAATAGTGCAAAATGGCAATAAAATCTGCCATGGAATAATAGTTTGTTCTGAATTAAATAAATTATAATTAAATACTTGGTCTGAATTCAGTATAGGGAAAGAACAATTCAAACTTGGGTCACAAAAGGAAGGCTGATAGAAGCAGAAAGCTGGTAGAATGAGAACTTCTAGGCTAAAGAGGCTGCTTTCTGATTCTCTAAAGAAATGGATATCTAGCTTGTCTCTGTGACTCAGATGTAACATCAACCAAAGTGTTAATTTTCCAGTGATAAAACTTATTTCCCAAAAGCAATTTCAGAATCATTTTTTTCTTTCCTTCCTGCCCCTGCCAATTCCAAACCCTGTTTCACAATGTGATAGCTTTGATGGAAAAATGCTGTATAGTTTCCTTGCTTCCTCACAAGTTCTTTGACTTCAACCTTAGAGATTGTCCTAGAGAGCAAAGTTTTCTGGGCTGTGGTCAGCAGAAAGACTTGGTGAAGAAATTGTTTTTCTCTCTCTATGGGATGACAGGGGCTTCCCTTGTGGCTCAGCAGTAAAGAATCTGCCTGCCAACGCAGGAGACGTGGGTTCAATCCCTTGGTTAGGAAGATCCCTTGGAGAAGGAAATGGCAACCCATTCCAGTATTCCTGCCTGGAAAATTTCATGGTCAAAGGAACCTGGTGGTCTACAGTCCATGGGGTCACAAAGAGTAGGACACAACTTAACAGCTAAACAACAACAAAACAATGGGAAGGATGACACACACATTTCTCCCACTGTTACTCTGAGAGGAAGGAGTTGAAAAGTTGTTACCTAGAGTAGGTAACATAAGCCTCCTGATTCACAGCACACCTCTCTCTACCAGTGCCTTTGCAGACACTGGTCTGGCTGTTTGAAATCTTTCTCCAGCTGTGACTGTGCTTTCAGTAGTAATGACCACGAGTGAAATGGGCCTCAGTGGACAGAGCTCTTGGCTGCCGTCTAGGGTCCTCTGTCTTCCCTCAACTGCCTATTAATTACTACACAATGCTCACATCTCTACCTGTAAACACGAAGGAGGTAGGCATGTTTGCTATGATGGGTACCGTGAGGTCTGTTTGGGGATTTGGATTGACTGTAATTCTACACAGATAAAATGCTTTATCCATTTTATTTACAATATGTATGTAACATACAATGTGTATATTTTAAATATATAATATGTGTATTTTAAAATCCTCTGTTTGCACAAAGGTAATCTTTGGTACCTGTGAGTCTTACCAGTTTTCCCCCTCTTTTGAAGGTTTCTGGACATTGAATCCGAAATGGTCAACTTTGCCAGTTACTATGCTGGCGTTGCTGTCGGAGTGCTTGTCACGGGATATTTTCAAGTTAGTGACACTTGCATTTTATTTATAGATCAACATCTGGGTTCAAAGACATGACAATGAAATGCCAAATGTGTTCTTTAAAGTTATTCAGAACCCCCAAGGACTACAGTTTTATTTCAGGGGGATGAAGAGGATGGAAAGAATTTTTCCTCTCAGCTGGGGAGGAGGATATGGGCACTTGCATAGCAAGGTAGAGAATAGACATTCTGCTTCAGTGTCTTGTCCTCCCCTGCCCTCCCTGCTTCACTCTCTCTTCTAAACTCATAAATAGTGGTGGATGTTTTCATACGGGAAGACTGGGTCCCTGTGGAAAGCGGATGTGGGGAATTGGAGGAAAGCAAGCTTGACTTTCTTTTTTCTCTTGAATTCCAGCCCAAATTCTGTAAACTGAACCCATATTCTAGATTTCAGTTATGGGAGGGCTTGGTGTTATTTAACTCTTACTAAGGAAGGAAAACATTTTATCTTTTGCCTTCTCATGTAGAGAAAATAATAAATTCCCCCTACTCTCCATTCACTTATGAATTCCAGGAAGTCAGTTTTAGTCATAAAGAGAAATGACTTAATCCTCACGCCCCCCCGCCCCCCCACCATCCTGGCACTAAAGCTTTAATGACAGGCTTCTTTTGCTTGGGAGGGTAACTGTAGGCAAGATTCTCTGCTTACATCATACTTTTTGTCTTACTTTTTTCTGAAAATCATTGTCCAAGAGCTTGAAAGCTGCAGGCATTCATGTTAAGTCATTTCAGGCATGTCTGACTTGTTGTGACCCTTTGGGCCATAGCCCATCAGGCTCCTCTGACCATGGGATTCTCCAGGCAAGAGTACCAGAGTGGATTGCCATGCCCTCCTCCAGGGCTGAAAACTATGTACGCATGCTTATTGGCAGGCCTCTCAGGAGAAAATTTTACTTGGAAGTGGCATGCAAAAGTAGTGATTTAAGAGCAAAAATTTACTTTTGGTGTGATGAGCCTTCTACACATGAGGAGAGTGACAGTTAATAAGGTTAACTCTGGAAGTGGTCAAGCTGGATTCAAACCCAAGTCTCCGGCTTCCCTGTTCACAGGGTTCCACCTGTCTCCACTCTCAGCTGCAGATGTCAGAGCTCACACCTTAGTTCTGAACAAGAGGCATGTTTTGAATTACTTACCTCTTTTTTTCAGTTGTTCTAGTGAAAGTATTTTCTAATGAAAAGAGAAGGAATTAATGCCTGTTCTTATCACAATGCTAAATATTCCTTGCTCCATTTCCAGATATGCTTTTGGGTAATTGCTGCAGCTCGTCAGATACAGAAAATGAGAAAATTTTACTTTAGGAGCATAATGAGGATGGAAATTGGATGGTTTGACTGCAATTCAGTGGGAGAGCTGAATACAAGATTTTCTGAGTAAGTGGCTGGTAGGATTTTTTTTCTTTTTCTTTTTTTGGCCTGCACCACAGGGCATGTGAGCTCCAGTTCCCTGACCAGGGATTGAACCTATGCACCGTGCAGTGGAAGCATGGAGTCTTAACCACTGGACTGCCAGGTAAATCCCTGGTAGGATGTTTTAATGGACGTGTGATTTTTCTCTAATGGAACTTTTGTTTCTACATTAATGACAATTGCAGAAACATTTTCACTTCTTTTTGCTGCATTTTGTCTCTTAAGTTGGGCTTTTATAGGAAGCATGACTTTTTCATAGGTAATGGTTTATCAAATTATTATGTATTATAGAAGACAGTTTTAAAGAAGTAGGGTTATTTGGCCTTGAAAGGAGAAACTGAGGGATGTCACAATCTATGTCCCCATAAGGAAAATGATACAATCAGAATGAATTATTAATATCTTGCTTTGTCTGTTGATGTAATTTCTGCACATAAAAACAAAAGCAAAAAATTCAAAATAATTTGAGACAGATTTAAACTGAAAATTGGATTTAAATCCAGTTTATTTCTAAATACTTTGTTGTAGTTTAGTCACTAAGTCATGTCCGACTCTGTGTAACCCCCATGGACTGCAGCCCGCCAGGCTCCTCTGTCCATGGGATTTCCTAGGTAAAGTACTGGAGTGGGTTACCAAGCCCTTCTCCAGGGGATCTTCCTGATCCAAGGATTGAACCTGTATCTCCTGTATTGGCAGGTGAATTCTTTACCACTAAACTACCCACAAAGCCCATACCTAAATATTAGTTTGAGTCATTAATAGCATCCCCCCCAACCCCATGTAATTTTTGAATGAGCCAAGCCCTGATTAATGAGAACTGTTGAAACTTATTGAAATTTGAGGTCCCATGAAAGACATTTAGCAGTGTAGTGACAATAAAAGAGGACTGAATATTGGGGTCCGTAGTCTCTAGCACTGATTCTGCCTTTACGTATTTTGACTTTGAATAGATACTTATCCTTGTTAGAATACAATTGTCTAATCTCTATGTAATATCTTAGATCCTTTTGCTATTAAGTCCTGACCCTTGTTTGCTCCATCTGGACCTGAGATTATGGAAGGTTTGTAGGAATATGAATTTAATGTAATTATTGTCAACCAATACTCTGGAGCACTTACCCTGTGCAAGGCATTAAGGTATACCACAGAACTCCTGATCTCAAGGAACTTACATAGCAAATAATCAGAGCTAATATATATTGATCGCTTACAATATGCTAGGCACTGTTCTACATACTTGACATATATTAACTAATCCTCATTGCTACCTATTGAGGTAGGTTCTGTTATTTTCCCTATTTTATAGATGAGGAAACTGACACACAGAAAGATTAAGTAACTTGCCTGAGAAGAGCTGTGTTTAAATTCAGAGTCTGGCTCCAGAGTCAGGGCTATTAACCACTCTCCTATACTACCTATAAGCAGGAAGCAATAATTACATGCACATACACGAAGACATGTATATGGATTAATTGGAGGCTTCCCTGATGGCTCATCAGGTAAAGAGTCTGCCTGCAATGCAGGAGACGCAGGAGACACAGGTTAAATCCCTGGGTCAGGAAGATCCCTTGCAGGAGTAAATGGCAACCCAGTCTAGTATTTCTTGCCTGAAAAATCCCATGGACAGAGGAACCTGGCAGGCAATAGTTCAGTGGGTTGCAAAGAGTCAGATATGACTAAACCACTACGCACACACACAGAGATTAATCACATTGCTATGAAAACACCGGGAAGAAGATAATACTTCTCCCTGGAGGATTATATAAATTTTTATGAAATAGGTGGTATGTGAATAGAACTTTGAGACTGAAAAGATTTAGCGTATATAAAGAAAAGAAGGGTTCTTCATGTCAGACTGGGATGTTAGCTTTCAGTTCAGTTCAGTTCAGTCACTCAGTCATGTCCAACTCTTTGCAACCCCATGGACTGTAGCACGCCAGGCTTCCCTGTCCATCACCAACTCCCAGAGCTTGTTCAAACTCATGTCCATTGAGTTGGCGATGCCATCCAACCACCTCATCCTCTGTCGTCCCCTTCTCCTCCTGCCTTCAATCTTTCCCAGTATCAGGGTCTTTTCCAACGAGTCAGTTCTTTGCATGAGGTGCCCAAAATATTGGAGTTTCAGCTTTAGCATCAGTCCTTCCAATGAACATTCAGGACTGATTTCCTTTAGGATTGATTGGTTGGATCTCCTCACACTCCAAGGGACTCTCAAGAGTCTTCTCCAATACCACAGTTCAAAATCATCAATTCTTTGGTGCTCAGCTTTCTTTAAGACTCCAACTCTCACATCCATACATGACTACTGGAAAAACCATAGCTTTGTTGGCAAAGCAATGTCTCTGCTTTTTAATATGCAGTCTAGGTTGGTCATAACTTTTCTTCTAAGGAGCAAGCGTCTTTTAATTTCATGGCTGCAGTCACCATCTGCAGTGATTTTGGAGCTCAAGAAAATAAAGTCTCTCACTGTTTCCATTGTTTCCCCATCTATTTGCCATGAAGTGATAGGACTGGGTGCCATGATCTTAGTGTTTTGAATGTTGAGAAAGAAAAAGAGACAAATAAGATGGTTTCCAAAAGCCTTTGCCTAGGTTGAGTAAACATCAGTTGGTAAAATTGGATTAAAGGCAAACTCCCTTGGCTATGAGGGGAGAGGCTTAATGACCTTCCACACTACAGCAAATTTTCCAAGACATGAGAAGCTACGAAGTTTCCCAAGGGCAATGGGATACAGAAATGGGAGCATTTAGGAAAAAAAAGGTTAAACTTTCTGGGCAAGATATTTGAATTGACCAAATTCAGTTTTAGTGATCACAGCCTCTTTTGTTTCTAGTGATGTTAATAAGGTCAATGATGCCATTGCTGACCAAATGGGTATTTTCATTCAGCGCATGACCACGAGCATCTTTGGGTTCCTGATGGGATTTTACCAGGGTTGGAAACTGACCTTGGTTATTATCTCTGTCAGCCCTCTCATTGGGATTGGAGCAGCCATCATTGGTCTGGTAAGAATGTCTTCTCACTTCTCTCCATGGGAAGACTTTTGCACAGAGAAACAGCCAAAAATGTGAAACTTGTTTCCCTTCTCCTGAGTGTGTTAAGTTAATATCATTATCACTACATTGATTTATTTTGTTTGATTATTACTCAGTATCAAATAACATTCCATTATTAAAGGTGACTGTTTAAATAACACATATATTATTATATTAGTAATATTAAAAATGTGCTTAGTCACTCAGTCATGTCCGACTCTTTGTGACCCCATGGACTGAAGTCTGCCAGGCTCCTCTGTCCATGTGGATTCTCCAGGCAAGAATACTGGAGTAGGTTGCCACGTTCTCCTCCAATAATAACTGTATTAACTGGACATTTACTATTTTGCCAGGCATTATTAGGAGCTTCATGGACATGATCTATAATTTTACAACAAGCTTATAAAGTATTAGTGCCAATTTAAATATAAGAAACGGAGGCTCAGAGAGGTAAAGGGACTTTTACAGAACTGCACAGCCAGCAAGGGACAGAGCGGAAGTCAGATTCAAGGAAGCCTGATTCCAAATCCCCACCCACTGTCTAGTGTACATATGGCTTCCGTGGTCTCCCAAGTTTAGATGCTTCCCTCAGAAAGACCCAGCAAATACACCTGGATCAGTACCAAGCACATACAAGAGATTCCCACAGTCACAGTGTTCTCCATCCCATGTGATCAGTTTCAGAGAGGTATCTGACCCATTCAGAGAAGTATCCTAGTCAGTTTCCATTCCCCAGGTATGCAAATCAGGAAAAAGTGTAGGAGTAGGAACTTGGGGTCATCCCCCCAGAAAACACTTCCAAAGATGGAGAAGTTATTTCATTTTACTTTCAGAGCAATCATATGAGATAACACATCATGGGATCTGGTACACTAATAATTTGCTGTAAATGAGAATAGAGTTTAAGTGAAAAACTGCACA